>NW_017728993.1:67662031-67707981 GCF_001723915.1 Gavialis gangeticus
TATATGTAGCATTTATATAATCATACCATTGTCATAGAGGGAGCTAGAATGCATGCATTTACACTAGAAATGTTTTAAATATTTTTTTCTTTATAAGCATACAAAATCTTTTCCGAGTATTGTGCATGACATACCAAGACATCTGACAAAATTGAAAGTGGCTAAGTACTGCTAAATAGTCCTCATTATCAATTCCCATGGAGTGGTGAATTATCAAGATTTTACTATGTGCAATTTGTATTCTGGTAGCTTTGCTGATAATGGAACGTTAGTTGTGGATATTTGACAGTTGCAAAAGTTTTAATATTTTCTTTTTATGTGGAACTACTAAATCTCAGGCAGAAAAGCAGTGGGGAAAACCTGTCAGCCTTTGTCTACCTGACAGGCAGCTTTGCTGCCTCTGGTTGCTGTTGGTGAGTACTCTGTCCCTCTTCTGAACAACTAGCATCTGTCAAACAGCATTTCTTTTTGCTGCTTAGTAAAAATTCTGTTTTGAAAGCCGTTTGAAACCTAGACAGTCACTTTGAAATATGAACTTAACAATCTACTCCCCCCTTAAAAGTGTAGGAAATGGCTCTTGTCATTTTGGATACATAAAATAATTTAGTTGTAATATGACTGGCCTTCCTATTCAGAAGTATCAAAAATAGCATTTCTTTGAGAGATCTTTCATAGTTCATAGAGATACTGAAATTGTGATAGGTTTTTTGGAAAACTGCTTTTGTACATCTTGATTTTTATCATCCATTAACTATCTCAGGTGTTTTAACTAACCACAGATCCTTCCTTTAAATAAATTCTGTCAGTGTTTTAGTGTGTAGCTTTTCTCTCATTTAAACAAAGATTCAACACAAAAAGCTAAATATCTGAATCAGTTATGCTTTTCCGTACAGGGTATGTTTGGATAGGTGATCTAATGAACTAGTGTGCTTTGCTTATTATCCTTGTACTGGCTTTAGTCTCCACAATCATCTAAGCTAATGAGGACAGGTGCTGAACAAGCACTAAGGAGGATTTTGGGTACTTGCATTTTACATAAAGGTGGATGTTGTTTCTTTGTACATGTAAGCACTTCCTGAAGATGAGATGTGATAGTGTAGAGCAGGAATAGGGAGTAGCCAGCATGCATGCCAGGGCATAACTCGCAAAGGCATTTTGCTTGGTACATACACTTTGGGGAAGGAGCTGGGACTGAGCTGCTACAGCAAGGATTGGGCCTCCTGTGGCTCCCCCACCATCTGCGCCTACCATCTTACATGTTGAGGTTGCAGGTATTTTTGGCACTCTGCCTAAAAATGTTGCTAACCCTGGGTATAGAGTGATTGTTCTTAATAGTTCTAACTTTTTTAATGGAAGTTAGTCTCTAGCTATTGATAATTGTAGAAGTGTCCTCAAAACAACAATATCTACCTGAATTTTCAGGGAACCCAAAATAGGACTGCTGAAGTGTGAATTTCCGATTTCCCAGAGAATCTGGCCACATTTTTAATGCATTCTGTATCATATTACTTTAATTAAACCTTAGGAGGGGCTATCACTTGGAAGAAATTTGTTCTATGCATCTTACTTCACTTGGGGAAACCTCCTGTCTGGTACTTCACAAGAACATCCTGTTGAGGCAGGATATGAAACAAACAGTACAATAAAGCTGTTCATGTCCACTTATTCTAGAGGAGTCTCAGGGTACCATTTCTGTGATTTCTTGAGGGATTCTTTTACTGATTTGTAATGGCAGTGAGTCAGATGAGTCTGCCAGTGCTTGTGGCCTTTTAATGGCTATTTCCTCCTTGCACACCTTGGTAGCAGTTGGCAACACCTGAGATTTAGGCTTTCAGTATGTTAGGGTTAGCTCTTCTTGGTAAATCTGTATGTTTTTACACAAAGAGATGCCTTGGAACTATTGATGGTAGGATTATATTTATAGGGCTTCTCTGCTTAGCCTGATATTGAGGATGGCATGTCTGAGATGGCTTGGGTTTCTCCAAAGGACATGCAAGAAATAATTAAGATTGCAAATGGAATAAGCTTGTGGTATGGTGACTTTTTTTTTTCTTGTGAATCTTTTAATGCTTTATACAGAGGTAGGTGAAATCCTTGTTTTAAGGGATACAACTACAATTTTTGAACTGTGGATGAGATGATGCAGTTGTTGCTATTCTAGCCTGGGTGTACACAGGTTTGTACTCCCCTCTCCAATTGAGGGAATTATTGGCAGGACAGTGGGCTGTGGAGGCAAACAGCAGCCCATGGCCACCTCCATCCCCTATAGAGTCAGGCCCAGTCAATCAATTACTTAACTATATACAAATTTATTATTACAACAAAACCATTAAAGGGTAAGGACATTGATTTTTATATATATGTACAAATTTACAAAACAATAAACCCTATACTATCTATCTAATTATTGTTAAAAAATACAAGTGAACAGTAGAACAGTCCAGAACAAAGGATGTTGATTGTGCAACCTTATAACTCTATTAATATACAAACTATTACTTCAGCTTATTCACATAAGCTATAAGGCACAGGCTACAAATATAACAAACAATCCTTAGACTACCTGGGTGCCCGCCAGGGCAGGGGCCTCACACCCAAGGTATCACTACAGGAAAGGAGGTGTGGGGAAAGAAAAGGAGAGGGAGACCCCAAAGACTCCTAAGCACCCCTTATCACCCAGGGCCAGTTCATGTGGTGCCCTTTCACAACCCTGGGGGTCCCTCCCCTGTGGGGACCCCCTCTTCAGGGTTACTTACTACTCCACAGTCCTGGAGGGTTGCCTCCCATTCTCCAGGTCAAGCTCTGTCCCTGCCAGGTTTTCCTGCCGCCTCACTTTGCTGCCACTGGTCTGGCTTAGGGCCACGTGCACCGCTGTGTGTAGCAGGTGCTTCACTTCATGCTAGGGGTTGGAGGCCCAGGCAGCCTTGTACAGCACCAGGGCTCGGTCTGCTCCTGGACTCCCTATGCAGCGTTGTCTGCACTGAGCTGCTGCCCCATGCCAGCAGCTGTAGACCCAAGCCACCTCAAGCGGCTTCCAAGGGTCTCTCACCCTCTGTGCAGCGCCTCCTGCACCAAGCTCCTGGCCTCGTGTGGAGGCTGGGGACCCGAGTTGCCCAAGTGGCTCTGAAGATCCTGCTCCGTGCACTGGCCTGTGCACTGTCTTTGTGGCCACATGCCAAAGGTTGCAGATCCAAGCCACCTCACAGCTCCCAGGGGCTGGCAGCTGTGCCATGCTGCGCACTGAGAGCCTACTGCTGGAGCTGTCTGCAACTCCCCGCAAACAGAAGTCTTCAGGGGGCTCTTCTGGGCTACTGCTTCACCCTGTTGAGCAGCTTTCATCAGCTCTTTTCAGCCCCACTCTTCTCTCTTCTCCCTCCTTGACGCATCTCCCTTGTGCTGGGCACGCAGCTCCTTTTATTTTCTCCAGGGCTCCGCCCCTGAAGTCTTTCAGATCGACACTGTTGCAGTCTACAGTCAGGTCCAGGAGAGCTCTTCTCCCCCTCCCCTCAGGAAGGGGGTGTGACTTCATTTCCCTTGCTGCCTCCTGATTGGTGGATGGGCTCCACCAATCAAAACAGCAGAATCTCAAGACTGGGACTCAACCCAAGCTCTGAAAGGTAAGCCTGCTAGACTATGAAAATTGCTGTATCATGACTACACATTTTCATGTAGGTATTTATCTGTGTGAGCAAGACCTCAGTCTTGTATAGCTCAGATCAGGATCAATAACCATCCATTAAATATTAATGGGTAGCTCTTGAAGTGGCCATAGCTTGAGGCAGTGCACTAGCTGAGGCAGAAGCAAGCTAGTTTGGGCTGGTTGATCTGGGGGCAGAGGTGAAGGGAGATTGGAGTTTGGAGCAGTGGAATGTTACCTAAGGGTGAACAGAAAATCCAGATGATATAGGATGGGTTTAAAAGAAGGGGTTACAGACTATACAGACTAAACAAGGGTGCCTCCCCTACACAGGAAGCACCAAGCAGAAGGGAAGTGGCAGACCAATTTTTTTTTTTTTTAAGGGAGACCCCAGTTTATGAGGTCATACAAGGCGAACCAAGAGCAGCCTTCCTAAACACTGGACTCCTGAAGGAGTTTGAGTGAAGGGAATGGTGTTCAAGATGTTTAATGATCTGTATTCTCTTGTGGTTGCTTTTAAAGTAAGAAATTATGTTTAATTTAGAAACTCTGTATAGCTTATTTGTTGCTGCGTGAACTGGTTTGCTCATACCTACCACATGGCTTTTGAAGAGTTAAACTGTAAAGCAGAAGTTCATGATTTTAATAGAATATGGAGGAAGGATGTACTTAAACTCCAGGGGAGAGGGGATGTGAGGAGTTAATGAGTCACAGGGTAGACAATTGGATCATGGGTCTTAGCTTTCAGGAGCAGGTGACTGACAGACAGTGAATTTTTGCTGCAAGAGAGTGCCAACAGGCTTCAAGACAGCAGGAGCATCTGGATTCTCTCTTCAAACTCCCTAGGGTTAAAGCACATGGAAGGGGAAGGAATTCAGCATTTGGAATACCTGACAAGTCTGGTGAGGGAGTGTCTGAGAGAAGCCTGACCAGATTTTGTCATAACCTTTGATAGAGCCGGTGAATGCTCCCTTCAAACCACGGGCAGATCTAGGGTGGATGCACTGGTGCACTTGTACCCCACTTTGATTCCTGGTCCATCCAAAGTTTAAAACCAAATGCCTAGAAATGCTGTTGCCACTTCCAGTTGGGGGATGCTGAGGAAGTTGCTTTACTTCATGGCTTATTATAACCTATCTCAGGGGTGGGCAGCTTTTTGCGCTGGAGGGCCACAGTGAGTTTGGTTGAGCTGTTGAGGGCCACAGGCACATGTGCGCAGATGCACACACACAAGCTCCCCACAGCTCTCCCAGCACCCCCTCCCCTACCTTCAATCTTGAGCACATGGCCAGGTTGGGCAGGAGCTGTGCCAGCTGCACCCACATGGCTTGAAGTGGTGCGCAGGAATATAATGTGGTACTGACCTGGCTGCATACCAGGTGCTTGAGAAGAAGGGAACAGCACAGCATTGGTGTGGTCATGCCTGGATAACCTGCTGCTCCCAACCCCCATCTTGCACTCGCTCCCCCACCCCAAGTCTCTGGCATGCGGCTCAGCTGGGCTGGTGCCACACTGTGTTCTCAAATGCCGCTTTGGGCCGCAGGTGCAGCTGGCATGGCTCCTGCCTCACCCAGCCTCATGTCGGGGTTAGACAGGAGCTGTGCCACAGTTGGGCACTAGCCAAGTCAGCTGCTCTAGCTGCATCCATGTGGCGCAGCCCAAAGCTGCACACAGAAATGGCACGGCACCACGTTAGCAGCGCCCATGCCCTTACCAGGTCCTGGGTTGGCCTGGAAGGGCCTGGATAACCTGCAGGTCCTGGCCCTCTTCTCCCTGCATCTCCTCTGCCACCAACAGGAAGAATCATATCTGAGCTACAACTCTCAGGGGGGGCCGAGCTATCTGGTTTGCGAATAGTTGCAGGGTTGGAGCTGCACACAGACAGCCTTCTGGGCAAAAGCCTGGCCAGGAGCTCGGCACCCCTGCCTTGGAGCATACCCTGGGAGCTGGGAAGCAGGATGGGCAGGGCTGGGGAGGGGAGGGGAGTGGCTGCCTGGCCGCTGGAGCTGCTGCAGCTGGCTATGACACAGGAAAGCGAGAAGGGTGAGAAGCATTGAAAGCCAGGGAGGCGGTGGGCTGGATACAGTTCTCCTTCAGAGGAGCAACTGTGGGCCAGAGAGAATCATTTGGTGGGCTGAATCCAGCCTGGGGCCATATTTTGCCCACCCATAATCAATCTGATCCCTTCTAAACACTTCAGTCATAAGTGTTAACAACCTCTCTTCTTTTTAATGGTCTTAATGTTACACCAATCAAGCTATCTTTTGTTCTGCAGTTCTGCTATCTGTTAGCTGGCCTTGGTAATGTAGCTCCTATTTCACAGCCCTGAAAATTGTTTTTAACTGATTCCAATGAAATTATATATTTTTTTTGCTTCAGTCTTAAACTGAATAATATGGCCCTTAGGCCCTCAGTATATGAGTAGTATGAACTTCTAGTATATTTTTTAACTGGAGAAAAATATGTTGTGTTATATGTGGTGATGCATCTCACCATGTGCACCTTCGTTTTCAAAATTCTAGATCCACCCATGCTTCCAACTAATTAGTCTGGACTCAAGTTCTCTCATATGCTATACCATTTCCTGGGAGGAATCACTTCTGACTAAAAGAAACATTTTGTTCGATTCCTTTCGAGGTGTCACTTATTAAGGTATTCCCTGCATTACCTGTATGCAGTTTTCTACTGCAGTGTACTGTATTTTACAAGTGTTCACCAGCTTAAACTGGGCACTCTCTCCTTGCACACTTGTTATTAAATGCTTCGTTGGCATGTAGTGTCTGGGTGTTAATGTGCAACAATATGTAATTATCTAAGTCTGTTAGTATTTTAGCCTTGTTGTCTCACAGTTAAGTCATGCCATGGTATAAGGCTGGGCAGGTTGCACTAGTTTACCTCTCTGAGGTTTTTAGTCAGGGTCTTACACACAGCTCCCATATATCCTTTGAAGGTTGTCGCAACTTTCTTTCTTAGATTAAATTACTAATGAAGAATCCATTGTGGTCACTGTCCTACAGAACCTGTCTCAAATTAATGAAATATGTTCTCTTCTCCATCCTCCATCTACTTAAATATATTTTCTTTTAGAGTTGGCTGAAAACTTTGAGCATTGTCTTTTGTCTGGCCTGTTTAAGCCTCATGTATTTGGGAGCTAATGTTATTACTCCCTTTAAAGGAAACTAAATTATGAATACCTTGGTACACCTTGATGCTGGCCCTCAGTTAGTCTTGGCAGTGTTCATCATTATGTTCTTTGTTTTGGGATAGGCTTGAAGATAATGGCTGGAACGAATTCTCCATGGGTATATTTTCAGAGAAACAATAACTTTAATTCTCCTTCTCTTTTGTAAGGTTACCCTTGCACACACATCCACTCAATGTTGTGGTGTTGGAGCTTGAGTGACGTGATGGCCTGCGTCTGCCCTGAAGAAATTTTGAACTTTTCTGTACTTAATCTAGCATATTCTTTGTAGTCATTCAAAAACATTTTAAATTACAATAAAGAAAGAGATGAGCATTTATTTTCTGCTCTTGAAAAGAACTTTAAAAATTTTCTGGTGCCCCTAAGATTGAAATGTATTCAGTAACTGTCAGACTTGTCTCAGTTGTGATTAGTGATTTTGTTATAACATGCATGTACCACTTATATATTTTAGGGATTTTCTTCCACGAGGATCTGGAATTGTAACAAGAAGACCATTAGTTTTACAACTTATCACTGCCAAAGCAGGTAAGATTTCTCTTTCTCCCCTTCCATAATATATATGCAGCAATAAGTCACAGCTATAGATATATAGATATGTATAGAGAGGAATAGCTATATATGTAGCTGAACATACATACATGCATACACAGCAATAAATAATAGCTATATATAATATGTATGTGTATATATGTATATATAACGTGCGCAAAGCTATATAGATTCTACGTTCTAACAGTTAGCTATGTATATAATATGTATGTGTGTGTATGTATAGCTATAATTTATTGGGGGGTGGGGTTTAAAATTGTAGAATCATAGAAAATTAGGGAAGGGACCTCAGGAGGTCATCTAGTCCAACCCCCTGCTCAAAGCAGGACCATCCCCAACTGTATCATCCCAGCCAAGGCTTTGTCTAGCCAGGTCTTAAAAACCTCCAAGGATGGAGATTCTACAACGTCTCTGGGTAGCCTGTTCTAGTGTTTTACTACCCTCCTGGTGAGAGTTTTTCCTAATATCCAACCTAAACTTACCTTGCTGCAACTTGAGATCATTGCTTCTTGTTCTGTCATCTGCCACCACTGAGAACAGGATAGCTCAGGGGTTCTCAACTTTTTGGATCAGTGTACCCCTAGTGGCCGGACACAGAGCAGTGTAGCCCCGGCTTCCAGCCAGATGGGCAGTGCCTGTGCGCAAGCATGGGATAGTGCATGGTGGCGCCCCATCCCTGCCTGCCTGCGTGTTGCCTTCTAGGGCCTTCTAGCGTACCCCCAGTTGACAACCCCTGGTCTAGCTCCATTATCTTTGGAACTATCCTTCAGGTAGTTGAAGGGTGTTATTAAATCCCACATCAGTCTTCTTTGCTGTAGACTAAATAAGCCCAGTTCCCTCAGCCTCTCTTCATAAGTCATGTGCCCCAGCTCTCTAACCATTTTGGTTAGCCTCCACTGCGGGGAGGGCCCAAAACTGGACGTAGTACTCCAGATGCGGCCTCACCAGTGCCAAATAGAGGGGAATAATCACTTTCCTCTATCTGCTGGCAACACTCCTACTAATGCAGCCCAGTATGCTGTTAGTCGTCTTTGCAACAAGGGCACACTCTTGGCTCATATTAAGCTTGCTGTCTATTATAACCCCCAGGTCCTTTTTTGCAGAGCTGCTTCTTAGCCAGTCAGTCTCCAGCCTGTACTGGTGCATGGGATTGTTTCATCCTAAGTATAGGACTTTAGACTTCTCCTTATTAAACTTCATGAGATTTCTTGTGGTCCACTCCTCCAATTTATTTAGGTCTCTCTGAATCCTAACCCTATTCTCCTGTGTATCTACTACTCTACCCAGCTTGATGTTATCAGCAAACTTGCTGAGAGTGCACGCCATACCATCTTCCAGGTTGTCGATGAAGATGCTGAACAAAACCAGCCCCAGGATCAACCCCTGGAGCACTCCCCTTGATACTGGCTGCTAGCCAGACATTGAGCCATTAATTACTACACTTTGAGCCCAATGATCCAGCCAGTTTTCTATCTACCTTACAGTCCATTCATCCAACCTGTACTTCCTTAGCTTGTTTGTAAGAACACTGTGGGAAACTATATCAAAAGCCTTGCTAAAGTCAAGGAATACCACATTCACTGCTCTCACAACAACCACAGGGACAGTCACCTCATCATAGAAGGCAATCAGGTTGGCCAGGCAGGACTTGTACTTGGTAGCCATGTCCAGACGAGCATGGGCCTGTGGTATGTGACACATACTTCACATTCAGCTGTTCTCCATGCTGCAAGGTAGCAGTGTGGGCTTTTTTTTGACCTTGGGAGATCCCAGGGCCAAAAAACTCCACACAATAAAAAGCGGAGTGGTGCACACTGTGGCAGCATGCACCGCTCAAAACTGCCAGGCTCCAAGCAGCAGCATTGCTACTGCTGCAGCCCCAGGAGGCCTCCAGGACCCCAAGTAATGCTGCTGAGGCCAGCTCAGTGTTGGCCTTAGCGTTCCCTACCCCTGCTGTGCACCGGAGGGCACGTGGCACAGGAGTTCCCTAGGGACAAGTAGCAGTGGGACAAGGCATGCTGCTGCTTCTTGTACCCAGGGAAAAAAATGTCCGCACTCATGTGGACATGGTTGGTGAGTCCTTGCTGCCTGTTCCTAATCACTTTCTTCTCCTCCAACTGCTCAGGAATGGATTTCTTGAGGACCTGCTCCATGATTTTTCCAGGGACTGAGGTGAAGCTGCCTAGTCTATAGTTCTCCAGATCCTCCTTTCCTTTCTTAAAGGTGGGCACTATATTTGTCCTCTTTCAATTGTTCAGAACCTCTCCCGATCACCATGAGTTTTCAAAGATAATGGCCAGTGGCTCTGCAATCACTTTGGCCAACTTCCTCACCACCCTTGGGTTCATCATGTTCAGACCCATGGACTGGTACACATCCAGAAAACACCACCTGAGTTCCTGTCTCCTTCACCATCCTGAGCCATATAGTCACTTTTGATCTGCTCAGGGTCTGTTCTGTGCCCCCACCCACCACAGCATCATTGGTGTCCACATGGGTGAACAGCCCATGGGGTAGTAATCAAAGGGCCAGGTGAGTCTCAGTAATCCTTCAATGACATTTGGAATCTGGGCTCTGGGCAGCCAGCAGACCTCCCAAGACAACAGTTCAGGCTGGCAGATGGATGCCTCTATCCCCTGTAGAAGGGAGTTGCCAACCACCACTTTCTTTTGGTGGCAGTGGTCTCAATCTTCCAAACCTTTGGGAGGCCTGGCCTGGCTTGGCCTCTTCTGCTTATGGAACATGCTTCTCCTTATATGTTCTCCAGCCAAACTGCTGCAGGTAGGGATGATAACTTCTGCTTGCTGCCAGAGGTCACAAGCTTCCGCTATCCTGGGAGTCCATGTCCTTTTCCTTGTCCAGAGCTGCCTCTGGCAGTCCTTCCTCTGCAGTCCTAGAGGTCTCTTCCAGCATCAAATTGATGAGCTCCTCATGGCTGAGGATGCTTCAGAGCCTTTTGACCTCTTCCTGTAACTTGTTACTTGCTTCATGAGGGTCACCATCAGGAGGCACCAGTAACATTGCAGACACTCCCCCACCTGGCTGTCACTGGAAGGAACCTGCAAGCCGCAGTCCCCACGGTGCTAAACCAGGATCTGGGTGGAAGCCTTGACAGAGGGCAGACCTGACTGGACAGACACCTCACAGGTGCAAGCAGAAGAAATGGCAGTGGCAGTGGCCCTGGAATTGTGATGTCCTCCAGTCATCTCTCTGGGTTTCTTAAATCCACCGCCTACTTCTTCCTACCCCACTCTCCAAGCAGACCTTCCTTAGCAAACTCCCCTGTAAGAAGGCCTGTTCGCTGCTCCTTGGTCCCAAAGGTTTCCTTTTCCCTGTTAAGCTGCTTCCTCTTACCAACCTTACAGTGAAGGAAGGAGAGAGAGAGAGTTTCCAGACAAATTCCCTAGTGAACTCTCCACTCATTCTGGTCTCTAGTTAAACAAGCCTGCCTGCCTGCCTCACACACTTAGTGTCTATGTGTGTATTATATATAAGTATTTTACACACACACACACACACACACACACACACACGCACACTCAGAGTATGTGGTGTACAACCCTAAATAGGTGTAACAAATCATGGACTAAATATAGACATTGGATTTATGATGCATTATAACCTGCCTGACATATGACTCCCCAGGTACCTTTCCACTAGTTAGCTGCTATGTTCATCCCCCTTCTCTCTTCCCTCCCCTGCCGCCCCCTGCCTGTCTCTCACCCACTGACTCCTTAGTTTTTTTCTTCACTGACTGCCTGTCTTGCATTCATACCAGCCCAGCCTCTGGCTTCTTTACTATTAATTCCATCCAGGAAGAGCACACACACCAACTGCAGAGGCTTCCTCAGCCTGATGAAAGGTTTTTAAACCCAAAGCTTACTAAGAATTTTTTTCCCCAACTATTTAAGTTGGTCTAATAAAAGGTATCAGAGTCACCCAAAGAACCTTGTCTGCCAGTTGTCCAAAATTGAGTTCACAGTGAGGAATAAAGGCCCCAGTACTGAAAACATTTGTACATGCAGGTCATGTCTATGTTGCTTCCCTGCAGAGCCAGAGATGGCTGCTGAGAGTCAGCCTTCACCTCTGGGCACATCTAAACCTACCGATTAGGTGGAGTGTGGCACTTCAGAGGCACGCTCTTAGGACTGCTCTTAACCATCTAATCTGTGTAATTACTGAGCCTGAGCATTTGTGGAGTGGAGGGAGGAATATTCTTGATGGTGGTCTCAAACTTGGCAGAGAGGTGATATAGACACGATCACAGAGTTCAGCCGAGCTCACACTCCCACCTGAGCCCAAGGTCCATAATAATTGGATTAAACCTTACAACATGCTATACATTTTCTTGTTGTTATGATGGCGGCCTTATGGCTAAACCCAAAATGTGGAAAAGTTTAATGAACAGATTTTTCTACGGTCTAACTGTTTGCTTAGGTTGTCAGTAACCCTCAAAATGAATGGGAGGGGAGGTGTTGCTGATCACAGAGGAAGGGAGTGGGTGCCAAAAGGGTTGGGGAGTTCTTGCTGCTTTGGGAGACTTGAAGTCCCTGGCTCCTGCTCCCACAGTATGCATCTCACTGGATCCACCCCTGAGTGAGAGGGGGACAAATGAGGTTTATTGTATCAATGTGTTTGTTTGGCTAAAGATAAAACTATACCTTGAATACAACACTATACTTGAGGAGTTGAAATGTTTTGTCAGAATTTTTTATCTTATCTAAGTGGAGTATCATTTGCAAGTATACTGCCTGATCTCAGTAGGTTGCAAATCATCTGGCATATATCACAATCCACTTGATTTTTACTACCAGCAACATAGAACAATCAGCAAATTTTATCATCAAGCTGTTGACTTCCATTTTTAATCCACAAATGTTAAATTATATTAAAAAATTAAGTTGGATTGATTTTGAAGTTGTAAAAATCAAGTATTCAAAAATTAGGAAATGACAGAATTCAAGTTGCCTGTCATTTTGTGTGTATGCATTGTCACAAAATCTCTAGTTATTTAATCTCCTATAAATTTTTCCATAGGACTCTTGCCTCATTCAGTGAATAGGTGAATTTATTAGTGAATTCATTATTTTGTTTCAGTTTTCACATTCAGTGATACGTGGCCTTCACTGAGTACAATAGTCTGGATGTTATTTAATTTCTTAATGGGAATACTTTACAAGCATTATTTATTCAATCTTCCCAACACTTCTATGAAATTAAGTAGTTTTGTTAATCTTGCTTTATGCATAAGTAAAAAGTAAGACCAACATTGTCAAGTGCCTCCTAATTTTGGGTTTACCAACTTGAGATGCGTAAGGTTTTCAGAGTACTTAATGTTTTCATGGTACTGCATAAACCCCAATCAAATTCAGTTGTAATTGTGAGCACTTGGCTCTTCTTTCTATCTGGCATCACGTTTCTCACGTCGAAACACACAATGGTGAGCTGTAAAAATTTTGTTCTGAGCAGCGTGCCTAGGGTCATACAGGAATGCTGTTACAGAATGAGTAAAAATGGTCAGTTTTGGGGATGGAAAGAAGTAAAAAGCAGGATCACTCAGGGATTTGTATTGGGAGTTGTGCTGTGTAATATATTCATAAATGGTCTAGAAAAGGGGGTGAGTAGCAAGATGGTCAAATTTGTGAATGACACAAAATTATTCAAAGTGGTAAAGACAAAAGTGGATGATGAGGAATTAAAGAAGGATCTGGTACTGTTGAGCTAATGGGCAACTGCATGGCAGATGAAATTCAGTGTTGAGAACTGCAAAATGATGCACTTGGGCAAAAATAATCCAAACTGTACTTACACTATGATTGGCTCTGCGTTAGCTGTTACCACACAGGAAAGAGATGTGAGAATCATTGTGGACAGTTCACTAAAGATATTAGCCCACTGCTCAGCAGCCGTCAAAAAAGCAAACAAAACGTTAGGGATTATTAAGGAGGGAGCTGTAAACAAAATGGAAAGTATCATTGTGCCCCTTTAAAAATCTATAGTTAGGGACCTACTGAATTCATGGTGGAAGTGGGGTGTGCTGTGACTCCCTTAACTTTTCTGGTCTCTTCCCCCCCCTCCCACCTTCCCAGTTGGTGGAGGGCCCCTGCTTGCAGCTTGCTTCTGATCAGTGGGGAGGTGACAAGTGTGGTTTTAAATATGGCACTGTTCTTGCCTCCTGCCACTGATAGACTGAGGGGCCCTGGATGGCTCTGGCTGTTTGCTGCTGACTGGCAGGGAGGCAAAAACAGCATCATGTTTAAAACTGGTTTTAGCTTCCCTGCTGGTTGGGAGGGAGTGGCGGGGCCCTCCGCTGATCAGCAGCGAGGGCGGGGAAAGGGGCAAGGTGTGTGCAGGGGGACACGCAAGATTAAAGGAGCTGCTGCGCACTTGACTTCTGCCATGAATTTGGTTGGTCCCTATGTATGGTGCATCCACACCTTGAATACTGTGCCCAGGTCTAGTCCCCCCCACACCTCAGAATGGATATAGAAGTAGAGAAGGTATAGAGAAGAGCAATGAGGACCATTAGTGGTGTGGAGAGGCTTTCATATGAGGACAGACTAAGGAAGCTAGGCCTATTCAGTTCAGAAAAGAGATGTTTGAAGGGGACATGATAAGGGTTGACAAAATACTAAATGGTGAAGACCAAAGTAAACAGATTTATTATTTACTATCTCTCACAGTACAATAACTGGGAGTCATGAAATGAAACTAGTAGCTAGTAGAACTAACAAAAGGAAGTCTTTTTTTTTTCTCACAGCATGTAATTAAAGAGTGGAACTTACTGCTACAAGATGTTTTGGAAACTGACAGTTAGGCCAGATTCAAAAAAGGTTTGGACAAATTCTTGGAACAAAGGTGCATGATAATTCTTATGTTCATAGGGGAAAGGATAGAGTCTGGTTCTCTTTGATAATGAGCTGCCTTTATCATAAAATACTCTTTTCTCTTCCTTGAGTCCCTTTCTTATTTGCTATGCATCTTCCAACTACTGCAGCAAATGAGGCAGTAGTCCTGCAGACACCTGCTTTCTTCCTGACTCATTCCACCTTCCATCCCATACAGTGAATAAGGGAGGGTTCCCCTGGAAAAGCAATATAGCTGCTTACAGACATGAAAAAGAGAGCTTAGCGTTCAGCTCAGCATGCCCCTGCACCAAGCACAGCTCCTGCCCAGAAGAGGAATTACCTTAGTTTGAGATTACTCGCCCAAAATCTATGTAGATTGGGTGCATCAGTGGGGCTTTTTTGGCACTTTAAATAAAGCTGATTCAATCAGCTGTTAGATAAAAAGCTCCACTGAAGTGCAGTCTGTACAGATACTGTGGAGCTGGGTGCTGTGCTTCCTCTTCCTATAAAGTGCTGTTTTGAGGGGTTTTTTCATGTCTGCCAGCACCCCAAGTGTTCAAGTACCTAAAGAATTCCATAATTCATATATACAAGATAAGGGTAAATTAAGGTGGCATAAGTACCATATTTCACCATGTGTAAGTCAGGTTTTGAAGCCCAATTTTTGTGTCTTAAAAATCAAACTTGACTTATACACTGTGCCAGTGCTGCTTGCAGGGGATGGAGCTGCACCAGCTGAGAACCAAGCCCAGTGCTGCTCACAGGGGACAGGGACAGGGGTGGGCTTGGAGCTCGGCCAGTGTTGCTTGCAGGGGATGAGGCTGTGCCAGTCGAGTGCTGAGCCCATCCCTGTCCCCGTCCCCTGTGAGCGGTGCTGGACTCGCAGGGGGTGGGGCTGCACCAGCCGAGTGCCAAGCCTGGCCCTGTCTGCTGCGATCGGTGCTGCTGAATGCCAAGCCTGGTGCTACTTGCAAGGGACAGGCCTGGGCTTGGTGCCCGATGGGCGCAGCCTCATCATTTGTGAGCAGTGTCGGGCTCAGCATTTGGCAGCACTGCTTGCAGCAGCCCCATCCCCTGTGAGCCCAGCACTGCTCACAGGGGACAGGGATGGGGACGGGGACAGGGCTGAGCTCAGCTGGGCTTGGCACTTGGCTGGTGCAACCTCATCCCCTGTGAACAACACTGGCAGCGCCGCTCACAGGAGATGGCGCTGCTGCAGCCAAGCACTGAGTCTAGCTGAGTCCAGCCCAGTCCCTGTCCCAGTCCCTGTCTCTTTCCCTTTCCCTATCCTGTGCCTCGCAGGGGACAGCTGGCACGGCCCCATCTCCCATGAGTGGCACTGCCAGCCCCAACTTATACACTGTGCCTATGAAAATCCTTACCTTTCAGATTGGAAAGCTGGGGGGTCAACCTATACATGGTATCGACCTATATACTTTGAAATACAGTAACCTGAAATCTTGTGTGTTTCAGCTTTTGAGTGCTAAATTTTTGCAACTTAATTGTTTCAAGACTGTTATGTCTCCTTATTTTCAAGGCTTTTAATAATATCCTTCTAATATGCTGGCTAGCACTATGGAAAAAGAGACTTGGGGGTCATCATTGACCACAAGATGAACATGAGCCTGCAATGCGATGCTGCGACTAGTAAAGCGACCAAAACGCTGGCTTGCATCCATAGATGCTTCTCAAGTAAATCCTGGGACGTCATTCTCCCCTTGTACTTGGCCTTGGGGAGGCCGCAGCTGGAGTACTGCATCCAGTTTTGGGCTCCACAATTCAAAAAGGATGTGGAAAAGCTTGAGAGAGTGCAGAGAAGAGCCACGCGCATGATCAGAGGTCAGGAAAACAGACCTTATGATGACAGGCTGAGAGCCATGGGGCTCTTTAGCCTGGAAAAGTGCAGGCTCAGGGGTGGTCTGGTTGCCACCTATAAGTTTATCAGGGGTGACCACCAGTATCTGGGAAAATGTTTGTTCACCAGAGCGCCCCAAGGGATGACGAGGTTGAACAGTCATAAACTACTACAAGACAGTTTCAGGCTGGACATAAGGAAGAATATCTTTACGGTCCGAGCCTGCAAGGTCTGGAACAGCCTGCCATCAGAGGTGGTTCAAGCACCTACATTGAACACCTTCAAGAGCAAATTGGATGCTTATCTTGCTGGGATCCTATGACCCCAGCTGACTTCCTGCCCTTTGGGCTGGGGGCTGGACTCGATGATCTTCTGAGGTCCCTTCCAACCCTAATGTCTATGAAATCTATGAAATAGTAACCACCAAACCAACATATAACATGAAAATAATAGTAGCCATTTGGTTTGTGACTGATACTATCACACCATTAACACCACTATTATCACACTATTAACTAATTCTGTAAGCAGTACTTATTAAGTACAAAGCGGTGTGTGTACTGATTATCTTCTGTCATTTTCAATGCTTCTAGTAGTCAGTTTCAGGGTTGCTATTAGAAGTCTTGCAAATGATGGGAGTTTGTTAACTGAAGGCTTGCTAATATCACAACACAAAGTGCTCTGTGCTCTCTCAGCGTGGTTTACATTTGGATAAGTGCAAAGTCCAGGGGAGCTCACAGCTTTTTCTTTTTTTTGTATCTTTTTTTTTTAGCCCCAAGGCTGTACATTTTGGTAGAGTACACTGTACTTTTATTTTTTTTCCAGTACTGTTTTTTAAAGCAGCTTTAACTAAATTGGGTCACCTTTACTTATTTCATAAATTTAAAATAAAAGAAACCCAAAGCTATAACAAGCTAGAGAAGCACAATTTTTCATGCAGGAGCTGTGCTGAATTGATCTGATCAAGTCCATACTTCTCTAATGTGCTATGAATCAAATTAAATAGAGAATGGTACGTTAGTTTCCCCAGTACCATGAATAGACTCTCCAGTATGTAATTCTCTCATTCCTTCTCCCTTTAGTGTTCAACTGGGATAGGCATTTAAGGAGTACAGTGATGTCCACCTTTCTTTACACCTTCAAGTGAAGGAGAAATACATATTTCTCCTTTGCACGGAAGTGTAAATATATATATTTTGACTTGGCAACCATTGATCCTCTGGATCATGGTGTATGTACAAGAGGTCTGTGTGACCATCACGCTAAGACTTTCAGGATGTACACCTAGGCAAGAGCATGAAGGAGTGGAGGCTGCACTAGAACTATCACCCTCCTCCCCCTTCCAGACCATCAAGACAGAATCTAAAGGACAGACTGAGTCCAGAAGTTCAGTGCCTCAATTGTTGTAGCTTCTGCCAGAAAGAAACAGATTACAGCTGCTGCTCCTGCCTAATGCCTCAGTGGAGGAACATTTCTATCAGGGTGGTGTCCTTTCTCCAACCAAGGAGTACCTACCAGGCAGTGGGGACTAGTGTTTTGATGTGCGTACTCTGGAGGTTGCAACAGTGTGGTATTTTCTAGAAACTACCCTGCCACGAGTAGCCCCACCATGTTGCCACCAGGCCCGTGTACAGGGTAAGACCCAGCATTTCCCAAATGGAGATGCAGGAGTGGCAACCTATATTACGTGGGTGGCTGCTAGGGATGTGTGAAACTTCAGTAGCTGATTCAATTCAGAGGAGATTCAGCCCGATTTTGGGGACCAAAACTCCGAATCAGAATTGAATGGGAGACCAATTAAAAGCTCCAAATCGATTCGAAGTATCCGAATCAATTCGCAAAAGATTCGGCGATTTGGCCATAGACTACACAGGCAGCTGGCACAGCTGCCTCCAGCTGGCAAGTCTGTTGGGGTTGGGGGAGGGGGGAGGGAAGGAGTCTGGGAGAGGGAGGGATTGGGGCTGGGACAAGCTGCCCAGCTGGGGCAGGGGGCATTGGACTTGGGGAGGGAGGTTGGGGGAATGCGGGATGTGGGTGTGGCAGCACTGGGAGCAGGGTCTATGCCCTGCTGATGCTTGCTCAGCTGGGGTGGGATGTAGGCACGGCTTACTCCGGGTGGAAGGGTAACAAGTGGCAGCAGGGTATAGCCCCCATTCCCAGTGACTGTGGGAGAGTCCCCCCACAGCCAATCCTGCCGACTGGGGATTGGTTGGGGGTTCCCTCTGTGGGCAATCGTGAGACGGCTGATCACTGCCGTTGATTGCTGCTGCTGCTTCCAGAAGTGGCTGTGGCCACTTTTGGGAGTGCCACAGTGCTCCACTCCCTGCCCGTTGCCTAAGCAGCGAGTGCAGCTGGTCAAGGGGCGCACCAGTGCTCTCAGGGGGTGCACATGCAGCCCCGTGTACCCTCTGTGCATCGCCACTGCCCCTGTCCGGCCCCCCTGCCACTTTCTCCATACCCAGCTTAGCCCAGCTCACATGCTGCCTGGCTGGGCTGGACAGAAACAATTCCTGGGACAGCTGGAAAAGCAAAGGCAGCAGGCGGAAGAGGAGGGAAAAAGGCAGGGAGAGGGATTTTCACTTCCTTTAAGAACTTACAAATGTCCCTGGAGGATCCTGTGGTGTGGTCCAATCCAAAAGGGAGGTGAAGCTGTATCACTGCACCCCTTCTGGATTGACCCATGACTGTGTAGTGTATGTAGGGAAAGGGAGTCTAGAGATGCAATTGAACTGGTGGTGATAGCAGAGGGTATGGAGGATTTGACACCTCTGGTATTGGTATAAGCTGCAATCAGACCTAGACAGGTTACAGGGGTGGGCGGATGAGAACAGGATGGGATTCAACACCAACAAGTGCAAGGTGATGCACCTGGGGAGGAACAACTGGCACCATACCTACAGGCTGGGGAACTCCCTTCTCGTCAATACAGAGGCAGAAAAGGATCTTGGAGTCATCATTGATGCCAAGATGAACATGGGCTGGCAGTGTGGGGATGCAGTCAGGAAGGCCAACCGTACCTTGTCATGCATCCACAGATGCATCTCAAGCAGGTCCAAGGAGGTGATCCTCCCCATCTATGTGGCACTGGTCAGGCCGCAGCTAGAGTACTGTGTCCAGTTCTGGGCACTGCACTTCAAGAGGGATGTGGACAACATGGAGAGGGTCCAGAGGAGGGCCACTCGCATGATCAGGGGGAGCAGGGCAGGCCCTACGAGGAGAGGCTACAGGACCTGAACCTGTTCAGCCTCCACAAGAGAAGGTTGAGGGGGGATCTAGTGGCATGTTACAAACTAGTCAGAGGGGACCAGCAGGCACTGGGGAAGTCCCTGTTCCCCCGAACACTACCAGGAGTGACCAGAAATAATGGTCACAAGCTGGCAGAGGGTAGATTTAGGCTAGATATCAGGAGGCGCTACTTCACTGTTGGGCGGCTAGGATCTGGAACTAACTTCCAAGAGAAGTGGTGCTGGCTCCTAACCTGGGGGTCTTTAAGAAGAGGCTGGATGCCTACCTGGCTGGACTCATTTGAGTCCCGTTTCTCTTTTTTGGGTTTTTTTGTTGTTCTCCCGCCCTGGCGGGGGGTCGGGCTAGAAGATCTACTAGGTCCCTTCCGACCCTTAATCTATGAATCTATGAATCTGCTCAGGTCCCTTCCGACCCTAGAAACTATTAAACTATGGTACACATTGAAAGTGTTGGCAGGCTTGGGCAAAAGGAACCGAGTAGGATCACATGGAAGGGTACAGAAGGATTTGGTTAATAGAAGAATCTTGGCCCTAAAACTCATAAAATGTTTTGGTACTTGAGGAGCAGTGGACTGATGTTGTTCCTTAGCTTGAAAGGCAAAGTAGAAGCAGTTTAAAAAGTAAAGCTTCAGTAATAAACCAAGAGATCCCACAGTTCTGCAATTTTTTTTGTACTTTAAAATAAAAATCTTACAAATTAGCATCTGACTATCCTTAGGTATTTTGCTTGGCTGTTTAGTCAGATTTTCTATTTTTTTACAATTAATACAAATTAGTTAGTAACGTTTCTAGTGAAACATGCATCCTGCTTCCCCCATGGTTACAACATCTGTATAAATCTCATATTGTCTTAAAGTGGCACCCAGGAATAAAAAGCCTTTCATTAAATGTAACTGACATGAGAGCCTTAAGCAGCTGCCAGTTTCTCTTTGCTTAGTCCTATAAAGTCAGTAATATCTAGTGGCATTTTGTCAGGAGAAGTAAAAATATGGATGCTATGGGTGACCTTACAGTACTCTGAAAAAAGATCTCTGCTCCCATTGTTATTGGCTATCCTGATTTTTATGGGATCTCACCCCTGTGTTGGGGCTGCCCATCAGTTTACAAATATGAAAGCAAATGAAGAGGGCTGTATTTATAAATATATTCTGTATTACATTTGCTCTCAAAAACATTAATCTTGAAAATATCTTGAGACTTTAGAATATCTCTCTTTATTGGGTGCCTTTTGGCTCAGATCAAGTTTAGTTCCTGTTCATTGCATATGCAGACTATGAACTACTTTGGAAGAATACAGATAAGGTCAACTGTGCTTCTTTTAAGCCAAGTCAACAGCTCATGTTGTAAGTGAAGTTGCCTGTCTTCTAAGGAAGAGAGATGAAATATGACATTTTAAAAACATTGCTTAAAAGTTGCCCTGGAAGAAGGAAAATTATCTGAATAAATATGAAGCCCTTCTTCTGTGAAAAGAAGAGTTTAAGGGAATGTATTCTTTATGTAGCAGTAGTTACCTACTTCATCCTTAACAAAAAGGAGAACAGAATTTTACTAGCACATTAACATGCTATAATAAACCCTGCTTTTGTGTCGCATCTCTTCCCAAATTATCAGGAAAGCCAAAACAAATATTTAAATTTAGTTTCATAATAGGATAATGTATGCAAGTGTTTAGTGGTGCATGCAGTTATTCTGGTAGTTTGTAATAAAGGCTTTCTCTTTGCTGCCTGCATAGATGTTTGCTCTAGGTGATGTCTGCCCTTCAGTGTACAAGGTTTATGTTTCAGAACAATAGTACCTACTAGGACTGTATATCCACCTACTCATGCTTTGTGAGGAACACAATTTTGTCTAATTGTCCTGGATACAGAGCAGTCTGTTGCTGTCTTATCTGTTTTGGAGAACATTATTTGCTCTTAGACACAGTGACTGTCCTTCAGAGCCTAGAAAATAGAGGAGCAAATAGTGCCGTGTGTGCCTGACCTAAGTGACCCAGCACCAGGACAGCTTTGGTATCAGGCAGTTCTAGAAATTGGAAATGTATCTGGTGCCAGAGACCTTGGGAACCTTTCTGTCAGGTGCCCTGGGGAAAGTGCTTGGCATTGGGACTGTTGTTTTAATTTTCTTCACAGTTGTGTATCTCACTGTTGTATTCTCTGGTACTGAAAAGAAGTCTTTTTTGACTGGATGTTAGACAGATTGATAGAAGTTAGGGGCTGGAAGGGACCTCAGAGATCATCAGGTCCAGCACCCCTGCTTAAGGCAGGAAAGACAACTGGGGTCAGATGACCCCAGCGAGGTGTGCATTCAGTCGTCTTTTGAAGATCCCCAGGGAAGGTGACTGTATCACCTCTGGGGTGAGTCTGCTTCAGACTCTGGACACACTAACCATAAAGAAGTTTTTCCATAGCCTAATCTGAAGCAATCACCTATCAGTATGGGCCATCACCTCCTTTTTTGGGGCCCTACTAGCTTGGGAAGTGGCTTGTGGTTTGTTTCATTCTCTCCTCAGTGCACCCATGTGTTTGTCCATTTCTTCCTCTTTGGCTCTGCATCAGTTCCCAACAGCTGAGGATATAATCTTGTTTTGCCCACAGGAGAATGGAGCAGAGATTTGAAATAGTCACTGGCTTTCAGTGTCATTCAGTGGTCCACCATCTAGGAAGTGCTGCGTGTTTGCTCTTTCTAATACTTTGGATGATTTATGACGATCACAGTTGGTAGTTTTCAAGTTAGTTCAGAATGCTGATTGATATAGTGGGCAATGGGGTTTTTTAGATAGTGTCATTCACACCAAGTTCTACAACTCAGCTGTGTGAGGATGGTCCTCTTAGCTTTTGAAAGCTCTTTAGATGCAGAACCTCATGATTCCCAGGGCAGAAAACAGAGCAAAGGGGCATATCTTAACTACCAAGGGCATGTCTGTGGGAGGAATTTGATCTTCATTTTTCCTGAGTAAAGAGGAGCTTTGTTCTGAAGTCTGGTCATCTTGCCAGTCTGGGAGAAAGAAGACTTCATCCCCACAGTGCAATACACTGTGGCTGTTCAACTGGTGGCCCAAGGGTTATATGCAGCCCCTATGCTCTCACCCAGCTGCCACTGCCCCTATTGCTCTAACTAAAGAAGCAGCAACACCAGCTGGGGTTTCAAGGCTCCCCCTTGAATTATATTTGTGTTATGTTAGTTAATAGTTCACTAGCATATATTTTATTGGATTGTTGTTGTTGTTGTTATTGTTGGTATTATTATTAAATTTGCCCAGCTTTACTCAATCATATTCCGTAACAGTGCCATCTGGTTTCACTTCTGTGTTTCTAATCTTATTTTATCTGTTGACCTGCCAGTGTCTGTCTTAACCCTGTCTCAGTGTCTGTTATCCAACCTCTCTACTTCCCATCTTCTGTCCCCTGTGCTTTCTGTTGCTTCTGTTTAGGCTAAATTTTCTGAATAAATACTGAAGTCCTGTATCAATATGAATATAGAATAAAGATGACATTAAACATTTTTAATAAGTTCTACAACTTGAAAGGCCTTTCCTGCTGTGTCAGCTGAAAAAAATGAATGAGATCAAATGTTGGTTTATGGTAGGGGTGCACCAAGAAACATTTCCTTGGCCGATACCAGTGGTCGATTTTTAACTAGCCATATTAGCTGATACTGATTCAATTGCCGATATGCAGCCTGGCAGCTTGGAGAGCAGTATCTGGCCAGTAAGTTTGGGGGCAAGGGTGTGGGAGGGCAGACTGAGGCCCTGATGGTGAGGGAGGGAGGGAGTGGGGCTGGGACAGGGGCAGGACCTGCCCAACCAGGGCAGAGCACAGGATGGAGGCATGGGTGGCTTGTTTGGGAGTTGCGGGGAGTGGCTCCCACCGCTGTGTGCACCCCTGGGGGAGGCATGGGAGGCATAAACCTCCCAGATCTGTGTGGGGTGAGGGTGGGCTGTGTGCTTGGGGCTGTGCCGGCCTCTTCCTGGTGGGGGCTGGGCCGGGGCTGCACTTGGGGCAGGCGGTGGTGCTAGGAGGGGTGGACTATGGGGTGGGCTACCGCCACCCCAAAATTTGCCATACCCCCACTCCCAGTGTTGCTGCCGCCTGCCCTGCCCCAGCCACGTTGTCAGCCACATTGGCGAAAAAAGCCAATTGCCAATAATATCAACTTTCCTTTTATCAGTGCCAGGATGATATGGACCAATGTATCGGTCCATCTCTAGTTTATGGAAAGCAATCAATATTTTAAAATTTGCTGGTGAATAATTGGAGGCAGGATGGTTGAGCCACAAAATTAAATGTCATGAGATTTAGGTTTTATTGTTGGTTCTGACAGACTCTCTTGATGTAACCTTAGGCAAGTTATGGCTATAATTTTTCTTGTCTATAAAACTGGGGTAATACTTGCACTTCTTTCGAGTATACAAGTTTCTCTTGTATATTAAAAAAAATCTGCTGGCTTCAAATAAAGATGTTGCCATAAATGATCTTGTTTAAATACATGCGTTTCATTTCCATCTTTTCTTACCCTAGGAAGCCAGATTGACTTGGCTTAAAACATACTTTTTCAGCTTTAAACAACTTAAAGATTGGCCTTGAGCCTAATATGAAGAGACTCAAAGGTTGTTTTTTTTAAAATTAGATGCTAAGGAAATGATTGGTTATTTGCCATAGATCATGAGTTTCAGCTAACTACATTATATTGTATTACTTCTGATTAAAAATCCACCCATATAATATTCTTGTTTATCTCCAGTTCTGTTAATTATAGTGCTAAATGGAAGGCAGATCACCATAAAGGTCAAAGAACACTAGGGACTTTCTGAAAATAGGCTCATGCTCTTCCTGGTGAAGATCATTTAAAGTTAGTTCAGGTTGCTTTTGTTGTGAAATTTATTCTACACATCCTCATCTTTTATTGCCACCTGGTGGCAAAATAGGATTTCCCTTACTTTTTTGCAACAAGTTTTTTAACTCTGAATTCTGGAATTATTTTAAGATTCATTTTCTGGATTCACAGTGGATTTTTTTCGCTCTCTTTTCCCCTTAACCTAAACACAAACACACATTCCACGCCAGTTACTCAAAACTAAAACTTTAAATAGATTTTGTTAATTTGGTGCATAGGTTAGCTTGAGCTAACAAAATTGAAGTAGTGTTTTGTTATATTCCATAGTCTTGTTATTAGTTAAGAATTAAATTATAAGACTTTATATGAGATGCTAAAGAGCTCTCTCTTAGTAAGGATTTTCTGCTCTTGGATGAGCTAGTGCATTATGCTCAACATGTGCAAAGCATTGATGCTGTGATTTGTCTTTCATGGAACATAAAGGTGCAAAACTCCTCCTTATGACAGATTCTGCATACTTAGATGTGTTCCAGGTCTATCTCCACGAGCTTCCACATGGTGTATTTATTGGCTGTCTGTGAAAAGTGTCGCCAAGGCAGCATGCAATGTCTGCAAGGAAAGGGAGTGTTGTACTTTTTTTTTGGTGATACCATCTGATAAATGCTGAAGAACAAGTAGGATCTCAAGGAAGTGGTGTGATGATTGATAGATGCTGTTAAGTGGTGGAGAGAAATAACAGTGCACCCTGAAGGCTGCAAACAAGGGCAAACTTGATTTGGGGACAAACATTTTCTTTTTTTGACTCCATCAGCAGTAGGAAAGTAGGTGTCTTCTGCTCAAAGTGTGTATCCATGTTCAGACCAGATGTATGGCTTCCCTCACTTCTTTTTTCTAGCTCAAGTAGCCATCAAAATAAATCATGGATTGTATAATCACTGTACTAGGTTTCCTGCTAAGTTTGAACTGTGCCTCTCCTTCGTTCCAGATATCTTTGTTTGTATTGGATTGTAACTGTCTTTGAATTTTTTTCTGATGCTCATTTTGTGCAAAAATCCAAATTTGTGGTTTGAAACTTGAGAGGTTATGTCATTAAATCTGTCAGACTGGTTATAAGTTTCAAGTAGTACACATCTGTCCCTAGACTAGGGAGGATTCTACTTTAAAATCAGCCTCTTTACTGAAGCACCCTTGTACCCCAGCCAGCCAGGACAGTGTCTACACTAGGCGTAGGCAATCCCTAGCACAGGTGCCAAAGCATGGCATATGAAGGCATTTTGCTTGGCACATGCACCTCGGGGCGGATGGCGAGGAAGGTGCCAGGGCTGCACTGTCACAATAAGGATTGGGCCCCTCACAGCTTCTCTGCCATCTGCCCCTGGCATGCCAATATCTTACAAGTCAAAGTTGCGGGTGTTTTTGGCACTCTGCCCAAAAACCTTGCCAACCCTGGTCTGCACATACTTGTAAATACTTGTAGTATTTACAAATACTATCCTGCTGCGGCTTTAATTAGTTTACTCCAGACTAATAGGGTCAGATATGTAGATGTGCAACTTTGACCAAGTAGCTAATCAGTCTACTGCGCAGTAAAGGTATCTTGTAGAAACGCCCACAGCATATTAAATAACTCTTTAGTTCTTTACAGACTGGATTCTTTATTAGGCTGCAGAATTCTTTTCTAAAGTAGTGTTACCAATTCATGTCATGCAAGACCCTGACTTCATTTGTATCCAGAATTATCTTATCCTAAATATAAACCAAAGTAATCATTAGATGTAAGAAGACCAAACTGATATACAGCAAGGACAGAGGCAATTACAGAGTTGGATGGTTTCTCTGTCAGTAGTAAGAGCATCTAAAGCTGCAATGTCAAAACGAGTAAGGCTGATAATTACTCAAACATATGAAAAAGGAAAGCAAAATTTTCAATCAGGCATTGGGGGTTGGTTTCATTAGGTTGGTTAATCATGGTAGAACAACAGAGCTTCCCAGGAACTTTACTGACCTGCTACCAGGGCCTTGACCCACTCTGTCGATGAGATCTCTTAAATTAAAAGCCTGCCTTTTTTGCATTCATGTCATTTTCCTCCTTACTTTTTTCTGCTACTGCCTAGCAGTTACAAGTCTCCTTTAAACAACTTCTGCATATGAGAATGGGACAATTTTTTTTTTCTTTACTTGCAAAGATATCTGTTTATGATAAGACACCATGAACCCTGAGGATTTCTACCCTTTGTGCAAGGTCAGGGGAAATGTTGCCTTTGAGCTTGTAATGTATGTTGAGTAGACACTGTTGCATCTTTAGAAACTTTTCACCTATCTAGTAATGCTGCTCATGCTCCAACATGGATGGAACCTCGGTTTTAGAAGTTTTTAGCCTAGTTACCTTTGTGAATTCTAGTGAGTGCAACTGAAAATGTGGATTTTTTTTCAGGTGAGGTGCGGGCTGTTTTGTTGTTATTGCTGCAAAACTCAAACTTGAAATGGATTCACGCTGGGCTTGATCAAAATGACAGACATGCTGATATACATCACCAGAATTCTAGACTCCCTGGTGGTCAGATCGCTTATCTGGAATATAGGGAACCTCAGTTCAGGTCCTTTCTCCAGATCATGCAGACTTGAACCCAGTTTCCCCCATTTTAAGTGAATTTTGCCACTAGCTGCTATTTTGGGATATGCATGTCGCCTTTTTTTATTTTTTGTCAAAAACCTTCAAAAGGCATCAGATTTTGTCCCAGTTTACATGTTGAATAAGTCTGGACTCCTGAAATATTCACAAGTTGGAAAAGGTTCCTGCTTTACTTTAGACATAACTAACATAGTAGTTACTATCTGTGAGATCAGTTTATAATTGAGAACAGTAGTTTGATAGTCCTTTGAAAACATAAATCATGGTTAATGTTTAATAGTATAATTGGTGAGCCCCATTTAATAAGCTAGATGATGTGGAGAGAAATAAGAGCTAAAATAAAAGGAACTATTTGGAAACGTTATTCCATCTAGCCAGTTTGTAGGACTCTTCTGCTGTCATTAAAATTGAAGTAGCCTGTTATCACAACTTTTGTAGTTGTACATTATAGCAGTGTTTCTCAACTAGTGGGATGCAAAGGTTGTGTAGGTGGGACTTATCTGAATAAAGTGGCATTCCTGAGAAAGGTAGGGGGCCTGCACGCTTGAGATTCCATGGGAATACACTTCTCAGAAAAAGTGGGGTTTTGTTTTTATCATGGTGGGACCAGAGTTTTTTGACAAAATGGTTGGTGGGACGTGAGGTGCAAAAGGTTGAGAGCCACTGCATTATAGCACAGAATTAAATGTGTTGGAATTATTTTGTTTGTGAGCCTTCCATTATTTTTAAAATGCAGCGTTGGCTTTTTAAATAGGTGTTTTTTGAAATAATTAGGTAGCTTTCTGTTTTGCTTCTGGTGGAAAAAAAAGTTTTATATATTTGCTCTTCTTTCACTCTTGAAAAGTATTCTCTTCTTAACATGCCTTGTGTTTAAAGAAGAGAGAGACACCTGAAAATTAGGCATTAAGAAGAGTCAATCTAAAACAATTACATATTATCAGATCAGTATCCAATATGTCTGCCTGGAACGGGAAGGGAGCCACATGCAAGGGAGACTGAGGTAGAGGGCTCTTTCATCTTTGACCTATATTTAATCCAATTTTTAAAAATTGGTCATCTCTACTTGCTGACTAATTTCTGTGGGGCAATTTGAACAAAAAAATTAAGGAAAAAGGAACCATTAATATTTCTTGTTATGGCATGAAAGCTTTATTAATCATAGAAAATTAGGGTTGGAAGGGACCTCAGGGGATTATGTTCAAACCTGTTTTTATGGTGACACTAGCAGAATTAAGCTGTTGGTTGCACTATCAAAGGCAGTCCAAAGACTGCAGGGGATAAAACAAAGCCCCACTTGTGTAATTTAATTTTTATTCTGCAGACTTACTTGGTGTATAACACTTCATAGGGTCTGCACTTTATTTCAGCCTAAGTCTTTGGAATTGGAGTGATCACAAATATTACTGGATCTATTTTCTTGTTGATGGTTACTTACCTGGTTAAGTACAGTCTTTCGTTCAAGTTGCATGATAGTTATTCCTGACATTAACAGGCAGGGTCTCTTTCATTTACTAAGAGTCAAGTGGAACAAAGAGAAGCTTCTTTTAACATCAGCTGTATCAGTCACACCATGGAGTAAGCAGACCATACACTAAATGCTAACTGTTTCTGTTTTGCAGTATTCTCCTGGAATATCTGATGAGCCGTCATACGAAAACTGTAGATAAGAATGTAGTTTTCTTTACAGAAGGAGTTCCTTTTGTAGAATTCTATCAGAATAAGGACAAAGCTGGCAGCATATTTTTATTTTGACAGCAGTCTTCCATTTTCTGTGATCAGATGTTTTACAAGCTTAATCTTTCTAAATGTGGCAGGCCTACTGGGTTACTAATTACTTAATATTGTGGATCACGTATATATTTGAAAAAATTCAGACGTACCTTCTTGTTGGAAGTAATTTAATATGTTGCATGTGTAAAACCCCTACTAAATATTCTTGTACAGTCTTTTCTAAAAAAAAAAATCATAAAAGTTACATTAGAGTTTGTAAATTGTCGAAGGTAACCCAGAAGGTTTTACTTAGCAATATTTTATAGATCATCTATTGAAATACATTGCCTAATTTTTCATATGCTTCAAAGAAGGCATTGATATTATTTTTGGATTCCCC
This sequence comes from Gavialis gangeticus, assembly GCF_001723915.1. Classification (NCBI taxonomy): domain Eukaryota; kingdom Metazoa; phylum Chordata; order Crocodylia; family Gavialidae; genus Gavialis; species Gavialis gangeticus. The sequence goes on from NW_017728993.1 coordinate 67,690,946, forward strand.
CTAACCTGTACTTTTGAAACCAGAAGGACTGCAACATTTTAAAGAGAAGAACATTTTCCCTTTTTGCTTTCAGCCTATTTAGCTATCACCCTTGATGCATATATTTTATGTTTTAGTTTCATTTCTTTGTACAATTGAGACAATATCACTTCCCAGTAAGAAAATGGCTTATGGAAGGTTCAGGAAACTACTGATGCTCATTACACTTAATCACAGCTCAGTTCAGCTGTTGCCAGTCTCATCTGCTATTGTGTCCTGAGCAACATTTTTTTCATCTACAGAAATATATCTTCTTCTGTGAAAATACAGTTAAATATGTGGTCCCGTGTGGTACTGCCAAATTTGATTGAAATGGAAGGAATTAAATTCCTAGATTCCCCCCCCCCCCATTTACTCCATTTTCTCTATTTATTTAAAACCACAGTTCATTTGGATCAGAGATCATCATCAAGACTTGCATTAATGATTATTAATTATATACCATGCCATTCTAATTGCCTCTTTACTAGTAGAGTTGACTTTATGCACTGTTTCTCCTTTGTGTGGAAGAAGAACCTTCAACTCTAGGGTGATGAATCATGTTTCTGGTACACAACTGACAAGACAGAAAAAATACAAAGGAGCGTGACTGTACGCTTCAGGACTTGGCTGCAAGGTTATAAGAAGATTAATCCAATGTTAGGAAGAAATAAAACAAAAAATGAGAATATATCAACCATTCTTCAAAGCAGGGAAATTCATGACAGATATTCTACATGGGCAGGAGGATAAGTTGTATGGTGACTGGTGAAATGCATATATTATAAATTCTTTTTTTTCCCCCCATGCAGAATCATCAAAAGGAGTTTGGGAAATCTCTAAAGCTTTTAATTTATACTGCTGGGATTTCATATGGATTCTCCAGGGAAAATGGAGGGTCTCTGTACTTAAAAAAAATGAATGTTTAGGTTCATTTAGAAATGTACTGGGATTCTCTGTTAAAATACAGAGTAACATGGAGTCTTAACATTTCAGGAAAAAAAGAAATTTCTCATGGCACACAACTTGTATTCTTTTTCCCGGGTTCAGTGATACATTGCAGGTAAATGGAATCAGATCTGTTTCTTAGTCCGTTAATCTACATTTTATTTATTTGAACCCTTTATGTTGCTTCAGAGGATGGGCTGTAAAAGATAAAACCAATAATTATATCCAGTAAACCCCCTTTTTAACCCAACCCTTTTCATTCTGGGCTGTCTTTCATCTGTAGCAGTGCTGTTTAGAACATGCGTTCATATTCACAACACTTTTGAACTCCTCAATGAGTTCAGCATGCATTTTTGGCATTATTATCTAAAGATTACAAAACATTTGTCTTGTAATCTTAAAAACCCTAAGTAAAACGCATATGTTTGTTACAGAATATGCTGAGTTTCTACACTGCAAAGGGAGGAAGTTTACAGATTTTGATGAAGTTCGTCAAGAAATTGAAGCTGAAACAGACAGAGTAACAGGAATGAATAAAGGCATTTCTTCAATACCTATTAATTTAAGAGTATATTCGCCACATGGTAAGTAAAGCCATTCTACCCTGTATTCAGTAGTTTAACATTTACATATAATCACTTGTGTGTGTGTGTTCTCCTCGTTTGACCAAGTAAACTTCCAGAAAGACACAGTTCATAAAATTGGCTTTAAGTAAAGGTTCTGAGTGTGTAATTTGTATATGTTCTGAAAAGGCTTGTACATATTAAAATCCTTCTCTTTTCTTTAACATTGAAACCTCTCTGCACTGTGAAACTGGCCTATTGTAGGTCCCTGTTTTTTACAGTGGATACAATCAATGAAAACCAATTTTAAAATATATTAAGGTATGGTATATCAAACTGCATTCTTTCAGAGATGCCTTACTACTACAACCTATGCTTAGCCTCACTACTGAATTTGGGTCTTACCTATTACCAGTGGGGATGATAAGAAAAGGCTGCAGTAAGGGGATGCAAGAGCAGTCCTTGGCACAGAGCAAGGAGGGCTGGGGCTCTGTGTAGTGGATTGTCGTCCATCAGGGGAAGCTGGGTTGCAAACAGCAACCTGCTATTCTTAAACATTGCTGACCCTTGGCGTAGACCATAAAGCTTTTTTTTCCTCATCTGTCAAGCGGACAGGTAGTAGCTAGTCTAGAAAAAATGTTTTGCTTTGTAACTTCCTCCAAGAAGGCTTTCCAGCTGGTTGCTGCCTTTTGTTGAAAAAATATCTCTGTATTTTTTTTTTGCCAAGGCCTTTTTTCTTTCTGTCTAAACTGATGTCTTGATCAAGAACTAAAAGAGCTTAAATAAGTAGGGGAAGAAGCAGGGATGATGATGTACCTGACTGACAGCTTTAGTCTTCCAAGTGGGAACATTTTGTACTCAAATGCTTCAGTATTGTACAGACCTGCCACAGATATTAAGAGCTGAGCTGGAGTGGGATATCATGCTTTGCCTTATAGCTCATCAGTGGAGAGGATTCTCTTGGATGTTCAGAATAATTTGAGCAATAGAAGGGCTGAGGTGTGCGTGTGTGTTTCCCATCACCTGCTGTGGTGCAGTCCTTTGAGTACAGCAGCTATTGCCTAAATCAAATGATTTAGTTTAATCTGTGTGGTCTCCTCCTTCTGGGAATCCTTTTTTTTCCTGCTCAGGAGGCTGTATAAGAAGAATACCCTGTCACTCCAACTCACTAACCACCCTTTTTTGGCTCCCACAAGCAAGGTGGACATTCAGTTGCAAAGTTGATCCTATGATAGCGTAATGAAAATCTCTATCTTCCCTTTTTTTTATTGTTCCTACTTTGACTTTGGAGAATTTCCTGTAATTGTGAATGGTCAAATTGATTCTACTGACAGAATTTTAGTTCCTGAAAATGCCGTGCTCATTTGGTTGGACTTCATTTCAGTAATGTCTTAAAAGAATCTGCTGGGGACTGAATGGCCCAAATATTGGCCTGCCTTAAGGTATTTACTTTTCTGTTCAAGTTGGCTGAGATCAAAGCCTGGATGTCTGAAAGCTTTGATTGGCTCAAAGTTGTCTTCACCTCCAGCAGTGGTGCCTAGCAGAGCTGACATATGCCCTGCTTTGAGAATGATCCAAGAAAATGTGAGCAGCTACCTTCCAAGACATAATTCATAATAAACCGGTTCATGTCTATATGCAGTCATCTGCTTAGCAGTTGTACTGCTTCTCAGTTGCATCATCTCTACTTCTGCTTCTAAAATGGGTAGCTATAATGAAAGTGGCTCAGATGGCCAAGAAGTATCCAGGAGTGTTACTTGCAAATCAAGGGAAATGGTTCTTCCATGGTATTCAGCAGTGGTGAGGCCTCACCTGGAGTATTGTGTCCAGTTTTGGGACCCACATTTCAAGAAGGATGTGGACAGTTTGGGAAGAGTTCTGCAAAGAGCAGCAAAAATGATTAGAGGTCTTGGAAGCCTGACTTAAGAAAGGCTGAAAGAACTAGGGGTGTTTAGTTAGGAGAAGAAGGGATTTGATAGCAGTCTTCAAATACCTGAAGGGCATTACAGTGAGGATGGAGATGGGCTTTTCTCTGTGACCGTACAGAACTGAACTAGGAGTAATGGCCTCAAGCTTCAGCAGGGGCAATTTGGGTTGGAGTTTAGGAGGAAGTTCTTGACTATAAGGGTGGTCAAGCATTGCATCAGGCTATCTAAAGAACTTTTCAAATCTCCATCCTTGGAAACTTTCAAGAGTAGGTTAGACAGACCCTTGGCTGGGATGGTTCAGTTGAGGATGATCCTGCCTTGACCAGGGTGCTGGACTAGATGACCTTGTGAAGTCCTTTCCAGCACTACTTTGCTCTGATCCTATTACACCTTCTTGCCTGTAGTTATTACCTTGGTGCTTGTGCTTCCTGAGGGGAGAAAGTTTCCAGTTTGTTTTTGTTGGATCCTGTGCACAATCCAATTTACTGTTCAGCTGGTTTCTAAAGTTCTCGAAAACTGAAGAACCTTTATACTGGAACAGTGGTCTCCTCTGGGGCCAGGTCTGAAGAAGCTTCCATTGGTAAGCTATTCAAAGCTATCACCTGTTTCTTAGGTTCCACCTTCCATAAGGACAACTGTGTGGATCCAGACTCAGCAGCTAAGTAAAGCCTTCATTGGGTGATGAAATCAATTCAGCCTCTCAAGTCCTAGAATGACCTTTTCCTAAGAGAGACAGTCTAGTCCCTTAGTGGATTTTTACACAGCAAACTTCAGGGTCAGTCAAAGATTCCCAAATTACCTTGGGTTCCAGGAGCAGTATAACTATAGTTGTATGGTATTGTGTGTGGAATAATATATGTTGCATCTTAGCAGGGCTAATTAGACTGGGCAGAGCATTGTGCCACTGAAGCTGTCTTATTTTCAGTACCCATCATGTTAGCAGGGGTTGGGCTGGCTACAGCAGCATCAGAGACTGGGCCAAGAGTGACAGCAGCTACAGTTCTTGTTCCTCTTCTAAGAGGGTGACCAGGGTTTGTGCCCTGGTTGCCCATCTCATTAAATTATTACCTGTATTGCTATTGGCCTGTAACGTAGAGCATGTAAAACTTGTTTGTTGCATAACTTTGGGATGTCTAGCATATGCATAGTCCTTTTTTCACAGATTCTACCTTTAGTATCTAATTATATTCTTAGAAGTGAGACACCAGTTGAAAAGTGCTGCTGTTGATAATTGTAATTTTGTAAGTTAAGTCCTGATTTGAATTGTTTGTTGCCATTGTGGTACAAATATTGTGTACGTTTTTAAAGCTAGTTATATAAGGTTCTCTGTACTTCTAAAGTAGGCTATATAAATTGATGTGTCAATATTCACTAGGACTTCAGACTTTTGATTCATTTGTACTCATCCCCTGCTTCATGTTACATATACTACACAATTAACTGGTTAATCATGCAATAAATTTATACCAGCCACACATGCAAAGTAATTATCTATGACAAAAATAACTATCCAACTATAAAAAGAACCAACCAGCTACAAAGTTAGTGCTTGAATATTGTAACAACTCTATAGCTGGTTTCTGTCCAGCTTTAATTTGAATATGTAGCCAGGGACCTAGGTGTGCAATATTGTTAGTAAGGCTTGTGGTCTTGTGTCTTTTCAGTGTTAAGCTTGACCCTTATTGATTTGCCTGGAATCACTAAAGTGCCAGTAGGGGATCAACCTCCAGATATTGAACAACAGATAAGAGAGATGATTATGCAATTCATCTCTCGAGAAAACTGTCTGATCCTGGCTGTGACTCCAGCCAACACTGATCTTGCCAACTCGGATGCATTGAAGTTAGCTAAAGAAGTAGACCCTCAAGGTAAGTGTCAGCGAATGTACACCTTTCCTGTCCTAAAAATATGGTTAGTAAAAACACTTTATAATGTGCTGAGGTAAACAATGCATTTAACAGTGCAAGAACACAACATTGATTCTGAAAATCTTAAATTTTGACATAAAAATATGGAATTTCTGATCATGCAGGAGAATTCAAAAGATATTATAAATGTAGTTAAAATTTACCAACTTATGGCAATTGCATAAAATATACCTCATTGTGGAAAGGGTTACGCATCCCTAGGAACAGTACTGAGCACAGTGAGACCTTCATGCTGATGGTAGCCTTTAGATACTTCTGTACTATAAATGTTATAAAGTGATTGTTTTCTGGGAGTTCCTGGCTCATTGAAGTAATGCACACAACAAGAAGAGTTTAGGTTGGCAACATAACAACACCAGTCCCCTGCCATGTGGGGGATTAAAATGCAAAACTCTTAAGAGGTGTGAACTTTGTGAATTACCACAAGCATTTCCTCTTTCTCTGAGCAGTCGTAGTGATGAACTCAAGTCATCTTGAGTCTATCTTACTTCTGGAATGATAGTCTATTACAATATCTTGAGTAACAAATATGTCACAGGGTCACGCAGGTACTCTGTTCCTATGAGGGAATGAGGGCAGCTGAAATTCCTTAAGGCAGCCCAGGTGCTAGTTGCCAGGGCAACTAGTCTGGTCACATGACCAGCAGGGGGCAGGGCTTGGCCTTTATAAGCAGCACAGGCCAAAGCCTAGCTGGGGGCAGTTCTCTTTGGGTAGCCTGAGATGCAGGAGCTCTGCAGTAGAGCCAAGCAGAGCAGAGATAAGCGGTGCAACCTGATCACCCAAGGAGCTGCATCATGAAGTAAGGCTGGAGGGAACCCTGATTGTGAAGCTTGAAGGTGGAACATAGTGGCAGGGCACTTAAGGTATAGCCAGGAGGCTTATTTCGGTTATAGCCTGTGGGCTCAAGGCTTTACGTTTCTTGTTTGTTATTACTACAGACCGGAGGACCGGGAGAGGCTGTAGGGGTGGAGGAGGCCTCATTAGGAGCTCCCCAGAGAGGTGGGGGTGCTCCCAGCGCCGCAGTGTTCTGCTACAGTGCGGGGTGTTTAGATCCCGGCCCCAAGAAGGGGCGAACAGAGAGAGAGGCCCCGGTGAGGGCACGTGTTGAGAGAAACCCCTGAGGGGGCGCATATTTTTGATAGAAACCCCAGGAGGGGTTTGGACTGAAAAGAGGCCCAGACCGAAGGGTCCAAGGGGCCAGGTAAGGCTCAGGCTGCCTGAGCCCAATTGGAAAGAGTCCCAGAGGGGCTCCACAGTGGTTGGAACCCCAAAAGGTCAAAGGGGCCAGGTAAGGCTCAGGCTGCCTGAGCCCACTTGGGGCAAGTACTGTTAGTAAGCCGGAGAGGGCTAATGACTAGAGAAGGGGCGCCGGTTGCGTGGCAAGCCCAGTGGCGCCAGAGAAGGGGCACCGGTTGCGTGGCAAGCCCAGGGGCGCTAGAGAGAGGCGCCGGTTGCGTGACAAGCCCAAGGGCGCTGGGCAGGGCGCAGAAAGGAAAGGGACCAGATAACGTCCGGAAGAACTGCGAGGCTTGGGGCGTGCTAAAGGGGAGGTAGGAGGCACGGATAGCCCATAAGGCTGGGGTGCACCTGGTCACTCCATACGGAACGGGGACAGTATCAGCACAACACCGTGTACAAGGGGATCAAAGGCAGCCTCCCATATAAAACTATACATACCAACAAGACGTGGCGGGCAAGAAAAGAGGGTGCTGGATCACCTACTTGACACGGCGGGGGGGGCGCTAGAGGGATCACGGCTGCTCCTAGGCCCCACTCCGTGACAAAATATAAGTTTAAAAGAATAACAGGTCAGAGGTAGGCTTCAGGAGGAGTTTGATGGGATAGTAGCAAACCAAAAGGGATGTGTTGCCAGAAGTGAGGGTTGCAATACTAGCCACCAGTGATAGCACTACAGCCTCTAACAAGCAAACTTCTTGTCTTTGTTTAGCATGGCTTAAATTACTTCATATGTGGTTGATAGGACCAAGTCCACTTAACAATGTGTAGGAAGCTGTTTTCAGCAGTTGTTCCTCAGCTCTGGAATTCCTTCCACCTCACGTTCTCCAAACACTGAGTCTGGAGATCTTTCAGAAGCACTTTAAAACTTTTCTGTTTAGGTAGGAGTTTAGCAAGTGAAGCTAGCCTGGGATTTCCATTTTATGTTGATACTGTACTTGATTTTTAAGTTGCTTTGTTTTCCTGTTTTATAAGTTCTGCACTCTTATTGTAAGCCACTCTGACCCTTTGTTGGGAAGGGTGGCATATAAATCAAAGAAATAAATAGTTTTTGTTATGCTGATCCTTTGCTTATAGATGATCGATGTACACAGAATTTATCATCTGTTCTTGCACTCCCCCTAGTTCTGAAATGTTTCAGAAGTTTTTAACAATAAATGAATAAATAAATTATTGTCATTATTGACTCCAAGATGAACATGGGCCGACAATGCGAGGTCATGGTTGGCAAGGCTAACCGGACCTTGTCGTGCATCCACAGGTGCATCTCGAGTAGAGCCAAAGAGGTGATCCTCCCCCTCTATGCGACACTGGTCAGGCCACAGCTGGAGTATTGTGTCCAGTTCTGTGCGCCCCAGTTCAAGAGGGATGTGGACAATATGGAGAGGGTCCAGAGGAGGGCCACCCGCATGATCCAGGGACAACAGGGCAGACTCTACAGTGAGAGACTGCGGGACCTGAACCTATTCAGCCTCCACAAGAGAAGGCTAAGGGGGGACCTGGTGACTGTCTATAGACTCACTAGGGGGGACCAGAGGGGTTTGGGGGAGACGCTGTTTCCCCTAGCGCCCGCTGGCATAACAAGGAGAAATGGGCACAAGCTGTTGGAGAGGAGGTATAGATTGAACATCCGCAAAAACTACTTCACCGTTAGGGCGGCTAGGAGCTGGAACCAACTTCCAAGGGAAGTGGTGCTGGCCCCTACCCTGGGGGTCTTTAAGAAGAGGCTGGATGCCCACCTAGCTGGACTCGTTTGAGTCCCATTTCTCTTTTTGGGGTTTTTGTTGTTCTCCCGCCCTGGCGGGGGGTCGGGCTAGAAGATCTACTAGGTCCCTTCCGACCCTTAATCTATGAATCTATAATCTATGAATCTAAATGACCAATAACTTAAATGCATCTCTCCTGTACAAAATTCCCTGAGTAGAGCTCTAAGACTGGCAAGAAAATACTTTTTTTTCTTTATCTAAGTAAAGTCATCACAGGTCAATGAAGTGTTGGTTTTCTTTAGTTTTAAGTGATATTTTCTTATTATTTTCCTGATGGTGCAGGACTTAGAACCATTGGTGTCATCACAAAATTGGATCTGATGGATGAAGGAACAGATGCCAGAGAAATTTTGGAGAACAAGTTACTCCCTCTTCGTAGAGGTAGGCATTCAAATCCACATGCCCATTGCTTCTGTAGCAAAGTGGTGATGAGAAAACAGGTATTTAGCAACCCAGAAGGTAGCTTAATTTTAACATAGTGCTGTGTTCTGGAGCTGAGGCAAAGGTTATGGGGAACCTGAGTTCATTGCTTTTACCATTGCACTAAATTGTGAAACAGCAACAGGAGGCTGTACTTATTTTTCCCTTATTGGAATGTTTATCAGAAAACAGGCTGGGCCAGTGGTTTTTAATGGGAAGTATGAATTTTGGTTACCTGTAAACATCTTTTTCCCATGACAGTCTGTTGATCCTCACAACAGAGGAGTCTGTCTTGTCTTGATGGACTTTGGAAGCGAGCACTGGAATGCTGATACTGCCCCTATAGGCTAAGCTCTGCTTCCTTTCAGAAGCTTTGTCTATGATTATTTCTGGAACCATAGACATATTCATTTCCACTGTTAGATTTCAAAGTCATTTTGGATTAGAACAATACAGTCGCACTGAGTAGATTCTTATCTCAATACCCCTACACAGAAAGCATTTCAGCTACAATGATATCAGACCAGATGACAGGAGAGCTTAGGACCAGGGCTTTCTATTTTATTTTGTTAGTTGCCTTAGTGGTTTTCCATTTCAACATGGTTTCTCCCCAACTTATACCTCATTTAAAATTTACACCACAATTTTAGATATTACAGAATTTAAGTCATTGACTTCCATGGAGATGTGCTTGCTTGTATTGAGTCTGAACTCTTTAGAGCCTATAACCCTCTTCACACTATTTAAAGCAATACCCAGAATGTTTGAATTTGAATATTTTTGTGTGAACTAAGCCAGCCTGGACAAATTTTCTATGCACTGTACTATGATGAATAACTGCATTGACTTATGTGATAGGATTTATTTTGTTTTAGGGTATATTGGAGTTGTAAACCGAAGTCAGAAAGACATTGATGGCAAGAAAGATATTAAAGCAGCTCTGCTGGCAGAAAGGAAATTCTTCCTTTCCCATCCAGCCTATCGGCATATGGCAGATCGGATGGGAACACCATATCTGCAAAAAGTTTTAAATCAGGTACAAGCCAAACCATGTGTGTAAATAAAAAAAAACCCCTCTTTTTTTTTAAAGACCAGCTCCGTATAAAATGCTTTAAAATCAGTGTTGCAGTGCAACTGAGTAAATCCTTTATTTTCCCAACACAAAAGGCAAAGCAGTTTTCTATGTTTTTACAGATTAATATAGCTGTGACAAAACTGATTATTACTCTTTTGAACCACTCAGTTTCTAAGAATTCAAGTTTTCTATGGGTAATATAATATTCCTGGTAGCAGTTATTAGCTTGTATGGAAAGTAAACTTCAGGTTTTAGTGACAGGTTCAGCTAAGTTCAAATATGAAAAGTGTAGTGTATGTTCCAAGGACATCCTTAAATTTCTGAACCAATCCAATCATCTTGCCAACATGCTTGCCATTCTTGCATGTCCACCTTGGTGAGACATTTCTCAGATTTCAGTTTTAGAAAGTTTTGTGTCTGTACCTGGAAAAGACTGTGAATCTTGGAAAGTTCACCTGTTGTTGTTTTTTGTTTTGTTTTGTTGTTTCTAAGAGGAAAGAGACTGAATCGCTAGCTGCTTTCACATATTCCTGCCATGATCTATCAGGCCTGTAACTTGATGGCCCTGTTGAAGCATGTTCTGTGTGGGCTAGGAAGTCTTCTAGCAAGGAACAGCAGTTCAGTTTGTGCTGCAGAACTGGTTTCTGAGGCCTGTTACAACTTTGCTTGTGTTTAGGAGATCTTTGTTTTGTGTGATTATTTTTTTTATTTTTTAAGGAAACACCATATTTTTAAGATTTGAGATAGTAAAACTTCCTGAAGTTTTACTATCCTTTTCAATTTACATTAGGGTGTTGTTACACAGTAACTTAAATGCATGTTAAGGGCCTTTAAAATAGGAGTGACCATGTATTAGGCCAAGGAAATATGTGCTAAGGGCCCTCTGAGCAGTTTAGAGATAATCCTCTTCCATAAAGGATTATCTCTAACTGGTTTTGGACAGCTCATGTTGCAGTCATGTGTGACTGCTCCACAGGCCCAAAACTAGTTGGAAATGGTCCTCTAGCATCCCAGGAGGAGGCATCACTCCCAGCTGCTCTGTCTCCTCCCACAGTGACAGTGGGGGCAGCCAGGGGAGAACCTAAAGGCAAGAATCCCCCTTCCCTTCCCATTTCCCATTCTGGGCACATCCCAGCCACTGGGGCTTCTGGCCCCTGCCCCTTCCCCTTTATCCCTCCCCCTTTTCCCCTGCTGCAATCCTACTAATGCAGCCCAGTATGCTGCTAGCCTTCTTAACAAGAGCATGTTGTTGGCTCATATTTGGCTTATTTCCTACTGTAACTCCCAGGTCCTTTTTCTGCAGTGCTGCTGTTTATCTGGTCAGTCCTCAGCCTGTATTAGTGCAGTGGATTGTTCCAACATAAGTGCAGGACTTTGCACTCATCCTCACTGAACCTCATGAGGTTTCTTTTGGTCCACTCCTCCAATTTGTTTAGGTCTCTCTGAATCTTAGCCCTACCCTTCAATGTATCTATTAGGGGTGTGCAAAATGGGCCCTGTTCGATTCGGCTTGAATCAGGGACAGTGATTTGATTAATTAATTCACATCACTGACCCTTATTCAGTTCGGCCAAATCTGAAGATTCGATGCTGGTTCAGAGAATCAGCGATTCGGACATAGACACAGCTTTAAATGTTTTTTCTACATACCTCGAGTTACCAGCACAGCTGGGGCTTGTGGAGCGTTCCACAGGAGTGTCGGGGGGGACCCTCCATGTGCTCAGCAACAAACGTGGAAGTGGACTGGAAGTACTTCCAGTCCACTTCTGGGGGGGCCCCCCGCACCCACCTGGCTTGGCAGTCGGCCACGGGGGACCCGGGTGCTTACCCCTCAGACCTAGGAGGCACTAGTCACCAAGGTGGGGTGTGCAGGGGGCCCCCCTGTGAGCTCCCCAGCAGACCCAGAAGTGGACTGAAAGTGCTTCTGGTCAACTTCTGGGTCTGCTGCCAAGTGCGTGGGGGAACCCCCCACACTTCTGTGGGATACTCCATGCGCCCCAGAATTGCAGTGTCCACAAGCCACTTGCTACCTAGAGATATGTAGAAAAAACATTTAAAGCTGTCTATGTCCAAATTGATTTGGAGGGTTCTGATTTGATTCAGAGAGATTAAAGGATCTCCTGATTTGATTCGGAGATATGGCCACTGGATTGGACAGAATCTCCCCCAGATTGAATCAGGGACCGAAGCTTCGCACAGCCCTAGCATCTATTACGCCCCCCAGCTTGGTGTCATTTGTAAACTTGCTAAGGGGTATTGCATCCCATCTTCCAGGTCGTTGATAGGGATGCTGAACAAAACCAGCTGCTGGACCAACCCCTGGGGCATTTCACTTGATACCATCTCCCAGCTAGACACTGAGTCATTGATTATTGCCTTTTGGGCCAGATGATCCAGCCAGTTTTGTATCCACCTTAACAGTCCATTCATCCAGTGCGCTTCCTTGGATTGCTTGCAAGAATGTTGTGGGAGACCATATCAAAAGCCTCACTAAAGTAAAGGAATATCACATTCATTGCTCTCATGACATTCACAGAGCCAGTCACCTCATCATAGAAGGCAGTCAGGTTTGTCGGGCATGACTTGCCCTTGGTGAATCCGTACTGACTGTTCCTAATCACCTTCTCCAAGTGCTTAGAATGGATTCTTTGAAGACCTGCTCCATGACTTTTCCAGGGACTTAGTTGAGGCAGACTTGTCTGCAGTTCCCTGGATCCTTCTTCTTCCCTTTCTTAAAGATGGGCACTCTATTTACCCATTTCCAATCATCTGGAACTTCTCCCACTCACCACAAGTTCTAATAGATAATGGTCAGCAGTTCTCTTGCTTCTGAGGGACAAACAGGGAAGGGGAACCTGCCTGCCACTACTACTGGCACTCTAGCTCAGAGAGTAGTGGTGGCAGCTGGTGGGTTCCTCTTCCCTGCTTGTTTCCCCAAGATAATGTTGGGAGCTGCAGGTGAGCCAGACGACACAGGTGTTTGGGGTGAGCTATGAGGACTAGTGGGGACAGGGAGGGAGTTCTGAGTGACAGGGAGGGAGCCCCAGCATAGAGGGGATGGGTGGGACAGTGGCAGGCCTGATCTGGGCTGGTGGGTGGGGAGGCAGGAGGCGGCAGGCTTGATCTGGGAAGGGGAGTGGGGATCCAGATTGCAGGCAAGCAGGGATTGGCAGGCCCAGTGGGTTCCTGCCAGCTCCCTTGCTGCCTACAGTTTGGGCCACCTACCCTGCCCCTGAGACCAGGCACAAAGCTAGCTTGGCTCCTAGCTTGGCTCACCAGCCTTCTAAGGGCAAGTCAGAGTAGTGCACATTACAGGGAGTATTAACCCTTAATGTGCAACTGCTCAAATCATGTGCTAATTTTACCACCAATTAAAATTAGCATGTGCTACATGTAATGTGTAACAAGGCCCTTATTTTACCAGTGTTGTCTGTATTTACTCAAATCCAAGATGAGAGTTTTTCCCTCCCTCCCCAATCAGCATGGGTGGAAAAAAAGCCTCATCTTGGATTTGAACAGGGGATGGGGCAGGCAGCAGCTCAGCTTCTGCTTTGGCTTCAAGTACAGGCCCAGGGGAGGTGGTGGCTCAGCGCTGGCTCTTGCCCCTGGGGCTTGGGGCTGCAGCCAAAGTTGAGCTATTGCCTGCCCTGGGCCAGGATGCCTCACGTGGCAAGGAATTCATGTATAGAATCCTATTATTTGGGGGTCACCTCAAATTCAAAGTCAACTTGTATTTGGGTAGATATAGTAATTCTTTGGCATTTCACTGCTGCATGAAACCACACACTACCACACACCTCAATATTTATTTATTGGATTTATGTGGGTTTATAAGTATGTGGAAAATATTATGCTGTAGAGGTTCATGCAAGTTGTACCCATGTTATTACATGTGTTGGTGCCAGTGGCTCTGTTGGAAATTCAAAACTGTGGTTCCACAAGGTGGAGCTCCAAGAAAACTCCAGTGTTTCATTCCGTGGAGAAAATAACTCAGTAGAACTTTTGTTTAGAGCCTACAGGCTTCTCAGAACAACTCTTTTTTTTTTAAAGTCTTTATTTGTTTGGGGGGGGGTAGAATGTTGGCTATAGGATGTAACTGCAAACCAAGGAGCTGTACTTATCGGTACATAAATTAATTGCATCGTTATCACTTAAAGGTTGAACCCCCCCATATTTAGCAGATGGAAGATGCAATAATGGCTTATTTATAACGTTAGGAAATTCAGGTAGAAAACTGAATGTGTGAGCGGAGAGAATGTTACAGTTTCAAATACAGTCATCCGGACTGATAGATTCCAAACATCAATAAATCAAGCAGTGTTCTCAAAGAATATGACAACTGAAATAATTTTTGACCTTTCCCCGATGTTAGTTGGATGCTATAGCAACAATTTCTTCCTTCCTGAGCTTATCCATATTTCTACCCTGTAGTCCATATGCTTTACTTTATGAATGTGGTATTGTATTTATTTCAGCATTACTCTTGCCATGTCTTGGACCAGCCCCAATACACATTAGCTATATTTTTTATAAGTCATTCTTCATATAGTGTCAAAAGTGTACTTAGAAGTGATCCAGGACCCAAAGAGCTCACAAGCCAAATAAGACATTGGCAGTACTGTCCAAAACATTCCAGGTCCCATCTATATATATATATAAATGTACATGAACATAAGTCAAACTTTACACACTCAGTGAGTGTTCCCCCTTTGCTTCCCTCTTATAAACTCTTCAGTGCTTGTGGGATTAGCACTGGTAAAATGATATAAGGAAAGATTTTTTTTCAGAATTGTTGGTACAAAAAGCTTTTATAGTATAGAGCAGGAGGTCTGCTTCCTAAGCCCAAGGAACAAATGTATTATTTAAAAAAGGCAAGCTGTCACAAAAAACAATTTAGGGGCAGGTTTTCTACCACTTCCTATTCTTTGTATGATGGGAGCTGAAAGCACTTGCAGGACCTCTGTGTGAAAATCTAGAGTGAACATTGTCTGTTTCTATACCTTGCTCCCCCTATTCCTTAATTTAGGAATAGGGAGTGGGGTAGCTAAGGCATTTGCTTGTCTAAAGCTACCGTGTTGGGACCATTACCAGATGGCACAATTCAGTGCATCTCTCAGGCTATTCTGATCTGGACTGAGCAAGAAGGTACTGTAACTGGTGACTTTCCCAGTATCTCATTCCCTTTTTTATACTGTCTTGTGTTGGAAGGTGCCACCCTTTGTTAGATACTTTATTATGCTCAAACAGGGAAAGTTTAGCTCTTATTCTGCTGTCCTTGGGACTTACCTTGGCAGAAGCTATCAGGGATGCTTCTGGGTTTATAGGAAAAAGTGACTAGAGTTAGTTGATTAGATGACCCTTACTTCCTCCCTGTAGTAAAAGGGTTAGTTCAAACATTCCAGTTTAAAAGTTGCAGGACGTATAGCTCAGGTATTGTACTTTCAGCTTATACAAACAACACATCTTAACACAGTTGACCTAAGAAGTCACATTTTGGAGCCTTGAGGGCTGCATGTTTAACACCACTGCTCTATCTACGGGAATAAAAGAAATATTACACTGGAGATTTTCCAATAGTGCACATGTAGTCCTTGAAGTAATCACCTCTTCAGTGGAATAGCCAGGACTTGCTGTGTTGTCCAAAGGGAATCTAATGGGTCCTTAAAACCTTTGTAGGGTTGAAGATTGCTAGAAGGAAAATGTTCAAACTCTGGATGGCTTTGAGACCTTTATCCATGTAATGGTCCATTTAATTTACTCCTAGATAACTTGAATGTATGATAATGATACAATACGTAGAAAAACTTACTTATTCACGTCTGTAGGGGTGTAGAAATGTTCATAGGTTGAGTATGGCTGGGAGCTGGCTTTTTCTCTGGATTACAGCAAAAGAGAGAGGAACAGAATGATGGAGACACTTAACCTAAAACTGGAGGAGAAGAGAAGAAAATAAATGTTTTGGGGGGGTGGCGGCAGAGTAAGAGAAAGGGGGAGTAGAGTAACTAAAGCTGTCAGGTGCTCTTCCTTCTCCTCATTGAGTGGGAGGTAACTTTACTCCTCATTCTCCCTCATTTATGGCCCTTTTCAAAAAGAAGCAGAAGGTGTAAATGAAGAGGAGTTGGAAGACTGAGGATTTCCTGTGTGCTGAGGAGTGGGGACAGCAGCAAAGTAATTCTGCAATGGGGTTGAGAGAGAGCAGTGCTTGAGGGTGTCATTTTCTTTTGGAAGGGGATCTAGGATTAAAGTACTGAGTGCTAAGAGATGTCATTGGAAATTAAATGTGTGTGGCTTTTGTTGACATGGCTGAGTAAGTACTCCTTACTTACATAAGTGTTCTTGGTGGTCAGCATAATGAGAAGATCAGGAAATTGTTCAAGCCTTGATATAATGTGGCCAAGAAAAGAGGATTTTGTTTTGGCCTATGGATATACCTGTTGGATCAAAGGGAAGTACACTGGAGAGCCTAGCATGGGTCATAAGTTTTTTGTTGGGCATTCAAAAGGACATGTCCATGCTTTACAGCCATCTGTATTCACAGTATTAAAGGATTTTTTATTTAACTTTTCAGCAACTCACCAATCACATTCGGGATACATTGCCAGCCTTCAGGAGCAAACTTCAGAGCCAAATGCTTTCTATAGAACATGAAGTGGAGGCATACAAAAATTTCAAACCAGAAGATCCAACTAGAAAGACCAAAGCTTTACTGCAGTGAGTGTGTGTTCTTTTAGTTTTTTTCATATGTGTAAATTCTGTCTCATTTAAGTTCAGGAGGTGACTGTTTTCCAGTAAAAGGAGAACTTGGGACACTATGCAGTTGCCAAAGAGGTTAACAAGGCTCAAGTTCCAAAGACGCTTATACTTTTAAGAGGGGTTTTCCATTTCATAGACATTAGGGCTGGAAGGGACCTCGGAAGATCGAGTCCAGCCCTGCGCTTGAAGGGCAGGAAGTCAGCTGGGGTCATAGGATCCCAGCAAGATAAGCATCCAATTTTCTCTTGAAGCTGTTCAATGTTGGTGCTTGAACCACCTCCGATGGCAGGCTGTTCCAGACCTTGGGGGCTTGGACACTAAAGAAATTCTTCCTTATGTCCAGCCTGAAACGGTCTTGCAGTAGTTTATGACCATTTGACCTCGTCATCCCTTGGGGCACT
>NW_017728993.1:67712981-67715197 GCF_001723915.1 Gavialis gangeticus
GGCCCCCAAGTCTCTTTCTTCTGTAGTGCTGGCCAGCATAGCATTGCTGAGCCTATAAGGATGCTGCAGGTTTTTTCCTCCCATGGTGGAGAACCTTGCATTTTTCAATGTTAAACACCATCAGGTTCTCATCTGCCCAGCTGCTGAGCCTGTCCAGGTCAGCCTGGATCACTCTCCTGTCTTCATGTGTTGATGCTTTGCCCCAGAGTTTGGTATCATCAGCGAACTTGGCCAGTCCACTTCTGACTCCAATGTCCACACCATTAATGAAGATATTGAACAATATGGGTCCAAGGACAGAACCTTGGGGGACCCCACTGGTCACAGGGCACCATGACAATTGACTTGCGTCAATTACCACCCTCTGGGTCTGACCACGGAGCCAATTTCCCAGCCAGCGGATCGTGGTGGACCCAAGGCCACAATTGGCCATCTTTGCCAAGAGGTGATCATGGGATACCAGATTGAAGGCTTTTTTGAAGTCAAGATGTATGACATCAATCTCTTCTCCCTTGTCCAGGTGATAGGTTGTCTGGTCATAAAAGGAAATGAGATTGGTCAAGCAAGACCTACCCGCAACAAACCTGTGCTGGCTATCCCTCAGGATGTTGGTGTCAGCCAGTCCATTAAGGATGGCCTCTTTAATAAACTTTTCTAAGACCTTCCCTGGGGTAGAAGTCAGCCTCCCTTTCTTGAAGCTAGGCACCACATTGGCCTTCTTCCAGTCTTTGGGCACTACACCAGAGTGCCAGGAGTTCATTCCCATAATTCGTTTAGTAGTGACGTGTGTGTGTGTGTAGTGCACACATGCACATGCACACACACAGGAGGGCTACACAAAGCTTCAGTCGCTGTTTCAATTTGATCCCCAGTGCACTTGGTGGCAGACCCCTAAGTGGACCAGAAGCACTTCTGGTCCACTTCTTGGTCTGCCACAGAGTGGACCTAGAAGTGGACCGGAAGTGGACCTCTCCTTGCCCTCCACCTTGGCGACTGGTGCCTTCTAGGTCTGGGGGGGCACCCAGGGTCCCCCTGTGGCCAATTGCCGAGCTGAGGGAGCGGGGGCTCCGCCATGTGCTCCGGTGGGATGCTCCAGCTGCCCCACCATCTCTGCATTCACAGGCCGCACATGGTACCTCAAGGTACGTAGAAAAAACATTTAAAGTTGTGTCCGTGGCCAAATTGCTGATACTCCGTTTTGGCATCGAGTCTTCAGATTCAGCTGAATTGAATTGGGACAGTGATCTGAATCAATGAATCGTATCACTGTCCCTTGAATCGGGCCGAATCTGAATTGAATACAGCTTGCTTTGCACACCCCTAGTATTCAGTTCATTATAGTAGTATAACGCAATGTCTGTCTATTGCTTCATTTTACTTGCCAAACCTAAATTAAAGTGTTTTTCTTTGAGCATTGTAATTGGGTTATGCCTTGTGTATACTCTTTGCTAAGATAGAATATCCTGGAATGCTGTGCATAGCTCAGGATGCATGGTCTCGTCTTTTAATCAAATGCATGTTTTCTTAAAACAGTTGTCCTCAAGAGTATCAGGCTGGATACTGTTGATACTCACTACAGTGCAGCTGCATTCTTAGTGTGAGTGCCACCCACACTATATCAAGTTCTTTACTGTGGTATTTGAACAGCTATAATGAGCTACAGTCCAAATCCTTAGGTTTCTCCTTTTTACATGAGGGTTCTTGAGGGTATGATATACTTTACTGTTCTGTTCATTCTTATTTTAAGGGTCAGATATTTTTGTTTTTTAATTTAATACACACATTTAATAGATTTCATAGACTTTAGGGCTGGAAGGGACCTTGGAAGATCATTGAGTCCAGCCCCCTGCCCGAAGGGCAGGAAGTCAGCTGGGGTCATAGGATCCCAGCAAGATAAGCATCCAATTTACTCTTGAAGGTGTTCACAGTAGGTGCTTGGATTGCCTCCGATGGCAGGCTGTTCCAGACCTTGGGGGCTTGGACTGTAAAGATATTCTTCCTTATGTCCAGCCTGAAACTGTCTTGCAGTAGTTTATGACCGTTTGACCTCATCATCCCTTGGGGCGCTCTGGTGAACAAACGTTCCCCCAGATCCTGGTGGTCACCCCTGATAAACTTATAGGTGACCATCAGATCATCCCTGAGCCTGCAGTTTTCCAGGCTAAAGAGCTCCATAGCTCTCAGCCTGTTGTCGTAAGGTCTGTTTCCTGACCTCT
>NW_017728993.1:67715207-67718091 GCF_001723915.1 Gavialis gangeticus
GACGCAGTACTCCATCTGTGGCCTCCCCAAGGCCGAGTACAAGGGGAGAATGATGTCCTGGGATTCGCTTGAGAAGCATCTATGGATGCAAGCCAGCATTTTGGTTGCTTTACTAGCCACAGCATCGCATTGCAGGCTCATGTTCATCTTGTGGTCAGTGATGGCCCCCAGGTCTCTTTCTTCCGTAGTGCTAGCCAGTGTAGCACTGCTGAGCCTATAAGGATGCTGCAGGTTTTTCCTCCCAAGGTGGAGAACCTTACATTTTTCAGTGTTGATTAGATGCCATAGTTTGAGTCAACTCTGTGCAGTCTCTACCTTAGTCTGTGTTCTTGATTCTACTCAAGGCTTCTTGATCAAGAAGCCCAGGCATTCAGGCTGCCTATACATGTGCTTGTGGGTGGGAACGTTTTAATTAGAACGGTTCTTGGAGAGCTGCTTTAATTAAAACACTTCACTGTCATGTCTGTTAAGCCTCTGTGGGTTTAAAAATGGTCGTGGGGCACTTCATCTAAACCTGATTCAATGAGGCTTAGATAAAGCACCACAGTGGCCATTTTTAAACCCACAGGGGCTTATACAGACAAGGTTCTTTGAGTAAGTGTGATATCTTTTATTAGACAAATAAAAGATATCATATTTACCTGTCTGCCTATGTTCTTGGACCAACATGGCTACAGCCAACAACCCCAGGGGCTTATTCATGTGACAACGAGGCCATGCTGAAGCATTCTAAGTAGAATGTGAAGGAGACTTGTTTAATTTAGTCTGATCTGATAAATTCTAACTAGAATGCAAACCAACACATGTATAGACACTTTCACGTTTTAAGCATCATGTTTCCTCTTATAGAGGTGCAACAAGCTGTTTCTGCACCCTGGGCAACAGTGGCAGCAGTGGCAGTGACAGCTATTCTTGTGCCCTCTCACAATCAGTCACTGGGGCTTGGTGGCTCAGTCACCCACCCCTAATTATGCAGCTAGATAGAAAGATGTTTGTTATGGATCAATATATTTTCTGCCTTCTTTCTTTTGCCAGAGAAAGGGAGGAGATGGGTGATAGTTCAGTCCTGTAAAGAGGATGAAAATTGCTTAAAATAATTACATAACAAGGAAGCTTGCAACTTTCAAGACCAGTACCCAAATACAAATCTGAGCCACTAAATTCATTGATTTTGTCAGCATTCTGACAGACTTTAATGATGTTTTATTCACACACACTGAAGAAGTAGGTTTCAGAAGGTTTTAGAGGATATGCTGATACAGTCAATGACTTAAGAGATGCTTAAGAAAAAGGACCATAGATCAGTGTTGCTTTGATATCCTTTGGGCTTCACTAATTGGGAAAAGGTTTAGTTTCAACAGAGGATGGTGTGGGTAATGTCCTAGATATAATTCAGGAGATCTGTGCATTGCTGAACATCCTTTAATGAGGGCTTCCTCTTGCTACTTCCCATACATTCAGATATTCACAATTGTGTACATCTGAAAGTGCCACAGATAGGTCTATGGAAGGAACTCTAAGAATAATTTATCTTCACCTTTTGACAATATGGTTTGTACTTACTTCACCCCTTCAAATGTTTTCACAACTATATTGGGTAAATGACAACAGCATTGCCATAAAACCCTTAGAAGTCCTGTACAGGATGCATGATCTCCTATTATTCTGGAATTACAGAAAAGGGAGAATGACCATCAAAACTGTAGATCCTTCTTGCAGAAGCTGGTGTCTTTCTATATGTTGCTTCTTTTACCACTCTGTTCAATGAGCCAGACACAACATGTCCTTAAGTAAGAATTTGATCATTCGTAGATACATTTTGTTTTTGGATCACCAGGCATTTCAGTGGTTGTAGGATAGACAGCAAGGGTGATTATTCTCAGACTATTCCACAAGCAAGGGATGATGGATGCCTCTGTTTATTTGATCAGAGGTTTTGTACTTCTTGGTTAACTTAGCATTGGGTAATTAGGAATTGCCAGGCACTGCTGGCATGACATGCCTTCTAGTGGGATTAGCTTCTTCCACACTCATAACACTTTCTAAAGGAGGAAAAGAGCCAGAAAAGATTTATGGCCAAGTCTATATTCTTTACTCTGCCAAGCCTAGGATCACTGCCAAGAAATAAACTCTGCCCACTCACTCCTGCTCTGCCCACATCCAAGTTTGGCAATTAGACAGTGTAGACACTCTAAAAAAAAAAGGGCTCCTGTCTCTCCTGAGACAGCAGGTCTAAGAATAGTGCTGGGGCATACACTAACGACTTCTGCGAAGCTGTCTACTCTGGCTAATTGTGAGGCTTGGGTATAAGAGGAGTGGGATGGAGTGGGTGGAGCTTATCTTGTCAGTAGTTTTGCATTTGACATGGAGATGATATAAACATGGCCTTTATCCCATTCCACTTCATGGTATTCCCCAGATATCCTTCCTCATCCTTTTTCCTGAGTTCCAGTTCATAAGCCAACTGGAGAGGTAACCTAACTTCCTGTGTTAAAAAAAAGATGATCTGCAATGTCAAATGAAAGAGTTTCTTATTCCTGTGACTTCATTGCTTCCAAAGGTAAAAGGAGGAAATGGTCCTGTATTAGTCATGAAAGCAGGAGTGTATTAGCAGGTTGAGATTCATATGGTGACACAAGTCTCTATAATCCTCTCTCTAAACTCATTGATTTGATCTGAAGTTCATGATCATAATAATACCTTTTCCTTTCTGGGAGTTCCGCACTTCCAAAGATCATTGTTAAATGTACATGACAGTGATGAAAACTCACTTGAAAACATGGTGGGCGTTTCCATATAACTAGATGGTGGAAGACTTCCTTCTGTATGGAAGTGAATTATATTCTCTCTTTTTCCCTCTCCCTCTCCCCCCTCCCCTTCCCCC
>NW_017728993.1:67718192-67720937 GCF_001723915.1 Gavialis gangeticus
CCCCCCCCCAAAAAAACAAGCAAACAAACAAAAAAACCCCCCAACCAAATACTTCTGTTGGCTAAGTCTAAGGAAATTTAGGCAAATTGGAACATGTCAGACTGATAGCTTCCACCTGGATTCCTCAGTACTCATTTTTGGACTGCCTAGTATTGGCACAGGAAGGTTCATCTACCAAATGTCTTCTAAATCTTCTAGCAAAAGGTCTAAATTTTGGCAGTCTGATTCATGTTACACTGCTGAACTGTCTGAGAGCTCCCAAGGACTTGGAAAAAATCCTTCTGGAGATTTGTAACTTCTGTACGAGAAAAATCTCTGTTTAAAATGGAAGAATTATTTCTAGGTTTTCACCACTCATCTTTTCCTTTAATTAGATCCTTTAATTATGAAGGATTTTGAACTCTGGAGAACTGTTAAACTTCTGTTTGTCTAATGCCATTTGCTCTGAGAATCACAATATTTACTTATCCTGTTGCAAAGAAATTTTGGAAAGGTCTATCACTTTATACACATCTGTAATAGGGATAAAAACAGGAATAATGTAGTTGTTGGTAACCTGTTGTGTATATTTTGCCAAACATACAATACCAGTTGTTTTAAACTTAATTTTAAGAGATTATATATTTATACTTATACTTGTAGCTGTCCTATCGGAGGGGAGGAATATACATATAGATATTGCTGTTAACTGCAGAAAAATCATTCATTGGGCATAGATACAATGGCATAATACTGAAATAAAAAACTTTAGTGTAAGCATTTTGCATTTGTTTGATTAAAAAATTTCAGGATGGTTCAACAGTTTTCAGTGGACTTTGAAAAAAGAATTGAAGGATCAGGGGACCAGGTTGACACCTTAGAACTGTCTGGTGGTGCCAAAATCAATCGCATTTTCCATGAGCGTTTTCCTTTTGAACTAGTAAAGGTATGTGTATGTCTTTCCTCCTCCTTTTCAATTCTGCTACTTGGTTTTCATGTGCATATTAACAGTGACAAGGGGAATTTCCATTTCATTTGAAGAGGGTACTTTAACAGGAAAACCCTTAATCAAAAGGAGCCCATTACACAAAAGGAAGACTGTCACTAGCCCACAGAAGAAAAATGTTTTTATTTCAGGTTCTGAACACTGAGAAGCAATTTCAGTACCATGTAATTTTCAAAACTTATTCATAATGCTAAAATAATTTTAAAATGGCTCAGAGCACAATGTTCACTTTGTCTCTAGCAACGAATATTTCCTGTTTGCTCACTTTATAGCTCAATTTAATTTGAAGTATGTTCTCAAATTTGTAATGAATCTCACTTTGTAATAATGGTAACTTCATGTTTTCAGGTGTGCAGCTGTTCTCCCCCTCCCCCCAGTAGCCAAATTTGGATAGACGTATTTTCTCTTCTCTCACGTACCTTGCACAATTAGTTTTGATGGAATTGAATTTTTACATCTAGGATCCTGCATTTCTCTATCTACTTGGCAAAATGTCCAAATTAGTTTTTGTGTCTGTCTTCTGTCTTGGTTTTTACCATGTTCCCTATTTTTCCCATGGTTCTTCCGCAGTTGTCTTCTCTCTAGCACCCTCCTTCTGGATAGGTTGAGCAGGTAAACAACAGCAACTGATATGACTCTGTTTCTCATGTTCAAGAGGCTACTACCTAAGTGAATCTTTTAAGACTAGAGCTGTGGAAATTAACTATGTTTTGGGAGGTTTTGCTACTTTCATTTAGAGTGGAAAACCAGCAATCTTCCCTCCCCAAATTTTCATAGGAGGGAAGAAATAAGTTTTGGAAAACTGTTTTTTGTTCTGCTTCAGTCACCAGCCCCCACACTTCTGCAAGCCTGCAGATAAGTTGTAAAGAGAATGGAGTAACAGAATATTTTTTTTTAAAGATAGAGTACACTTCTGTTAAAGTAGCTCTTCCCAAATGTTGTAGATCTGGATTTGTCTGGTTCTCTAATAGGATGCTCTGCAGAATTATTTCAGCCAGCAGTTTGTTTGGAATGGAAAAGGTTGTTCAGTATGTCTCACTTTCAACAATTGTTTTTGCCTCCACAGCTTTGAACTTCTAAAATTACTGTGTATAAAGACTTCACTTTCTTTTGCAATAGTTACAAACGGGTATATCAGTGGCCTGCTAAGTTTGTTTAGCAAGTTGAGTTTTCATGTTGTTCAGCTCTGTTTCACAACTTTAATATTTGCTAGTTTTTCTTTAAATGTCCATTCATTAAATATGATCTCAATTTTCTTCTAGATGGAATTCAACGAGAAAGAACTGCGGAGAGAAATTAGCTACGCAATCAAAAATATACACGGTATCAGGCAAGTGCTTCCCATTTCTGTAGGTTCAGACACATAAGTGGAAAACAATCTTTTTTAAATTCATATACACTTATCACTTCCTTATTTAGTTGCTTAAAAAATCTTTTTATTTCCCTTTATGTGTTTTTGTTTTTAACATAGCCATTAGGGTCATTGGGCATGCCCACTGCTTTCCAAAGACATACCAAACTTGTCTGAAATATTTAAAGAGTTCAGGTACAGAGCAGTTCAATGAACTCACTTCTGGTTGTACTGTTTGCTTTGGTGTTGCGGCCTGCTCCAGTAAAACAAGGTATTTATGTAGCTCCATACTGTTTGGACTTAATGGAATTGATTGAAGCCACAAATTCAGAATAGAGTGATTCTGTACTGATGTTCCTTTTTGTGATTTTTTTTTTTTTTTTTTTTTTTTTTTTTTTTTTTTTTGCAT
>NW_017728993.1:67721003-67725233 GCF_001723915.1 Gavialis gangeticus
TTTTTTTTTTTTTTTTTTTTTTTTGCTTTTTTTTTTGATTGCACTTGCTATAGAACATAACTGGTACAGAAAAAAGCTACATGAAATGTTGAACATATAGAAGTCATTAAAATGGAGTAAAACCTTCATTGAAATCGTATTTATTTGGCCTTAATGCCCACACACAAGGGTGAATTGGAACAATATATGTGAAGAGCTGAAATGCCACTCTTAGAGTTTTTACAAATAAAGTATAATTAGATCCTTTCATACAATGTAGATGACAGTTTCTTTGGTTCCTTTCGTACAATTTTAGAAGAACTTAATTCCTTAAAAAAATAAAAGAAGAACAAAAACTACTTATGTTTCCTTTAAGAATTGCTTATAGATATTCCCTTCATGATCAGTGCACATGCTCTCAGTGGTCAAATAAGGTCCCACTAGAAAGTGGGGAGGACAAGGTCAAATGTCAAACCTTGGAACTTGGCATGTTGGAACTGTACACAGTGCTTTTTGAATTTAGGATGTTGATACTATGGCATATGGGTTGAGCTCTGTCCTTGAAATCTGGCAGTTACACATGATTTAGGCCATGAATCCTTATACTGATTTACTGTTAGTGCAGATATTGCACAAAATATGGCTTGTAATAGAACGAGATCCTCTGCTCGTCTTGCAGGATAGCTTTGATGCTCTGTTGAAGGATTCATGCTTTTCCTGCCTTTTGAATTCTACCATGGGGAAAATGGTTGGTTGTGTAATCAAGGTGCCGGAACCCACTGGGAAGACATGTTTTGGGATGCATCTTATTTATTTTGAGTTTTAAGTGGCTACATACTATTCAGCTATAGGTAGTGCCCATATTTGGTAATTTGGAGAAAAATGACCAAGTCCACTGAAATGTGTACAAGAAAATAGAAACCCAGTGAACTGGGGGATTGCATAGCCTTTTATAACAAGGTGGTGTGGGACTATTGTTCCTTTTTGTTTATAGTCATATCTATGCGTATGTCTCCATTGCAGGATAATGTAGAGATATTCAGGCTAGATCAGCAGCAGCTTACCCCCAGCAGTGTGGAGTTCTGTGCAGGCTACGTTACACTGAGAAACCTGTACAGAGCACCATGGCTTCTGTTCTGGTACTTGAGATTAGCTTGTGTACCTCTGCTTCACTCCTAGGTATTTCCTCCTAGAGATATCTTCAAGATCCTTATACTTGCAGAACACCAACCAACAGGGCTACCTTCCTAAGTCTTATCCCTGTATTTTAGCTCTGAAGCCAGGAGTTAGTCTGCTTCTAATTAAACTGCTTCCACGTTCAGGACTTTTCCCCCAGCTGAGCCTTTCCAGCATCTTTTACAGGAAGCTCAACTCTTTTGGAATTGTGCCCAATAATTTTGACTCAACTTAATCCCCTCCAGATGCAGCCATGATGACTAATTATTCCCATCCCCATTAACTCGTTGTTTACCAATATGCAGTTTGTGGATTGTATCACATAAGAGGGAATCAGAATTGAAGTATAGTACACATCAGTAATGGACTTCTGCTGATAGAACAGTATTGTATGGTCCTCTGCTGGACCACACCAATTCCCATTTGCAATTTATATATTTCTCAGACTGCATGAGGCATATAAATACATCTCTATGGCATTTGTATTAGCGTTACTTTTTAACTCCTAGCTATCTGAAACTGATGCTCCAGATTAGATTTAAGTCATTATTATGATTGTTCTCTATAGAAAGTTTCATTTTCATGCCATTTCTCCCCATTTCTTAAAATCCCAGATGCCTATAAATATCCCATATGACAGTCTGAATTGACTTTCAAGATAATTCAAGTCCTTTCATGGTTTATGACTTGGTACACATCATCTGTAAAAGTTGCATGGACTTATAATAGGATATTATTTCTGAACAAATTTTACTGAAAATCATAGAAAATGAGGGTTGAGAGGGACCTCAGGAGGTCTAGTCCAACCCCCTGCTCAAAACAAGATCATCCCCAACTACATCATCACAGCCAAGGCTTTGTCTAGCTGAATGTTAAAAACCTCCAAGGATGGAAATTCCACAGCCTCTCTGGGTACCTTGTTCCAGTGCTTTATTTACCCTCCTCATGAGAGGTATTTTTTCCCCTAATACCTAACCTAAACTTCCCTTGCTGCACCTTGAACCAAAAACTCTTTCAGCTCAGAATAAGATCTGTGGAGTCCTGGATAAAGACAATATATTGCAATCTGAGAACTGCTTTTTAAAGAAACAAAACTCAGGAAACTCATACCTTCAGGGAACTTACACCATTCATTGGTTCTCATCTGTGGAGCTGTTCAGTTAGAACTCTGTGTGTGCCATCTGTAAGCACAAAGACTTTGGAAATCCAGAGAGACAAAGGTTTATTAATCTCTTGGCATTTGGAGCAATTTATCTTCCTTAAATCAGTGACAAATTGGTATCAATTTTGACACGCGTCACCACAGCCATGTAGTGTATCAACTAATAAGAGGGAGTTCATTATTGATGTTTATGTCAAGAAACTGTCAAGCCTTGGGAGTGGTACATTGCATATCATGTTGCACCTGGGGCTCTCCATTTTCTGTGGAAGGACACATCCTGGCAGGCTGTCTCATTTGCAATTTCAATCTCAGCACGAGTGCTTTTTCAAAAACTTGGCCATGTCAATACTCCAAAAGTCCGGAGACCCTGCTCTTTGTTTTGAAGGAGAACTCCATGTGCCTCGAGTTTTGTCCCAGAGAAGCAGTGATCCAAAACTATTGATCAGCACCTTCATACTAGCCTAGATCCATATATTGCTCTTTATTTTTACCCTTTACCAGGGCTATGCGAAACAGCACCGTTCTGTTTTGACTTGTGTTTTGGTGGAACGGCATTTTGTTTCAAATTTTGTTTCGATTCAAAGTTGCTGTTCCGTTTCGTTTCGTCAAAACAGTTTTGCTGTTTCGATGTTTCGCCCATAGGCTATAATGGGGAAGCTTGAAACAGCCTATAACTTTGTCATTTCTGGCCTGATTTGGATGAAACTTGCAGGAATGGTAGTCCCTTCTGAGGGCATGAAGCCTGCTAAGTTTCAAGAAGATAGGTGCTGGGATTTCAGGGAAACTGCACCTCAATGTCTTGAAAGCAAAAAAACCTCATGTCACGTGTAAGTGTTAAGCCACAGCAGGGTTAAAACTGCAGACATGCTAGCCCCTGCTGAAGCCACAAAGCCTGCCAGCTGTCAAGGAGATAAGTGCAGGGGTTTGGGGGAAACTGTACCTCAAGCTGCAGACAAGCAAAACTCATGACATGGGTGACACTGTGTGTGTGTTAAGGTACAGCAGGGTGAAAACTGCAGGCCTTCTAGGCCCTGCTGCAGCCACAAAGCCTGTCAGCTTTCAAGGAGATAGGTGCAAGGGGAGTCTGGGTTCTGGGGCCCTGCACCTCTAGCTGCTGACAGGCAAAACTCGCAACATGGGTGGGTGACACTGTGTGCATGTTAAGGTGCACCCTCACTCGACTGACACTGAGGCAGAAAGCAGGGCAGTTCAAACAATGCTGCCTTTTCTGTAGTTTTGCCATCCCTCCCCCAGAGCACTGGGATTGGAAGAGACCTCAGGAAAGGATGACAGTCACAGGCCAGCTACGCAGTCAGTAATGAAAGCAGTCCTCCCCGCCCCCCCCCAACCCCCTCTCTCTCCTTACTTTAGTTTCTGATTCCCTGCAGGCAAATCCAGCTTGAGCTTTGAAATGCAAAACGTTTCGAACATTTTGAAATGTTTCGACTAGCCTCGTTTCGTTTTGAAGCTCTCTGTTTTGTTTCAATTTCACTGTTTCGAGCTCAAAACGAGTCAAAACAGTGTCGAAACAAAACTGCTGGCAAAATTTTGCACAGCCCTACCCTTTATGTCTTCATGAAACCCCCTGCCAAATGTTGCTAAATAATCAAATGGGGTAAGGTGGATATGAAACTGTCACTCTTTCTTTGGGCATATCAGTATTGATATTTGGATCTATTAGTCTTGTTGTTGAAAGGTCCAGTCTGTTTTTCAGGTTTTCCAGATCTGTTTTCATAGTGTTAAAGCCAAATGTGCCATCCAATCGATTTCTGAATATCAGAATATGGCAAGTTAGTGTCAGATTTGGAGTCCTATCAAGCTGTTTAAACAAATATTTCTGAAAGGTCATATGTCTTTGAGGAAAACCTGTGTCATGAAATGGCACAGTTGTTTTTTTTTTTTTTTTTTTTTTT
>NW_017728993.1:67725331-67727716 GCF_001723915.1 Gavialis gangeticus
TTTTTTTTTTTTTTTTTTTTTTTTTTTTTCCAGTTTGCTGCTGACCAAATCTGTTTTCCTTCCATTGCTTCAATTTATATTGTTGTTGGCTGTTTCTCTAAATGTCTGATTTACTAATTAGATCAGGGAAGACTCACTTTTTTCTGGACATATCGGTAGTCTTGTTATACTTGGGATTGGAGAGATTCAGCTTGGGGTGGGTCATTTATCTTATCTTATTTGGGTCTTTTTCTGCTTAGTATTGATGGATAGGATTTCAGATAGACAGTTTTTTAAATATTGACGATAATGCAACTGTCTAGTGGAAACAACCACTAATATTTGTACGTTCTACAATAAAACAGTTTCTGAAAGGACTCTCTTATAGGCTTTTATACTAACTCAGGAGCAGATGAGTTGAACTGAAATTGAAATTGGTCTTCATGTTTACATTATCACTGGTTGACTCCTTTGGACAATATTCTTTGCATCACTTTTATATAACAACTATGTTGCTAGTTTCTATATTGTTAACAAGGAGAGTGGGCAAGAACTGACCCCTGAAAGCTGAATTCCCTTATAAAGACGATGTGATATACTATCCTTTACTTGATTACTGGCTAAACCTGAACTCTACCCAAACCAGATTAAATATTTGTACTTTTTCTGAATCATGTAATTTACCAGGGGGGCAAGATTACTGTGATCCAGATTAATGTTTCCCAAGGCATCAGCTACCCTTTCTTGAGGCAGTTCTGAGTTGGAAATACCTCAGTCTTTACTCAAATCTAAGATTAGGTTTCCCAAGTCCCCATTTAGCAGGACAGGAAGCCCCTTATCTTGGATTTGAGTATAAGGGGACAGGTGTCTGCTGTGGCTCTGGGCTTGACTTGGGGCTGGGGTCAGAGCTGCAGTAACTGTCTTCCCACTTGCCTCTCCACCACTTCTGCCCCCACCACCTACCGTCGCTCTAGCTCTGGCAGGCTGTGATGGGGGCAAACACAAGGCTAGGTCACAAGCTGGCCCGCCCACCTGCCTAGGGCAGTCTGTCCTAACTTGCCTGCCACAACTTTAATGTTAATATGATATAATAAGCGGAAGGCTGCCCTT
Source organism: Gavialis gangeticus (assembly GCF_001723915.1). Taxonomy (NCBI): domain Eukaryota; kingdom Metazoa; phylum Chordata; order Crocodylia; family Gavialidae; genus Gavialis; species Gavialis gangeticus. Next base: position 67,726,421 of record NW_017728993.1, read on the forward strand.
GCATTACCCTGATGCCCGGGGGCACTATCCATGGCTCCGTAGGTCACCTACACTGTGGCCCATGCCTCGCAGACGGCATCCAGATTATATTTGTTTCCCAGTCTGAGGCCTGAGCAAACTCAATCCATTGTTGGCCTTTTACTCACGCACTCATTCACACTGCCCCCATCTCACAAGAACCACATACACTTTGCTTCCCTCTCACAGGGGCCTCTTGCATACATCCTATCACTAGGCGACACTCTACTGCCCTTGCTCCCTTTGAGGCCTTTGGGCTTTGCTACTCTCACTCCAGCCCTGCTACACAGCTTCTTCGGTTTGCTTGTGCTCCCCTACTCTATGTGGTGGCACCTTATGCTTTGGCTGGGCTGCTTTTGCCCTAGCCCCTCACCGGGTAACGTGTCTCGCATGCATGCACGCACATGCACACTTGAGGCTGGCCCATATATCGCCCTTCAAGCCACCATGGTAGCTCTACTTGATATGCCCCAGTGCAGCCCTTCAAGCTGCCCTCTGCAGTCCTATTCAGCACCCCAGATCATGCAGTCCTTCAGGCACCCTGCTGCATCCTACTCTGCACAGGCCCTCAGCTTAACTCTGTGCCTCTTGGGGTCTCTCAACATCACACTATGCCCTTTGGGGCCTCCTAGCATAATACTTTGCCCCTTAGGGCCTCCCCTTAGTTCCTATATACCCACCAGATGGTGGGGGGGTAGGGGGTAAGGTACCCCAACCTGCCTTTCACTGGGGAGGTGATTTGGTCCTGGCACTTAAGTGGGGCTGCCACACCACTGGCAGTCCCACCAGGCCTCCCTACCCTGGAAGAGTGCGGTTTTAGGTCATGCCCGGGACCAGGAGCCTCCAAACCATCCCCATAGCTCTTGCCCTTACCTCCAAGATGTTCCTGAGCTATAGCTCAGCTGACTGATGTTTCTCTCTTGGCTGCTGGCAGCAAACTGCTGCCTCACCCTATATAAATTGGGTCTTAAAATGGCCACTATAATCAGGCTGGCACCTGCCAGATATCTGCCTCCAGCCCTTAAAGTGGCAAACACTCAAAGGTGCGCTGCCACACAGGCTCTGGCTCAGCTCCAGCCCAGGACATGGAGCATGCACTTGCTCCAGCTTGAGTGAGGGTAAGCGCTTGGGAGGGGTGGGGAGGGTAGAGGCCATGGGAGGAGAGAGGTAGAGGTGTGGAGATGATAGAGGTTTAGTGGTGGGGGGGGGTAGACATCAGTGGGAAGGGCAGGTGCCAAGGAGTGCAAGCATGGGGGATCAGGTGCTGGGGCCAGGCTG
>NW_017728993.1:67732716-67733984 GCF_001723915.1 Gavialis gangeticus
GCAGCAGGGGTAAGATGTATACATTTTCTATGTATTGATTCTGGTTATGCGGTGGGTGGAGGGGGGTGTCATCTTAAATTCAGAGTCATCTTGGATTTGGGTAAATATGGTACTACAGAAAAGATGTATACATTAAAATGGTTAAGCCTTTATCTCTGTACTAGCCAATTGCCTGTCAGGAATGATGGGGTATGGGGAGCAGGGGCCTGGGATGGAGTGCCGCCGCATAACACCCCATGCTGCTGCTGTTCTGCCTCTTGCAGGGAGTGGGGTGGGGGAGATGAGGCCAGCTCCCCCACCCAATGTCCAGTTCTCAGCATGCTATCGGAATCTTGGCAGTGCTCCCCCATGCTTGGAGCACTCTGATTGGCTATTTCTGTCAGCCAATCAGAGTACAAATACAGTGTTACAGACAGACTTAGGCTTTTATAATATTAGAATAGCTGCCATGCAGGACAGGCAAAACTGGCTTAATTGTGTTGCACAGCTCAGCTTTCAAGTGTTTGTGAAATACTAGTCCAGATTTTAATTCTTAACTGCTACTTAGGGTAGAACTTAACTCTTCTGTAAACTTTCCATATTATTTATAGCAAACCTAGGGCTAAGCCGATTCATCTCATAGATTATTTCAGTGAATTAGAGTCTGTATGCAGTTTCACTGTGACCTTTCAGGCATCACGATGTTTTGCAACTGAAGTTACCATTCGGCTTGATCCTGAACTGGTTGCCCAATGTATTTAAGGCCATGGACAGAAAATTCCACTCCAGTTTGGAGTACTTTAAATTTGGATCACTTCAGTATCATACAGACAATACACCCTCCTCCTGTGCTCTCCTGCTAGAACACTTCGAATGACAGCAGTGCTCTCTGGCTACGGGGGGTACAAAAGAAAGTTGCTGTGTTTTCTGGCATCTCAGTGTTTTGCCCATGGAGGGAGGGGGGACAGTGGGAGGGAATGAGGATAGACAGTGACTGAATGCTGGTCTGTGTGCTTGGTTGTCTTTGTGATCCTCTGGAGGCTAAGAGACTTGCAAGGAATCCTTCTCTCCAACCCTCTGCCTAGGGTGCTAGAGGATCAAGCCATCCTCTGTGCACTCTGATGTAATGCCCTGATGTTTCAGGAAGTGGTTCGTAGATATGTGATGTGGGCACAATAGAGGGGAGCAACAGGCTACAGCTGGACCTAGAGAGGTTACAAGGATGGGCAGAGGAGAATAGGATGGGGTTTAACACAGACAAGTGTAAGGTGGTGCACCTGGGGAGGAAC
>NW_017728993.1:67734696-67777196 GCF_001723915.1 Gavialis gangeticus
GAGGGAAGGTTTAAGTTGGACATCAGGAGGCGCTACTTCACGGTCAGGGCGGCTAGGGTCTGGAACCAGCTTCCAAGTGAGGTGGTGCAGGCTCCCACCCTGGGGGTTTTTAAGAGGAGGTTGGATGACCACCTTACTGGGGTCGTTTGACCCCAGTGCTCTTCCTGCCATGGCAGGGGGTCGGACTAGATGATCTGCTCAGGTCCCTTCCGACCCTAGAAACTATGAAACTATATTGCTCAGTTTTTAGGGTCTTTGTTGAAATGTGTTTTTAGTGGCACACCTCTGTAAACTCGCTATTTGGAATGCTTCAAGCAACACATCTGCATAGGGACTGAATATCTGGCCCTGCTCTTGAGTGCAATACTTATATTTATACGGCTTGTTTCTTGTTTTGTCTATGAGGTCTCTTGGCCTATTCAAGATAGCAGTCTTACAATTTTAATTACGTTTCTTTCATTCAAGTTATGTTCTTTTCTTTAGACAGTGTTCTTAAAGGCTTCTGAATCTCTTTGCATATCAAGTTTAGATCTATGCAAGCAGTTTTGGAAGGAGAAATAAAGGTTAGAGCAGGGATAGGCAACCCCTGGTGCACATGCCAGAGCATGATATGCAAAGACATTTTCTTTGGCATGTACACCTTGGGGAAAGGGCTGGGGCTGCGCTGCCACAGCAAGGATTGGGCCCCTCATGGCTCCCCACACTGTTTGTCCCTGGCCCTCCAACATCTTACAAGTCAAGGTTGCATATGTTTTTGGCACTTTCAACAAAAAAGTAGCTGCCCCGGGCTAGAGTCTCTAGTTCTACAAGTTGTCTGCTTGTATATGTCCACACAGCTTGGATGGAAAGTTTATATGTAACTTTCTATGCACATTGTCAGACATTTGAGAATGCAGCTGCCCTAAATGTCATTCTTTTTAGGTGGGATTATTTCACAAAAGAATTGTCAGGTTAATTTTTTTTTTTTTTTTTTTTTACATTCTTATCCTTCAACCTAGTAAACAAATTAATATATATTAAATCTTCTGATTTGAGGACAGACAAGCAAAATGAGTTCCATGCTCATTCCAATTTTCATTCAGCTATTTTTATAGTGTTGTAAATCTTTGAAAAGAAAGAGATTAATAGTATGTTGGGTATGAAGACAAGTATTTACCTAAACCATATATGCACAAATGGCAGAAGTGTAAGACATCTCAGCGCAAACCTATTTATTTTTCATTTTGTAATCCACACTCCCTATCACTGACATGTCAAAACCCAGTGGTCCTCTCCACATTTGTCAGGAAAGATTTAAGTAGTAGAGATACTGCTTTAGTGAGTCCTAGTATTACTAAGACCATTCAACTTTACAAACTAAACTGAAAAATATGATAATATACTATAATCTGTTACCATAATTAAGCAACATTTGTCAAATAAATACTTTATTTTTTGGTTTATATTCTTTTCAAATAGCTGAGCTGTAGAGTACTTTAAGCTAACCATCCATCTTGCAACTTACAGAATTCTTTTGTTCATATCATCATGATGCTTGGGATTCTGTACTGTGCTTTCGTTCAAGTTGTATTCTTTTCTATAAAGTCTTTCTTCAGTATCTTACATGCTTTATTATATGTCCACAGAACAGGTTTGTTTACTCCAGACATGGCCTTTGAAGCTATAGTTAAAAAACAGATAGTGAAGCTGAAAGGGCCTTCCTTAAAAAGCGTGGATCTGGTGATGCAAGAGTTAATCAACACTGTCAAGAAATGCACAAAAAAGGTAACTTCTGAATGGATTCACTAATACTTGAAATATTCTGTTAACCTGCTAGCTATTATGGTAGATAATTTGTTTCACAAATAAAGATTAACTTTTTATGTAACCAGTAGTCGTATACAACTCATGATGTGTTTTGGTGCTTAAAAAAGTTTATTTCTGGGTCCTGTATCCTCACTATATTATTTATGTCAGTTGGTTCTTCATTCACTTGTATAACCATATTACCCTCATTCATATTGCACAGTGTTACTGAGGGCATAATATGAACAGAGCAGGATCTCCTCAGTGCCCTTACCCATGAAACCTAGCTAATAGTTCTATAGCGGTGTAAGGTGAAAAACCCCAAGCCAATTCAGATCTAAAGTTATCATTGCAGCATGGACAAAAGTAAAGTAGAAGAATAATTAATTTGCTAATAAAGATGAGATTCCAAATATGCCTAAGGAGCAGATTTGCCAAATTACAGATTTCATATACAACCTCTTTGCACTATAACCATTTTTAAATCCCCAAAGAACTAATGAACAGTGATTTTATTCTCCTGTGCTGTTCATCATATACACAGATTGCTAATTCATAATCTGGAGTTTTCAAGAGCCTCGAAGGGGGGATCTAGTTTTCCCTTTGTTTTGTGGACACATTCACAAGTGTGAGTTCTGCACGTAGGTAGAAGGGTGACCTTAGTCTCTTAAGCACTGCCAAGAGTGTGTAGCAAACTAATTTAATTTGAAAAAAATCTGCTGTGCAATTAGCTTCCATTAGGTGAAAAGTGTATGTACTCAAAGGGTGCATCTGCAGGTGCAGTTAGCCTGCCAGCCCAAGGCTGCTCCACCCCGGCTCAGTATGCTGCAGAGGGGGCTGGTTGGGGCATGAGTGCTACAGTATGAGGCTAACCAGCAGGCAGCCCTTGCACTTTAACACCTTTGTGCCCCAGCCAGCCGTGGTCACTGTCTGCGTGTGCGTTTCAGTGCATGTAACTACTCCGCTATAGGATAGTACTTGTCCTGGACAGTACTATCCTACAGTGAAGTTAATTAACCTATTGCACTCCAATACAGGAGTGCGTGTAGATCAGGGGTGTGCAAAATGCAGCCCACAGGCCAGATGCGGCCCACCAAGCCATTCTATCTGGCCCATGGGGCCCCTAAAGTTTAGAAAATTAATATTTTTCTGCCTCTGGCTGCCTGTCATGCAGCCCTCGATGGCTTGCCAAAACTCAGTAAGCAGCCCTCCACCTAAAATAATTGCCCACCCCTGGTGTAGATGGTGTCATTTTACTGTGGAGTTAGTCAGCTCTGTAGTAAAGCACACACGTAGATAAAACCAAAGAGACCTTCCCAACAGATATAAAATAGCAGACTCCTTTGGTAGTAAATATTAAACATAATTTTAAAATGCAGGCGTTTTGTTTCCTTAACACAAACAAACAAAGAAATCCCAAGCCTTATTTTCCTATTGTGACAAAGTTTGAGGTTTGGTACGTAGCTGAATAACCTACAGATATCAAAAATCAGATGCATGTTCCTCTATTGCAGGGGATAGCCTTTTCAGAAGTCAGTGGTTCCATCTGATCCATTATCTTGTCTCTGCCAGTGTTCTTCAAAGGTTCTCTTTAACTTTCAGCCTGTTGCAGGCTATCTTTTTGCCTCTGAATTACCCTATAAAGGGGGAAACACCCTTTAATCTCTTAATGTTTTTTACACTGTATAATATAAACTAATGTTTACATAAATATATAATTTTTTGAATTCTAATCTCTTGACTTCTGTCTTCAGTGGCAGTGTTCCACTGATCAATTATATCAAATAAATATGTTTCCTTTTAGATTTGTTGCTTTTTTACTTCTTTTACTGCTACTTTGCTTTAATATAAGTGGGGAAATTTGAACTTTTGATTTGCTTTTTCTGTCATTCATTATTTTCTGTTCCTTTGCTATGTCATCTCTTAGTCTTCTCATTAAAATATGCATTCCTTTTTTATAAAAAGTGAAGTTTTATTGGTCTGGGGAGAGTTTTATATACCCCTCCATTTGTGAGTTTTTCTATGTTGCTGTTCTTTTTCACTTCCCTTCTCTGGATCGTTTCTATACCTGATAGATCCTTTTTCAAGATGGGGTGAACAGAACTGACTCCAGTATTCAAGGTGAGGGCATGCTATCCATTTTGGTCATGGCAATGTAATCAGTAATACTCTCTTCCTTTTATAATACAATCTAACTTGGTATTTACTTTTTTTATTTCAGCTGCACATTCTTTTTCTTCAGTGATGCATAGCTGTTCCTCCTGATCAGTCATGGTTTTAGACTTAGTTGTGAATTGCTCCTTCAGCTGTACATCACCTTCTAGTTATTTTTTGTGAATTTAATATGCAGTGGTGTTGCCCAGTCATCTTGCGTGGTTAGGGCTTCCTGTAATTCTTGGCTTACTTTGCTCCTGACTCATAAATAATTGTCATCTGATATTATTACCATTTGAACAATCACTCTTACCCAGACCACCATTCCCAGTACAGATTCTGAGGACACTTTATTATAAGCATCCTTTTATGATGGAAACTGACAATTTATTTCCTCTATTTTCTGTGTTTTGTTTTCTTAGATCTCTTAATAGACCTCTGGTAAGACAATTTATGAACGGCCTTTTCAAACATTCAGATAGCTGGCTGTCCTTTATCTATTTTCTTATTCTTATTCTAAGACTTATTGATTTTCCTTTATAGGAGCATGAGTATAATGGATACAGTATTGGGTATCGTCAGACTCTTTTGTATAACAGCTGAGGTTTTTTTATAATAGGTTAATTTCCATATTGGATACTTTACTTCATTCTTGTATACCTACAGAATTCCTTGTATGGTGTGTGACTGTAATGACAGGTTTTCTTTTAATTTCTTCCAGTCCATCTCTTTTCGTAAGTCTAAGTGTGCTCCTTCTTTATTACCAGAGAAGTATTAGTATGGGATAAGTGTTACTATCATTTGCATTGCAATCTGATGCACAAAAATAAATGGGTAACGTTTTCAAAGCACTTAGTTCAGTCCATTTCCCATCTTCAGAACTGCTTTGGAAATGAGGGTTGTTTATATATGTGTACTGGGTGGGGGGGGCTCTTTCATTAGAGTGGCTCTGAGAGCAGCTCTAATTAAAGCACCAGGAGCATCACATGCATCAGCAACCCCCCACACTGAAGGATGGCGCCAGGGGTGCTTTAACTAAAGCTTGTTGAATGAACTTTAGTTAAAGCATCCCTGCTGCCATTTTTCAGTGTGGGGATGCTGATATATGTGACACTGTAGTCTGCTGGAGTGTGGTAATTATCACACTCCAGTAGACTCAAATAATTGAATCTGCTCCAACGCACTGCAATCACAGCATGTCGGAGCAGCTTCACTTGCACATGTATAGGCACCCAAGGACACCAGCTCCCAATATCTTTCCTAAATGCTGAAGTCAGTTTTAAAAATGGGACTTGGGAACAAAAATCACATAGGAGCTTGTGAAAATTTTACACTCATTCACTTTTTCTGCTATATTATATGTAAGGGTTGACAGAAATGTATCATTCTTGGAACTGGCATTGGCCCTTGGCCATAGCTGGAGCTATCCATTTTTTTCGTCAAGGGAAGGAAATGTAACAAACATGGGAGTCTCACAAAATCATTTTATAAGCAAAAGATGGCACTGTTAAGTATTTTACCCATTCCTATTTTAATCTAAATAAAATGTCATCAGAAGGTATTGATAAAAATTGGTGCAGAGCATTAGGGTTTCTGATTTACCTTTATGGCTAGATGATTATAGAACAGGCCCAGAGTTGTATCTCTTCTTTCCATCAATGGAAGAATCAATGACAAATTTATGTTCTTTTGGGGAGCACAAGACCTGCCAAGTTGGGGTCACTTTGTTTCTTGTGATGCATTAGTAAGATTTTTTTTCTCTCTCCCCATTCATCATCAGGATGCCAGTAAGAATAGATACGGTTGAGTTCTGGATTTCAAACTGCCCAAGTGGTTTAGAACCATAATTCTTAGTCTCTCTTAAAGCCAGTGGGCCAGTTGTTCATTTCTTCACTTGTTAAGGCTCAGAGGAAATCCTGTAGTGGATTACTTGAGTGGAACTTTTTCCAGTAATAATTAGCTAAACTTTTTTGTGGCTGTTGGTGCAATATGTATTCTAGGAGTGCTACTTTGGAGCTCACAGGTGTTGCCACAAGCTGGAGTCCTGAAGGTATTTGAAGCTTTAGAATGGCAACACCAAGCCCTATGATCAAGGAGCAGAGAGAGTATTTAGATCGGGGGTGTTGAACCTGTGACATGCATACATGCTACAAGTGGCACTGGCAGCTTTTGTGTGTGATACATGGTCAAGCTGCGCGAAATTTCACCGCTGTTTTCATTTTGATGCTGTTTCGACTTGTTTTGAGCCTGAAACAGCGAAATCAAAATCAAACAAAGGGCTTCGAAACAGCCTCGAAACAAAATGAGTTTCGAAGCTGAAGCTGGCCTGTGGGGAAACAAAGTAAGGAGTGGGAGGGGGAAGGACACAGTGCAGGTACACCTTAACACATATGCTGCAGAACCTGAGGTGCAGTTTGCCAGAAACCCTTGCACCTATCTCCTTGAAAGCCGGCAGGCTTCGTTTCCTCAGCAGGGGCTACCATGCCTGCTGTTTTCACGGTGCTTTTGAAACCAAACGAAACACGAAACAAAACACTGTTCTGTCAAAATGGTGAAACAGAAGTTGAAACGAAATGGTGCTGTTTTGCACAGCCTTAATATGTGGCACACTGGGGAGAGGAGTAGGTTGGGCAGAAAGCATAGGGCAGGGAGGAGAAAGCAGAGCACGGATCAGGCAAAAGAAGGGGATAGGAATGGCACTCAGGGAAGATGTGGGGCTAATTTATGGCACTCCTGCCAAAAAGGCTGGCCTTCGCTGATTTAGATCCAGGACAGAGAGGAAATTTAGAGCCTCTTTTCCATGTGGCTGGGTGGAGGAGCCTGGTAGCAGGAATCTCTCTACAAGAGTGACATGGCTTGTAGAACTCACACACAAAAATGCATAACTTGGAGAAAACAATGCTGTCAAACTATGTTCAGTATTTAGGAAGTATATGCAAATACTTAGCATTTTTCTTTGTCTATTGTTTGGATAAATTATTATCCAGAGCCATTCCTGTCCCACTGCAGGCATGCTGCAACAGTAGGAGGTTCCTTTGCCCTGCCTCTGCTCCCATGCTGGCAGAGAACACCAAGGAGGGCCAGGGATGGAGGGAGAACCCACCCTCTGCAGGCATTGTTCCTAGGTGAATCCAGCATCATGCGGAGCCCAGCTGGAACTTAAGGAGCAGCTCTGGAGCACCCTCACAGGTCCACCCCCATGGCAGCTGTGGGTGGAGAGGTGCCATTGAGCATGGAGAGGCAGGGCAGGGGAATTCTCGTTTGCTTTTGGGACTTAAAAACGCTCCCCAGCTGGTGCTTCTGTGACAGTCAATTGAAAGAGGGGTGCATTCATGCCACTGCACCCTTCCCCTCCCTTTCCCCACTGTCCTTTTCCTCCCTCTCCCCCCTGCCCTTTTCCTCTCCTGCTGCCCTATGTTGGCAGCCCTGCAATGCCATAGTTAATTTATTCCATATCATGTGTGACAGTTCTTTGTATGCCATATTGGCAGCACAACGGCCTCTAGAACACTGCTGGAGTCTCTTCAGGGGTCAGCTAATTGTGGGTGAATGTGTTTTAAATATACTTAGTAGCTTAGAATATTCTGTTTTCTGATAGCAAGTCATTTTATCTGAATGGAAAAGTAAAGTATCACTAGTTCTCCCAGGCATCTTTTCTGTCTCCATTCCAAGGTAGACAATTTGATGTTGTTTCTGGGCTGGAAACTATATTTTTAATAAAAATAGAAGTTTGTGTGTGTACACGAGTGTGTAGTGATATGCAAATTTAAGATTATATAGATAAAATATATCTTAATCTTCTAAAATAGAGCACTTGAAAATTTATCATAACAATACAATGTAAGAAAGTGTGAGTATTGCTTTTACATTTTGCACAGTTTCTCATATCTAACTCCCTTCAGGTCATCTCAGGACTGTTCTCTTTCTTTAGCTTCACCAAACTGCATTGGAGTGGGTATGCTGTTGTGATGTTAGCCTTTTCCCTTGAGCACTTCTTGGGTAGATCCATGCACTTGGGTTATGCATGCTTCCTTGGCATCCAAATTGGAGCCCTCTAAGAACCATTTCCTCATGTGCATATACCTTTAAAAAATCTGAACGTTTGAAGCAGGCGTATACAGAAAACTTGGTTTTGATTAAGTCTTTTCTATTTTTTTTTACTAGCTACTATGACTTTTTTAGGGTGGAAATCTTGGCACCTCTTTTCTTTCAGTACTGTTGGTTAGTTTAAGTTTGTGTAAGTAGTTTGCATAAATAATGAAAGTACTTTAGATATTTTAAAAAGAAAAGTAGTACCTTTTTGGGAAGGGTAGGGGGATAACAATAATTAGCAATAGGAGCTGCAGTTATTGCATGGTTTTAGCAAATGCCTTTTGGATTCTGGTAGTCTTTCTATTATTTTGTTTGCTTCGGATGGACTTGAAGCTGTGTAGATTTCAGTGGATGGATGACTATTGAAGAAAGGAAAAATTAATATTTCCTTGCTTTTCTCAAGGAGAAAAACTTTCTCTGAAGGTCTGTCAAACAATATGGCCTTTACTTGAGCTGGCATAGAGCAGGAGGTGTTTAAGTGACTTCAGTTATAAATAGTCTTTAATAAAACTTCTCCCCCTGCATTTATCCAAAGGGTCTCCCCACTGCTATGCCAAGGCAAAACTAACTGCATTGGTTTTGTAAAATAGCAATTAGGAGACTCATTCAGAATTATAAGGACATGGTTTGTTATCTTGTTTTTTGAACAGATAGTGAAGAGAACTTCATTATTATGCATAATAGTATCATCCAAGAAGTTGACTTGAGAAATGCAAGACAAAACATCTCCTCCTTCAGATGTTTTGTCACAGGTTAGGTTCTTCATCCACATCCAGAATATTCTCTGGTGGTCTGGATTATGTCAGACTTGAATTCTGATGTTGCTTGCTCCTAAAAAGTGTAATGAATTATTGTGAAGAGTCATAGGCTTTTTGATATAGAAAAGACTTACTTTGAAAGGAACATGTTTTTACTGAGAACTTCCAGTAAAAGTACATTCACAGATTTCTACAATTCTGCTTTCAAATCTTGCCCTGTTTGGCATGCAGGTACTATTTTGTGTAAAAAATCCTACATAAATGATAAATACTTATACAGTGTTAGACTAGTCCAAAGTACAGTCATTATACCTTATAACCATCTGTCAAAACTATTCTGTTTGTCAGACGTGAAAGCACAATTATTACTAGCCCACTGAAAGGATTTGGAGTTGTCTTCCCCCTTCTTACGAGCCAACACTGTTGATGGAATCACATCTATGAATCATGTCCATTATTTCAGTGCTTGAGAGAATATTTCCCACTAATTACAGCCCAGCAGTATTATATCAAACTCCATTTATAACAAACTCCAGCATTTAACAATCCCAGAGCCAGAACTGATTTTTTTTTGTGGTGATGAGGATGCTGCAAATTGACTAACCCTATTATAGATGACTTGGTCTTTTAGAACTTTTGTTCCAGTCCCACGGGGATTCATTGTAGTGAGGATGTTCTTTCTCTCTCAAGACTGCGTTGCTCAGCCAGGATACTTGGAGAGTGCGAATGCCTGATAAATTGCAGTAATTATATGTTCATGTCCAAAATTTCTGTCTAAAAATTACATGAGTTTAATCTAAACCAGTTTATTGATGTGCTCAAGGTGTTTCTCTAAACTTTACAATTTACCAATTGGAGGTAGGGGGCAAAAATTAGATGAAAAAATAGCCCTGAGCTGGTTTTAGTAGCATGTAACCATGCAAACATTAATCATCCTATGTTGAGATAAGTGAAAGTCTCCCAGATCTTTGCAGCCAATACTAAAAAATTATAAAACAAAAAAAGCTTCCTTAACAGTATGTTGTTCTTGAAGCTCACATACACATCTTCTTTCTCCATTCTTCTGCCTTCCATTTTGGAATAGCTTTGCTAGGGATTCAGAAAAAATGAACAAGATTTGATGGCATTAGTTATGCGGTCCCATGTGTATTGTTTTCCATTTCTGCAAAGGAGCATTCACCCAAATTGATCATTACTCCCTTGAGCTTATTAAAACAAATATACACCCCCATTTCAAGAGTTTCTGTGTCTATATGTCTACTCTAAAATGATTATTGCTGGTAATTAATCTTTTTTCATAGGTTCTTCTTGTGATTAGTATTTTCCAAAACTTCTTTTCTCTAGGGATGAAATTTTGTATAATATAAATCCTACATTTATATGCTCTTAACATCACCTAGAAAGTTAAAAACCTAATCCTTTTATTTTACAGTTGGCAACCTATCCAAGACTTTGCGAAGAAACTGAAAGGATTGTTGCTGGCCATATTCGAGAAAGGGAGGAGAAGACCAAGGGACAGGTGGGAGTAAACATGAAATCTGATGGGTCAGGAAACTGTATGGTGAAAGACTCCCCTAAAGATTTTACCTGTATTATTTTATGAAAAGCCTTAACTAGAGATGTAAAATTTACGGAAATTTTGAAGCCGTGGAAAACATTCCCCCCCACATTTTTTTGGAAAAGAATGGAAATTTTGGGGAAAATGTAAATATATGCAATACTTATTTCCTTAGCACCCTTTACAGATCTAGATTCACTTTGCCACTTCAAAAACATAAAATGTATTATGTATAACTTGGTTTGCTCATAAAATTATCATGTTTGGTATATTTATTAAATGTAAAAGTATAGTTTATTCAGACAGTAATTACACATTTACTAATTGAATTTACTTTAAAATGTTTTTAATTTTTGTTACAACTGGAACTACAAGCTGCTGAACTCTAAGGAACCTAGCATCTCTTAGTTTTTGCTAGTTTATGAGAAGCAGGCAAAAATTAAAGTTGAAAATAATAGAAACCATCAACATTATAGTAAAACAAAGAAGGTTATTATGTATTCTGGACTTAGTGTCCTCTACAGTGTCAAGCAGATACAGAAAGCACTCATTTTTAGAAGAAGAGCTGAGAAGAAAAGGGGGAAGAAAGCCAAGGCTCACTGAATACAAGTTTTGCTACGTTTGTCTAATCAGTGTAGTTTTCTGAGCTATTACTATCAGCAGTTTCTGCTTCTTCTGATTCTTCATTTTTATCGTCTTCATGGTCTTCTGAAAACTGAAGGTTTGCCCAGATTTGAGACAAGCTTCTCTACTCTTTCACATGTTAGTTTATTTCTTGATTTGGTGTGACCATTTCCAAACATAGACAAGGTTTTTTCACATGCTGCAGAAGATGGAGGACTCTGAAGCAGGTGAGGAGCAAGAGCAGTCAGAGGATGTGTTGTGTGAAAGTCTTGCCACCCCGTTGCAGGAGGGATATGCTTGGGGTCAGCCCAGGGATATGTGTGGCAGAGTCCCAGACTGCATTTCTGGGCCAAATACCTGAAGATGTTCAGTATTCTGCAACATTTGAAAATGCCTTTCCAATATCAAGTCCTAAGTGTGTTGCTTGTTTTGTAATCCAGTCAAATGCAGTAGCATCTAGTTTTACTACACAGTTTGAGTGTCACTATTTTATTCTTTGCATTCTTTTCTTCCTGCTTCTTAAAGACTGCAGCTACAATATGAGTAGCTTTTACATACTTTATAACTTCTTTTGCTCTTCTATAGATCTTTTTGTATTGTCCAACTTCATGATGTCATTAAGAGGCAAGTTTAGCCCTTGGGATGCATATCCTATTGCAGTAATATGTGGATATTTATCCATTATGATCTCCCATGTTGCTTTCATGTTACTTGCGTTGTCAGTCCACCACGCAAATACTTTACCACTCCCAATCTTCTGTAGGACTTGAAATATTTTACTACTGATATACTCTGTGGTATGCCTGTTCTCTCCTGTTTCAATGCTTCTGTAAAAAACTGTTCAATGTGTTGTTATCACAGTTTATGATTCCTTCTCCCCGCACATTTGACCATCTATAAGGGGGTCTTTGCGCCACCCAGAGTCACATTGCCTCCCTGCTGAAATAGTAGTGTCTCGCTGTAGTAGATTGTCTGCCACGCCTTTTGATGTTATGGGAGATATGCTTAGACACTACTGGGAGGCAACTGAGATGGTTATGGACTCAAAACATTAGTGGCTCTTTGCAGGGCTCCACCATCCCCATCCCCTGCCCTCACCATATCTGATGTTCCAGGCACTGTTGATTACCTCTAAGGTCCATTATTATCTTTGCTTGAAGGATCTCGACTAGGGCCCTTGTCTAAGTGGCTGCTCGCCCTGTTCTTCCTTGCACAGGCCCCAAGTTTTCTCTTTCTGTGGTCGTGTCCCCCCCCATCACCCTCTTGTAACTGGGGTCCACTCTCTCTTCTTCCCCTTCTGGGGGAGTAATGTCACCTTTGTGTTCCTGTTCCTATTGGTTCCCAGAGTGGTTCCCTTCAGCACCTCCCCCCCACTTGGACTCACCGGTCACTTAAGCTTCTCTGTCAGCTCCAATTTCTGGCTGGACCTTGTCTGGTAAGTTATGGGGTTGGAGCTTACACTTTGGCCCTCTAATCGATCTTCTTCTCTTGCCTGCTCTCTCCTCTTCTCTGCTTTCTTTCTTCCTCTGCCTCTCTCGGGATGCTCCCCCGGCGTCCCTTAAATCTTCCTCTCTTCAGCAGGGTCCATCGTGGCAGTTCCCTATTGGCTGCCTGCCTGACCCAGCTGTTCCTTCTTTGCTCGCCAGCATGGTACCTCTCCCTTTCTCTTTGTTCTTTTCCCACACCACTTTTTTCTTCTCATGCCTTTGATCTGCTGCAGCCCCAGCCAACTCCTTCAGTCGTCCTGATCACGGAGGGGTTTGGCATGGCTCCTCCTGCTCCATGAGGTAAATTTCTCTCTCTTATTCCTTCCTGATTCTGTTTGTGGCAAGGTGCTTCAGGCACCCTGTCACACACCTCTCCCCCTCCAGTGGAGAGTCCCCACAAGATCTCTGTCATCATCTTTTGTCCGGATCTGTTCTTTTTGTCTATCAGCATTCCCTCTGGTCCGTTGCCGTCTTGTCAGTCAGGATAGGAAGTCAGCCACAATGTTCATTCGCCCCGGCCAGTGCTCTATAGAAAAGAAGAAAGGTTGCAGGGCTAAGGCCCATCTCATTAATCTGGGGTTTTCTGTCTTGGAGGTCTGGAGCCACTGAAGTGGAGTGTGGTCAGTAATAAGGAGGAACTTTCTCCCATATAAGTAATATCTAAACAGTTGGATTCCCCATTTTATGGCCAGACACTCTCTTTCAATAGTAGGGTATTGTGTCTTGTTTTAGCTAACTTTTTACTAGCAAAAGCTATAGGCCTTTTTTCCCTTTGGATGTATTGTGACAACACCGCCCTGACAGCCGTGACAAGCATCAGTGTGCAACTGGAACATATGTGAAAAGTCTGGGGTAAACAGTGACAGGGTGTTACATAGGGCTTCTTTTACCTCGGCGAACACTGTCTGGGCTCCTGGGGTCCAGTCTAAGCAACCCCCTCCTCGGCCTTGTAGCAGGTCTGTAAGAGGAGTGGCTGTTTCTGAGAACCAGGGTATGAGTCATCTGTAATAGTTCACCAGCCCCAGGAAGGACCTTAGTTACTTCTTCATTTGAGGTAATCTGCAGACCTGTATTGCCTCCACTTTGTCTGCAAGGGGTGTCTGCCCCACTTTCTCCCCTACCCCACTTTAATCCTCAAATACCTTGTTTCTGATTTCCTGAGGGCACATTTCTTGGGGTTGGCTGTTAACTCACTGCGCCTCAGTTCTTCTAGGATATTTTGTATATGCCTCATGTTGATCCTAGGTCCAGGAGAAGATCACTATATCATTGATATAGGCTGTGGCATACTCCTAGTGTGTTGCTAGGATCCTGTCCATTAGCCTCTGGAAAGAAGCCGCTGCCCCATGTAGGTCAAAAGGCATCCAAGTGAACCGTTGCAAACCCCAGAGTGTGCCAAAAGCTATCTTCATCTTATCCTCTGGTGCCATGGGGATTTGCTAGTACTCTTTTGTTAGATCCAGGGTTGAGATAAACTCGGCCCGCCCTATCTTCTTTAGCCTGTCTTCTATGTTAGGCATCGGGAAAGCATCAAAGGAGGAGATACTGTTTACCTTCCGGAAATCAATGCAGAGCCTGATGGACCCATCTGGTTTTGGTACTACCACCAGAGGACTTCTCCAGGGGCTCTGCAATTCCTTGATGATACCTTGAGCCAGCATCTGTTCTAATTCCTTTTGTACTGGGGCATATAGCAACTGGGGTAGGCTTCTCCAGTGTTCTTGTACTGCCTGCCCTGGGCTTGTCTGGATCTGATGGCATACCCCCTTTGCCCAGCCTGGCACCTCTCTGAAAACATCTTTATATTTTTGCGCCAGGCATTCCAGTTCCCACTTTCCTTGGGGTAGCTGTTCCCCTATCACTGGGGTCCTTTGACCACTTGGGTCACCACTCCTCCATTACCTCTCGTTTTAACATGTTTACGTGGTACACTTGTCTACCTTTCTGCATGCCCGGTCGCTCTACCTCATAGCTGGTGGGGCCTGATTTCTTCCATACTTTAAATGGACCTTGCCATCTAGTCTTCAGTTTACTGGTAAGGTCCAGTAGCATTACCAATACCAAGTCTCCCTCTTGGAATTCTCGTATCTGAGTCCCTGAGTCATACTGGCATTTCTGATCTGCTTGGGCTTCCTCCAGGTTATTTTGAGTGATATGTCTCATCTTCTCTAGCTGCTCTTGGATCTCCTACCCGGTGGGAGTTTTTACTACCCCCCAGTGCCTCTTCCTCTCACCCTTCTCAGACTATGTCTAACAGTCCTTGAGGCTTATGTCCAAAGATCAATTCAAAAGGAGAGCACCCAAGGGAGGCCTGGGGTACCTTTCGAATTGCAAACAGGAGCGGGAGTATACACACCTCCCACCTTTTGGTGTCCCCTTGAATGTACTTTCGTATCATGGACTTCAGGGTCTGGTTGAACCGATCGACCAGGCCGTCAGTTCGTGTGTGGTACACCGAGGTTCTCTGATGTCAGATCCTAAAGATCCTGCACACCTCCTTTAATACTCTGGACATAAAGTTAGTACTCTGGTCCGTAAGTATCTCCTTTGGGATCTCCACTTGTGAACTCCATCTGATCAACTCTTCTTCCACCTTAGGGGCTGTCACTGTTCTCATAGGTTTTGCTGTCACTGTTCTCATAGGTGTGGCGTAATCCACAGTGACAAGAGCAAATTGGTACCCAGCGGCACTCCTCGGGAGCGGGCTGATTATGTCCGGGACAGTTTTATTGAAGGGTGTCAAAACTACCTCTAAAGGCTACAAGGGGGCCCAAGGTGGTAGATGGTCCAAATACCACTGACATTCAGGGCAGGCTGTATAGAACTGGTCCACCTGTTTACGGAGTCCTGGCCAATATGCCCACATTATAAGCCGGACTATCGCCTTATCCAGGGGCGGGCAATTATTTTGGGTAGAGGGCCACTTACTGAATTTTGGCAAGCCATTGAGGGCCACATGACAGGCAGCCAGGGGAAGATAAATACTAATTTTCTAAATTCTTTAGGGGCTGCATGGGCCAGATAGAATTATTAATTCATTTACCCCATCACCTGTTCTATCCTGTCAGACACCTGGACCCTATATTCAATAGGGCACCGATTGTCTCGTGTTACCTGCTGGTATATGGAGCTCAATCCATTGGGATGTCCATTCATGATTTATGGCTTCTGGAAATCTAATTGTAGTTGCAAAAGCAGTGCATTTTGTTTATCTTGCAAAATATAATGCTAGAATCTGTGTTGTGCTTCAACTCTTCTTTGGCCACATGGAATTAGTCCTAATTTATGCAAAAACAGTCAGTGAAAATGAGGCCACCACATGGACCTGAAGGTAGTTGTTGTTGCTCCTTTTTTCCCTAGGTTATTAAATAAGCAAAGCAGGAAAAAGCCATGGGATTTAGAAAATATTGCTGCATTTGCCTTAAATTGTTATAAAAGACATGTGTTTAATAACATAGCAAACTGAAATTTTCCTTTTCTTTTGTCATTTTCAGGTATTGCTGTTGATTGATATCCAGGTATCTTATATCAACACCAACCATGAAGACTTCATTGGCTTTGCAAAGTATGTAATAAAGACTTTATTATAATGACACACTCTTAATTTTCTATTCATACCAATTTAACTTAAAAACAAAAAAAAAGGAAACCTTGAAATATAACAGTGGAAATGTGTGGTGCCCACCCTCTGATGTTTAGGTACAGGCTCACACTCAACACACATGAAGTCTAACACTGGTGTTGGTCACACCATCATTCTTCTTGTATTTGAAAACCCTGAAGATGCAAGATTGGCAGTGTTTCAAAATGTGTCTGGTGGCAGCTTACATAGAAGGAAAAGAAAAATAGACTGCAGACAAGCCAAGTCAGTATGTAGTGTATCCACATGAAGGGAAACCTAAGATAAGGGGATAATTTATACCATATCTTTCTAAAACAAGCAAATCTGAATAGCAAACTACCAGTGTTTTTTACAAGGGTGTAGCATGATAGTTTAGATTAGTTCTCCAAGAGACAAATCCAGATCTGGCCAATTAGTGTTAACACAACACATTTCTTGAGCCAGGATGCCGACATCCTCCCTCCATATGTATTATTTCTCCTGGGGTAATCCTGCGGTTTTTTTGCCCCCTGTCTTGTCTTGTGTTTTGGAAATAATGTGCTTGTCCATATATTAAAAAAATAGTTATGTGCCCTGTTTGAACTGTATCAATTCCATTTGTTTCTCACTATTTTGTTGCAATCTCACATCTAATTTGAGGAAAAATCCATTTAATCTGGGTATGGTACAGAAAAGAAAATTACAGATGGTCACTGTCTGAAGATGTATGTTTTTAAAGAATATTATTCACGTATCTCCTCCGGAAGGAAGAGGTTCTGAATGACCTGGTTTTTTCATCATTCATGGAAGAGGGCACTTTTGTCTTCCACTGGAAAGGAATGTATTGTTGGATTACTTGGAGAAGCCTATCTACCTAAGCAAAGTATTCCCAGCTGGGTCTGGTGACTTAAAACTTTGATCCGTAGGAGTTGTTGACAAAATCCCATTCTTTGGTATGCACAGACCACAAAATGGCAGTCCATTTACATGTTTTAATATTTGCAGTTGTAAGTAAGCAGTAATGTTTGCAAGCTTCTGTGTGACAGATGAGGTCTCAGAAAACTAGGGAAGGGCTTATGTCATTCCCATCTTTAAGCAAAGGAAAAAAGGAAAATATGGGGGATTTTAAAGCCCAGTAAACCTGACTTCAATACCTAAGAAGTTTTGTAAGTCAATTATAAAGCAGTCAGTTTGTCAATATCTGAAGGATGAGGTGGTGGAATTAGTATCCGGTTATGAATTTGTTAAGAACAAATCATGCCAACCAATTTCGTTTTCTTTTTTTATAGCATAATTGATTTGGTGGATAGTGGGAATGTAGTAGATAAAATGTACCTAGACTCTTGTAAGGTTTTTAACAGTCCCATAGTCTCCTAATTAAATTGGAGAAAATTGGGTTAAATAGGATTACTATTACATGGCTGTATAACTGATTAAATAACTGCAGGCAAAGAGTAACCTTAAATGGATAAATGACAGACCTGTCTGGGAGTCTCAGGGTTTCATAGGGTCTGTTCTGGGTCCAGTACTGTTTTAATATTTTTATTAGTGACTTGGATGCAGTGATAGAGAGCACATTGATCAAATTTGTAAGGGTTGTAAACACTTGAAGAAAAGGACTGAAATTCAAAGGGATCATAAAAAATTGAGAACTTGACTAGAAACAACAAAATGAAATTTAACACAGACAATTGTAGTGTGCTCCACAAAGAAGAAGAAAAAATACAGGTGCAGAATTAGGGGTAATTCACTTGACAGTAGAACTTCTAAAAAGGATCTGGGAATTAATGGTGGATCACAAACTTGGTATGAAACAGCAATGTGATGCTATTGCAAAAAGAAAAAAACAGTTTAACAGAAACACTGTGCACCAGACAACAGAGGTGATAACACTACTTTGGGTGCCACTGGTTAAGCCTCAACTGGCATACTGTATCCAATTTTGGGTACGTTATTATACGGATTGTAGAGAAACTGAAGAGGGTCTAGTGGTAAACAACGAAGTTAAAGGGGTTGGAAAGGAAGCTGTATGAGGAAAGATTGAAGCAAGTAGGTGGATTTAAATGGGAGAAAAGTAGATTTGTCAGGGGGTGGGGGAAGGGGAACATCATAACGGTTTCTAACTATTTGAAAAGCTGCCATAAAGTAGATGGAGAAACATTGTTCTCTCTTACCACAGAGGGCAGGACATATGGCAGTGAATCCTACACCTGGGCAAGTGGCTTGACTCCATGACTGTCAGTCCCTTCTAGTCTTACAGGTCTATAATTCTTTCCTAAGAAGATTGGAACATTACATGTCAAAGTGAGGGTCGAGAGGTATTTCCTTAATGCAAGCTTATGTGTATACCAAAACAAAAAATCAAACTAACAAACTTGTTATGGGGCAACTTTTACGTTTTCTACATGAAGGGTTTTCTACACTCAGGAGGCTTTAGGGGGATGTGCCATGTCCCATGAAGTGACAGATAGCAAAGTCCTTCAAACGTACATGCCTGTGATTGTCCCAGTGAAAACAGCTGGGCAATTAACACAAGTAAAGTTGTTTGTGTGAGAGTACCTGCATAATTGGAGCCTATGTACCCAGTGCTTCAACCTTTTTCTGGAATGGCAGAATTGCACACTTGGGTGTTTAGTCTGGGATCTAAATAGATTTTGCTTAGATTTCTTATTTATACCTATTCTCTTTTGTACTTTCAAATCAGTGCGTGTGGATGATGCTATTTTAAATGCTTATTTCTACCAGTTAATTGGTGTTTGCTGAAATGTCTGCAACTCTTATTCAGACAAAATTTGCTATTATCAAATGACTGTTGTGAAGGTTTAGTAGTCTATTAGACAAAATGTGTTTTTCAGACACCACTAATATTTGTATTGTGGTCTAATTGGCAGTGGATAGCTTATAAAATGCCTTTAGAATTAAATTTTGCAGCAATCATAACTTTTCTGTTTTTAATGAGGAATGTGTTTCATTTCAGTAATGGACTTGCCAAAGTTCAGGAACTGTGCAAAATCATCTGAATTTGTTTGTTTTAATTTAAAATGTGCTGCATTACTATAAAATTCCACTTTTTAAACTACCTTTTGTGATGGATTCATCTATTGCTTTTATATTTATGCCCTCAAAGAGCATATAAAAACTAGAAAAATATTTAGAAGAAGCTGGCAGGGCAAGGCCATTAGGGACTTTGTAGGAGGGGGAGGATTTTGTTGCATAGCTTTAAATAACTGAAGTGACTTATTTTTCCATGGCTCTAATATTGATAGGCCAATGTTTCCCACACGTGCAAATGTGCCATAACTTTTACATGCCTGTAGCAACCTTTAAAAGATACATCAATATAAATAGAGGCTTACTTAGTAGTACAGCATATATTACAAAGAAAGTGTCTAATAAGGATCTTTACGTGCTAATCTATTTTCTGTTCTTAGCACTTAAGGATACTACTAGAAGAACTAGCCACTAACCAATATTTAAGTGAGCTGAGCTTACTGTGTTTCTTTTGTATGAAACTACCATCTGATTCTGGGCTCTTTAAATGTTTTATTTCCAAAACCTACTGCTCAGGATCTAGACTAGCATTTCTAATTTTCTTCAGTGTAATATTTTTCTTTGTTTTCTTAGTGCTCAACAGAGAAGCAGTCAGGTTAACAAAAGTACAGTTGGAAATCAGGTAGGCATCTGTTAAGAAAATGGTGCACTGCATGTACAAGTGAATGCTAGCTACTTGTTTTATCAGCTGTATTTTTTCTTTAAGCTTATTATTTACCAGTTTTGCTTGATACATATTGTAAAATACATCTTTTCTTCATTCTAGTTTTATATAATTTTTTGGAACCATTTGACTCCTTATGTTGCTACCAGCTACATATTTTAATAAATTTGCCACAAGTTGCACTGCTTTTTTTTTTCCCAGTGCCTCTTCCCTTTTGCCCTTTAGGACATAGAATTTCTCTTAATGTTGCCCCTAAATTAAGTTTTTTTTAACCTAAAACTTGTGCATGAGTTCAGATTTCAGAACTCTGAGTATTTGCTTATGTGCTTTTTGTCCCACAGTAGTTTACTAATTCACACGTGCACAGCTTGATAACAGAGTGAAGGGGCGAATAAGTTGGCAAAGGCAGATTTGTCTACCTCTGCTAAAACCTTTCATTTAACTTCATAATGATTATGATTATATACCACAGTCTTGTTTTAAATAAACCCAGTTAGTTTTCCTGATTGGTGGTCGCAGACTAATGGCATTTTTGCTGAGATTGCTTTAACCAGATAAGCTGGCTGTCTCTCTTTGTGTGGCGTGGACTTGATTCTGTAACATGCTGAGCACTCCTTAGAGGTGGCTATCATCTTTCACCCTGATTCCATTGCAAGTTAAGGCTGCTCAGCATTTTCCAGGATCAGTTTCTGGGGGAGGGGGAATGGAGGGGAGGGAGGTTGTATATGTATATATTTTCCAGTTAAAATAATGAAGGTGCTACAACCAGTCTAAAATCTACGCTTAGTTATTTTTCTCTCAAGTCTATTTTTCTCTCAAGCAAAACAACAATCATCATTATATCTGTGGTCATTTTTGATGGCGTAAATTCTGGGTACACAAAATTAAGATAAAGGCACTTTACTTTGATTAAACCTAGTTGGGTTGTTTACATATCTTTCTGATTCTAGAGCATGGTTGCTCCCATGCCAACAATAGAAACGAAGGGGCAAAGGCTGAGATTTTTTTTAACTGATTACTGATTTTGAGTGAGTGTGAGCTTACTTAAAGGATTAGATAAGCTCCTGATTTGTAGGAAGTGGGTGTTCAGCACTTTCTGACAATCAGTCATCTTTTTAAAAGTATCATAAGTTGAATACCCAAAAACTGAAATTCATTTTTTAAATTATGGCTAGAATGGTCCATTCTTACCCTGGAAATCTTAAAGCTGTGATACCCTTAGATTTTGACCATATTCTCAGTAAATAGTGGTTTTGACCTAATAAACTTGACAGGATAAGGGGAAAAAAAGCAACTTGAAAGGTCTAAATACTGAAACTTATCCAAAGACTAGTTCCTCTTTTCCGATGGGGAAATGCTTCCTTTTTTGTTTAGTCAGACAGGAATGTGTCAAACATGTATAGTTATCTTCACTTTCGATTGTCCCATTAAAAGAAAATTTTCCAGTTGTGCAATTACATTGATATATACAAACAGAAGTAACTACTTGTGACTCAGAGTAACTATTTTGTTTTAAACATTGGGGTTTAAGGAAAAAATGTGAAAATTTGTAATTTGTTGGTTTAAAAAAAAAACAACACTTTGAAATTCACACATTATAGAGATAATGTTAAACAGACTTTTTATTATTAATTGTTTTAGCTTAACAAAATTACTTCCATGGAGAGAAAATGATTCTGAAATAAAACTTTATTTTTATAATTCTTTGCTATTTCAGGGAACCAATCTACCGCCTTCAAGGCAAATTGTACGAGCTAAGTTCTGTAAGCTTTATTGTTGCTTTTTCATTTAACTTCTCAAAGGGCGAAGTTTGTTGCTAACTCATTAGAGAATGCTTGCAGTTAAACATTTTACTGTTAAACTATCTCATCTTTAACACCCCAGTGAAATACAATCGCAGTTCATCCCTTCACTATGACTAACCTGCTGTGATTTACAAATCTGAAGTAGTGCAACTAAAATTGTCATATTAAAGTTTCAATAAAACGTATGTTATAGTTCATTAAATTACCAACTTTTTAAAACAACTAAATTGTATATTAATGCTTCCAAAAAAGCTTAAAATTTTTAACTTACTGTTTTAAACAAACCAACTAAAACAACTAATTATCAGTGTCCTTTTATAAATATCATTGGAAAATAAAATATTCCTTTATCTGATGTTCACAACTGATGGAGGTGCTCTGCCTTTTTGAAAGGTGGGTGAATGTTGATTTCAGTAACTAAAAGGAGATATCAGTTATTTCTTGAGTGACAACTGTTTAAAAAGGGCCTTGTATCTTAACTTACAAAAATATTTTTTGGCAAGCACAGAACCAATAAACAAACATCCTGATATAATTTTGTAAATATCTAGAATTTTCTTACCATTTTATTTGTAAAATTGGAAAGATCAGTATGTTAGGAATAGACTCTTTCCCAACTCTTCCATCTTACAAGTAAATTTTAATAGTAGTTGAATGAATGTTATATTGTGATTTATACTTAATACTCGAAACATTTAGCAGTTCATTTTTGTAACAAGTCACACTCAGTTCAGTGACTTAGAGATGAATGATAAATTTTGGTTGTGCTTTCTGCTGTATAACATGTATTCTTTGATAGGCTCTATCTGGTATAACTAATCCATTTTTGGTTTGTTGTTTATTGTGACAAATTAGAGCAATAACCAGTATAAAAAGAGTAAAATGTTATGTTCAGCTTTTGAGTAAGGCATATGGGACTAAACAGAATTGATTTAATGATTTGTTGGAAATATGATTAAATTTACCCTCAGATGATTTTGGGTACCTTTATGCAATGCCATATCTTCCTCATTGTTTGTAATATGCTTTGAATAATGATGAAGAAGAGGATTACTACTCATTGCAGAAATAAGGTCATATTTATTTGGATTATATCTGTGGAAAATATGTAACACGGATTTCTGTGAAGCATACTTTTTGCTCCTCTTTTTCTCTACTAATCTATCTTATTACACTTAATCTTTGACCTTTTTGCTACCGCCTGAGGTTTTGGCCTGACTCAAGATTTCTTTTTAAGCCACAGGTTAGTCCGTCTTCAAATCTGTTTAACATAACCAGTATGAAACTTTGTTTTATATAGCACTTCTAGAAAAAAACTGGTTCATGAAGACTGACCAAAGTCTTAACTGTATAGTTTGCATGGTGAAAGTTATGGTTTTATCAGTTACTAAAATTTTGTTAAACATTATCACTTTAAGTGAAAATCTCATTTCCAATAGAACTTTCAAACACAAAAGGTGTCATTGCTTTATGTGTTCAGTCATTTATCACCTTCAATGTGAGAGTATGTGATGGATCTTACATATTGCTTAAAAACAGAATTTAAGGTAATTCAGTAGCAAAATACTAGTATTACCCCATATGGAGTAACCATTACAATTGGAGTAGGGGCTAAATCTGAACCTTAAATTGATTTGAAACCTTTCGAAAAGCCTTGCGAGTTTGGATCCAATAGGCTTGGTTCTGGTTTTTTACTAAACTCAAACCAGGGATGATTCTTGTTCCTCTGAATCAGTGATTGAATTTGTGTGAACTCTGTTGATCATTGCTCACCTTCAGGGGTCAGAGATAACTT
Organism: Gavialis gangeticus; assembly: GCF_001723915.1. Taxonomy (NCBI): domain Eukaryota; kingdom Metazoa; phylum Chordata; order Crocodylia; family Gavialidae; genus Gavialis; species Gavialis gangeticus. Next base: position 67,758,071 of record NW_017728993.1, read on the forward strand.
GCACCATTTTCTTCAGTTTTCATTAATCCTTTTGCTTCATGTTGTCAGCACACTCTACCTCTTAAATGCCTTTGACTTGTTGTATAATCTAGAATGATAGCTTTAGGTAAAAGAATCTGTCTGAAAAGACGAGTGGATGAAAATAAGAACCCATGTCTGTCATTTAAAGTGAAACTAGAATGTCTTAAGTAGGGAAGAGACAGTTCTCTTGAGTAAGAGGCACCTGTTTTACTGTGGAACATTTTATGATGATCTAGTCTAGAGCTGTCAAACTCATCTGGCCCAGATGAATGATACAGGACTGGTCCACAGGTCAGATGAACAACATGGGGCTGGTCCCATGGATCCTCCCCTCCCCCACATGCTGGATCTAGTACCTGTTCCAGTGCATCCAGATGCAAATTGCACGTGGCACCCACTCCAGCCAGTTCAGCATGGGCACCACATGTAGCATGGGACCCAGACTGTCTGGAGCAGGTGCTACGTGCAGTGCAGTCCTACACTAGTTGGAACATATATTAGATTCAGCATGCAGGGGACTCGCAGACCCCTCCCTCCATGCTGGATCCAGCACCCACTCCAGCCACTTTGGGACTTGCACCGTACACAGTGCATGTCCCAGACTGGCCAGTGTGGGTGGTGCAAGTCCATGGGAAGGGGGGATGGGGCAGTTCCTTAACTGGCTCTTCATAGGTGCCCCTTGCAGTTCAGGTCCTGGAGCAAGTGCTGTGTGCTGCCTGTGGATCAAATCAAGACCCAGAGCCAGCACCAGGGGCTGGATGATGTAGCTCCATGGGTTGTATCTTTGAAACCCCTGATCCGCTTTGATTACCGTATCTTAAATTTCAAAATGACTTAGAGATGTGCAGTGCTGTAGAGTTTTCACTTCATAAGATTGTAGGAGTAGACCAGTGGCTTGAACACTCGCATTCTTTACCAGCTTTCAGTTCTGCTACTATGCCATTCCATCTTAATTTGCTTTATCACTTCAATTTTGCTTAACTGTATTTGGATGCATATGATGTTTCTTAATGCTTATGTCCTTTTTGTTTCACCAAAAGCTGAATTCTCCATCAAAGGAAGTACCTTTAGGAATTAAGCCAGTACCATCACTTTTCCAGTCACAAGATCTATTATCTGCCGTGGGAACTGATAGGAAGCAATGACAACCCAAAGAAGGGCACCTTATGCCCAGGAACTTGTTTGGGAAACAGTCTCCTAGAGGTGATAAGTTTGCAAGCTAAGGAGATGAACAAGATATAGAATTCATTTGGTCTGTGTTCACAGTTGAGCTCTTAATTTGAGTTATAATGGAAGGTACCCTGAGTATTTTGATGATTGCCTTCTATACAAACCAGTATTCTACTGTTTTCTGAGCCAACTGCAAGAAGACCTTTGGATTCATATAATTCACTAATCTTCTTTTCCACCCTTTGAAGTAGATCTTCCTCCAAAACATTATTCTCTTCTGGCCTCTAGCACCAGTGAAGCTCTTCACATTTTAACATAAGGAAAATTCTAATGTTTTATTCACTGATATGTTGCTATTCTTTTGCTTTTTATGATGCTGCCAGTTGGGACAAGTTTTCTACCATATTATAAGTAGTATTATAAGTAGACAAAGTAATTTTAGGAATTGCATTGTAACTAGCAAAGCTTTGGTGGACCAGTTGTGTATACATGCAAATACTCTAACTTGGCCAGTGGCTTCTGTTTTGCTCCTGCTGGTTGGAGTCTTGATCTGCTGATTTGAACGCTTACCCTTTTTCCTGCCTCCTTGGACTGAATATAAATCTAGTCTTTCACATATTACCTTTTAAAAGTAGCTAGCACAACTGTTGACACTTACTTAATGCAATCACCCTATCCTACAATTTGCTCTACTTAAGGTGTTTTTTTAATTCATAGAGATAGCTGTAGTAAGTTGTGCATCCATTTTTAGTTTATACAAATTTATTTTTGCCCGTCAAATCCTGCTTTCCTGTTTACTCATGAAACAGTGGAGAGGGAAGGGAACAGATATCATTTGTTTTTGTGCAGCTGAATTATCTGCAAAACGACTTCCTCTGGTGCACATGTGTGTGCACGCACACATGCGCACGCGCACACACACCTCCAGAAGTTTTTTTTTTTTCTTCAGTTACCCTGGTTTAGTTTTCCAAATTCTGAAGGAAGGAACTGTGTCATCCTTTATTCATCCTGTTCATACTATCCAACTTCCAGACAGAATATTATCTCCACACACTTCTTGTGTACTGTTAATGTTTCTCACCTTCCTGACATTCATAACTCATGTCATCAGTATCCGGTACATGAAAAATGAAATTCAGTAATATGATTAAAAAAATCCTTGTGAGTATTTGCCACTGATGCATTGGGAAATGAAACAGAGTATAAACGATCATGAAAACAAATACTGTTTTATCATTCTGCTTGTTGAGAGCAGCACAAAAGTTAAACAGCACATTGGTTAAAGGTAAATTATAGGGACTGAGACATTTCTTTAAAAATCTATGCTGTTCATATCAAAGATAAGGTAAGGTTTGGGTTAATTTTTGAGAGGTAAAGCCAGTTTGAGACTCCAGTCTGAAAATCTGAACAATAATACTTAGCTAGTGTGTGTCCCTTTCTGGAGCTTTCAGTGTAGCCTGAGCCTTTTTTTTTAAGATAACATTGGGCGCTGACAGATGTGAAAACAAAACAGAACAAAACAAAAACCCGTGCTTTACTGGAAAAAGCAGCACATTATTGGGCACTTCAGCAGGGCTTTTTGGTGCTTTTATCTAATAGCTGATTCGATCAGCTATTAGATAAAGGCACCAAAAAGCCCCACTGAAGCAGGCAATCTATATAGACATTGGGCAAACTGGGTCCAACTAACGTGATGCCTCTTCTGGGCACGCACTGGGCTTGGTGCAGGAGTGCGCTGAGTTTAAAGTAAAACACTTGGTTTTTTTCCCCACATCTGCAAGCAGCCCTTGTTCCTGAAAATACTGAAATGCCACTTATTTGTAGAAGTTATAGAATTTGTAGAAGCTCAGACCCAAAGCCATGTAAGCCCACTCTACATGTTGCAGGTAGTGTATAATTAACTGATTAATTCAGCAATTACCTTGAGACTAGCCCCATATGCAAATAGCTATTGTACAATAAAAAGCTCCAACCAGCTATAAAGTTAGATCTCAAAAATGTGTACTAACTTTATAGCTGGTTGCTATCAAGCTTTAATTTGCGTGTGTAGCAGGGTCTCCCTGCAACTGGGAGCCCCATCAGCTAGCAGGGCTCCCAGCCACAGGGGTCCAGCCCCTGAGTCCTGGGGATTATAGCTGCCTCAGTGGGGCTCTAGGTCCTGGCTATGCCCCATGAGTAGCCAGGACCCAGGGCCCCATCAGCTCTGGGACTCAGTCCCAGCATACGTGGTCCCCATGGCTGGGAGCCCCATTAGTAAAGGGGGCTCCCAGCTATGGGTGCCTGCTTGCTGATGCAGGGGGAGCCCAGAATTGGGTTTCCTCTACACCAGCAGTAAGGTGTGACTGGATCTAATGCACAGGTCCATGGTTGTGCTTCTTGCCATGTACATGTGGCATGGCTGGAGGCACGATTGAGCAGAACATGCATTAGATCTAATTGTGCCTTTACCTACACATGTAGAATGGGCCTAACATCACTTGCAACTATATAGTTGGTCCAGTAAAAGGTATCACTAAAAACCCTTGCTTCTTGCCTGTGTCCTGGACCATCATGGTTTACAACAATGCTCCCACCCTACCACTTATTTGTAGTATTTAAATTTATAAAGTATGCCCATGTAATATTTCTAGAAACTTGAACTATTTAGTCATAGTAACATATGGCCCCATGCTCATTCCCTACATCTAAATTTCCCCTTTCATAACATCCAGTCTCTAATTACTTGGCATTTTGGTCTGCTCTTCCTTTACACACTTCAATACGTTGATGGAGCTTAGTACCCTTTTTGTGAGGAGGTGAAGGGAAAACACACACGCCCAAGGTGTTGCCTTGGCTTGGTTTCTGGCTATTGGTATGTTGTAGGAGTGACAGTTGAATCCTTCTTTGAGGAAACAGCTGACAGATCCCTTCGACTATTGAATAGATAATAGGAAGGTGACTGATTAGTGATAATACCGAACCAGCTTGCCTACTGTATATATCTGTTAAGGATTATAGATCTCTAGGAGGTGGCATTGGTCAATTCTTCAGGACCACAAAGAGATCCTCTTTTGGGAGTCCTATTACAAGGATTTGGTTTTTTTGTTAGCAAAACAGAAAAAATGTTAAAAGAATTTCCTTATTCTTAACTAAAAAGAATTTTTAAATGTCAGATGGTTCTTAACATTCTACAATCATCCCCTCCCTCAGATTATCAAAGCACATATTTGCAACTGAGAGTTTAACATGAACCAGAGGAAAACATTGTATGAACCATGCATGACATCTTGTTTTCTTTTTATTTAAGTGATCACAAAATACATATATCCAGAACTTGCACTCAGACCTTCATCTTTGGGTCCTTTCTTGCATCTTGCCATTATCCTCATTCCAGCCTCTTGCAGAATCAGCTTTCCATGGTCCCTGTTCTAACGAACCATAAATACAGCATTGGTTTGGCTGTCTGTCTGCTGCTGCTGCTTTCCCTGAGTGGTGTATTGCTCCTTACAGTAATTCAGTATTTTAAATTGTAACTCAGCAGGCATCCTGCTGCTTTAACCTCCTTTTATCTTTGGTCTTTTCTTTTCTTTTTTCATTTCTTGCATGTTTCATGTGAGACTTTCTGTTTGAAGTGCTTTGAATCATTCAGAAGATGGTGTATAAATATCATTATATTGGGAGCTGGCTGAGGAAGTTGGCTGAATAAACCATAACTGTCTGATTTGTTTGTAAAATTCCTACTGCAGTGCTGCGGTTATTTAATTAAACTACTACAATTCCACTGCATTGTAGTTCATGTCAGCTGTATGTATGTGTATACATGCATTTATTGAATACACACACGTCATGCACACACATATCTATCTATACTCTACCTATACTCTATCTATATCTCTACATATATTTAACACACACACATCTTTATCACACATCTTATATGTATATCAAACACACACACATTAGTTTAGTTTCTCTCTCTCTCACACACACACACACACACACACACACACACACACACACACACACACACACACACACACACACACACACACACACTCCATATATGGTTGTTTCCAATTAGGTTCAGTGAGATGTTCACTAATTTTAGTAGATGTATTAAAATGTAATTTAATACAGGGATGTGATGTACCTTTGGATTTGTACAGTGGTGCCTTTCCCAGTGTGCTCTCAAACCTGCCTTCAACATGTTTTGGTATATGGGGTAAAAAGTCACACTTTTTTTAAAGGGTTTTTTTGTTTGTTTGTTTTATTAGCATGCAAATTAACAGAGAGATGATAGAACTTCTTCACAGGTTTGTTGCTCCCATCAGTCTGCTTAGTTTGCACCATAGGTCAGAGGTAGGCAATCTGTTGTGGCTTTGGGCTGGGATGACCCACCTTGGGTCAACAGCAGATGGGTGGTAGGGCCCTGCTGCTGCTGCAGCTTTTCTTCCCAGGGACATAGAGAGAGTTCCAACAGAAGATGCCCGCCACTGCTGAATACTGCTTGGAGACCCAAGAGCCAAATCCAAAAGTTCTACAGGCCATAAGTTGTACATGGCAGGAGGTGAAATTGTGGGATCATGCAATACATCCTATCATGGCTTATTGCTGGTGCAGAGGAAGCCCAATCCTGGGCTCTTCTTGCACCAGCAAGAAGCAAGTTTCCACACCTGGGAGTCCCTTCAGCTTGGAGACTTATAGCTGTGGGGGCACCCCACACATCCCCAGAGCTGGGAGATGCAGCTGCTCTGAACTCCTAGCCTCAGGGTTGCATACTGTGCAGCATGCAGTATGGAGGGCCAGTTCAAGACCCAAAGGCAACACCATGGGCCTTTCTTCTTTGTCCTTGTTAATGAATATTAATTAATTTTAGCCAGATTCAAAAAGGGACTAGACATATTCTTGGATGAAAGTAGCTATTGAGTATGGGAGTGAGGGGTACAATATATGAATTGGAACTTCCTAGACCTTAGCTGCTGGAGGCTGCAAGTGAGAGAGGAACATTAGAAAAAAATCCTGGTCATACTCGGTTAACTCTTCCTTTCTGCATCTACTTTATACTACTGTTTGACACAGGATACTAGACAAGATGGGCCTGTGGTCTGACCCAGTAAATGGCAATTCTTATGTTCCTATGCTGTTAATGTAAACTATTCTCTCATTGCATACATGTCAAAGCTTTTTCACTAATTGAACCTATGTGAATTCTGAATGGAGTGGAATTATGGATGCTGACAGATGCACAGGCCCATACTCTAACTCATAGCACTTTACATAAAGTGTCATGAGTTAGAGCAGTCCCCCTGACCCAACAGATGTTTGCCTGTTGGGCCAGGGGTGGGGAAGGGGGAATCAGGCTCCACTTTGGAGCCAGTCTAGCTGAGGAGCCTGTCTGGAGCCTTTCTCCCCTAGACCTGCTCCCCTGCCTCCCAGTTCCAGTCCTTTTTGCAGGAAGGGAGGGAGAATGAGCTGCAGGCTGGGGTTGTCTCAGCCTGAGCTGGAGTGGGGTTCACAATCCACAATTATTTTCAGGCTAAATAGACCTAGTTCCCTCAGCCTCCCTCTGAGTCATGTGCCCCAGCCCCTTAACCATTTTCATTGCTCTCCTCTGGACTCTCTCCAACTTGTCCACATCCTTTCTATAGTGGGGGTCCCAAAACTGGACGCAGTACTGCAGATGTGTGGCCTCACCAGTTCTGAATAGAGGGAAATAATCACTTCCTTCAATCTGGCAACACTCCTACTATGCAGCTCAGTATGCTGTTAATTTTCTTGGCAACAAGGGCACATTGTTGGCTTATATCCAGCTTGTTGCCCACTTTAACCCACAGGTCCTTTTCTGCAGGGCTGCTGATTAGCCAGTTAGTCCCAAGCCTGTAGTAATGCATGAGATTGTTCCATCCTAAGTACAGGACTTTGCGCTTGTCCTTGTTAAACCTCATGAAATTTCTTTTGGCCCAATCCTCCAATTTGTCTAGGTCACTCTGAATCCTAGCTCTGCCCTCCAGCATACTTACTTTCCTCTCAGCTTGGTGTCATCTGTGAGCTTGCTGAGTGTGCAATCCATCTCATTTTGCAGATTGTTAATGAAGGTATTGAACAAAACTGACCCTAGGACTGACTCCTAGGGCACTCCACTTGATATTGGCTGCCAACTAGACATTCAGCCATTGATCTATGACAATCTCCTTTGAGCCCAGCAATCCAGCCAGCTTTCTGTCCACTGTACAGTCCATTCATCCAACTCAGTTTGCTTGCAAGAATGCTATGGGAGGTGGTGTCAAAAGCCTTGCTAAGGTCAAAGTATATTAAGTCCACTGCTTTCCCCGCATCCACAGAGCCAGTTATTCTAATATTATAAAAGCCTAAGTCTGTCTGTCTGTAACGCTTTCTTGGCACACTGATTGGCTGATGGAAACAGCCAATCAGAGTGATTCAAGCATGGGGGAGCACTGCCATGATTCCGAAGCTGTGCCTTGGACCAGACAGAGGGTGGGGGAGCCAAGGCCAGCCAAGGCCTCCCCACTCCCTGCAAGAGGCAGAACAGCAGAAGCATGGGACGTTAGGTGGCAGCACTCCATCCCAGCCCCCTCTCCCCCATCATTCTTGACAGGCAATTGGTTAGTCTCATCATAAAAGGCAGTCAGGTTGGTTAGGCATGACTTGCCCTGGGTGAATCCATGCTGACTGTTCCTGATCACTTTCTTCTCCTCCAAGTGCTTAGAAATGGATTCTTTGAGGACCTGCTCCATGATTTTTCTGGGGGCTGAGGTGAGGCTGACTTGTCTGTAGTTCCCCAGATCCTCCTACTTCCCTTTTTTAAAGATGGGTACTATATTTCCCCTTTTCCAGTCATCCAGGACCTCTCCTGTTTGCCACAGGTTACCAAAAATAATGACCAGTGGCTCTGCAGCCACATCAGCTAATTTCCTCAGCACCCTTGGATATATTGCATCCAACCCCAGGACTTGTACATATCCAGCTTTTCTAAATAGTTCCTAACCTGTTCTTTCATCACTGGGGGCTGCTCACCTTTTCCCTAAACTGTGCTGCTAGGTGCAGTAGTCTAGAAGCTGAACTTGTCTGTGAAGACCGAGATAAAAAAGGCATTGAGTACTTCAGCCTTTTCCTCATCGTCTGTCACTAGGTTGCCTCCTCCATTCAGTAAGGGACCCACACTGTCTCTGACCGTCCACTTGTTGCTAACATACTTGTAGAAACCCTTGTTACCCTTTGCATCCCTTACTACCTGCAACTTGCTCCAGTTGTGCTGTGGCCTTCCTGATTTCATCCCTGCATACCTGAGCAATATTCTTATACTCCTTCCAGGTTTTGTCCAAGATTCCACTTCCTGTAAGCTTCCTTTTTGTGTTTAAGCTCAACAAAGAGTTCTCTGCAAAGCTAAGCTGGTCGCTTTCCTCATTTGCTATTCTTCCTGCACAGCAGAGTGGTTTGTTACTGTGCCCTCAGTAAGGATTCTTTAAAATACTACCAGCTGTCCTGGACTGGTTTCCCCCTCAGCCTGGCCTCCCAGGGGATCCTGCCCATCAGTTCTCCATGGGATTCAAAGTCTGCTTTTCTAAAGTTGTAGGTCCATACTCTGCTTCTTTCCTTTCTTCCTTTTGTAAGGATCCTGAACTTAGTCATCTTGTAGTCACCGCTGCCCAAGTTGCCATCCACTTCTACATCCCTACCAATTCTTCCCTGCCTGTGAGCAACAGGTCAAGAAGAGTATGGCCCCTAGTTGGTCTCTCCAACACTTGTACCAGCAAGTTGTCTCCAACGTTCTCCAAAAATTTGCTGGATTTCTTGTGCACTGGTGTATTGCCCTCCCAGCAGATGTCAGGGTGATTGAAGTCCCCTATGAGAACCAGGACCTGTAATCTGGAAACTTGTGCTAGTTGTCTGAAGAAAGACTCATCTACTCCCTGTATGACCACACAGCACACAAACATCTGAAGTCATGCAGGAGTTTTCTAACCAGCACCCAACCTCTCAATGAAACCCAAGGAGACATGACTACAGATGTGGAACGAGAGGCTGAAGAAAATACCTGACAACAAAAAATGGATGTTCCAGTGACTGAGTTCTTACCACCGGTACCTGACAAACCATGGCAAAGGTGGCAGTGTCTCAACTGCCTATGTACTGGAGTCGGGCGCTCCAAGGAACTAGTGAAGAAGTGGGGCAATACCACTGATTCAGCCACATGTGACTGCAGCACAGAGCCTCAGACTATGAAACACCTGTTGTAGCGCCCACTGCTTGAAGGCTCATGTGAAATGAAATATGTTGCAAAGTACAATAAACAAGCAAAATTGTGTGTGATGAAATGGACATTTTATGGTGTAGAGACACAAAAAGAAGTCGTCTGTCTTATATACTCCTTTCTTTTCCTCTTTCTCCTCTTTATCTTTTCTAGTCTTTTGCTTTTTCTGTCTACTTTTTTGTAAATGTAGTCATTTTTCTTTGAAAGGATATAAATTATGCAAGGCCTCCTTTCTAAGTTGATGGGACCCTTCAAAAAGTCCTTTTCTCTGATGTATAAGGTTTCCAGAAGCCACAGACTAAGCTGGTGGCTCAAATAGCCAGCTGCAGAAATGGCCTCTATGCTTAAAAATCTTATAGACACAGCAGTGAAGTAAATATAAGGTTTAAGTCCTGGTGTTTTTCATGCAGGTTTCCACAGTTTACTACTACTTGGCTAGCAGTTGTGCTAGAATCACACATTTGATATTTAACCTTTATACATAAGGATCTAACTACAGCATGACCATGCCTAGACTTCCCTCCACTTTCCCTATGTGTTAAAATGGTCATTTTTGTTTTATATTGTGTTTTTTCTTTCTTGTAGTCATCAGAACCTGCAGATATTAGATTATAACTTGGTCAGAAAATGAAAAAGTTACTTTTTAAAGAGCAGTTTGTTTTGAGAATGAATGTAGCATCGGATTTGGATTTGGTGTGTAATCAACAAGGGATTACCTTAACCATATGTCTGACTACAATTCTGTACAGGTAATCCGGAAGGGCTGGTTGACCATCAACAACATTGGTATCATGAAAGGAGGCTCCAAGGAATACTGGTTTGTTCTGACTGCAGAAAGCTTGTCCTGGTATAAAGATGATGAGGTAAGGACGTAACGATTAATGCCCATAGGAAATATGATTGTGTTTATTGACATGCTTCTCATGAAGATTGTACTTTTTGCTTGCACTGAACTTGAGTTCCTAGTCCTATTTTTCTTCTAACCTGACTTACTTTAGGATATCACATTTTAGGTGACTAGCGTTCTTGCAGTTATCTATTCCTTTTGTTTAAGGGACTACTGATACTGTTGAGACTTCTATATAATTTTTGAGAAGATAAATATAATATTCCTTCTCATTGAATATAAACTTCTAATCCTTAACTCTTTCAAGGTGTAAAGACAAGAACGTGCTGGAATTTTGTGGTCCATTTTGATTTTGTTGCATCTAATATGTAAAGTAAAAGTATTGAGTTATTGTTCTTATAAATAGATTCATTTTTTAAATATTATAGCTGTGTTTCTGCTGAATGTCAGAGGCCTGGAATTGTGAATAACTTTTTAGTGGTGTTAACTTGATTTCAAGCTTATGGTCCTTATGGTCAAGTAAATTCACTTGAGTTATAAAATACTATTCATACGAAAGCATATTCAGTTAAGCAATAAATGAGAGTTAAAAATAACAAGTTTGTAACTATGGGTAATATGTCACTTTCCAATGCTTCTGCGCTGTTTTAAATAAATCGTAACTTAATTCCTTTTGTTGGGAGTAGGGTGGTTTTGATTTGGGAGGGAGATAAGGTGTTTGATGGCAGTTTTGGAGGAAAAATGGTTTGTTTGTTTTTTGTTTTGGCTTTATAAACATCATAGTTCAGGAAACTTGGTTTTAGACACCCTGGGCACATCTACACATGCATTTTACTGTGGAGTTGATTAATTAGCTTCACAGTAAAGCGTCACCATCTACACATGCAGCATTATTAGGCTGCAGTAAATTAATTCTGATGTAGGATAGTACTGCCTGACACATGTACTGTCCTATGGTGGAGTTATTTAGTATGTGCCACAGTGTACGTATAGATGGTGACCGGGGATGGCTGGGGCACAAGGGTGCCACAGAGTGGGGACTGCCTGCTGGCTAGACCCATACTGTAACACCCTCATGCCTCAGCCCCCCCTCCGCAGCCTGGTGAACTGGGGTGGAGCAGCTCTTGATTGGCAGGCTGACTCCCTGGACCACCTGCCATCCGGGATTAGAGCACCATGGCTCAATATGCTGTGGCCTGGGTGTATGTGTAAATGCGTCTAGGAGTGATAGGCTCTGGTGCAAACTGTGCCAGAGTTTATCCAGGCATATTAATGCCATGTGTAGATGCACTCACTGAGTAGAGTAGAGATCTTAAATATACCTGGCATATTGTATTAGGTCATTGCAAAGAGTGTTAATAGTAGTGTTTTCGAGAAATAGTCTTTATTTTGGGATGGATTCTAAATTTGAGCTTGTGCAAGGTTAATTTGGAAGGCCCATGCCTTTGGTTAAATCTCACAGGGGTATAGGTATTTCTAATTTACACTGGGGGCTATTATCTATTATGATCAAAATATTTTTAATAAATTAGAGTAATTAAGAACTACAGTACATGTGAAAGGAAGTGGTTTGGTCTTCAAAATTCTGGCAGGGTATTGTTTAGATTACTATGAGGTCATAAAAACAATAGATTCAAGAAATCAAATTTGTGGGTGTGTTTGTAAATGGTCAGGTTTGAAAGCAGACATTATTCTTCTATGGCATTTTAAACATTTATTTGAGAAAAATAAGGGATGGTTAATACTTTTAAGTTATAATGTAGAAGTTACTGAAAATTCCAGTGAACCAAATGTTCTGCATTATTATCATATCATGGGAAAATTGTTCTTTGGTTTCCAGGGGTCCATCACTTGGTGTTTTCTTTTTTTGGTTAATGATGTTACCAGCATATCTCCTTGGAAATATTCTTGCATCCTTAAGAGTTCAATGTTGTTAACTTTTCTGGCTAAGTGCTATCTCAAGTGCTTAGAAATGCATCAAAAGTGAATTGTGGGAATTCTTGAGTTCTGTATTTAAGGTCAGCAGGAAGTGAACGTTTGAAAGCGTCTTCTGCTGTGCTACACTAATTTAAATTGCTTACTTAGCTATAGTCTTATTAGCCAAAGTCACCTGATAACTTCTGAAGAGTGCAGATCATGTAAAGGTGTCTTGCCATTGCATAACTACCTTTAATATGTGGAAAAACAAGAACAACTGCTTGGCACTTGCCATGAAAAGGGCAGTAGTTAAATAGATTGGTGTAGGACATGTCACAGTAGCTCTTTAAATTATGAAGAGGGAGATAAGAGTGCAGTATCTCAGATGCTACAGAGATCTCCTGGTTAATGGGGAGTGAAATATTGTTCTTGTCAGTTATCTCCTGGAGTAGAGATCACAAAAATATTATCAGATTTTTACCCTGTTTTAAGATGTAGACCTTTCAGACTTAACAATCAGCAAATTCAGATGTTTGATGTTTTATGTAAAAGGTTAAAATTGAAGAGTCTCACCACTGGTCATTAAAAGTCCAGTGCTCCATTTTTTATAGAAGTAGACTACATTTCATTTGATTTTTCTACCCCAATTCCTATTTGGGAAATTATGTTTTTCTTCTCTAAACATTCTCTTTATTTTTGAATAAGTAAGATAGTTGTCATTTCTTATCATAAGTTATCCATTAGTTTGACTATGTGCTGTTGTATTCTAGCCTAGGGCTGGTAATCTTCACTGATGTGTAAAGTGATATCCATATTTACCAATTTTCGTAGAGACTCGGCTCTCTACAGCTGCAGGTTATGTAAGTCCATGAGGAATTCCTCCCACTTATAAGCTGGTCAGTTTTTACACAGACCTGAGCACAGTGATCCTCTGATTTGAGCTCTGTTTGTGGTGTTGCCTTCTCCAGAGAGATTGGGAAATAGGCAGGGACATGGTGCTTGCTGTCCTTGCTCCATTAAGCATTGGAGTTCACTAGGCATAGAATGAATCTACATTTCAAACCATTAAGGATTGTAGAAGCAGTGGTGTGCCAGGGAACTGTTCTGAGTGACATCTCTTGAGGTACAATGTCTGTAGGACAGTGGGGCTGTGAGGCTCTTCCCGTGTAGGCTGAAGCCTATAGTTTGCATAGTTGGGACTTACTTTGAGGTTAAAAGTACCTATAAATGTAAGTGGTTATTATAAGCTGCTGCCATTTGCAGAAGCTAGTTTTTGCTTCATTTATGGGCTCTGGGTTTCATAGTAAAGAATTCATGATGGAATTTATTTTGGAGTAAGTTATTTTGGATATAAGTGCATTTCCCTAAGGATAGCTTTCCAGATTTCTTGTTTGACTTGACTAGTGAAGTTAGAAACAAACTGATTGTATTATTCTTTATTGATATTATTTTGTTGCTGTTCAAACAGAAGGACAAGGGTTTTAATCTTTGTGATTATAAATGAGTATTTTACTGCTTGCAGAAAATAAAACGTTTGAGAGTTTGATCAGTCCTCGAACACTAAGAAAAATCTGGATAAAGGTGTGAATTTCTATATGAATTTCTGGGAGATCCAATGTGAATTAAGGTCCGCATCCTATAGATGGGGGCCTTAGCATTATCGCATATGTGTAACATTATCAAATGACTAATCCCATTATCTTTAATGGGACTAATTGCTAATAAATGAGCAATTAAGTACAAGGCTAATGCATTCATTTATTTGACAACTAAAGAACTTCTTCACTGTCTGAGCCCCCAAGTTTTGGAACAGACTGCCGCCGGAGGCGGTTCAAGCACCTACTTTGAACGCCTTCTAGACACATTTGGATGCTTATCTTGCTGGGATCCTATGATCCCTGCTGACTTCCTGCCCTTGGGGCAGGGGGGTGAACTTGATGATCCTCCGGGGTCCCTTCCAGCCCAAACGTCTATGAAATCTATGAAAGTTTTAATTAGTAGAGAATTTCAAGAACATTACTGGGTAAGGTAATCTGTAATTCATTTTTAAAAAAATAATCAAATCTTAGCAATTCACATTAGTTCGCAGCTATTAACTTTGCTAGAAGATTTAAAAGACCTCATGTTTTGTGTTTAGATTATAGGGTTTGTGAGTTAGAATGGGAGTTAGCAAAGTTGCCAGTTGTCCAAAAATTTACAGACCATCTGTAAATAACCAGCCTGAAAATGCCTGTACATAAATTCCTTAAAAATAATAGAGCCTCCATAAAAATAAGAAGTCCTGAGCTTGTTTCAAGATTCAGTGCTCAAATCAAACTATATTCAAGCACTGATGCTGGACAGAAAAAGCAGAGCAGCTCTATCTTGTGTCCAAGCAGGTGCACTGCTTGATGCCCTTCAGTGAGCTGTATGTCATGGCTGTCTGGCTCATCAGAGTTTCCATAGTTCCTTGCAACAGGGATGGTGTTGCAGAGCTTGGAAGGGGGGAAGAGACAACAGCTGGGGGGGGTCAGTGCCATGACAGGGGAGAGTGGTGCCAGTGGGGGAAGACTGTGGGGGGTGGGGTGCAAGCAGGGTGCAGAGTGTAATTAGAAGTGTCAAGGTATTGGGTTAGAAGGGGCAGCAGGGTGGAAAACCACTGCTGTAGTCACAGGACTGCCAACCCGAGGCTTGTTTTTCTGATAGTAAAAACGTGTGTGTATCTATATATAGATGGATGGATAGATAGATAGATAGATATATATAGTTTGCCAGTAAAAAGTTTTCCAATTGCCAGTTTAAAAAAAAAGTCTTAGGGTTAGTAACCCTGTTATCAAGGTTCTAGCACAGTGTGAAAAAGAGATAAGAAATAAAAAGAGCTTTGTGAATCAAAACTCTTCGTTGCAAAGAAAAGGATACAATTTGTAAAAATTATTGTATGTTTAATGAACTGCTATCAGAAGGTATTATTCTGTATAATTTGTAAACTCCAAACTGGCAACAACTTTCTTGGAAATGTTAGTGTACAAGGAATGTAGGATTGGACCCTAGGTTGGGAACCCTTTCAATTTGACTTTTTGCATTTATTTGCAACATTTATATAATTTTCCTTTTCAAATAAAATACTTTTTTATTTCAAGGTAAATATACTGTCACCATTCAGGAACCAAATCTTATTGTTTTAATTTAATTTACACTTTTACTACAGTTATAAAACAATGTATATGTTGTGATGAAGGGGTGAGAATGAATGAGGAAGTGAATGTTCTTGACTCCAGAGGGCTAAAATTTGATTAGTGAAGGGGAGGATGGGGTGGAAGAAGGATTCTAAGTCAAACAGCATCTTTTTTTTGTATAGAATTACCTAGTTAAAGAAAGACTTTCTCTTTTGTATGATTAACAAGTACGCAAACGATGCATAATTTAATAAAAATGAGTAACCAATTCATTTATGGTTATTAAAGTACGAGTGAGAAATGTATTTTTATCTTCCCATTTACAAAGGTGCCGCAAAGCCGAGCACAAGTAATAATCATGGTTAGTTAATCAGAACAACTAGGAAAAGAGTACTATAGAAAGCACAGTAAAAATTTCAGCAGTGGGTTTTATTTTATTTTATAGGCACCGTTCATCTTACTTTGGTTGGGTTTCAATATTATGACCAAGTTAATAATAATAAAAAGTACACATGACTTTAGTTATTGAACCAACAGACTGAAATCCAAAAATGATTCTTTGCTGTAGCTCTTGGTGAAGATGCTATAGTCTGTCAGAGCTGTTCTCTCATTGGCTGGTTGTCATTCAGGCTGGGTTGTCATGTGACTGCCTGTCTGTGCCTGCTGTACAGGTGAGTGGATGTTCTGCACAGCAAGTGTAGACAGGCAGACACATGACAACTCCGTCCAGCCAATCCCTTGGATCCATCAGGGGGTCCTTTCCTCACCGTCTCATAAGAATCAGTCTGTCCCATTCCAAGTTTAGGGAATTTGTAGGGGCAGGGAACACACATGACAGAATTACACTTTAAAACATTAGGGAGCTGTAGAACAAGTACATCATTTGATTTTATTCAGAAAATATGCCTTTGTTACATAATAGTTGTGCTGACATTTATACGAGATGGGATTTCAATAGAATGGCCACACTGAACGTTTTTAAAAGAGCAATGATTTAAATCATGGTTTATTTTAAATGCAGTTCATACAAAAGTTTGCCTATATGCTGTAATTGCACAGCATGTCATGATTTAACCAGATGTTTTTACTCTTCTTAGAAATGCAGAAATACTGACATTCAAGATAAAGGATATGTTTACACAGTACATATTTTCTAGGAGCAGATAAGTACCACAAGCTTGCATGTTAAAAAAAAAAAAAATCTTTCTGTATAAATGGAAGCAACCCAATAAGGCAGAATATGCTGGAAGTGAAACTGATGTTATATGAAACTTTTGCTTTAGAACATTCAAAAGGAGCTTAGTTTACTAATAATTCATTTAATATAACATTTTAATTTCAAATTCCCCTGAGCATGCCTAACTTATGTTAAACAATAAAAAATAAAAAAGGTGTTGGATTAAAAAGTACGTTCCATATTTTTTTTAATACAAATCATGGTTTAAGTCATTGTTGCTCACTAGCGCCAGCAGGAGTAGTTTTCAGAGGTCATTCTAACTGTATTTTTAGACTTTTCTAAAACCTGTGCCATACTGAACAAAAGGAATTAAAAAATTACTTCAGGTTGAACATTGGCTAGAATAGGGTTGATTTTTATTAAAGGGATGCAAGATAGATATTTTTCAGGTGTTTTTGTTTGTTTGTTTGTTTGTTTTTTAAGTTTCATGATAGATATGAACTATTCTACTATTCTGGTCCTAATTTCTATATTTCTTTAAGTAACAGACTAGTTTCAAATGTATGCATTATCAGCTTTAAACCTTGCAAGTTGAAATTTAGGTATATTAAAAAAAACACGACCAAAAACTCCATGTATAATTTATTTCGGTTAAGACAATAGATGTGTAATGTCTTCAACTATTGTTCAAAATGTTATAGGAATTCCAAGTGAAATTACAACTGAGTACTTTTAAAGTTGTACTTTTGCCCTCCAATAGCCTGACATTTTTAAAAGATAAGTTCATAATGTCGACTACTCCATTGCTTTCATGAAAAGTAAATGATAAATCAAAAATGCTTTTAAAACTACATAAAATGATTTGTTAATTATAAGTTTCATTTGTTTTCATTTGTGGATTTGGTGCTCAAATGTGTCAAGGATCTTTACGCTGGAGGAAAAACCTAGGAGTGTGTCTTCCTATTGTTTCGGCATTCCAAAAAAGAACAATTGTCTAGGAAAAAAAATCCAAACAATGCACCCTTGGAACCAATAGCACAAAAGGATCAAACCCTAAATGCACAGGACACTTTAATATGGGCAGCAAGTATTTGTGGAATGGGGTTGGGAGGGTGAGGATAAAAGGAGGTGAGTTATTTGGTGGTGTTCTAGAAATTACTGACCAAACACAGGGAGACTGAATAGAATAATGTGGTTGGATGTTTTTAATAAGTGGAACTGAGGAGAGTATATTTCGTTCTTAAACTAACCATTTCACTTAGTACTTCATGATCAGGCTGCTATAGTCCGTTGGTTAATATATACTTTATAAAGGCACTTGTTGCATGTTTACAAAAATTGTACACTAAGTGGCTATTTTTTGTGCAATATATGATAAAGGAATTAATAACATATGGTTTGATTTAAGTAAATCAATATTTCACATATATTATGAAAGCATAGGAATGCAGAGGCAAAAAACCTCGTAGACTACTACGCAAACCTATATTAAAATAACATTGAAGGGTCTGACTTTAACTGTTGGTAGCTATGGAACTGACTTGAGACTGAAATTTTATGCAATTGCAACATGTACTGGTCTCTATTCAAGTGGGTGATATATGTTTTAAAGAAACTATATATAATGCAGTACTAAAGCACGCTAGAGTGAATAAAAAGAGTTCCAACTTCAATTTTGGTATTTCCTGTCTCTTGTAGGTAAAAGCCTGACCCTTAATGTTATTTTAACTTGGAATTTTCTGTGCAGCACATTTCTAGTAAGTAGAGTTCTTTGCAAGTAAGGTTGAAATATGCAGCTGGAGATGAGAAAAGCGCTATTCCTAAAATAAAATACTTTTTTTTTTTTAAGTAAAGAAATTGGATCTTGTTCGACATATGAGACCTTTTTTATATATTTCACATTCTGATTAATATATTTGATTCCCTAACCCTGACACTATTGTATTTTACTATTTAATATGTCTAGAAGTTTGAAAAATGCTGATATTTGACTTTTTTTTTTTTTTTTTGCTTATAGTATTTCCCACATAGCAATGATACTTGGGTGGTCTGCAGAAGTGTGTTTGTGTGTGGGGGGTGGGGGAAGGTGGTAGTGTTTTAGTCTATCTGGCTAAGACAAACACATTAGCCAGAGGGAATAGCCCTAACAGGGGAGGGAGAACATGCAACTTATTGACAAAGGGTTGAAGACTCAGTGGCTTTTTCTCCCTTTTTGAGCATTTTTTTCAATGTGTCTATCTGGAATTTTATTTCATTTCTGTAAGGTCAAGGAGTTGCTTCCTTTAGTTCCTGTTTTTCTTCTTTTTATTAAATGATTCGTCATCTTAAAAAAAATATTATTTTTTCTTTTCCCCCATTCTCCCTCTACTTACTTTTTTGGACATAATAGTTTATTTTTTAAAGAAAATGACTTGTCTAACTGATCCATTGTACAGAAACACTGACCTAGTGGTGAATAGGTGTTTGTACTGATTTTAATTTGCCTTTTTTGTTGTTGTATTATCTATAGGAAAAGTCTTTCACATCAGACATTCTACTGTATGCAATCGTTTTGACTGCTTGTACAGTCGTGGAACCATGAAACTGTC
>NW_017728993.1:67782196-67784155 GCF_001723915.1 Gavialis gangeticus
GCACTCCATATCTTTCAAAGTATTCCTGGTTGCCAGTTACCTAGCAAATGAAGTCCCCATTACAGTGAGTCTGAGTTATGGGAGGATACTCGTGTGGGCTAGCTTTTTCTTCAGTAGAGTAGCAATTGGCAATGAATTACTTCACAAATTGCCTAAACAAGAAATTTGTTAATGTCACCAAGAAAAGACAGCGTTAGCAAGGGGAGCTTTTTGGGGCTGTGTGAAGCTTCGCTGGCCAATTCAATTTGGAGGAGATTCGGCCCAATTCAGCAGCCAAATCTCCAAATCCGAATTGAATTGGGAGACCCATTAACAGCTCCGAATTGAATTGGAAGTCTCCAAATTGATTCAGAGAGATTGGCACCAATTTGGGGATTTGACCATAGACTAAACAGGCAGCAGTCCTCAAGAATGCTGGATACAGCTGCCTCCAGCTGGTAAGTCTGTTGTGGTGGGTGGGAAGGGAGGGAAGCAGCGAGGGAGGGATTAGGGCTGGGGCTAGGACAAGCTGCCCAGCTGGGGCGGGGAGGCATGAGACTTGGGAAAGGGGGGCTCCTGCCACTGTGCGCCACTGGTTCGAGAGGGCATGGGAGTGGGCATGTGCCCTCGGATCTGTGTGGGGTGGGCTGAGCTGGGCTGGGCTGCATTCCAGGAGGCTACCCCCAGCTGCCCACTGCCAGGCTGCACTCTGCGGGGCAGGTGGAACCAGGGCTGCGTTCTGGGTGGCTAGCCCCAGCTGCAGCCTGGAGCACAGCCCTGGTTCTGCCTGCCTTGCAGAGTGCAATGGATCAGGGACTATAAGGGGACTGCAGCCACCTTTTAAAATTCCACATAGACCCTGCTGCTGACCCCTCCCGGATCCACGTCTTGTCTGGGAGGCGTGGGGAAGCTGGACGAGCGGCGGAATGGCATAACCCCCACTCCCAGCGACTTCCAGCACCTGTCCAGAGCGCAGACCAGCTGAGCTCACCCCATGCAAATCCAAGGGCACACGCCAGCTCCCATGCCTTCTTGGACCGGCAGTGAGAGCTACCAGAGGAGCCACCAGTAAGAGCAGCTCCCAGACTGGTGGCACACATCAGTGCACAGAGGCAGGAGCCCCCCTCCCCAAGTCTCGTGCCTCCCCTCCCCAACTGGGCACCTTTTCCCAGCCCCAGGCCCAATCCCTCCCTCACTATGGGGGCACTGATCTGCACCCCACATGCCCCTCCCCTCCCTTCCCCTCCCCTTCTGCCCACCACAGCAGACTTGCCAGCTAGAGGCAGCTATGCTCATCATCCTCAAGGGCTGCTGCCTGCTTAGTCTATGGCCAAATCGGTGATGAATCTTCGGATCTGAATCAGCCAAATCGAATTGGGACAGTGATTCAAATCACCAAATCAAATCGCTGTCCCTCTGAATCAGCTGAATCAGAATCAAATACTTGCCACCCTTTACAGGCCTAGTGCTTCTTGTGCTTTGGGGAAAGAAGAGGGCAGCATCCTGAATTCCTAGTAGCAAAGGTTCTGACCAAAAGAGAAAGTTTTAGGCTAGGGACAGATGTTACACATAAATCAGTTTAAGTGATCAGAAACTGGTTTAAACCTGTAACAGAACAGGTGTTCAGTGCACATAAACCAGTTTAAAAATGTCTGGAACCAGTTTGAGATTAAACCTGGTTGAATGTAGTATCAGACTTAACTGATTTGGGTCAAACCAGTTTTTGCAATATCTGTCCCAGACCCCTTCCTGCTTTAATTCAAACCAGAGTCCCTCAGTAATGCCAGATGCTCTGTAGCCCTGGGTGGAGCTCTGCTCCAGAAAGCTGGGCTGGCCTCTCCTCTCTGCTCCCTGGCTGGAGCTCTGACAGAGATGGCAGGCACTGCAGCATCTGCCTGGCTTCCCCATGCCCCTCCTTCCCACCCTCCCCACCCCCCACTGCTCAAGCAGAGATTCCCCGCTCCCCTTTCCCACATCACG
>NW_017728993.1:67784261-67786870 GCF_001723915.1 Gavialis gangeticus
TCCCACATCACGGACCATAGCCAGCATGTGGTATACTAGCTAACGCTGAGAGGTGTCTGCGTAAGGCAGACAGGACAGTGTCCACTTAGGGGTTTCTGGAGCTAATCAGCAGGTCAGCTGGTAATGTTTCTTAGTTCCTTCCTTGGAAAAGTTGCTTAAGAAGAGCTTGATGTAATGAGAGAATCTTTTGCTTTGCTGATGGGCTGATTAAATGCTATGTTATCAACTCCCTGCTGGGCTGCTCAAGAGCAGCAAGGGGAGGGAGCCCCTCCCTAATCAGAATGTCTTGCTGGGGCCTGGCCACGCCCCCCTCAGCTCAGCAGTATAGAAGGGAAGGGAGGACTGCTCTAGTGCCCCCTGGCTTTTAACCTGAGCCACTGCAGGCATGTTCTGGCATTTCTTCAGTCCAGAGGGGATGTCCATGCGGTTACAGACTGGTTCAGCCTAGCCAGGTTAGACTAACCTGTAGAGATTGAATCAGTTCAGGCTAAGGCTTTTTGAATGTCTGTCTCTAGCTTTAACGAACCCAATAACCCCATGGTGAATCAGGCAAATACTGTTCTGAATCCTATGGCTATTGCTGGTGGTCAGTTCTGTCAGCCTGATAGTTTCAGCATAGATGGGTAAATGAAACCAAAATACCTTACTGCATCCTACCCTTGGAATCCTTTCCTTAGAAGTTTGATTCCTGATGAAAACAGAGCTCCAGCTGCATTTTGTGTTGAAGCAGGTGTTTCAGCTGGCCTATCAGAATACGTTGAAGCTTTAATTGGAAAAGCTAGGATGACTTAGGCCCATGCAATCACTTTTAATTGTTCCATCCCTCCATCCCCAAAAACCACTTAACCAGTTTAATTTAAGATTAGTTTTAAGATTAATTCCATCTATGTTCCCTTGATGCCTTGTTCCCTTATGGCCTCTAATGTTCCAGACAAAAGTGTCTTTGCAACCATAGTCATCTGATTCGCATGATGTTTGAGATATTGGAAATCTTCTGTTATAAACCCCCTTCTGTTTTGTGGGATTTTAATGTGTTCCTGACAACACTGATAAACTTCTGAATCACTTAGTGTGCTGTAGTTTCTTAAATGGAAAGTCACTTTCCTGTTTGCTGTAACCTCAGCTCATATAATGAGTTAGCTTATATCAAGAATAAATTGATACCATGGATTTGTCCTAAATTCCTTCCAGAGGTGGTGATGAATGTTCGTTTTCATGAGTATCTTATCCTGCAAACATTTTTGTTGTGCTTCTACACTCATCACTGTAACAAGATCCTTTTCCATAAACCTAAAATATTCTTTGATTTTTAACTTGAAGGAAACGAAGTGTCTTGGGCAGTCCAATAAACTTCTTGCTTCTTTTGAGACTAATATTAGGACAATGTCGTTATGAAGAACATAATGTCTAAATGTAATAGCTGATATATTTGAGCATTTTTATGAGCTGGCAGGTCTACGCACAGTGTCATGTCACTACTTGCACTATTCAGGCGAAAGCAGTTTTGGTTGCAAAACTTATGGATTTTTCAACATTATAGTCTTCCATCCATGTATATGACACTGTAGATTTTCTGCCTCTGAGGGGGAATATGGCCAAATAGAGAACGAAGTTGCTAAACTGCTGGCTAATGTGAATTCTTTATTAAAATAAGCTATCATGCCAAAGATTTGGAAGAAAGAATTTAAAATAGATCCAAATATGGCTCTAGGTATGCTCCCAGGGCATTACAGATCAGTAAGCAGTACATCTGTACCTTTAAAATTCATTTAAAAATAAAGTAAAAGGTCACATGGAAGATCGTAATATATAGTGTAACCATGTTTCTGCAAAGAAAAATTGTATCTCACTAACATATTAGAATTCTTCTTAAGTGTCAGGAGTGGATAAAAAGATAATGGATTGACTGTTTAGATCGGGTGGGCCAGCAACAATTTTGGAGTAGCAGACTGATATAATGTAGCAGTCAGAGGTGGGCTGGTGCTTGTGGCCTGAATCCCCTCACTGCTGAAATGCAAATATCTGAGCCTCATGAGCCAGAAGAAATTGCTTGGCGGGCTGGATCTGACATGCAGGCTGTAGGTTGCCAATCCCAGATTGAGACTTTGAAAAGGAACCTGACAAGGCCAGTAAAGAAAAGTTATGCTCAAGAGATAAAGTTAAAGCTGGTAAGTCTGTTGTGGTGGGCAGGAGGGGGGGGAAGGAAGGGAAGGGGTGTGGAGCTTTAACTGTGGAGCACTAGGCAACTTCTGCAGACCTTTGCAAGTCTGTCTCTGACTACCTGGTATTTAACTGTGGGATCATCTTCCAAATACCCAGCTACCTCAGTTTCCTATGAGGGAGCCTCTCTAAATTATAACTTCTATCACACCATCTTCCCTCTTTAACAACAACTGCTAAATCAATTAACACCTGTTGGTCTACAGAGGAGAGGTTACTAGCACTTCACTCTGGAGTGAATCTTTATATCACTTATTTTTCTATTTCTTCTTTTTTGCAACTCTTAGCAAGGCTCTGTGAGGTTTTTCAGGTTTCACTTTCTTCTCAGACTGACAAAGTATCAGATCCAATTTCTGATTTGTTTTTGGTGGTAAGTTTCCCCCCCCCCC
>NW_017728993.1:67786906-67800500 GCF_001723915.1 Gavialis gangeticus
GCCCTCCAAGTCTTGATGGACTTGAGTCCTTTTACTGGGATCGGATTGACTTGCACCTTTTTTGGCTGGTGTGCTTTTACATATGGCACAAAGCTGCAAACTGCTGAGGCTGATTTCTTCTTTCTGCATGATAGTATTTGCATTTGTGTCTGTGGGTACATTTCTTCCCACAAGGACATGGTTGCTTCTTGTGTTCTGGAACAAATGGTTTCTTCTTAATAAGGTTGTCCAGATTTGGGCCTTGATGGCCAAGACAGTCAATGAAGAGGCATGAATGTTGTGTCTTGTACTGCAAGCAAACACTTAACACTAGATTCAGCTTCTCACAAGGTGCCAGACCCAAAAAAGGTGCCGTCTCCCTCCATACCATAATTAATGGGAGCTTCTATACCCTGTTTTTATATTGGATGCTAGCAGTGCCTCTCCCTTTCACAGGTATATTTGTTCTTGAATAGCCAGATATTTTGATGTTTGTTGGACTTGCTTTTGATTTTAATTTTAACATTCAATCTTGGTGCTATAGTAAAATATTAACCTGAGCTCCAGTGTCCAATTTAGTTGAAACCATTGCTCCTTGCACTTCCACTGGCATAATCCAGTCCCTCTCAATGATTTTGCTTGATCCTATCGTGTGTATAAAATTATTTTGGTATGCCATCACTTGTATCCACTTGAGATTTTTGTGTTTGGGATTTGTAACACTTGGCAAAATTGTTCTTCCTGTTACAGTTAAAACAAGAGTTTTCCAAATGGAGTATGTTTGAGGCCATGTTGCCTTCCACAGTTTCACTGCCCTTTTTCTCTTTCTCCCTTAAAGGTCTCCTTGCCAATGGAAAATTCCACTGACATGGCTTTTTCTGGCCATATTCTTTCATGACTGTTGCATAGATCAGGGGTTGTCAACTGGGGTTATGTGTACCTGCAGGGGTGCTTGAGAAGGCCCTAGGGGGTATGCATGGGTGGGTGGGGATGGAGTGCTGCCATGCACCATCCAATGGTGCTGTGCAGGTGCTGTCTGCCTGGATATGGGGGGTGGGAGAAGCTCACATGCAGCGGATGCCGCCGCTCCACGTTCGGCTGCACACCCCTGCCTCCCCCCACTCCCCTGCACTCCGCGTCCAGCTGCTGGGGGTACACTGATCCAAAAAGGTTGAAAACCTGTGGCATAAATGGCCCATTTTGGTGTATTCAGCTCTGCTGCTCTCCACATTTGGACTGTCTTTTCTACGGACAAGTCTCCCTCACACAGTAATGTTTCATGGAATGCAGTGCCTGCAATCCCAGAAAAACTCCTATCTTTAATCAGAGATTCTGTCAAGTTCCCAAAAGCACAGTTCTTACTCTTTCTCTTCAGTTCAGTAATATAGCAATATATATTTTGTTCGTTTTATTTGCATTTAAAAATCAGTATCTTTCAAGAGTCTCATTCTTTTTTGGCATGCAGTACTCCTCAAATTCAGACCCTTAACTGCAAATTTTGGACTTTTGCAACGTTCAAGGTGTTATAAACAGCCAGGGCTTCCTCCCCCACAATACGCAAAAAGACTGAGGATTTGAATTTGTCATTTTTCTCTTCTGCCCCTGTGACAGCTAGGTGGTACCACTCAAACTTTTGTCTGAATACTCTCCAGTTCTCTGCCATATTGCTTGATGGTGTAAGGGTAGGTTGAAGTTGCAAAACGTCTGATTGACTGTCATGTTACTTAGACAATAAAGGCATTTTTACACGTTCTGGGAGGTGCAGGGAATGCTTTAATTAGCAAGCCATGCTAATTAAAATGACCTGAATGTTGCATGTATCAGCATCCCCTGCACGGAAGAATGTCAGCAGAGTGCTTTGAACTAAAGCTCATTGAATGATTAATTGAGTCTGCTCCAACGTGCTGGATTTCTAGAGTATTGGAGCCAGCTCACTGCACATCTGTAGGAGCCCTAAGCGTCCAGGAAGGTCACTAATGGCAGCCTTTTGTCTTTCCATAGGACTGCATTATGCCACTCACTCTTAAGGTCCAGTTTTTTCAGTTTGCATCTGAAATTCTCTTAAGTTCTGTCATCTTTGCCGCTTCTGACACCATATAATGATTGCCAGATTCAAAAACATAGACATACACAAATGGGAAGAGCAACAAACTTTAATTGTGGAGCAGTGGGCAACTTCTGCAGACTTACGCAATCTGTTTCTGACTAAATGGCTGCTTAACTGAGGGACTATCTCTTAGTTACCCATCTCCCTCAGTCTCTTGTTAGGAGCCTCTCTAAATTATAACTTCTATCTCCACATATTCTTGTGAATCAAAAGTCTGGCAAAAGGAGCAAACGATAGAAATAAATGATCAATTTTTACCATGGCAAAAGCATAATAGCAGAGGATCTCAAGGTTCTGTACTAATACTGGAGTGTTTTAATAAATTAGTAATTTGGAAAAGAGCTGGAACAACAGTGAGTTAAAAAAAGTATAGACAACACAAATATTTAGGTTAAGTCCAGGGAAGATGGTGAGTAACTTCAGAGAACCTATTTAATCTAACTGAATGGACAACACGGTGAGTGATAGAATTAGAATAATGTACAATGAAAGGGAAAATATTAAACTACGTCTATCTTTTGAGGTTCTAAGTTAATGTCAACTTAAAAAAGGGGTCTTGGCATCATTATAAATCTGTGCTTCACTTTAATTTGGGTACTTTGTGCAGTAATTTGCTATCCTGTAACTCCAAATAGGTTGAGGATAATTAGGGGTCACTGGGAAGATAAAGCCCTTACGGCTATTGTTATCCCCACTCAGCTAATTATGGAGTTTCTGTGGGCATCTGTACATGAACGTGGTGGCTGCTGCAACATGCTGGAAATCCAGTTCATCGAAGCAGACTTGATTAACCAAGTCTGCTGAAGTGTGACAATTGCTTTGCTCCAGCAGCCTCTTGCATCTTGTGCATTAGTTTACCCATGTTTAAAAATGGTGACGGGGGCACTTGAACTAAAGCTTGTTGGACGAGCTTTAGTTTAAGTGCCCCACTGCCATTTTTAAGTGTAGGGACGCTGTTGCATGAGATGCAGTGGCACTTTAATTGGAGTGGCTCTTGGAGCTGCTCTAATTGAAGCACTGCCCCAACCCCTGGATCACATGTAAAAGTGCCCTGTTATCTTTCTGTTAAGAATCTAGTGCTGCCCACTATCAAAGACAGGCTACTGGATTACTCAGATCCAAAATTGCAATTCCACTATTCTAGGGAATCCTGCCTCAGCCTGACCTGCTAAAAACATTTCTGAAATGAGAGAACAAATTCATTTTCCCCTTAGTTTTTTTGTTTGTTTGTTTGTTTTTACTTTTCAGGCAACGCCTTTCTAAGAGTGTCACAATATTGAGTAGTAGTTATGAAGGCGCATTCTGGAGGCTTTGTTTGTTCATACCTTGGCTAGGATCAGACGTTACATATAAGCCAGTTTAAGTGATCAGAAACAGGTTTAAACAGAACAGATGTTCAGTGCACATAAATAGGTTTAAAATGGCTGAAACTAGTTTGAGATAAACCTGGTTGAATGTAGTACCAGACTTAACTGATTTGGGTCAAACTGGTTTATGCAGTGTCTGGCCCAGACCTCTTGCTGGTTTGAGTTAAATCACAGTCCCCCAGCATCCCGGCATGCTCTCTGGGCTGGGCAGGTCTCTCTGCTACGTAGCAGGGCTGGCCCCTCGCCTCTACGCCCTGGCTGGAGCTCAGCACAGACTTGCAGACACAGCAGGGTCTGCTGGCTTCCCCCCTCCCCAATCTCCCACAGTAAGGACCCCAGCCCTACAGACCCTAGGCATGTGGTATGCTAGCTAATGCTGAAAGGTGTGTCTCTTTCTCCAGTTTCACTGGGACAGGCAGACAGAACAGTGACTGCTTAGGGCTTTTGGAGCTTATCAACAGGTCAGCTGGTAAGCTGTTTAAGAAGTTTGAAGTAATGGGGAGAAGCTATTGTTCTGCTAATTGGGTGATAAAGACTTATCACCCCCCCACCCCTCTGTGACTGGCTTGCTCACCTGTCAGTTTGCTGCAGACAATATGATGAAGCAGGGAGGGAGATTGAAAAGCTCTGTATCATCAACAGATGCATGCACTGCACACCCCCGCTTGCCTCAGAGTGCTAGCCTGGGGTTGGGGGCTGGCAACACTCCCACCCCTTGAGCAGCCAGCAGAGAAAAGCCTGGGACCATGCAAGCAGACCTCTGTCACTAATGAGACAGTCCTGCCAGGGCCTGGATAGGGCCCCCTCAGATCAGCTCCCTGCAGAAGGGAAGAGAGGGCTTCTTTAGTGCTTCCCAGCTTCTAGCTTGATCCACTGCAGGCATGTGCCTGAATTTCCTCAGTCCAGAGAGAATGTCTGTCCAATTTCAAACCAGTTCAGCCTGGTCAGGTTAGACTAACCAGCAAAGATTGAATCAATTCAGGCTCAGCCTTTTTGAATGTCTGTCCCTAGCCCTTGAGTTCACCCTCACACCAGATATCATGAGATATACAATAAAATCATGAGAACTGGCAACTGTTTATCATAAGGTGGGTTAGAGTGCTGCACTAAGGTTACCTGTATTAGGATCCACTGTTACAGTTACACCTGAAAATGCTCAGTAGGCTCTCTGCTTTAAAATAAAACAAAACAAAATAATTAAAAAAAAACCCCATAGAAAGAGAGAGCAAGCAAGAGAGAGAGACTGTGCAAAACTTAGGTCCCTGATTCGATTTGGTGGCTGAATCTTTTAATTGAATCAGGAGACCCTTTAATCTTGCCAAATCGATTTGGAAAGATTCAGCGATTCAGAAATAGACATAGCTTTAAATGTTTTTTTTTCTGCATACCTCAAGGTACCAGGGGGCTCATAAATGTTGTGATGCTGGGGCAGATGGAGTGTCCCACAGGAGCGTGGGGGTGCTCCCCAGTGTGCTCAACAGCAGATCCAGAAGTGAACTAGAAGCACTTCTGGTCCACTTCCAGGTCTGCTGGGCAGTGTGTGGGGGCGCCCCCTCCCCCACATCCCCTTGGCTCGACAACTGGTGCCTCCTGGATCTGGGGGGGCACCCGGGGTACCCCTGCAGCTAATTGCCGAGCCAGGGGGGGCAAAGGGGACCCCCCAGCCTGCTCCCCAGCAGACCCAGAAGTGGACCAAAAGTATTTCTGGTCCACTTTTGGGTTTCCCACTGAGCATGCAGGGGGGTCCTCCCTGTGCTTTTGTGGGATGCTGTATCTGCCCTAGCCTCGCAGTGTTCGTGAGCCACACTGGTATCTCAAGGTTTGCAGAAAAAACATTTAAAGCTGTGTCTGTATCCGAATTGCTGATTCTCCGTATCAGCATCAGATCTTCAGATTCGGATTTGGCCGAATATAATCGGGGACAGTGATCCAAATCAACAAATCAAATCACTGCCCCTGATTCGGGCTGAATTGGAATCAAATAGGACCCATTTTGCACCCCCCCCAATATACATGTATAAATTTTGTAACTGTGTTACATTTAGGGTAGAAAAATAAAACACTCAGCTCTCAAGTATCCGAGTACTTCATTCCTCAATATTGCACTTAGTAGGCTTATGTATGATAAATTACTCTCACACTGCTTCATACTTGCTGAATAACCTTCCAGTTGTCCTCCTCCTCACTCTATTGTGTTGTTTATGTAAAAGAAATGAGGAACCGATAGGCGAGTTATAACTTCTAAGCACTATACTTCTTCCCCATAGTTCCTCCTCTCTCCCACTACTCCTACCCTCATTCCCTCTGGCACTCTTTCTCTCTCAATTTGCTCTGTAACTCAGGCTCATTAATACTGCCTCTCTGCCACTTGCTTCTTAACACTTTACCTTTTACATTCCCTCTTTTTTCTTTTCCTGGCTCTTCTACACTCAGTTCTGTGTACCTTCCTCCTCAGTCTGAGAGAGAGAGAGAGAGAGAGAGAGAGAGAGAGAGAGAGAGAGATGCACAGAGAGGAAAAGCAAGGAGCCTTCATTCTCTCATTTCTCTGTTCCTTATAATTTCAACTCTCCCAAAGGGGCTGCAGGGAGCTCATTGGCCCTCATCTTCTCATCAAAGGAATAATGGTGGCAGTGGGAAGGGAAGAAAAGTTGCATAATCTTCTGGTGTTTACCTGAAGGATGTAGATACCTGCCCAAAAAGGGCACAGATGGACATTGTGTTGTAGACGTGGGGAAAACCTTTGCTGCCAGCTTACATTTGCCAATCTCCATCCCTCGCCTCCTTAAATTCAGAATCCCAGAGAGAGGCCAAGTTTATGCATTCTGGCTATAAAAGACCTGCATAATTTTGTGTTCTGTGTTGCTTGTTACTACATTGTCTTTGTAGCCACTTTGTCAAGGTTTACCGTGCATGATTGCAAACTATCCAAAGTATACAAATTAGAAATTAACTCTGTATGCAGAAAATGAATTTTGTAGATGGCCTTTTGTTCACTGACAATTTGCATGTTTAAATTGGGTACATGCCTGCAGCTGCTGTGTACACCTACATCTAAAATTTACCTGTCATATACTGATCTTAGCTCCCTCTCTTTTAAGGAGCTGTAATATGCTCAGCGTGGTTCACCTGCTCACCCTTATTGATAGCACATCATAAATGTGATTTTAATCAAGTGCCATGTGTAGTTTGTCACTAAGTTACTCTGGTCAGCATCAGGCTTATTGACTTATTGCAGCTTAAACTACAGGCATCCTGTCTAGATGTCGGGCACCCAACCCTGCAGTGAGAAAGCAGGATATGGAATAGCTTTGACATTTCCTGAGTCACTGTTTACTCATATTCAACATACAATTAGTGGAGATGCAAAATTAGCTGACCTAAGTTATTTTTTCAAAGTCCTGCAGAAGAGCATTACATGCTTTAGATTAGCACTATCTTCATTCTGAATGCTCCGATGGCCCCAGTTTTTGCTTTAGCCTTGAAAAAACTTAGCATAAAAAAGCTTCACAGCTCTTTATAGAACCCAGATGTTGTGCAGCTGAATTGAGTGTTCTCTTCCCTGTTTCATACTCAAATGATTCAGTTGAGTCACCACGTCACGAGATATCTTTGTATCTCTAATAGAAGATGTCACCTCTTCCACAAAAGTGATTGTAGTATTCAGTAAGGCAAAACAATTTGCCAGCAGAAAGGAAATGGATTGTTTCATTGAGTACACCAAGATGACATTTAACGGCAAGCCAAAGCAAAATTAAATAATTGATAAACCTGAGATGCACTTCTTTTCATTCTATTCCAGGAAAGGTTTGCTAAAAGAAGAATTTTGAGTGGCAAGAAGAATTTATAGTTTAGAGAAGTTCCTAGTTAAGAATTTTGTGTATAATATTTTGCTTTGGTTGAGTTTGCACTGCTGTTCCTGCCTAATTAGAAATCAACCTCCACAGGAACATAATTTTTATGAACATTCTTTCTTCTTCCCAACTAAGAGAGAGAGTGTTTTTGCTTTTGGTTTTGTCTGGCAAAATTTTGCATTGCAGCTATTTCTGTGTTTCAGTAACATAATACACTCTGGGGGCAGATCTTGGAGATCTTTGGCTCTAATGAATACCGGTCACGTGGGAGCAAATACATGATTTATTGCTTAAGCATATTTTCAGTAGTAATGCCTAAAGATCTTGGGGGTGGGGGTGGGGAAGAGAAACTAAATGGGGGTGGGAGT
This sequence comes from Gavialis gangeticus, assembly GCF_001723915.1. Classification (NCBI taxonomy): domain Eukaryota; kingdom Metazoa; phylum Chordata; order Crocodylia; family Gavialidae; genus Gavialis; species Gavialis gangeticus. Next base: position 67,794,579 of record NW_017728993.1, read on the forward strand.
AAACTGATTTTAAAACTCTTAATTTCTGTTTAAGTCAGTGATCAACAATGCAGTCTTCATAAGCCATCTCTAAAACAGGTAATCTCTCTGCTTACTATCTTAAAGCTTTCTCTAGCAAATTGTATTATACAATCAGACTTTATAACAAGCACCAGATCATTAAGCCAGGGCTATGCAATATTGGTTCAGGCAACTTAAAAAACTGAAATCCATCTATTCTTTTATTTATTGCCTTTGGCTGCACTGCCACTCTTTCAATTAACTGCCATATTTGAAGTGTCTGCTTTGTCTCAGTAAACTTTCTGCACAAAGTGTCCATTTTCTTAGATAAATCTTTATCAAAAGTAAGATAAACAATAATGAGCCAGTTTCTTGAATGTGGAGTGATTACTTCCTTTCCTGAGGATGTATACAGAAATCAAGCTTGGTCTGTGCTATATAGAGATGCATATTTTGAGAAGAGGTAATTGTGAAAAGCGCTTCATAGGAATTTTTTTTGCTAAAACTTTGTGCAATATTTAGAAATTTGATTTTTCTGGCAATACAATGCATTCAGTTACACACTTCTGAGTTTTAAATATGTGATCTCAGCAAATTTTGAAGGCTGAGAAGGGAAGAGTGATCATGTGACTAACAAGCATAATTTGGGCCTGACTCTTGATTCTGGTTCTGACTTGTCCCTAGGATTCTGGCATAATTTTAAATGAGCAGCTCAGAATGAAAATTTAACCTTTTTACTTGACCAATTTTGGACATTAATTTGTACAAAATGTTTTTCAGAGCTGCTGAGTTGTATTTTCAGAATCCCCAGAACAAAATTAGTTTCAGTCATTGGATTCTTGGCTATGTGGTGCACGTGCATTCAGATTGTATTGTAGCTCTTCAAAGCAGGTGTATTTCAGGACATTCCAAATCAACAGGATTTAATAGGTCAAAAATATTCTCTTTAGCAAAATAGTTGATCTTTTTCCCCTACTAATTTTATATCTCTAGCCAGAGTAACTTTTTATCTTGGTTTATTGGTTATTCCTCATATTTTATTTTAAAAAATTGCCTTTTACCTTTCATTTGAGGTTTGAAATCCATGTAGGTAGGTCTCTTGATTGTTAGCTTATGGCTTTGGATATGGACTATGTCCATTTCTGATGTTTCTTCAGCAGTGTCATGGTTATGAATGAACTTTCAAGCTGCCCAGGTTAGTATGTCATCAGTCCCGAAGTCCATTATATTAAATTGGTAAAAGAAAATGGAAATAAAGGGGTGGATTTTTTTGTCAACTCTCTCTCCCTTCCCCTTCCTCCTCTCCTCTCCATGTTTCTCTTCAAATTTCAGTTCACAAAAAAGGTTTAGGGTTTTTCTGTGGACAAGCCAAAGCCTAGAATGTCCCTGAACTTTTTTTTTTTTTTACTTTTTTTCCTTCTTCACATTTTGCTCCATGTTCTCTTGGTGCTTTCTCTTAGTTGTAAAATAAAATGAATTGAGGATCTTTTGGCAGCTTTTTCACACACCTAACAGTCCAAGCTCTCTCTTGCTTTTCGAGGTATGCTCGAATTATATTTCATTTACCATAAAGTTATATTTCTGATAGCCTTTGATGATGATTCTGTTTTAGGCACCACAATTCAGGAATCCCTTGAATTCATTTTGGTTTTGGTAGAAACATTCTAATTCAGCCAGACAGCCTAACATCTAGGTTCATAGGGAAATAGGACTGAAAAGGCCCCTGCTCAAGGCAAGATCATCCCTGACTATAAACCATCCCAGCCAAGTGTCAAACCTTCTCTTGAAAAATTGAAAGGATGGAGATTTTACAACTTTTCTAGGGGAGACTGCTCTAATGCTTGGCCACCCTCAGAGTCAGAAAGTTCCTCCCAATCTCCAACCTAAATTCCCTCTGCTGGTGCTTGAGTCCATTGCTCCTAGTCCTGTTCCTGACAGCCACATAGAGAGACCCATCTCCATTCTCTCTCTAATCACCCTTCCAGTATTTCAAGACTGGTATCAAATCTACCCTCAGTAGTCTCTCATCTAGACTAAACAACTCTAGCTTTTCCTGCCTTTCCTTACAGGTCTTGCTTCCCAGGCCTTTAACTATTTTTGTTGTTCTGCACTGGACTTTTTCTAATCTATCCACATCTTCCTTAAAGTGTGGGGCCCAAAACTAGACACAGTTTTCTAGGTAAGCCCTTGCCAGTGCTAAATAGAGTTGAAGAATAACGTTCCATGATTTTCGAGTAACGCTTTTGTTAATACAACCCAATATGTTGTTGTTTTTTAATTGTTTTTATTTATTTTATTATTTTGCAATAAGAGCACACTATTGGCTCATTTTCAGCTTATGGTCCCTGATGAAATTCCTCTGGCCCTTCTCAGCAGCCTAGCAGTAGCCTAACCTAGTGATGGATGGTGGTAGTTGGATACTGCCTTTTGCAGGGGATGGAGGGAGCCATTTGCCAACCCGACTCATTGTTTCAGGAAGTCTGCTGCTTGTCCAGAGCCCAGATCCAAGATGTCATGGAGAGATTACCAAGATCCATCTCACCCTCTAACTACTATCCTATGTTGCTCATCTATGTGGGCACAAATGATACTGCCAGGGGAGACCCTGAACAGATCAAAAGTGACTATACGGCTCTGGGTGCTAGGGTGAAGGGGACTGGGGCCCAGGTTGTGTTCTTGTTGATCGTTCCAGTCAAGGGAAAGGGCCCGGGTAGGAGTGGGTGCATCCTGCAGATAAATGCAATACCTGGCTGCGCAGGTGCTGTTGCCAGCAGGCCTTTGGCTTCTTTGACTGTGGGGTGTTGTTCCAAGAAGAAGGATTGCTGGAAAGCGATGGCATCCACCTGATGAAGAGAGGGAAGAGCATCTTAGCAGACAGGCTCACTAACCTACTGAGGAAGGCTTTAAACCAGGTTCCCTGGGGGTTGGAGACCAAAGCCCTGAGGTAAGTGGTGAAGTGGGTGACCTGGAGGAAAATCAAACAGGAGGGGGTGACAGAGGAGGTATTCTCATACTTCCTGAGAAATCAGGGCAATTGAGTAGTTACCTCAGTACACAAATGCATGGAGCCTGGGAAACAAGCAGGAAGAATTGGAAGTCCTTGCACAGTCACAGAACTATGACATGATTGGAATAACAGAGACTTGGTGGGATAACTCGCTGACTGGAGCACTGTCATGGATGGATATAAACTGGTGGTGCAGAACAGGAAAGACAGGCAAGGGAGAAGAGGAGTCACACTTCATGTAAAAAAGCCGTATGATTGCTCAGAGCTTCAGAGTGAAACTGGAGTTAGGCCTGTCGAAAGTCTCTGGGTTAGGGTCAGAGGGAAGAGCAACAAGGGTGATGTCATGGTGGAGGTCTGTTACAGACCACCAGGCCAGGAAGAAGTGGGGGATAAGGCTTTCTTCAAACATGTAACAGAAGTTTCCTGATCACAAGCCCTGGTTCTCATGGAGGACTTCAATTGCCCTAACATCTATGTGGGGGGAGGGGGCACAGTACAGCAGTGCACAGGCAATCCAGGAAGTTTTTAGAAAGATTTAGGCACACCTTCCTGGTGCAAGTACTGGAATGGTCAACTTGGGGCTGTGCTCTTCTTGACCTACTTCTCACAAATGGAAGAATTGGTGGGAAATGTAGTAGTAGATGGCAACTTGGGCAGCAGTGACCACAAGTTGATTGAGTTTAGGATCCTGAGGAAAGGAAGGACAGAGAACAGCAGAATAAGGACCCTGGACTTCAAAAAGCAGAATTAGTTTTGCTCAGGGAACTCATGGGCAGGATCCTCTGGGAAGTCAGTCTGAGGAAGAGAGGAGTCCAGGAGAGCTGGCTGTACTTTAAAGAAGCCTTACTGAGAGTACAGGGACAAACCATCCCAATGCACACAAAGACTAGCAAGTAGAGCAGAAATTCAGCGTGACTTAGCAGGGAACTCTTCAATAAATTAAATCACAAAAAGGAAGCTTATAAGAAGTGGAAACTTGGACAGTCAGCTAGGGAGGAGTATAAAAGCATTGCTTGGGCATGCAGGGATAGTCAGGAAGGTGAAAATGCAATTAGAGTTGCAGCTAACGGGATATAAAGGGTAACAAGAAGGGTTTCTACAAGTATGTCAGTAGCAAGAGGAGGATCAGGGAAAGTGTGGGTCCCTTCCTGAATGCGGGAGGCAACCTAATGATAGGATACAGGAAAGGCTGAAGTGCTCAATATCTTTTTGACCTAAGTCATCATACCCAAGGTCAGCTTTGAGACTACTGCACCTGGCAGCACACTTCGGGGAGGAGCTGAGCAGCCAACAGTGGCAAAAGATCAGTTTAGGGACTATTTAGAAGAACTAGATGTATACAAGTCAATGGGGCTGGATGGGGATACATCCAAGGCTGAAAACTCAAATATTAGGGAGAATTTTCTCACTAGGAGGGTAGTAAAACACTGGAGCAAGTTACCCAGAGAGGTTATGGAATCACTATCCTTGGAGGTTTTTAAAACCCAGCTAGACAAAACTTTGGCTGGGATGATCTAGTTGGGGATGGTCCTGCTTTGAGCAGCAGGTTGGACTAGATGACCTCCTAAGGACCTTTCCAATCCTAATTTTCTATGGTTCAGTCCATTCCCCAATCTGTGTCTATGCATGCAGTTACTTGGTCCCTAGTTCAGTATTTCAGGACTTCGCACTTGTTCATGTGAATCTCATCTGATTGATTGTGGACCATTTTTCCAGTCTGTCCAGGTCATTCTGGTTCCTAGCCCTGCTCCCCAGAGCATCTGCAACTTCACCCAATGTGGTGTCATCTACAGATTTGCTAAGCATGCAGTCATTCCTGCACCCAAATCATTAATGAAGATGTTGAGCAATACAAGACCCCGGGAAACACCACTTGACACTTCCTCCCAACTAGACATTGAGTCATTGATGGCTACTCTCTGAGCACAAGGATGCAACCAAGGATGTGTATCCACTTTACAGTACTTCCATCTAGTCTGTAATTCCTTAGCTTGTTAATGAGAACATCATGGGAGAAACTGTCATGTTCTCATTAACATATTCTCATTTAACTGTCAAAAGCTGAAGACTTGCTAAAGTCAAGGTGTATATCACATCTACTGCTCTCCCTGCACTGAGAGATCCTGTCACATTATCACAGAAGAGAAGAAAACGAGCAGGATCTGCTAGTACCATAATCAACAGGCACTTGAATCTTATTATTATTATTGAAAATTATTGTTAAAAGTTGTTTTTATTGATATTGTCATTATTGATGATGATAATGATTTATCATCACAAATTTCTAATGGTGACAAGGTACCTATTGATTTTGCTGTCATACAGATAGCTCTATATATCTAATCTGTTACCAACGGTCTTAAATTGCTGGGTCTCATCTGTACTGACATTTTCAGTAGGATAGCTAATACATTGTTTAACCAGTTTAACCAACAGTTTTATACCATTTAAACCATTGTTTAACAAATGGATCATCAACAACCAGATCCTTGAAAGCACTGGCCTGCAGTCTGTACAGACTATGCTGGAACTTCTCAGGCTTTGCTGGTTTCATAGATTTCATAGACATTAGGGCTGGAAGGGACCTCAGAAGATCATAGAGCCCAGCCCCCTGCCCTACAGGCAGGAAGTCAGCTGGAGTCATAGGATCCCAGCAAGATAAGCATCCAAATTTCTCTTGAAGGCATCCAAAGTAGGTGCTTGAACCACCTCCGATGGGAGGCTATTCCAGACCTTGGGGGCTTGGACAGTAATGAAATTCTTCCTTATGTCCAGCCTGAAACAGTCTTGCAGGAGTTTATAACTGTTCAACCTTGTCATCCCTTGGGGTGCTCTGGTGAACAGACGTTCCCCCAGATCCTGGTGAACACCCCGATAAACTTATAGGTGGCCATCAGATCGCCCCTGAGCCTGCG
>NW_017728993.1:67805500-67816507 GCF_001723915.1 Gavialis gangeticus
CACCCCCTGGGTCCAACCACGGAGCCAATTCCCCTGCCAGCGGATCATGGTGGACCCAAGACTGTAGTTGCCCAGTTTTGCCAGGAGGTGATCGTGGGATACCAGATCGAAGGCTTTTTTAAAGTCATGATATCTGACATCAATCTCCTTTCCCTTGTCCAGGTGATAGGCCAACTGGTTGTAAAAGGAAATAAGATTGGTCAAGCAAGACCTACCTGCAACAAATCCGTGCTGGCTGTCCCTCAGGATGTTACCATTGGCCAATCTGTTAAGGATGGCCTCTTTGATAATCTTTTCTAAGACCTTCCCTGGGATAGAGGTCAGGCTGATGGGTCTGTAGTTTGCCAGATCCACTTTCCTCCCTTTCTTGAAGATAGGCACCACATTGGCCTTCTTCCAACCTTTGGGCACTTCACCAGAGCGCCAGGAGTTCTCGAAGATCCATGCCAGAGGCTGAGCTATGATGTTAGCCAGCTCCTTGAGTACCCTGGGATGTCCCTGGTTGGGACACATGGAGAGCATGCCTCAAGATTGTCTGCTGAAGCCTGTGCTCTATGGCCATCTGAAGAACTGCCTGCAATGCAGAGGAAGGCCAAAGCTCCGATACAGTGACAAGGTCAAGCAAAGTCTTAAGAAATTCAGCATTCCTACTGACAACTGGGAGAATCCTGCCCACAGCTGCTCAGTCTGGAGAACTGAGGTCAACACTAGTGCAGTCACTGTGGAGAGCTATCAGAGAGTCCAGACTGAGGCTTGCAGGTGAGTCAGGAAGCAGACTGTGCTTCAACCACCATCTGATGAGTGGACCTGTAGCCACTGTGGGAAGGCTACAGCCAGCCAGCTCATGCATCTAGCTGTTCTCCCACACCACTGCCAGGCACCATTGACTGACTGACTTTGTCATATTTCCTTTCATCTGTCAAAATGTTGGATTGCTATAACTGTTTATCCAGTAGTAAGAATAGAAAGAAAGCCACAGTCTAATCTGAACAGTGATGAACACAGGGCTGGAGGGGGGTTCACCTTGGTCATTGACTTAATTCCCCTACAATTGCAAGCAACTATGTAATAGTTGCTAAGTCCAAAATGGTCCATAAAAACATCCCCTCTCACTCATGCATACCAGTCATGATATGCCTCAGAATATGCTATAGCAGACCTAGAATCTTTAATAGGAAAAAACTAGGGGCCTCAAAAATCACAGTATGCCACAAGAAGAGAGCAGAAGAGACAAGTGTCTTGTCAATGGCTTGGCCCCTGCAGTGGCAGGGAATTTGTTAGCTAAGTATATGACCAGATGGTTCTAGAAAATTACCATACTTCATGCTAATGCTTTAACTCCAAGATCACAACTCAAGCCTGTTATGCTTACTCCTTCCAGGATTTATTAAGACATTGAAGAGTGTGGTCATTGGTGTATTTCCAAGTGGTTGAGCACACCTTATTGTCATCATACCCCAAGGTATTCATCTCTAAGTTAGTTAATGCATATCTTAGTGAGGCCTACTTTCAGGATGGTCACCAAACTTTATCTTATGCTTGAATCACTGGGAAGTATTTTCAAATTAATTATGTGAATTTAATCAAAACTACATAATCTTTCAGTCCTGGTAGCTTGAGAAATGGGTCTACATGAGAGAGAGAGCATGAAGACACTCAGATTCTTGTAACAGGAGGTTACTTTCAGCGAGCTCTTTTTTTCTCTCTACGCCTCACTGACCACAGTTGAATCTTGGTATTATCTCTTGTTGTACACCTGACAGAACCCATGGTCAGGTGCCTTAGGTCCATCCTCTCCAGAGGCCAAATTTTTTCTTAGTTGTTGTGCCTGAAACCGGACCACAATAAATTATCCAAGTGCCGTCTAGAACACAAAAGGCCTAAAAAAGAATTCCCTGGGGAAAGTGAGTGAAAATTGGTCATATCAAAAGAAAATTGTTTCAAAATCTTATGTGGACTTGGTCAGGTTATTCAGTTAAGTTAGTAAATCATTCTTTTGGGTATAGGGTGAACAATAAGAAAAATAAACCTCTGGGCTGTATTTTCTATTTCTCTGAATCTTTCTCCTCTTGTCAGTATTATAGTATGTCTGACATTGCTTTTGAATCTGTCTAATCTCAAGTATGAACTCCATGTCCCACTTGCTCTTCAGGCTGGTCAGTTAAAATCTCTTAAGTCTTGAAGTGGCCAGGCATGAGCTTGCATTAATATTTTACTTATGGAGTCTTAGACAGTTTTTTTCAGAGACATGCTGATGTTTGTACAGGTGCCATATCTTTGGCAGCACTTTAATTTCTGTCCTCTAACCCCTTATTATATTCCAACTTTTTTCAGTAATATATGCACCTCTGCTGCCTTCAGTAAACAGGCCACTATCCACCTTCTAGTCCCTCTTGGTATTCATTTTAAAAGCTATTGAATTCCTGTTCTTTTCTCAAATACCGTTCACAATCCTCCTGACTTCTGTCAGTGGAACATGCCATTTCCTTCATATTAACCAGTCCAGTAACCTGCTCACCACTCTTGCTGTACACATTCAGACTTTCCTCAGCTGTCATCACCGTTTTGTCCACCGCATTTTAAAGATGTCACTCTTTAATTCTGTCCAGATACTTAAAATGTTCATCCAGGCCCAAATTATTATGTCATGTTGTGTTTCTACTAAAGTTCTCATTAGTGCCACCCAGTGCTTGCATCACACCTCTTCTTTGAGATGCAGAATATAGTTGCTAAAACAATCTGAGCTCAGCCTCCTCTTGCTGACCCCTCCTTAAGTTTACAGCCTTTGATGACTGCACCTCCTTACTCATACTCTTATATTTTACGTTTATTTCATGCCCTCTCTACTCTTTGAGTGATATGCATCTTTACTGCATGCTTCTGTGTTCCTCTCCAATGTTTTTGCACTTTCTTCAATACTGTATTTTCCTCAGTGCCACTCTTTCTTCATAGAACACCTTCAAACTTGCCTTTAAACCAATTTTTGTCCCAAAAATCCCTTCACAAGACCCACTTGCTGTTATAACACCTACAAAAATCCAGCTCAGGTCTAATGTCTGGACTAAAAAGCTGTTTCCTGTGTTGATATGTATTTACCCAAGTAAATATAGAAATGTATATTTGCTGTTTTTCCTTTTTATGTATTTAATGGTTTCCCCCTCTGTCCTTTTGTCCATTGCTTGTGTTCTTTGACAGGAAGTTCTTTTGGAGCAGGGTTTGCCTTTTGCAAACTGCTTAACCCACCGAGGCTCCAGTCTTGATTGGCATACAGTATAAATATTTAAAGAGTTTTTTGAACTTATATTTACAAATACTTGCCTATTTAAAAATTGTCTAAATTTTTGGAATAATAACTGTGGTAGACAACTTCTAAGGCACAGTGGAACTTTCTACCAGTGGGACAAATCTCATCTTTGTAGGAAATGTCGCTTTCCCAGGGATTACTCAGAAATTGTGGTATAACCTTCTTCAGGAACTAAGGAACTTCACTACTTCCTACACATGCAAGGCATACTTTTTCATAATTTAACCATAGAGCTGCATGTATATTTAAGAAAGCCCCAGACCAAATCCTACCAACAAAACAACCCACTACTCGCAGTTATCTCCCTATGAAGAGAGAGAAAATGAAATGCACTCAATGGCTGTTAGTCATGTTGCTTAATGCACAACTGGAATACAGTCAGATACTATGTGGATAAGGGCAGCATTCCCTTCTATGCGGAAAGGAAACAAATTTCCAGCCAGATCAGCGCTCTTTTCCAACAACTTCTATTATACCTTCTTCTCTGGGACATTTTTGTATCCTCTCTTTTTCAGTAATACCAATTGATGATAAATTGTGTCTCCCATCTGTCAAATGATCACACTGGTGGAATAAGACAACGAATGATATTGAGATAGAGAAACAGATCTTTGTTGACTGCAACACCTAGTGCTTCACATGATGTTTCAAACTGTTTTTGTCAACCTTAGCCAAGTGGCCAAGATTGTGGCTGGCCTGGAACCAGGCCAGTATCCCACATATACCAGAAATTGGTTTAGGGTGTATGCTTCCATGGCCAGCAAAGATTTGGGACTACTAGGGAGGAGGCATTCCTATATATCTCTCAACTGAACTTTGTTGCAACTCTGAATTTGTGTTGATTGAATCCTGTCCCCTCAGGGAGAGTTTTTGTGGAGGCTTTAAAATGAGGGAACACAATAAATACATTTTAAAAAGCCACTTTAGATGACCCTCTCCTCCCACTCTCCTTCAAGGTACAAAGTCCACATTTAGGAAGAAAGGCGTGTTCACATGTGATCATGGCACAAGGTAAAACTGCAGGCTGCTTTGTCTTTGGTGTTCACACGTTACTACATGAGGGTGAAGACTTTACATGATGGTGCTTAGGGTTTACTCTGATCTGCTAAGATCTGTTAATACAACCATTTTAACTTCACTGAGAATTTAATTTTCTGTTACTTACCCCATTTTTTAGCTAACTCCAGGTAAGAACGCATCTACTTTCCCTTGATCAGCTAACATCTGTTAATACAACCATCTTAACTCCAGTGAGACTTTTTTATTTTCTGTTAATTACCCCCCTTTTTTTAGCTAACTCCAGGTAAGAATGCATCCTTTTTCCCCAGTGGAGATAAGTAATTTCAAAATGATTTGTCAGGATGCGTATTCTATTTTTGATCTGACAAAAACCTGAGTATATTAACTGTGAGGTAATGTTACCTAATCACATTTGCTGGCAGGGATGAATGTAGTTATGTGAGCTACTTGGGAGGGGGTGAGGAGTCCTTATTTTACATATGAATTGAATTTTTTAAGTTTTACTAATGTATACATTCACTTTGCTGTGTTTTGCACATTTTAGTAGTTTTCTGTATGTATATGTACAAGATCTATTAACATTTATACTAATTTGAATAGCCACAAGATTATGGATTTATTAGTCAGGCCTGACTGTATTTTTATAAAGGCTTTACCTTAACCAGGTACAGCACACAAGTGTTGCAGCATTTTCATACAGAAAAAGTTCTCTCCTTATTCCTGCACTGACAAGATTCTGAAACTGCATTTAACTTTGAATCCAGATTTGTGGGAGAGATTTCTCAGATGACTGTCTGTGACGCATTGCATGAAGGAAAATGGAAGCCACATGCATTTCACTACAGAAAGAAAATCTGTTTTTCATTTAAATCTTTTCCTATATTATATTTTCTGCTAGTAGAAAAGAAAGAGACAAACTGTTAAATGAACAGCACAAGGGTTTAACATAAAAAACTGTATATTTCTTATATTTAACGAGAAATTGGTATTTAGTAAGATCCTTTTATAAAGGATTCTTTCAGAATTAGACATGCCGTAGAATATGCCGAAATATCCACTTCCAAATCATTGTGGATTGGATTGATATGGTAACCTTAGCATTCTGTGATCGGCATCTGTTACTATAACCATAGCATTCTGTAGCAGTGACACCAATCATTTAATGATGCAATAGGATCTGTTCTCCAAACATGGATCATATCCCAAATGTGCCTTTACTACTTGCCAGTGCAGAGAGAACCTGGGATTCCTGTGACCCAGCACTCTTGGTCCAGCTGCCAACTGATGAATTCCTCTGCCTTGGCACCCTGAACACAGCAGGGTACAGCCAGCCCCATGTAGGGCACAGCCCCTGCACCACATGGCTGTCAGCCTGCTGTCATGGGGGGAACTGTCAACCAAACTCCACCATGCAGCAGGCATCAGGCTGCATGGTGGGGTCTTTGCCACACATTCAGAATGGAAATCAGCCATATGTAAAATGATTACGTGTATTTTGTGGACAAATTTTGTGACTTGTTTCCCGTTTTGTTGTGACATGAGTTGCCTAAACAAATGGCTCAGTTGCTATTTAAGACTCAGTTAACTGGTTAATCATGTCTTAAGCGTAATGTCTGCCAGGAGCCTTTAAAGTTGAAATGAATCTTGTATGTAAACCTCCATATGTTTAGTTGTTAAGCTTGGCTTAAGAAAAATGTTATAGTTTGTGTCTATACTATTAACTTATTGTGTGAAAAACCAGAGCCCAGAAGCATGCCACACTGCACCTTCTGGGCTGCCTCCTAAATTAGAGTCATTGTAGCTAATTAGCATGAGGCTTGGCTAATTGGCTGTGTCACTCAGCAGTTCTGTTGTGTAGCTTCCTGCAGCACCATGGAAATGTGGTTATACTGCTTCAGGTTTCGGGAACAGAACAGAGCGGCATGCTTGAGGGTGCCACTGCCTAGCACAATTTCCCATATAGACATGGCCTAATAATCTTTGAGGCAGGGAAGTTCTTTTTTTTCATCTGTAGAGTGCTACTGCAAGGAATATTTAGTTTTCAGTAGGATTCCTGCTGCAAGATAATATGGGAAGATGACATATTTTAACCCATCAGGGGGGATAACAGTGCATGTAAACACTGACTTGAAAGACTAACTTTATCCATTGTGTTCAAGCTGTTGAATTTGCTAATTAAAAACCAGCATGACAAGGAACCCTGCTTTTGCTCAGACAATCACAGGTAAGTAAAAGAGAACTTCCATGACCTTGATTCTCCAAGGCTAGGGACAGAAATGACACATAAAGCAGTATAAGTGGTTGGAAACTGGTTCAAATCTGTAATATGACAGAAGTTCAGTGCACGTAAACCACTTTCAAAATTACTGAAACAGGTTTAAGATAAACCTGGATGGATGTAGTATCAGACTTAACTGATTTTAGGTTAAATCGGTTTATTGAACTTCTGTCTCAGATTCCCCTCCAGATTCAGGTTAACTTACAGTCCCAGCTTTGTACCTCCCCTGCAAACCTCCCCTTGCAGGATGGGTAGGCTAGCCTTAGCCAAGGAGGCATGCTTTAGTGCCCCCCTGGCTTCTGGCCTGAGCCACTGCAGGTATGCAGCTGTATTTCTGGAATCAAAAGTGAATGTGTGTTCACTCACTTATCAATTCAATCTATGTAGCTTCAACTAGCCTGCAAAGATTGAATGGATTCAGCCTTGGACTTTTTGACTGTCTGTACTTAGCCTAAAACTCGTAATTTTCTTTGCATAGTCAAATCAAGCTGGCATCTGAAATAAATAATAACAAAAAGTCCTTCTATAGTTACATAGGGAACAAGAAAAAATCAAGCTCCACTGTGGGACCTCTGCTGAATTTGGGGGCAGGGGGGAGCCCACAGCTGATTCCCATGAAAAGGCAGAGCTCCTAAATGTTTACTTCACATCAGTGTTCCTGAAATCAGGTGGGAGCTGTTCACCTGTCCAGAGGCCCAGCAATTATGGCGAAGACAACAGTCCACATAAAATCAGTCCTGAACAGATGAGGGTACTCTTAGATCATCTAGACATGTTCTGGTCTTCTGGGCCAGGTGACCTGCATCCAAGAATCCTGGAAGAACTGGCTGAGCTCATAGCAGAGCCTCTAGCAAAGTTGTTTGAAGAGTCATGGAACTTGGGAGTGGTCCTGATCAACTGGAAGAAGGCTAACGTGGTACCCATCTTTAAGAAAGGGAAAAGAGATGATCCTGCAAACTACAGACCTGCCAGTTTAACCTCGGTCCTGGGAAAAATCTTTGAAAAATTTGTCAAGGAAGCCATCAGCCACAAGCTTGTAACTGGTAGGGTATTAAGAAGCAACCAGCATGGATTTGTCGAGGGCAGGTCATGCCTAACAAACCTGCTGTCCTTTTATGACCAGGTAACTAATCAGCTGGACAAGGGGCATGAGGTTGACATCATTTACCTAAACTTTAGCAAGGCATTTGATACTGTTTCCCATGAGATCCTATCAATTAAGGTGGAGGGCACTGACCTAGACCAGTCTACAGTGAGGTAGGTTGGCAGTTGGCTCAGAGGTCAATCCCAAAGAGTTGTAATCAATGGGATGGCCTCATCCTGGACGGCTGTCTTCAGTGGTGTCCTCCAGGGATTGGTGCTTGGGCCCATGCTCTTCAACATCTTTATCAATGACTTGGATGGGGGGATGGAAAGTGCAATGATTAAGTTTGCAGACACCAAGCTGTGTGGAAATGTGGATACATCCGAGGATAGGGTGAGGATCCAAGATGACCTCGATAGACTGGTCCTATGGGCTGAATGCTCTCAGATGAGGTTCAGTAGGGACAAGTGTCAGGTCCTTCATTTAGGTAGGACCTTCACCACATCTGTACAATGGGTGGTGGTCCACTGGCTGGCACTGTATCTGAAAGGGACCTCGGGGTGATAATCAACCGAAGATGAATATGAGCCAGCAGTGCACTGAAGTCACTAGCAGGTCAAATAGGACTCTGGCATGTATCAGCCAATGTGTTTCGAACAGATCCAGAGAGGTGCTCCTCCCCCTCTGTTTGAAGTTGGTGAGGCCACAGCTGGAATTTGGTGTCTAGTTCCGGGCACTGTACTTCAGGAAGGATGTGGATAAACTCTAAAGGGTACAAAGAAGGGTCATCCAGTTGATCAGGGGCCTGGAGGATAGGCCGTATGAGGAGAGACTCTGGGAACTACGTTCAGTCTGAGCAAGAGAAGGCTGAGAGGTGACTTGATAGCCACCTACACATATGTCAAGGGTGAACACCAAGATTTAGGGGAACAATTCTTCAGAAAGGCACCTCCAGGGAGGATGAGGAAACAATGCGCACAAGCTAACTGAGGAAAGATTTAGGTTGGACATTAGGAAAAACTTTGTTTCTGTAAGGGTATTTAGAATCTGGAACACACTCCCAGCAGGGGTGGTGCAGTCACCATCCTTGGAGGGGTTCAGGAGGAGGCTTGACAAGCACCTCATTGAGCTCGTGTGAGCTCCTCCCCATGGCAGGGGACCGGACTTGATGATTCTATTCTGTGATACTAAATCGCTCTGAAAAAGTAGCAATATGGTCCTAAAGCACGCTGGGTATTTCAAAACTTTTCTGCAGTTACTATTAGTTTTCTGGTACATTGATTTAGATTAGGAGGATTGATGCAACAGCTTCCCGGCTGTAGTTGCTGGATGTCTCAGAGAGACGTTCAATATTTGCATGCAACTACCATAAAGATATCAACATTTGTAGTGAACATGAGAGAGACTTTGATCAAATCATACAATATAATTTTGCAACAAAGGACTTCACAGGGAGGTACTAAAAGCAGTGTAGGAGGTTTTAGAAAGCCTGGACAAATTGCATGCTGATGACACTACTGTCATAATCTTAGTGGAAATATTGCTTGATCTAATTAACAACAAAGAACTGGAAGCACACAGAGCAAAATTGAAAAATAACTCAAAGCTATTGAGATTTTCTGTTACTTAGCCAATTTGACAGATTTCAAATACATGGCCATAGAATTTGTGCCCAGAGCAGAAGGGGAAATTATTTAAATATAGCTGATGGAATAGAATTCTAAGTTCCTGCCTACTTCTTCTAGCACTTAAAATTAAAGATAAAGATTTTTACTCAAATTCTGTTTGAAAGGAGTTTGTGTTATGTTTAATTGTATTGCAACGATGGAAGTAAAAGCACAGAAGACAGGGTAATTCGGATTTTAGAATTCTGTTCTTTTTTTAAATACACAGACACTCTGTCCAGTTAGGTCACCATAGATAGCATGTAGTGCTATTGCTTGGGATTGGTGCAATCAGAACTAAGTAATAACCCAGGTACTGAAAAAGTAACTATGTAGTGGCACTAATGGGCATGTACAAAAGTGCATTTGACTTAATTAGTGGGCTGAAGACATGATTATGTTTCTGCTCACCTTTCAAAATGTTAAGCTTTTCTGCATTTCTACAACACCCAATACAATGGGCCTGTATTCAAAGTAAGGAAGCTGCAACAATATCAATATTAACTTCTACTACTAATAGCATATGTTCAGTGTTTCATTTTGTAAAACCTTGGATATTTGCTGGACATTTTCTATAGGGAAACTTCAATGTTTTAGGGAGAAAAAATATGTTGATATTTTCCAAATTGGATAAAATCAGTGTTATCTTCTGGTCTAAAATGTTTTCTATTTGCTCTTAGCCAGAAATATATATTTCTCTCTGGCTAGGAGCAAATATGTGCATGTGGAAAACTTTAATTACTTGGATATTTTTAGGTATCTGATCATGTATTTATAACCTATTAAGAAATATTTTGGTTCTCTTTTTCATTTTTGTTCTTAATTCAAGCTAGTGTTTTGAAACTTCATGTCTAGACAATTTGGAGGTGTTGACTGAGGACTTCTGCCATTGCTAGTAGAAAGCTCTAAGAACATGGCCTTTTTAATCTGTAACATTATGTGAGTTCATAGTTTCATAGCTGGTAGGGTCGGAAGGGACCTGAGCAGATCTTCAAGTTCAACCCCCTGCCATGTCAGGAAAGGTGTTCGTCTAGCCTCCTCTTAAAGACCTCCAGGATAGGAGCCAGCACCACTTCGCTTGGAAGTTGGTTCCAGATCCTAGCCGCCCTGGCAGTGAAGTAGCACCACCTGATGTCTAGTCTAAATCTACCCTCTGCCAGCTTGTGACCGTTATTTCTAGTCACTCCTGGTAGCGCTCGAGGGAACAGAGACTCCCCCAGTGCCTCCTGGTCCCCTCTGACTAGTTTGTAACAGACCACTAGATCCCCCCTCAGCCTTCTCTTGTGGAGGCTGAACAGGTTTAAGTCCTGTAGCCTCTCCTTGTAGAGCCTGCCCTGCTGCCTCCTCTGTGGGTGGCCCTCCTCTGGACCCTCTCCATCTGCGGCACCCAGAACTGGACACAGTACTCCAGCTGCGGCCTGACCAGTGTTGCGTAGAGGGGGAGGATCACTTTCTTGGACCTGCTTGAGATGCATCTGTGGATTGTGGATGCGTGACAAGGTGTGGTTGGCCTTCCTGGCTGCGTCCCCACACTGCCAGCCCATGTTCATTTTGGCATCAATAGCGATTCCAAGATCCTTTTCTGCCCCTGCACTGACAAGAAGGGAGTTCTCCAGCCTGTAGGTGTGCTGCTGGTTCTTCCTCCCCAGGTGCAGTA
>NW_017728993.1:67816701-67819890 GCF_001723915.1 Gavialis gangeticus
CCCCGCTGCCCACATCCCTCCAGGTTGAAAATGACCCATCCACCACCACTCTCTGGGTGCGGCCCTCCAGCCAGATAGTGACCCATTTGACTGTATAGGTGTCGACACCACAGTCCCCTACTTTTTTAATGAGAATGGGGTGAGAGTGTAGAAGGTCTTCCTAAAGTCCAGAAAGACTTCGTCCCTGCTACCCCTGCGTCTAAGGATTTTGTGACCTGTTCATAGAAGGCCACCAGGTTGGTATGACAGGACCTGCCTCTAATGAACCCATGTTGGTTGCCCTTAAGCATAACCTCCCCTGTTGGCCCCTCGTGGACATGCGCCAGGATAATTCTCTCAAGCTTACCCAGGATTGAGGTAAGACTAACTGGCCTATAGTTCCCGGGGTCCTCCTTCCTCCCTTTTTTGAAAATGGGAACCACACTGGCCCTCTTCCAGTCCTCTGGCACCACACCAGAGCACCACGAGTGCTTGTAAAGCCGTGCCAGGGCTCCCGCAATGACCTCAGCTAATTCCCTCAGCACTGTGGGGTGGAGATTGTCCGGACCAGCTGATTAAATACGTCCAGTCCCTCCAGAAGTTCCCTGACTAGATCCTCACTGACCCTAGGCCTGGGTGCGCCTCCCCTGGGGCCTGAGGGGGTCCCGGTGTGGAGGCTGATCCAGTCCCTGCTTAGGAAAATGGAGGAGTTTCTTTCATTTTGAAAGATTCACCAGGCTTTATTTATCTGAAGCTTCTTATTTACTACCATTTGGGAAACAATATTTGCATTTTGGGGATTGTGCAATCATTGCAGCATCCATAAGGGCTTTTGTATTACCTTTTTCATTCAGAAAATGGTGACAAAGTCATTGTATAATGATAGAGTAAGCTTGTGTAATCCTCTGCATCATTTGGCTATTTTCCTCCTGTGACTGGGCTTAATACCAGTTCATTACAACAGCAGCATTTTATTATTTAATGTTTTATAGTGATTTCTACAGTTGTAATGATGTTAACATATTAAGTGTGTTAAAAATGTACTGGATAAAAGTAGTAGTTAAATGGTAAAGAAAGGGGCAGTGTATGACTCCTTGAAAGTGCATTGCCATAGCCACTTATATGTTTGATCTAATAGGTTATTCAGCTCCTACAATAATGAATGTAAATCAAACTGCTGTTAATGCTTTTGCCACATTGATGCATTTGATTTTTGGTCAGGATTGGTACATCACGGTGATTCTTGACCAGGATGCTGTGGCACCCTGAGGTCCCTTGAGAGTCTTTCAAGAGTGCCATGCAATGTTAGCAGTGTTAGGTGTCCAAATGTGATTAATAAAATAAAATAAACCAAAAGTTTTTACATGGAATTCGTAGTGCTAAAGCTATTTCCTGGATATTTAGCCAGGGAAAGCTAGAGGCTGGGTCCAGCACCTGTGCTGGCCCCAGCAGTATAAAAAGCTGCCCTGGTGAGCAGCTCAGAGCTACTTGCTCTCTGGAGCTTCTGATAATTTTGTGACTTGTTTCCCATTTTGCTGTGCCATGAGTTGTTTAAACAAGTGGCTAGGTTGCTATTTGAAACTCAGTTAACTGGTTAATCATTAGGGCTGTGCGAAACAGCACTATTCCGTTCCAACTTCAGTTTAGAGGTCTGGACAGAACAGCGTTTTGTATCTAATATAATTTTGAGTTGAAACAGCTTCACTCTTTTGTTTTGTCAAAACTGAGGCTGTTTTGACCCTGTTTCAGCATGTTCGCAGGACTGTGGGGCTGCGGAAAGGAACTCAGCCTGGCTGGGCTGAGTTCCCAACCCCAGCCAGATCACACAGGGAGCCAGGCTACAGAACTCACCATGCCATCATGTCTTCAGGCCCTGAGACCCAAGAGTGGGCAACCCCAGGCCTGTAGGAGAAGCAAGAGCATGGGAAATCACCCCATAGGGTGCTATCAGGCAGGGCAAAAAGCCAGCCAATCCAGAGCCCAGTGTTCTTGGGGTCACCACCCCAACACAGAAGTTCTGCAACAGATGCACAGTATACCCCACGGGTAGAGGGCGCCAACAAAGAAGGATAAGTTGTTACTTTTCTGATTTGGAGACACTGGTACCACCAGCTGGGTAAACAGGGTGGAGATGGACTGCCCAGGAGGAGCAGATAGTGTCCTGCAGCACATCCAGATTCTACTGAGACCCAAGCCAGACATCTGAGTGGAAAGGGGTGGGGTAATGGAGATGTAAGGAGCCCCACAGAAGAAACACCAGCTGAGGCGCCCAGGGTTTGGAAGACACCGAACAACATCCTCCAGTGGAACCTCAAATAACACCAAGTTGTGGCGGGCTAGTGGACCCTGGTGCAACATGCTGAGGCAAGCAGAGCAGGCCAGCAATGACCTGGTGAGTGTGGGCCTGTCACACACTGGTTTACCATATTAAGCTGAAGATTGGTGCCCTGGCCTAGTAGATAAGGCACAGGAATGGGAGCCAGGAGATCAGGATACTGGCCTCAGCTGCCTCACTTATCTTCAGCGGGACATCAGCAGGTCCTTTCACCTTCAGATTCTTGTTTTCCCTTTTTACCTCTCTGAGGTAGTAATTGCTCCTTGCAGTGTAGTCTTAATTGAAACCTCTTGGTGCAAGAGCAAAACAAATAGCAATAAATAATAAAGCAGATATGAAAAGGACACTTAGGCTACTGCATTGTGTCTAACATTACCGTATGTAATGAAAGGTGGACCTCATGTAATCTATTTAATAGATCAACTAATATGTCATATTCTGTGTGTAATTGTAGCATTTCTAACTTGTCTTCTACATTCTCTTTATGACCTCCGTAGTAGTATAACTTGGGGATCTTGGATGCAAAATCAGTAATGTTCATAAGATGTGGATGCTGGTGATGCATTTCCTGCTCGTACAGTTTTAGTGCTCCTTAAGAAAATAGGGTTTTACAGACATGGCCATAGACTGTACCTTTGTAACAGAATCTGTGAATTTGAGACAGTTTCTGTAACACTGGATTTTATACCTGTTTAAGTCAACAGAGAGACTATTTGATTTTGGTGAATCAGGTCCAGTTTCCAGCTGCAGTTTCATCTGCTTTTAAGTCTTATGATGTAAAGCATTTTTGGGTGGTCACATCCACCTTTTCAGGAATTTGCTCTCTAGGGTTTCTGAGGCAGCCTCCAGAATTAAATTCAGTGCTTGGGTGGGGG
>NW_017728993.1:67820208-67822052 GCF_001723915.1 Gavialis gangeticus
TGTGTTTCGGTTTTTTTTACTATTTAAACATACTTTAGACAGGATTTTCTCTTTCTTAAAAAGTGTCAATTGATGTTGTGTCTAGTAGTGATACTTTGTAGTGTTCTGGTGGAGATCTGGTTTTGATTCTTTCCTCCTGTCATTTTGCATTTCTGGATTTAGCTGATTATATAGCAAAAACTCATTAGCCTATAGCAATTTTGCTGTAGACTGTGATCTTGTTAATCCATGGCTTGCAAAGGACACCTACAGAGGAAAGAGCTTGTGGAAACCATGTATCTTTTTTGTTCACCAAAATGGAATCTCTTTACATATGGAGAATGTCTTTATGGCAACCTCATCATATTTCTGCAATATTAAAAGAAAATTAATAATGTGCAGTTGATGCCAAAATCTAATTGTAAACTCCTTTTGGATGAGAACTTTGTATTTTATTAATTTAAGAAAATAATGTTTCTAAATGCATACTACAAAATAAACCTCTGCAGGAACCAGGAAGTCAGAAGTTCAAGCTGGTTTTGGAGCCTAAAGTATTAAAAAACTATGTGACATAGACTTATTAAAGAATTCTCTCCCCAGTTCATTGCCTGTAGTGAAGCCTCTGATATTGTGAACATGCTATTGCTCAGTATAATCTCTTGAGTTTTATCATGGTGCCCCGGCTTCTTTTTTATGATAGCTCTGTTTCTAACTATTGAACTACTTTCCTTTTTGCTAGCTCCATATCTATCCCAAGACACTTCTGTGTACTAGTATTAGGCTTAGCTCTTGCTCCTCTATATTTTTCTACATCCTCTGTCACCTCATATATATTGAGCTGTAACTGATAATCATGATGATGAAAGTGTTAGAGCAGGGGTGGGTGGGCAGTTATTTGGCCCGAGGGCCACTTAGGGAGTTTTGGTAAGCTGTCACAGGCCAGGTCAGCAACCCCACCCCAACAGCTCATCAAAACTCCTTAAGCAGCTCTGCTCTGTGCACGACCACATGGGTGGGATGGGGCTGTGGGTGGGCAGGGAGCAGTATCTGGTAGTGGGATGGGTGAGCAGGGTCATGTCTGGGATTGCGGAGCTGTGATAGCATGAGGACAAGGCCCAGGCCTGGTGCCCAGGGCACAGCTGTGATCTGCTCCCTGCATGCCCCTGTAACAGGCACCAGTTCTGTGGGCAGGGGCCTACAGGGAGCCAATTGCAGTTCTGCCCCGAGTCCTGGCCCCACACTGCCGCCACCACCACCACGTGGTCTTGGAGTCTCCATGGGGACCGGCTGGGAGCTGTGTGGAAAGGGTACATGGCTAGGTGGACAGGATGGAGCCATGGGCAGGTGGGGAGCTGTGTGCAGGAGTGGGCAGGTGGGTCAGGGACCTTGGGGTGGTGACAGCACAGGCCCTGGGGCCTAGTGCAGAGCTGTGATCTGCTCTCTACACACCAATGCCTGTGCAACTGGCACCCGTGGCAAGCATGTGTAGGTAGCAGATTATGCCTCTGCACTGGGTCCCAGCCCTGCATTGTCACAGCCGCATGATTCTAGTCTTGCCTGCCCTCCTGTCCTGCTCCTGGACACTGCTCCCTGTCCACCTGTGGCCCCATCCCATCTACTCAGCCGTGCATCCAGTGTCCCACCCCCAATGCTGGTTGCGAGGCAGATGGGCCTGGTTACCCAGGCAGTGGAGCTGGGTCTGGTACTGGTGGCAGCCAGGAGCCACCACCACGAGAGCTGCCAGGAAGTCGGTCCCCCTGCCAAACTGCCCCAGCCCAGCTGTGCACTGGGGGTGGAGGGGACCACCCATACATGCCACAGCCCAGGCTGCGCCCCATGCTTGGGCCGGGCAGGGTCGAGGGATC
>NW_017728993.1:67827052-67833822 GCF_001723915.1 Gavialis gangeticus
ACTGCCAGGAAGTCGGTCCCCCTGCCAAACTGCCCCAGCCCAGCTGTGCACTGGGGGTGGAGGGGACCACCCATACATGCCACAGCCCAGGCTGCGCCCCATGCTTGGGCCGGGCAGGGTCGAGGGATCTGCCGTGGTTTGGCCAAAATCCCCTGGCGGGCCAGATCTGGACCACAGGCTGTATTGTGCCCACCCCTGTGTTAGAGCAATATTATAGCCATACTGGTCCAGGAATAACGAGAGAAGCAAGCAACAGTGATATTTTTTATTGGATCAACTGGATGGCTGGGAAGCTTTCAAGGGCAAGGCATTCTTCATCAGGTCATTTTTCATCGTGGTGATAGGTGTTGTGGCACATTGATGCCTTTTCTTTTCCACCAGTGTTCTTACCCTTTTGGCCTGCTGTCTTGAACAAATGAACTTGTAACTTGTTACAATTATATAACTTGTTACTATGACCATAACAAGCAAATGCCTGATTTAAGGGGGAAACGTAATGGGTAGCAAAAGACACAAAGAGCTTCCAATTCTTATTTTGTTCCAGTGACTAACTCTCTGGAGTCTACAGTTGTAGAATCTCAGCTGTTTTTCACATGACTTCTATGAGGTATTAAAAGAACGAAATATGTATAGTTGCCAACTGGACATGTGAGGTCTTAAACCGTTTTCTAAAATCTATAAACAAAAACTAAGTAAGGGGAAGCAATAACAGAAGCCTCAGCAACGTTCTCAGGGAGAAGATAAGACTATTAATTAGATATATGAAGTGTTTATATACTAAAGAGAGAAGCATGGGGAATAAACAGGAAGAAATTGGTACATTATGATGTAATTGGGATTACAGAGATATGGTGGGATAGTTCACATGACTGGAGTAGTCATGGATGAGTATAGCTTGTTCAGGAAGGATAGACAAGGGAAAAAAGGAGGAGGTGTTGCCATATATGTAAAGAGATCTATATACGTTTTGAGGTGCAATACAAAATGGAAGGTAGGCCTGTTGAAAGCTTCTGGGTATAGGTCAGACAGGAGAGCAGCTGTTGGGGGGGAGAGGGGGAAGTGGGCCATGAAACAATTGATGGAAACTTTAAATCACAGGACCTGGTTCTCGTGAGGATTTTAATTATCAAGGCATTTTCTGGAAGGGAAACAGAAATACACAAGAGATCTGTAAGGTCCCTTCCAGCCCCTAACATCTATGAAACTATGAGTCCAGAACCTTCTTGGAGTGTATTGGGGGATAACTTTTTAATACAGAGGGCAGATAGACCAACTATGGGAAGAAGCTATTCTTGACTTGCTGCTCACAGATAGGGAGGAATTGGTTGAGAAGGTGGAAGGTAACTTTGGTGACAGTAACCACAAAATAATAGAGTTCAGGATCCTAAAGGGAGGAAGGAAGAAGAGCACCCAGAATAAAAACATTGGACTTCCGGAAAAACACTGATTTTTAGCAAACTCAGGGAACTGGTAAGCAGGAACCCCGGGAGGCAAGTCTGAGGGGAAATGGAATCCAGGAGAGGATATAAAAGAGGATGTAATAGTGCAGGAGGCTGCCCATTTTATGCCCTGATGCCAAGGGCATTATACACAGCTCTGAACCTTCCCTTGTACTGTGTCCCATGCCTTGCAGATGGTATCCAAAGTACCAACTTGGCCTCTGGTGTCCTTGTACATGCCTGGGCCTCCACTTACACCCTCTGACTGGAACCTCCATTTATGTTATCTTACTACTGGGGCTGGCCTGTGCGCAGTCCTTCAGGTCACACAGACCCTACTCTACTGCACTTGTGCAGCTCTTCAAGCCCACCTACATGGACCCTACTCTGCACCATCATGCACAGCCCTTCAGGCTGCCCCTGCAAACCCTATTCTGCATGCCCTAAGTATCCTGTATTCCACCCCTTCACTGGGGCCCCTATTCTGCCCCTTCACTGAGGCCTACAGGATCTTACACTGCATGGGACTTGGGTGTCCATAGATGTGCCTGGATCCTTCTTGTCCCTACTTCTAGGTTATCCACCAGGTTGTGGGGTCTGAGGCTATAAGGTGCCCCATACTCACCTTTCACTAGGGAGGTAACTGGTGTAGCACTTCCTGGGATCCACCTTGCCACAGGCATCCCCACCACACCATCTTACCTTACCAGGGTGTAATTTTAGGTTATGCCCCAGGAACCTCCACCATCCCCATAGTTCTTGCCCTGTATCTCCAAGATGTTACATGAGCATCAGCTCCAGCCGGGCAATGTTCTCCCTCCAGTTGCTTGCAGCAAACTGCTGGCTCCCCTGCTCAGGGCTTGCTCTTATCTCTAGCAGCTGGGCCCTCTTCCCCATCAGACAGCCTGCTACTGGCCATTTGACTCCTGATTGAGAGTGCAGCTACCTGCAGGCTGCTCTG
The DNA here is from genome assembly GCF_001723915.1 of Gavialis gangeticus. NCBI lineage: Eukaryota > Metazoa > Chordata > Crocodylia > Gavialidae > Gavialis > Gavialis gangeticus. The sequence continues at coordinate 67,829,453 of NW_017728993.1, forward strand.
CTGTCTGTTCTGGCCCTTAAAGTGTCAGGCACCAAAGGTGCCCTGCCGCACAGTCAAACAGCTTAGAGTTGTGGCAGAATAAGTTAGGGATTACTTAGAGAAACTAGATGTTTTCAGGTTAGCAGGGCCAGATGGGATGTACTTTAAGACATTAAAGGAATTGACTAAGATAATTTTAGGGCCATTAGCTATCCTCTTTGAGAATGTTATGTAGGCTGGGTGAGGTCCCTGATGATTGGAAAAGGGCAAATTGTAGAGCTAATCTTAGAGGAAGGAGGAGGACTTGGGGACTTAGAGACCAGTCAATCTTACCTCAGTACCTGGAAGGATTGTGGAGCAGGTCCTCCAAGAATTCAGTGTGAAGCACCTAGAGGAGGAGGCAATCAGGAACAGCCAGCATGGACTCACCAAATGTAACTCATGCCTGACAAACTTTATTTTCTTCTATGAAAAGGTGACAGGGTCTGTGGATGTGGGGAGAACTGTGGATGTGATATACCTTGACCTTAGCAAGGCTTTTAGTACATCTCTCATAGCTTTCTTATTCACAAGCTAAGGAATTACAAACTAGACGGAAGTACTGTAAGGTGGATACGCAACTGGTTGGATCCTTGTGCTCAGAGAGTAGTTATCAATGGCTCAATGTCTAGTTGGGTGGAAGTGTCAAATGGTGTTTCCCAGGGTTCTTGCCTTGGTCCAGTAATGATTTGGTGCATGCTTAGCAAATTTGTGAATGGCACCATGTTGGATGGAGTTGCAGATGCTCTGGAGAGCAAGACTATGATGCAGAATGACCTAGAATTCCAGGACAGACTAAAAATGGTCCATAATCAATCAGGTGAGATTCAACAAGGACAGGTGCAAAGTTCTGCACTTGGGACCAAGTAACTGCGTGTACAGATACAGATTGGGGAATGGATTGGCTAGGCTACAGTTATGCTGAGAAGGGCCAGGGGGGTTTCAGTAGAGACCATAAGCTGAATAGGAGCTAACACTGCTTTTGTTGCAAAATAATAGAATAAATCAGAAAATGAAAAGCCAACATCATATTGGGTTGTATTAATAAGAGTGTCATTTGACAATAGACTTATAAGGAAAGGCAGGAAAAGCTAGGGTTGTTCAGTCTGGATGAGAGAGAACTGAGGGTGGATTTGATACCAGTCTTGAAATACCTGAAGGGTGATTAGAGAGTGGATGGAGATGGGCTTTTCTCTGTGGCTGTAGGGAACAGGAGTAGGAGCAATGGACTCAAGCACCAGCAGAGGGTATTTAGGTTGGAGATTAGGAGGAACTTCCTGATTCTGAGGGTGGTCAAGCATTGGACCCGGCTTTCTAGAGAAGTAAAATTTCCATCCTTACAAATTTTCAAGAGCAGGTTTGCCAGACACTTGGCTGGGATGATTCAGTCAGGAATGATCTTGCCTTGAGCAGGGGCCTGGAATATATGACCTTTTGAGGTCCCTTTTTCAGCCTTATTTTCCTATGATCCTAAGCATTAAGCTATCTGGCTGAATTAGAATGTTTCTATGAAAACCAAAATGAATTCAAAGGATTCCTGAATTGTGGTGCCTAAAACAGAATCATTGTCAAAGGCTATCAGAAATATAACTTTATGGTAAATGAAATATAATTTGAGCATTTTGTAGATCAACCTGCCCCAAGCAAGGCTATTGAACTCCAAAAAGCATAGAGCTTGGTTAACTGGATTCAAAACTTAGGATCTGTTGCACAGGACCAAAAGTTAACTGATTACACACCACTAAATATGTTAGAAAAATATAAGAGGCGATGATTTTTGTGGGTGATACCTTTTTATTAGACCAACTGTATATTTGGAAAGGGATGTACAAAAACTTTTGGGTACCACTGTACCCTTCATCAGGGAGACCTAGTTCCACTGGTAGGAAGACCTGAGGAAGATCTCAGGTCAGCTCGCAGAGGCAGTTAGATCAAGGGACGTGGTCATCATGGGTGACCTAAACTATCTGGACATCTGCTGGGAAGAGCAATCAGCCAGGTCTGACCGCTCATGTAGGTTCCTAGCCTATGTGAGTTTGGCAGTGAGAAACGAGGCTGCAGTAGGGGGGACAAAAGAAGGTCCCAGTGCCTGACTGCTGCTTCTGCTACTTTAGCTCAGACTCCCTGAGCCATTCTGACATCCCTTGTAAGTTGACACTGAGGGCTGAAGCCCCACTTGCCTACCCTTAATTTCTGGTGAAGGCGTTGGATGGATCTTGAAGAATAACCAAGGGTTTGTAGTATGTGTGTTGGGATGCTCCCCAAGGTCGTCTTAATAGACAAGGAAGCTGAAGTTTTGTAAATATCCTCTTAATCAAGGATTAGGCCTTTTGCTAAACTGGTTGTAATTAAGAGCATTCTGCAATATGACACAGATATTTAAAAGTATGCATTGCACAATCATTCTATCTGAAGGTCTTTGTTTTGAATTACTTTGAGCACATAAGGAACAATACTGTAAGATTTTATTTTTAAATTAGATCATTAAACATCCTCCCTGAGAAACTGAAGCCCTATATCTGTGCCCCTAGTTTTGTTACTTACTATTCAAAATGGTTTGACTATGTTAGAATGAGCAGCATATACTGTAGGTCAATGATGTTGGTTTCAGTCAGTGGGATATATGCTTTTTCTGTACCTCAGCCATCACCAGTAATTTCCAAAAACTAATGGTTGTGTACGCTCTTGAACCTTAACAGATTTAGATATATGTATTGACATTGACACAAAGGCACAGCTTTAGGCACAGAAATCTATTGTTACTTTATTACCGCTTTTATTATAAGGTAACCATATACATAAATATGCTGCACTCTGGTTTCCAGCTCTGGTAAGAGCCATTGTAAACTCTGTTATACCATACAAATTCCAGGGTGAATCTCAATACCAGCAGTACAACTGAAGTTTACCTGTGCAGAACATACTTCTGTATACTTGTTTTCAATAGAAATGCCAAACCTAATTTACCTGAAATTTTAGCCTGCTGACTAAAAAACTTGAATTCTTAAAGGGGCATCTCTGTCATAGCTCCCTCAGGAGTCTCTCTGAAGCTAAAGGAGAAGTTTAAGAACTCCCACAACCTAACATGTAGGCTATATAGCATGAAAGCAAACTGAGGAGAAAATTACATATATACAGGGAATTGTGGTGCCTACTTTCACATGTTCTGCCCTTCAGTTCTAACTTTGTACTCTTTTTTTGAAGTTAGTTTTTTTGTTTTTTCCTCCCGTTTGTTTTGCTGAGCCAACATACAATAAAAGGTTAAACTAGATTCTATTTTTTCTTGTAGAAATACAGTTGTATGTTTAGTTCTAGATGTGTATGAATTTGAAAGCTCATGGAAGACCAATAAGGTGCATAGCTGAAGTTGAGTAGATATTCCACAATGACATTTTGCAATCGCTCTTTCAGGAAGAATTCTACTGCACTTGATTGATCAGCACTTCTGTTTATCCAGAAAGCAGCCTGTAGTGTAGAAAATGGGGACCAGGTTTGAGTATAATGCCACTTACTAAGTAGACAAATGCATGCTGCAATATTTGCTGTTTCTGGTTGGTTTGACTATTGATCCGTGTGAAGCCTCAAAGGTGAAAAATGTTTCAAACAGAGAGAGGATGGCTATGGAAATTTGAGGACCAGGATTTATTAATGGTTTTCTTCAAAGTTATATTAGGATCTATGCTTCCTCTAGTTTGTGTTACAAATGAGGGTTGCTGTTTCACCTTTTTAAAAATGTAAACTGGAAGTAACAATGACATGATGATAATGGGAAATCGAATAACTTCTTGACTTGTATTATATTTTTTGTTGTATTTTTTTTCACCAGAGGAGTTCAGCAAAAACTGTTGTTTTTCTACAGATTATTCAGAAAAAAAGTGTGCATCTATACTGCTACTTAGTCCCACCTCTTAGCCCTAACCCCCTAAATTGCCCTCTGTACATTGCTGGAAGCTTACATGAGTATCAGATCTTGAGGCCAAGAGCTCCTCTCTATCACACCCATCACTGTCATGTGCTTAGTACTTCTCCAAGCTAAGCAAGATGGAAGCACAGGACAGTAGCAGAACAATGGGTGGGTGAGAGGGGCATGAGTCCCAGGTGTTGAGTGAGGGGGCCACTGGAACTGAACCAAGGGGGCACTTCTCCCTCCATCCTCCCTGCACCCTGCACTTTCTATGCAGCTGCTCTTGTTCCAGCAGGTGAGAGGGCAGAGCAGCAGTGACAGGTTTGGCATCGCCTAGGTGGTGGTACAGTGCAGGGACAGTGACTGGCAAAAATGGAGTGAAGTGGGGAGTAGGTTTCAGAGTGTCAACCCTCTCGCCTCCTTTTTTTTTTTTTTTTTGCCTCAGGAA
>NW_017728993.1:67838822-67840056 GCF_001723915.1 Gavialis gangeticus
TTTTTTTTTTGCCTCAGGAAATTGTTTAAGATGGTGCTTGACACACATGGTGGGGAAAAAAAGTCAGGGGAAGAGCCAACATCTCCCCCTGCAGCAGCAAACCTCTGCCCAAGTGGGACAGGAAGTCTGCCAGTGGCCCATCTGGACTCCCTGGCTAGGGACAGAAATTACACACAAACTACTATAAGTGATTGGAAACTGGTTCAAATCTGTAACACAACAAAAGTTCAGTGCACAGAAACCACTTTCAAAATGGCTGAAACTAGTTTAAGATAAACCTGAATGGATGTAGTATCAGACTTAACTGATTTAAGGTAAATCAGTTTACTGAACTTCTGTCCCAGATCCCCTCCAAATTCAAGTTAACTCACAGTCCCCCAGCATCCCAGGATGCTTTGCAGCTCCCCTGCAAACTCCTCCTCAGGGTAGGCAGGCTAGCCTTGGCCCAAGCTGTCTGCCTCAGCCAAGTAGCGAGGTGTAAGCTAGCAGCCCCTGGCTTCTGGCCAGAGCCACTGCAGGTATGTGGCTACATTTCCAGAATCAAAAGTGAATGTCTGGTCACTTGCTTATCAGTTCAATATACGCAGCCTAGACTAATCTGTGAAGAACAAATTGACTCAGCCTGAGGCTTTTTGTCTTTGTCTGTTCTTAGCCCATCTCTCCTACCCATGAAAGCAAAAGGACAGAAAAAGACAAATACTGCTTGTGATTTCTAGGAAAGAGTTTTGTGTTCTTCATTATTACCCTTTTTTGAATTAGTTTGCCCAGTACTTCTCTGTCTCTGTCCTTTTGAATGTTCAGAACAGCAAAATAACATGGATTGGGAGAGGTATCTTGCATAGTTCAGGATGATTAAGGGTGACTTGTAGGCATGATCCAAAATAAAAGTGTAGGCATTCTCTTAGGTGATTTTTTAAAAATACTTACGTGGAGCTCAACGATGACGATGACTCATTGTTAGGAAAAGGATGTGACATCAGACATAGTTTTGCCAATCAGCATACAGCATATTTTGATTTATACACTGCCACTATTTTTTCAGGCATGACTTTGTAGAATGAAATGGAGACTTTTTGTAAATGTTAATCCATAAAATGAGAGGGTTTCAGCAGCTGGTTGTAGATTTGAGGGCAGTGTGGTTCTCAACCTTTTCAGACTCAAGGCACACTTCAGAAAATGCAAGCTCTATGTTTTGACTCTATTATTTTTTCATAGTTAAAAAAAAAAAAAAAAA
>NW_017728993.1:67840288-67844041 GCF_001723915.1 Gavialis gangeticus
TTAAAAAAAAAAAAAAAAAAGAGCAATTCTTCTTTTGCAAAGAACTTGGAAAGACAGCAGCAAGCCAGAATATTTTTTACACTGTGGGTTCCTATTTGAAATCCTCTGGTTTTATTTTGTGACGTATGTTTGCACACCTAACAGTGCTAATTTTGGAAAGGTGTCACAACACCTTGCTTGAGAATCGCTGTTCTAAGGAGGTGCAATAATGTAATGTACAGCAGTGTTTTGTAGATATACTCTACATAAGTGTTGCAACCAAAAAAATCCCATTAGAAGAACATTTATTTGCAGTGTAGTGTATAGCAGCTAGGAAATGGCAGATTTACAACAGTGCATGCAAACTTAATTCTTCCCTCCTTGTGTGTCCATCCTGTGCAGTGAGTCTGAGGCAGGAGTCTTGTGAAAAACAGTGCGTGATCATGTAATTAGAGAATATATCATAATTCAGAAAGGGGGGGTGCAGAAATAAGATTTGCAACCACAAGTCTGGCATTTTCTGACATTTTTCAGGTACTTAACTGTGCAACCTAAGTGAAATTGTTTAAACGCTTCTTATGCAACTTGCTTAAGGCAGAAACAAAAGACTGTTGCTGTATGAGCTACAGGAGTAACTACACTGATTGGCAATAGGAAAAAGCTTTTATCCCAAAAGGGAGGTGAACCAGTGGATTCAGGTGCTGCATCCTGGAAATCTCATTTGGGAAATTATGGGGAGAGAGAAACATAAATGGAATGTCTTTGAATGAAGAAGCAGCTTTATAGCCCGAGATGCTTTTGCCAGATATCCAAGGTCTGCTGCGATCAGTGGAGGTGTGAGAGCTACTTGGGGAAAAAAAAAGCCAGAAGAATGATTTATAATGGAAAGTGTTAGGCAGCCTAAATATCATTGGTTACTACTAGCTCCCCCATTTTTAAAATATCATGTGCATACTGTACATTTACAGTATTATATGGGTATTATGAAAAGAGGATCAGGCAGTCATTGCAATCTGTAAGAATACTTTGTAAAGGGTAGTTACCTACACAGAATTCAAATACTGGCATTGGACTCTTTGCTGCCTAACTTGCCATTTATGCTAGGGCTGGGCAGAATGCATCTCTGCTGTGTCCTCACAGAACAGCTACATCATGATGGTGCGACACCAGAGCCTGTTTGCAGCATGGTGCTTGATATTCAAAGCTTGAAGTGAAGTGGTTAATGACTGTTGGCTTTTGACCTCATGCCTTTTAGTGCATTGCCTCAGTTCTGTGGTTATCATGTGTAACTATGTGCTGATCATAAGTGTAACATTAAACTGATTTTGCAAAACGATAAATTGTATGAAGCCTAAGGAAACAGGTGGTTTTAATTAGTAAGTTGCATGTAAAATATGAAACATCGGTAAAAGGAAGCTTTGGTCAGCTCTGGAGATGAAGCATTTTGCCACCCTTGTGCTTTCCCGATTTGGCTGAACAACTTAAGCTTTATTGCCAGTGGCCCCAAAGGGCTATTCAATAGCTGTGATAAGCAAGAAGGCCAACCACGCCTCCTTCCATTCCCCATACACTGTCGACTGCAAAGGATGGTGGAACAGCAGTGAGTAGTTACCAGTATATCACCTTTGTGCTACCGGGGAACACCTCTACTATAGGGATTTTTCAAGGTGCCAAATATGCCAGCTTTGTAGCCCTATATGTTTTTATTACATTTCTCCCTGTTCTCATTATTGTTTACTAAGATGAACAAAAAAAAACAAGCCTAGAAAGAGCAAAAATACCCTTCCCTTGAAACTTTCTCTGGGTAACTTTTCACCAGGTTCAACCTAACTGTGCTCATAAAATTCAGTTGACATTGAATTAATGTTACCAATTTGGTACATGTAGTGAGGATAATGGGTGCTTCTGACTTTACTGCGCCACATGAGTGTGAATGTAAATTGTGTTTTCTGGACTGGAGTTTCTCTTTAATGTTGACTCGTAGCTCTGTTGCTGCTAAACCACTGCCCAGTTCCAAGACTGCAGACGCTCACACACAATTAATCTCACAAATTTATGAATGCCAAAGCATGGAGCAAAATGAAAACAACTGGAGGAATGTATAAGGGGAATAATTGGACTGTATCCAGATGTGCATGTGTAAAACATCACCCATTGACTCCTCCCCCATATCCTGTCTGAAGAAAGGAATTTTTTTCAAAAATAAACTGGGGTTATTTGAAAGAAGTTGTGGTGTCTGACTGAAATCTAATAGGCAAGGCAGAGTTAGCTGTAATGTGGAACATTCTCTGCTCTTCTATTTTTAACTCTTTCACTATCATTGAAATTAACAGCTTTACTGCCATTTTCTGCACCTTTTGCCATGACCTTTGAGTCATATATATTTGAAGGGCACAGCGGGGGCGGGGGGAAGAATCACAAACAGCCATATGGAGGTTTCCATGCTTGTCATACACAGTAATTTTTACAAATAGCAGCGAGCACCATTAAATTATCTGTCAGAATATTAGCATAACAAAGGCTGATGAGGAGCAAAGGATAACATGAGAGACTTTATAGATGAACCTTATTAACAGAGAGAAACAGAAACGGCCATTCCTTGTGCTTTTCTTACAGACGAGAGGATAAAAATGGAGGTTACAATCATGCTCTTGCAAATGAGTCAGTGGCCTCCAGTGAAGGAAGACTGTTGTGATGTGTGCAGTTAGGGCCAGGGTTATTCCTAACAGCTGCCATTGCAGACTTCTTTCTAACGGAGATCCATGCTTATGCTGGGAACGGGGGAGGAGAAGTCTAGACTGGGGGGAGCCCTCTCTCTTTCCTATTTTGTTAATAAATCTCTTTCCCCTAATGATTCTGATGCACTTTTAATATTCTTCCTCTTCAGTAAATCACATTGCCCATCTTTAAATCCTTATGTGCTTTCTCAGCACAACCTTTTTTCTTTTCCTAGACATTTTGTAACACTTTTTTCCCCCTCTTCATATTAAAATAACAGAAATCCTGGCTGCATTTTACAAAACACCCTCACAAGCTTTCTCTACTGTCTTCTGTTTACTTTGGTTCTGTACCCAAATGGGATGAAAGAAGGAAAGAAGCTGCGTTGCATCTACTTAAAAACTGCAATCGTTCCTTATGGCAGGGAAAACTCCTGAAGTTCTTCCTCTGGTCCTAGTCCTTGCTCAGATAAAAATTTTGCTAAAGCAAAGGCATGAAAATAACTAGGGTTTTCAGGTTTTGGCCGGCAAAGAACATAATTACTGACTCCAGTTGCCTCCCTCCCCTGAAAGCCGTTTTACTAGTGAATGACTCTCAGATGCTGACTTTGTTTTGAAAAACCAGGGTTTGAATTTCAACTTTCATTTTAGGGCTGCATGAAATGGAGTTAAATTTTGTAATTTGGATACTGTTAAAGGGATGAGTAAGAATGTAAATACTCTAGTCTGGTAGCAGCTAGCTTTTTTTTTTTCCTAATGGAAAGGGTATACTATCTGTATAGGCAGGCACATAGTGCCAGAAATGCACAGTTCTTGCATTTTTAAGTTGGATGAGCACAAAAGTATGATGCAGTTTTCACTTTGGGTATAAGATTGCCGGACACAAGTGTGATTTAGTAGAGCATGTTTTTGAACTTAGTGTCAAAGTGTTTCCATTACAATACAGTGAAAGCTGTTTTAGACAAATAGCCACAGTCCTTTGAAAGAGAGTCCCAGAGGTTCATCTGAAAATGCTTTGTACTTGGAAAGACTGTTTATAAAAAAAAAAAAAAAAAAA
>NW_017728993.1:67844163-67848562 GCF_001723915.1 Gavialis gangeticus
AAAAAAAAAAAAAAAAAAAACACCCAAAAAAACCCCACAGCTCTCCATGTTGATACGTTGAAGTTACAGCAGCTGCTGAGGTGCGATGAAGTTGCCATGGTGACAGCACACATTGTATAACAGTACCACACCACCATCAAACTGCAGAGGTGAGAGGTAGTTTAAAAGTTGAATTAGTATTTTATGATACATCTGATACATTTTCAGCCCTGCAGTTGCCCAAGTTTTAACCATTTTAGTCTTTCTGAATTCAGCCTAGCTCAATTGCTGAACGCCATTTATAGAAAAAGGTAGAAAATTCTGCATTTTAAAAAATATTTAGGTGACACCCCCCCATCTAAATATGATGGTTTCCCAGGCCCAGATTCCTGTGTGGAATTTGTCCAGGCATCAGTGCATCTAATATTACCTTCCTGTCCTGTTTCTACTTTACAATCCAAGAGGGGTCTACTCAATTTTAGCCTCCATAGGAGGGTTATATTTTTACTCTAATGGGAGAGAGAAGAGATGCTTAGAAAAGCTTGTGAAAATGTTGCAATGCAAGCCAAACTGACCTGAAATTGGCCTGGTTTAGAGTTTCTTTACAAACATCAAATTTGGGTTGAATTCCTCAGGCACCCAAACAGTGGAGTTGGTGCCTTTTGTTTTGGTGCCTTAGATACTGTTCTTGTTCAGGAAAATGAGACTTAAAAGCAAATGAAAATACACTTTCATCCTAGCCTTGTGTCCTATTTGCAGTTGTTAATATAGAATTTACTATTCCATGTACGGGATGTCATGGGACATCTAACCAAGCACCCCAGCCTGTTCATCATACGTTCCAGTAGGGGGCTCAGAATCGTGGCAACTAGTTACTTTAATAATCCATCAGGCCCTACACAATGCTTTAGGTCCTTTTCAACTGCCCTTCATTAATAAGCTCTTGTTTAGCTAAAGTGATTTAGTGACTCATAAAATGTTCATGTAGCACCACTATTGCTTTGTTCACCTTTTGTTGAACCTGGACCAAGCTTCAGATGATCCTAGGCCAATGTTTGGGACTAAATGTATGGGATTATGTGAAAACTCCTCAAAATTCAGTAGTGTTTAGATGGCAAAACTTTTAGTGACTTTGGTCATTTCATATTTTTAAACATGAAAACTGAAAAAGAGGATACAAACTTAAAACAAAGAGAGAGAACGGCAAGGGGGAGGGGAAAGATCTGTGGAAACCCTGCAAATTATAACCACATGGCTGTAATAGTTAGTCCCATGTAACTGAGAGAGAAACTGTTTCAGTTATAATGTCCAAAAAAGAAACCTGCAGGACACTGCCCAAAGCACTAGTTAATAATTATTGCCTACAGTCTTGGAAATGGCCCAGCTTCTAGAATACTGCTGGATCCACTCATGGATTCGTTTGTACTACTGTGAGTTATTGAGCTTTTCTTCTACAAGCGTCTCTGAGTTCTCACTTATGACATTTGGTGCCACAGTATCATGCTGTGGAACTATGTAGCAAAATCATTTCCACTAGGGACTGGGGAGGTGTTGTCATGCCCTTGTGGGAGTATGGCTTCAGTTAGTCAGCCTATATAAAAGAGCATTTCCCAAACCATCGCAGTACATTCTTTGCTACCACAGAGATCTGAATAAAAATACTCCTATGACTGTGACTTTTATAGTTAACTTATCTGCTGATAGCTAGTTTCTTAAAGTTACTCATAGTATAGTTCAAGGCACAAGAGTATAATTTGTGGCCCCTAGGCTCACACCTATCTGCCAGTTCCTCCTCCCTGCCTATTATCACTTCCACTTCTTGTCCCCACCGCAGAGGGACAGGCAATATAGTGTGGCACAGTCTGTAGTGTCAGGGAAGCCTGTGACCGTTTCAGGCTGGACATAAGGAAGAATGTCTTTACTGTCCAAGCCCCCAAGGTCTGGAACAGCCTGCCATTGGAGGTGGTTCAAGCACCTACATTGAACACCTTCAAGAGCAAATTGGATGTTTATCTTGCTGGGATCCTATGACCCCAGCTGACTTCCTGCCCTACGGGCGGGGGCTGGACTCAATGATCTTCTGAGATCCCTTCCAGCCCTAATGTCTATGAAATCTATGAAATTTGTACAGTGTGGGGAGCTTGTAGCTGGGGAGCTGAGGGTGAAGCTGGGAGCCTGTATGCATGGTGCAACAGTGAAGGGGAATGCTTGTGGGACATGCCGCCCACAGGGCATCTGGCTAGCACTGGTATGGCTCATGGAGTGTGTGACCTGTGGCCGCTGCCCACCTAAAAGTTGGACAGCCCTGGGCTACTCCAGAGTTGTTAGACAGTATGCCTTGGATTATCTTTGAGTTTGTTGAATCCTGAAACTCATAAGAGCTTCAAAAGGAATGTCACCTGCTCAACCATGTCACCAGAGGCAGATACATACATTCAGTGCCTAGTTTTCCAAAGAGAGGCAGTTTGTTGCACATTCACACTCTCACGTGATTGATATGGTTCACTCAAAAGTTCAGTCTACACCTTTACAGTTACACCATTCTCATTCCGTTACAATAACTGCACTACACATCTGGATACCCCTCACCATCATCTTTAACTGTCACAATCATGCAAAGCATCGCCTCACATCCTACATGTATATTTGACTTCTCTGGCTGCATCCAGATGTACGTGAACATTTCGTTCCCTGGGGACAACTAGTGGTGACACGCCTTGTGCTGCCACTAGTTGTCCCTCAGGAACGCTTGTGCCATGCACAAGACTGGGTTACCCCAAGTGAGTTAGGGGATGCTGGGGCCAGCACTGGGCTGGCCCCAGCAGCCCTACCCGGGGTCCTGGGGGCCTCCTTGGGATGTAGCAGCAGTGATCCTGCTGTGCACTTTTTTTTTTTCTGTGGGTTCTTTTGACTCCTGGATATCCAGGGGTCAAAAAAACACTCTGTGCTGCTACCTTGTAGCATGGAGAACAACTGAATGTGCAGTATGTGGCACTGCAGATGTGTCTGCAGTGCCATATACTGCATGGCTGTGCTCATCTGGATGTGGCCTCTGAGTTTTAATCTGGACCATTTTCTCCCCTTTTGGGAGTTCTGGGGTCTGCTTCTTTTCCAAGGTCTTTTATCAAGAGACCTGACATGCATCTCTGTGCTGCTCCAGGATTGGCATTATCCTCTGTTAGGTTTGAGGTTGAACCCAGCCAACATGGATGCAAACTTAGAAGGCAGAGCCTCCTACTTAGCCCCATTTGATGCTGCAGGTTCCATCAAAACTGACTGCTTCATCATTGTGGTTATCTTGGAATCATAGACTCGCTCAAAAAACCTTGAGTCATTTTTCAGCCTTTCTCCATTCCATGTGTAATGAAAAAGAAGAACATTTTTATCTGCAAGGATTCCAAAGAGGAGAAGAAAATAAAGTATCATCTTTCTCTCTTTCCCCCTCGTATGACACACAGTACTTTTGGGAATTCCTTACTGGTCTTTTCACCAATTCCTCAGCTCAAGGCTTCAAGTGAAACAAATGCCTCCAATATTATTGGTCTCCCTTTTCATGGTTAGGGTTCATCAAAACTTTTGCGTGCAGTGTGCATCTGTATTTACTCATGTGAGCCTGGAACATCTTGAAGACTTCCTAGGAATTGACCCTGCAAGCTCCTGAAACATACTGACTTTTTCCCCTGATAGTTATAAATCTTTCAATATCAATAGTAAAATGCTAGAAATATTGTCTCATTCCATCTAAGGGAAATTGGCAGGTGGGTCTTGACCGAAAGTATATTTATTACAATAAAGACCATCCTCATAAACTGGTAGTGCCTTGGTTAGATGGAAATCTGTGCAAATGGTACTGCCTTAAAGGAGCTCCTATGAGTCCACATCATATGGATAACACTGCTGTGGCCTTTACATGATAACCAGAGATCTACCAATTCATCACCTTGACCTCGTTTTTTTAAACAAGAAAATGGACTCTTAATCTGAATCCAGGTGTTTTGTTGGCCTTCATGGTGTATACTTTTCTAATTCCCCTTGGACTCTTAGGATCACAGAGAAGCCAAAGAGTACTATAGGTAGACCTTGACTTATGACTGTTCAAGTTATGACAAACGTCACTTACGACCTTGTAAATTACTACAGCGTTTTGAGGTTCTGATGGGGTTTTGACTTTACAATGATGGACAGAGCTGCCTCTAGCTGGTAAGTCTGTTGTGGTGGGGGAGCAGACTCATGCCCCCGCAGCAAGGGAGGGATTGGACCTGGGGCTGGGACGGGGTGCCCAGCAGGCGGGGGGCATGGGGAGGTGGTGGGGCGGCTCCCACTGCTGTGTACCACTGGTCCGGGAGGGTACGGGGGAGGAGGGGCGTGTGCCCCTGGATATTCGCAGGGTGGGCAGGGACAGGGCTGCACGCCAGGTTGG
>NW_017728993.1:67853562-67853798 GCF_001723915.1 Gavialis gangeticus
CGGCTCCCACTGCTGTGTACCACTGGTCCGGGAGGGTACGGGGGAGGAGGGGCGTGTGCCCCTGGATATTCGCAGGGTGGGCAGGGACAGGGCTGCACGCCAGGTTGGTGGCAGAAAGTGATGAGAGTGGGGGCTATGCCCTTCTGCCACTCGCCCACCTGGGGTGGGGCAGAGCTACTGCGCAGCCTCTAGATTTTTTTTCATAGATTACATAGACATTAGGGCTGGAAGGGACC
>NW_017728993.1:67856935-67877455 GCF_001723915.1 Gavialis gangeticus
AAATCTCCCAGTTGGATCATAGATAGATACAGGAGGGACACCAGCCTACTGGCTGCTAGTGCAGACTTAGTGAAGGGGCACTTGGAGGGGCTAGATGAACTTCATCCAGGGGTGCTGAAGGAATTGGCCAGTGTCAGCAGAGCCACTGACACAGCTGTTCAAGCACGCATGGTGCTCCAGTCAGGTCCCAGAGGACTAGAAAAGGGCCAGTGTGGTCCCTATTTTCAAGAAGGGGAGGGAAGATGAACCAGGAAACTATGGGCCTGTTAGTCTCACCTCTATCCCTGGGAAAACTCTGGAAAAAATCATTAAGGATCACATTTGTGGGAGCCCAGCAGGGGAAATAATGCTGAAAGGAAATCAGCATGGATTCATTACAGGTAGATCCTTCCTGACTAACCTTGTTTCTTGTTATGACCAGGTCACAAAATACTTAGACTTAGGAGTTGAGGTAGATGTCATCTACCTAGACTTTAGGAAGACCTTCAGTACAGTATCACATTCCATTCTCATAAATAAAACTGAAAGGCTGTGATGTAGAGGATTATGCGGTCAGGTGGGTGGCAGATTGGCTTAGAGGTTGCACCTGGAGAGTGGTGGTGAATGGGTTGATATCAACCTAGAAAGATGCAGGCAGTGGAGTCCCACAAGGCTCAGTCCTTGGACCGGTGCTATTCCGTGTCTTCATCAGTGACTTGGACGAGGGCGTAGAGACCACCCTGTCCAAGTTCACAGATGATACCAAATTATAGGGCAGAGTTAACACAGCAGAGGGTAGGGATTGGATCCAGGTAGGCCTGGACAGGTTGGAAAATGGGCAGAACGAAATACGATACAGTTCAACAAAGACAAGTGCAAAGTGCCACACCTGAGCAAAAAGAACCACCAGCACACTTACAGGTTGGGGGATGACCTTCTGAGCAGCACAGCAGTGGAACGGGATCTTGGAATCGTAGTTGACTCCAAGATGAACATGAGTCATAAATGTGACAAAGTGATCAACAAGGCTTAACCGCACTTTATCACGCATTAGCAATGCATGACGAACAGGTTCACGGAGGTGATGCTTCCCCTCTATGCAGCACTGGTCAGACCGCAGTTGGAGCACTACGTCCAGTTTTGGTCTCTGCACTTCAAGAGGGATGCGGAGAATCTTGAGAGGGTTCAGAGGAGGCCACTCATATATGGTCAGAGGCCTTCAGGAGTGCCTGAGGGACCTAGATCTTTTCAGACTTTGCAAGAGAAGGCTGAGAGGTGATCTTGTAGCTGCCTATAAATTCATCAGGGGAGGGCAGCAGGGAATAGGAGATGCTCTATTTACTAGGGCACCCCCTGGAGTAACTAGGAACAATGGCCACAAATTGATGGAGAGCAGATTTAGGTTGGACATTAGAAAAAACTTCTTCACTGGAATGGTTGCCAGAATCTGGAATGAGCTTCCAAGGGAGGTGGTGCTGTCCCATACCTTGGGGGAGCCTTTAAAAGAAGGCTGCACAAGCACCTAGCTGGTGTCATCTGACCCCAGAGCTCTTTCCTGCCCAGGGCAGGGGGTCAGACTCAGTGACCTACTGAGGTCCCTTCTGACCCTAGCATCTGTGAATCCGAATCTGAAGATTTGATGCTGATTCAGATAATCAGTGATTCAGCCATAGACGCAGCTTTAAATGTTTTTTCTGCATACCTTGATGTACCAGGCACGGCTCATGAATGCTGCGATGCTGAGGCAAATGGAGCGTTCCACAGGAACACGGGGTGGGGTGGTCTGCATGCTCGGCAGCACACCTGGAAGTGGACCAGAAGTACTTCTGGTCCACTTCTGTGTCTGCCAGGAGGTGCGCGGGGTGGGGGGGTTGCCCCTCTGGCTCAGCGATCAGCCACAGCGGACCATGGGTGCCCTCCCAAACCCAGTTGCCAACTGGGGAGGCACCAGTCGCCAACTGGGGGGGCACAGGGTGGGGGGCCCTGCATTCTCCCCAGCAGACCCAGAAGTGGACCAGAAGTGCTTCTGGTCCACTTCCGGGTTTTCTGCTAAGTGTGCTGGGGATCCCTCCATGCTTCTGTGTGATGTTCCATCTGCCCCGGCATTGCAGCATTCACAAGCCACCTGGTACCTTGAGGTATGTTGAAAACATTTAAAGCTATGACTATATCCAAATAGCTGAATCTTTGCAAATCTGTCTAAATTGATTTGAAGGGTTCCGATTCAATTTGGAGAGATTAAAGTGTCTCCTGATGTGATTTGGATTCAGAGATTCGGCCACTGAATTGGGCCGAATCTCTGCCAAATTGAATTAGGGACCAAAATTTCGCATAGTCCTAGTAACCATTGCTAATTTGGCTGAGGTATTTACCCTTACTGCTGTGTCACAATTCAGTATCATTATTTATAGAGGAAAAGAACTTCATTAAAGGCTTGTATCTCTATGACTAGAGACAATTTTCAGAAGACTGGAAGGGTAATTACATTCAGTCTATTAAAATGCATCTGTTATTTCAATTACAAGAATGTGGGGGCACAAAAATAAAAGGAAGCAGAAATTCGTAAGGAAATGAAGTATATTCTGTATGTGTAAGTGGAATTAAGCAAAAATCCCTCATTTCTGTTCATCTACATTTCAGTGTGACATGGGAGAGCACCATCATTGGCAGAAATTGATTTGGTTCAAGTAGACTCTAACGAGGAAGAGTAGAGAGATGGCAACGGGTACAGTCCTGTAAAGGATAGTTCTTATGGGAACATTTCCCCATTTCATAGTTTCATAGTTGGTAGGATTGGAAGGGTTCTGAGCAGATCATCAAGTCCTACCCCTGCCGTGGCAGGAAAGAGTACTGGGGTCAAATGATCCCGGCCAGGTGTTCATCCAGCCTCCTTTTAAAGACTCCCAGGGTAGGAGCCAGCACCACTTCTCTTGGAAGTTGGTTCCAGATCCTAGCCGCTGTGACAGTGAAGTAGCGCCTCCTGATGTCTAGCCTGAATCTACCCTCTCTCAACTTGTGACCGTTATTTCTTGTCTCTCCTGGGAGTGCTCGGGGGAACAGGGACTCTCCCAATGCCTGCTGGTCCTCCCTGACTAGTTTGTAAACGGGCACTAGATCCCCCCTCAGCCTTCTCTTGTGGAGGCTGAACAGTTTCAGGTCCCTTAGCGCCCAGAACATGCACCGCCCCCCTAATCACAGGACTATCCTGGTCTCTTACTTGGGTATTTCTTGTGCTTGTCGTCAGTCTTGGTTGGGCTGTTCTTGTGGGAGACATTTGTTTTGGTGTTCCGAGGCTCCCTCCGACCTCATCCTCCTGTTTCCCCAATGAGCCTAGTTTAAAGCCCGCTGGAGGAGATCAGCCAACGTGAAAGAGAAAACACACTTACCTTTGGGGGAGAGGTGAAGCCCATCCCACCCGAGCATATCTCTTGTCTTCAAGTATGGGTCATGGTCCAAGAAGCCAAAGCCCGCCTCGAGACACCATTCCCAAAGGCACAAGTTGACCTCTCTGATGCAGCTCTCATGGTGTCATCCACATCTGCTCAGTGGAAGGACAGATGAGAAGACCACCTGAAGACCTGTGTCTCCTTCAGCTTGCCCTCCAGAGCAAGGTAGTCCTTCATCAGATGATCTGGGCTTCTCCTGGCAGCATCTTTAGTGCCCACATGAATTAGTACCATGGGGTAGTAATCAGTGGGCTGGATAATGGCCCTCCTATAGTTTCCTGGTTCCTCCTTCCTCCCTTTTTTGAAAATGGGAACCACATTGGCCCTTTTCCAGTCCTCCGGCACATCGCAAGAACACCATGAGTGCTCGTAAAGCCATGCCAGAGGTCCTGCAATGACCTCTGCTAGTTCCCTCAGCACTCTGGGATGGAGATCGTCAGGACCTGCTGATTTAAATATGTCCAGTCCCTCCAGAAGTTCCCTGACTAGGTCTTTGCTGACGTTAGGCCTGGGTGTACCTCCCACAGGGCCTACGGGGGTCCCAGTGTGGGGGGGGATGACCAGGTCCCTACTCAGAAAAATGGAGGCAAAGAAATTGTTAAATAGGTTAGCTTTGCTGTCTAGTGCGATGACCAGATTTCCTAGCATGTCCTGCAGAGGCCCCACGTTACCCGGTACCTTGTTTTTACCCCCTATGTATTTAAAAAAGGACTTCTTGTTGTCCTTGATCCGGGTAGTTAGTCCCAGTTCCATGTCTGCCTTGGCCTTCCTGACCACCCCACCCTACAGTCCCGAGCAACAGAGGTAGTCCTCTCTGGTGATGGCCCCTCCCTTCCAACTGGTGTGCGTCTCCTTTTTAGCTTGGAGACGTTTCCAGATGCTTTTAGTGAGCCATGGGGGGCCTTTGCGCCCTCTTGCCCCCTTTGATCTGTGTAGGGATTATCTCCCTTTAGGCTTGGAGGATTGTCTGCTTAAGGCACGACCACTCTTCTTGGACACCCAACTCCCCCCACCTCCAGGACCTCAGTGTCTCCCTGACTATTCTCCTTACCTCATTGAAATCCACCCTCCTGAAGTCCAGGGCTGCTGCCTTGCTGCAGGCCTTTGCCACTTTGCGCTGGATGGTGAATTCCAGCAGGTGATGATCGCTGTCGCCCAGGTGGTCGAGCACCCGCAGTCCCCCCACCAGGTCGTCGCCTGTGGCCAAGACCAGATCCAACAAGGTGTCTCTCCTGGTGGGGCTGTGCACCTCCTGGGTTAGATGGAGGTCCTGTATCTCAGCTAGGAACCTACGTGAGCTGGCTGACTGCTTCTCCCAGCAGATGTCTGGAAAGTTTAGGTCGCCCATGATGACCGCATTCTTTGACCTAACTGCCTTCGCGAGCTGACTTAAGAATTCCTGGTCTAGCTCTTCTGCTTGGTTGGGTGGTCTGTAGTAGACCCCCACCATTAAGTCCTTTTCCCCCCTGACCCCCCTGTATTCTGACCCAGAGCACTTCAGTCTGGCCCTCCTCTGACCCAGTGCTACTCATTGAGTATGTGTATTGCTCCTTTACATTAATTTAAAAGAGCTCATTTATGGTAGTGATGACACCTGATAGGGTTTGACGGATCAGGGCCAATATTTATTCTATAAATATTGAAGGATGTGTTAAATTTTGCCTTTAACCCTTTTGGTTTGGTTTCCTTTTGTTTCCTTTTTTGTGCTGCCATTTTAAGATTTCCTCCAACCTATAAAGTGCCAAATAGAAAATAAAGTCAGAACAATTACTTTAAAACATTTACAAGACAGAAGATTGGTTTTGTAGTTCAGGTACAAGGCTAAATGTTGAAAGATGATGGTTCTTTCTTCAGATCTGAAATTGACTTAATGACATTCTTAGTCAAATTTACTTTAAAGAGTTGCTATCAACTTTCCAGACTTCCACCTGATATTTTGCTAGCTGTCATGTGTAAACCAATTATTATTATACCTGAAAGGCTGAAAAAGAACCATTTCCATCAACTTGTTGACAGTGTGCGTTAGAAGTACTTTGTGTTCAGTCCCTTGAACATGGAAAGGTGCCATCCTGGATCATGCTAGTGTTTTATCTGCTCTGTCTTTCAGAGTGGTCTGTCCCCACTGCTGCAGAGAGAGGTTCATAGATCCAGTAGAGGACAAGTATGGAGCAACCTGCCTGCAGGGTAGTAATGGGCAGTGTTTGGCTCCTACACTGGATTTATGAGGGGTTTTTTATTTTTTTCTTGCACAACTCCCCCATGTTCCCCATCCCCTCCAAATCAGCTGTACTTGTTCTTATTCACAGAGATAGCTAATCCTTTTTGGAACTCTGTCCAGGTCTTACCCTCTGCGATGCCTGGTGTGAATGAGTGCCACAGCTTAATTATGCACCACGTGTAAAGATAATTCCTTTTATTTAGTTTAACCCATCATTTTCATTGTTTTCTTTAAAAAGTTAATTGATTAATTTCACCATCTATTTGTGCTAGAAAAGAAAAAAAATGTTTACAAAAATAGGAAAATGGGAGTGTAAAGTCACAAAAATAGTGGTGGGGTCTCCAAGGGAATAAGTACATAGAACCTAAAATTACCAAACACACTCTCTTTAAAATATTTGCTATCTGATTTGTAGTGTTACCATATATCTGATTGAATCTTACCATTCATCATAAGTCTGCACTTATAATAATGTGTTAATACTTTCCACACAAGGGTACTGTTTGGTTCAATTTGTGTTTTCAGAGGGCATTTAGATTCACAGGTAGATAAAGCACCATCCAAGTGTAGATGTTACACAGGGTCGCTATTAAATGTCAGTGCTAAATGGTGGGTTAAAAATACTACAGATTTTGTAATTTTAGAAGCTTTAATGGGTGGAGTGAAATTTTTAGCACAGATGGATTTTGCTAGCTCTGTGCAGCACACTTGGAATGAAAAAGGCTGAAGTAACGGATAGCAAGGAAGCAGGAAACAGATTCCCAAAAAGCTTTTATACAAAGAACTGTACTTGCCTTGTATAGAAGATGTTCAGTATACTCGTCTGCAGTTATGGGCAAGCATTTTAACCATTTTTAAAACTTTGCTTTATTTTTTATAAATGCTGTAGAAAAAGTTCTGCAAGAACAATTTTAAGAGTTAGGGGGAGGTCATTAGCAGCCAGTTGCCAAAATATCTATTTCTATACATTCCACTTAAGTTAAAATAAATTAAAATGTATAAAGATGATTTTTGCATCTGATTTTGCATCTGGAAATAAGTTGATAGAGACAGAAGTTCACTGGACAGCTTAATTGTCATAAACTTGCAATAAACCTAGTGGAAATTAATATTTTCTTTTTCACCGTTAAGGTTGGTACATTTTAAATAAAGAGAAGACTATTTTCATTCTAGACTTATTGTTAACAGCTGTAAAATTTAAAATGCATTTTTATAATTAGTAACTATGCATAAGAAGCCCCATCTGTATTAAAAAAAATACAAAGCTATGTGACTCAACAAAAGTAACATGGTTTAAGCTTTAATTTTAAAAACAAAAACTCGAACAATAAGAAATGCCATTTTATTTTGCTTTAAAAATAGCTTCGAAAGATTCCATATGAATCATTCTAGAGTGTGGGTGGAAAACAAATGTCTTTAAGCACTTGAGATCAAAAATGTGAATAAGGGCTTTAAGACAAGTATAGTGTTTTTCCCCCTGCTTCACAAACAAGTTTATTTTAGTGGTTTAAAGAGAGTTTTATATAACCAGGTTAACTTTTGGGATTGTGAGGCCAAGAGTACATAAGCACAAGCAACATAAAGGTTTTCAATCATAAGCACTCCAGTGTTGGTCTTAAGGAGTTTCTATTCTGTATTTATATAACCCCTCCCATCTCTTGGCTTTAAAATAAATTAAGTGGTGCTTTCTGCTGGTTGCATTTCTTTATCAGTCATAATACAGAATATTTTCCTATTCTGTCACTGAATAGAAAAAAAGATTAAGCTACAGTTATGGCTACTTTGGGGCTCTACTGGAGAAGGCTGGGGAAATGCTGTTGTAGAGGGACTAGCAGGTTGTCTCAGACCTTGGACTCCTGGAGTTGAATGGTATGTTGAATTCTTCTCCAAGGAAAAACTAGTGCCAAGATTTCAGTCTTATGCCTAGCTGAACAGGGATGGACCAATGGGGAGAGCTGAGGTTTTCTTTATCTCTTGTTGCATGTCTTGGGATTTATAGCTACAGTCTGGCCCCTTTGCTGATAACACTGTAAATAACAACAGAGTAAGAACAAAGGTTAGTTTCAAGGAACTCCTGTGCTCTGCCCCTCATATTTCCTAGCACATTTGGTTTTTTAGATAATATTGATACAGGTTTTTAAATTATTTGTAGTAGTTTTTCTCTCTCTTGAACACTGGAAAGTTGGTCCCATATAACTAAGACACTTAGAGAAGAATGTGAAAATAGGTAGTGTGTTAGTATGGTACTTAAGCTTATTGAACATATTCAATACTTACCTGACAAATTTGTTGAATTATGGAAGCAGCACTTGTTGCCTCCTTGTTAAGGTTGAGTCTACCCTTTAAAGGGGCTTATGTTGCGTGGAACTTTTTCCACCAACTTACGGCATTTATACTCTGAGTATATAATTCATTTGAGAATTGATAGATGTATTAATATTAAATTAAAATGGGTCCTTCATGAAATTTAGTATCTTGGATTAACCTGTGTGTGGGGGGGTGATTGTTACTTAATAAAAAAATAGCACATTTTTTTAAAACTTTAATCTACAGTTTAAACTCACTGGGCATACATTGCATACATTGATGTGCCATTGCTACTGCACATTAAGTTTAGTACCTCTAATATGAGGTACTGCATAAACGCATAGTAGCAATGGGGGATGATCTTTTTGTGGCACTTAATGTACAGTAGACTAATTCTACTGCTCGCGACTACAATTTCTGCCGCAACACAATAATGTGCAGTAGAATTAATCTACTGCACGCTAAGCGTTTTGTGTAGATGTGCCCACTGAAACCTAATGTTTAAACTTCTACAGTTATCTAGGATTAATGGTTGTACTCGTTGTAACAAAGTTTCTCCTTCAGCACAGAATTAGGAAAAAAGAGGGTTTCTACAGAAAATTCGATGAAGTAGTATGCCTTTTCAAAGTGGCTGTCATACCCTGTTCAATAGGACTGTGTTTCTCTCTGCTTCCTGAGAGCAAAGGAGGCTACTGTCTTCCCTAGCTTCACTTACATTGAGCAGGATATGGTGATTTTGAGTGAGGGTCTTAGCATGTGACCACAATCCTATTACAATGGAACATAGTTGTGATTTTGATTTCATTATTTTTTCTGCAAAAAAAATGTATGGACCCACCTTTGCTCACAGATAAACTTCAGTTACAAGAATGTAAAAAATGACAATTGCACCTCTACATTCCTTTGAAAAATTATCCGTTGCACCAGATCTACCCAGCAGCAGGGACAGAAGGATGAGAAGCATAGAGAATTTGTATTGACCTGTAGTGACACCATGCAGGAACCATGCAACTATGATTAAGAAATATTAGTTTTGTGGTCACAGATCAGATTAAACTGATTTTTAGAGACAGGTTTCTTTTCCTCTCCTCTCTCTCACCCACTCCCACTCTCAAGGGCAAATTTAAGAGAGTTTGAGGGAGTTAACTCCTTCTGTAATATATCATTTTAAAGTTTAATTTAACCTTTACTATACATTCTCTGGATTAATACTGATTGGTTTTGGAATAATAACAGTTTCATAATATATTTTACTCTGATGGATATGCACTCCCCACCTGAACTGTATGGTAACATATTTTTGCCTAAGAGTATAGTCATTAGTATTATAGTCATTCAAATTAGTAAATTATTGTAAATATAAAATAGATCCACTGGTACCAGACTTCATAATTTCCAATACACTTTGGAAAATGTGTAGTTATTTCGGTAACTAGAATTGAATATGTTTTCATTGGTGCAATAAAACTAGAGAATTGAGAAACAAATTATATCCCTTAATTTCAATTTCTTTGTTACATTTAAAAAAGAGCACAAGTAAAAAAAAAAAACACATTGCCCATTAGAACTCATTTTAATATAGCTTTTAGTACTAATATTTTCATAAAGAATATCCTATTTTCTTACAAAATACAGAGGTTTTCAAGAAATTTTTTTTTTTATTTCTGGTGAAGGTTCATATATTTGGAGAAAAATGAATGAAGTTTTTGTTTCTGTTTTGAATTGTTTTGCAGAGGAGTTTGTTTCCTGACAATCACTCTTTCCTAGTTGTTGATTCATTTTTATGTAGACTTATACGATATTATTATAAGTAGGTATTCAGACAATATAGGCAATTGTTCATTTATTAGCTATCAATATCTTCATAAGCAGCACCAATTAAAACTTTATGTGATAAGTGGACTAATTTCCCCCAACCCTTACTCATGTAGGGAATAAATGTACATGCAATTAGCTCATTAAACTTAGTGAAATTTTATAAATTAATAAGTGTTACACATATGAATAAGATTTCCAAGATCATTTCCAGAATTACTGTATCTACACAAACCCTACAGCATTTATTATTTCAGTGCTTGATATTTTAGTTTTATTGCTTGAGATTTTCAAGATAAAGTTGCAAATTCTCTATCAAATTTGGCTCTGTATTTTGACAAGTAGGTTAGTGATCTTTTGTAACTTGGAATTATGCTCCTACAGTAGTGGTTTCATTAGGAAATAAAGTTAAAATCTACTTTATTATGGAATTCTTACAATATATTTGTTTCTAGCTGTACTTCCTTGAGATGGCAATCTCTATATAACCTGAAAATGTTAAGGTGTGCTGGAGTGTTTCTTTTAAACAAGGAGTTCAAGAAGTTAGTTAAAAGAGAACATTTTGATATAATATTTAAAAAAAACCAAAAACCATGGAATTTGGTTTTCTGCCCAGATCTTTGACTGACTGTCTGGGAATTTCACATTCTATACTAGTATAATGCAGAATTGATGTACATACCCTTGGTGATTCTTTACAAAATGATTATAATACTGACCTGCAAGCGGAGCACGGAATATTTATATCTTACTGCCTGCTGAGCCCATATTGGTGAAAAATTCTATTTGCCCTATGGAATGCAGCATTTCCCAATACTCTTCTTTCTTACAAAGGAACAAATGTGTTGCCTGCCTAATGGATGATGTGATTGAATGATATAACATTTTTTTCTCTTCTGTGCTTTTTTCAACTTCACAGTTTCTAGTACAACTTTATTGTTGTTTTTTAACCTCTTTCCTGTATTTTAATACTATACTGACTTTGACATTGACATTACTTACCTCTTGTTTTGACATCTCTGTAACTTGCATAGGTAGCAGAATAGGATTTTTTTTTCAAAAGCTTGCTTTGGAATTGTAATGTTTTTTCTGTTATAGGAGTTGCATTGATTTTTCATTTACCAACCCCTTAAAAATATTGTGGCAACTATAAGCCTTGTTCAAGATACTCCAAATGATTATTTTGATTATAGTCTTCTTATTGGCTAGATTCTCCTGAAAGAAAGGCCTCCTCATAATGTAGCTAATGAATGCAAATGACACAGCACATTAGGTATTTATAGACATTTTTTGGCTCACCAGACTTTCCAAACTGGACTTGTTTGACTTATTAGAATGAGATCCAGCAAGGTTGGTAATAGTCTGATTGTAAGGAGATACAAAACAAAGAAGTGGACTCATAATGAGCACAGTGTTTGGTGAGAGTGGTTGTGAGGAATTATTGGGAAAGTGGAATTGCGAGATGCTGGTCTTCATGATTGGCAGGATTTGGGGTATACCATCACTTCAAGAGTTTTATGCACTCCACAGAGAGCAGGAGGAAATGTCTTTTGAGAAAATAGTTATTAGTATGTGAGCCCCCAATCCCACTACATACTGTAGACATAAGATACTACTAAATGTCTCTACCACTGTGCCTAAAACATTCCAGTGACTACAATGAAAGACAAATTGACTGCAAGGAACTTCAACAGAAGTTGCATGTAGACCTTCAATAACTTCTCTCTCTCTCCTCTCTCTCGGCCACCCGCCCCCCCGCCCCCCCGCTGACTGGGTAAAAGTTCAGAAAAGTTTTATTTCATTACAGTTAGGCTCTGAAGTCATCAGCTTTTGAAAATATTATCCATTGCTCTGTAGTTGGTTTTAGCCTCCCATCTCTTTTGCACCTCAGTTGTGCCTCCAGCATTGTTCCATTCATTGTCTCCTATCTTTTTAGACTTGAATAGTGTGTTTTGGCATTTCATGGACCTTTTTTTCTTGTTTGGCATGTAAGCAGTTATTCCACTTCTTTCAGGACTTGGTTCACTACTTAGGCATGTTTTATCAGCATTTCAGTACATATTTTTCTTCTGAGCTTCAGCTCTGCAAGCTCCTTGGTGTTTTCTCTTAATGCATTGGCACTTTTTACAGAATGTAAGCATTTTTTTCATACTTTTTTGACTTATTGTGTCTCGCAGTTTGAGCATATTTGCATATTTGCTCAGTACTTTCATGCCTGCACTCAGTACCTAGGTGTGTGGCTTTTCTCTGCATTCTTGGTCTTTTGCTTTTAAACTCAGCATACTGGCTAAAAATGTATGCGTTACTTATGTGTATACAAAAAACCTTGCTAACTCTGGGATTATCTTTTGTTGCCATGTGCATTCATTATATGTAAGTTAATTGCCATGCCCTACCTGTACAGGTTATGAATGCCCATATTCCTCTCTGGATGAATGGACTAAGAAAGAACCATTATGGACTATGTCTGATTTTACCACTGAGTCAGTATGGACATAACTGGATTTGGAGGTGCTGTAGCAGGTCTCCACATGAAAAAAAACTTCAGAAGACCCTGACATACTACTCAACCCAAGCATGAAATGCATTCTTACATTACAAGCAGATGGTGAATGGTTTCTGTCTTCTCTAAAGTCAGGATAGTATGTATTTAGTATTATATTTTCACCCATTCTCATTATAATGACCGTACAATACAGATTCATGTGAAATTTTAAAAAAGGTGCTAAGCAATTTCTCACCCAAGACATTTGGCAGTTACAGAAGCAACATGACCTGTAGAAGCTCTTGAATGTAAGGCAGTCCAATACATACCAAGGACTTTCAAAGACTTGACATACGAAAAGACAGTACTGAAAAGAACCTGACAACAATAAAGTGTTGCTGTGGAGATATCTTTAATTTCTTCCTGGCAGGGTTTTCATGTTACCATGGATATTCTCCCAATAGTTTTTCCATGATTTTATGCCCATCTTTTTAAGTCATTTTTCTATTACTCCATTTTTTTGTTGCTGCTTTTCAACATTTGTTATGGTAAAGTGTAGAATCCATCATTAAGATGAAAGCCCCTATGTGATAAGTACCATACAAGACAGAGGCAGACAAAATCTATGCTCTGAAGGACTTATGGTTTAAGGAGATTGAATGTTTAAATGTCCTGGTTAAAAGGTGTGGTGAAAGTAAGAAGGGAATAATGTTCATATGTTGGTCTGTGTCTCTTGGACTGTAACGTTACAGCCTTTGGAGAGAGTGCAAGATGTCAGCTGAGAAATAAGTCCTATCCACTTATTCCCAGGCCCACAAAATAGGTGTACACCTGGTTGGTCTTGAGTGCATAACTCCTGACTTCCCATGCCTAGAGAACCTGAGCACAGTGTGGGGTGGGTTTCAGACCACTCAGGTACTTACCCAAGCCGTCTGCCCTGTCTAATTTTTAGGCTCAGGCCTGCACAGTATGGGCTTGAGTGGGCAGGTTTTATCTTTGACTGGAACTCCTGGGCTTGGTCCTAAGGCCATTTAACTATTACTTTACCTAATTGTTATGATGTAAAAAGTCTGAGCACTGTTCATATTGTACAGAGAGCCTCAGTTTTGCAAGCCAGCCACATGATTCCCCTGATTGTATATTTTTACAGAATAATTGTGACTTACAGACTGAGGCCTCCCTAGAGGCTGAATGTGTGTCCTGCAGTCCTTATAGCTAGAATCAGATGCTCCAAATTTGTTTGCCCATTAGATTATTTTTGTTTTAGGATGCTTCTCATTTAGTTGATCAAATTCTGAAAGTGCTTGTTTTTAGCCACATGCTTAGGAACTTGAATATGTGATGGTTTATACAACTTGTAATTTAAAAAAAATTTAATCACCCTTATGTAGAAAAATATATTTCTAACTGGGGGGTTGTCCTGTTCCTGTGCTTTTTTCCTTTTGTGTGAGAAAATCTGAAGCTACTTGTTTTCCAAGAGTCTAAATTTATATTGATCCCAACCAGGTGATGTCCTTCCCTCTCTGATATCACTCAGCATTTTTGCTTTAGTGAAGTGCACACACCAGAATTTATTTATGCATAGTAACCAAAAAATTGGGCAATCAGTCTCACTATCTTATAAGGGCAGATATCTTCTGACAGGTTTCTCAGAAGGTTACATTTTCCATGACCCAAGCATCTTGACTGGCTAAAGAAAAACGGCTGAAACCTACTACTCAAAAAAATGTCTTGCTGCTGTTAAAAAGTTGAGGCCAGAAGCTCTGTCATACCAGAGTTTCTCTCGGATGTCTGGAAAAAGTCTTATACTTCTGGGATGCTTTCCAAAATATTTTCAGTGACCATTGCCACAGGCGTGAACTTCTTAATGCATTTTGCAGTAATCTCTGCCACAGTGAAATTGATTACTGTCTGAAAGCTTTAAATGATAAAAAGCAATTAGGGGAATGCACATGCAATGAACCATTATTTTGTTTTGGGTGTTTTTGTTGCATCTTTATGAGTTTTGCATGGAGGGACGTGTTAACTCTGGAAGATCCTGTTTAAATAAGACTATGATGGAACTGTATATTTATAATTTCACTTTTAGTAAGAAGGACTTGTGTGCAAAAAAAAAAAACAAAAAACCCTAAAGGCATGATCTCTCTCCAAATACTTAATGGCCACACAAGGAAAATACATTTTTTCTTCAGAAAGTTGAGTTTTCCTAGGTTTCCTTTAGCCTTCAAGGACTAAAAGAATTTTTAAGGAATGGTTTTCCAAATGAGTGGTGGAAACGAAAGCAAAGGTGTACCTAATACACTTAGCACGGAACTGTGAAACTTTTGCAAGACTCTATTTTTCATGTGCCAATTGTAAAAGATCAAGTAGCTGAAAATAAAGCTAAAACGTTGATGTTTCTTTTTACATGTATTTTAGTGGTTCTAACAGAACTAGTATAAGAACTGGACAGTGTATTCTTCAACTATAATCTGTATCCCACCCTTATCCAAGGAGAAGAGAACCCAACACTGATGTTTCTCTCTTTAAAATGCATAAACTCATCAAAGTGTCAAAATGTTCTAATGGAAGTTGTGCCCAGCTGAAAGGTCAGATCTCACAGTACTTGGTGTGTTTCTGTAACTGCTGACTGCTTGCCGGCATAGATTCACTACACTACAGCAGTACATCCTTTGTTATCATCTGTACAGACCAACATGGTGAAAAGCAAAATGAAGAAACTTGAGCAGCAGTGGCAAAAAGCAAATGATCATAAACAGGCTCTATCACAAAGAATAAGGTTAAAAAAATCTTTCTTATTTACGATAAGAGTAATCACTGAGGGCAAGATCCAGTTTGGTCTTGGAGGAATCTACATTTTAGCATGCCAGAGCTAAACATCAAGTGTATTGTCCCAAAAGAGTAGTTCAATTTGTTTGAGCTTTGATGCTTAAGTTCCTTACATAAACAAAGTAGAGAGAATTGTTTTGTTTTGGTTTGGTTCAGGTGCCCAGGTGCTCTGTGCAGAAAATGGGGAAGGGATAAGTGCCTCCAAAGAGGTGAGCAAGAAAGCCCAGAAGTGCTGAGGTACCAATAGGAAATACTAAGCACAGAGGTATGTCTCAACCCCACCCCTCTCTTGAGTGTTGGGATATTGACTCAGGCTGCATATTAGCTGTCTTCATTCACAAAGGATTTGCACCTAACCAGGGGAGAGAGTAGCACCTACATGTCGCCCTCTTGCTTAATGGTTAGAGCACCCACCCAAGTTGTAGGATAGGGAGTTCTAGGCCTTTCTCAGCCCAAAGGGATTCCAACCTGCATCTCTTACTTCCCAGAATAGTGTCTTATGCACCAAACTAGAGAAGAAGGTGGATGAGGGATCTTTCCATCCCTCCTGTTGAAAGGGTGAACCACTGCATAGCCAAAAGTGCGAGCCCTGGGGCACACCAGAAAACATGTTTCTATAGCCTAGTGGTTATGATATCCCTTTCAGAGGGGGAGATCTGGGTTCTGGTACCTGCTGCCAGAGTTATTTCTATTTTTCAACAAGTAACTATGTAGTGTTGAATAGAAAAATGGTCTTGAGAGTATGGTGTAGAACATAGGTCTCCCTACCACAGAGGAGGATGCCATAACTGCTATATGACAGAGGCACACTCCCTTTTGTTTTTGGTACCATGATGGTTCAAATCAACAGATGGACTTCTGAAGAGATACCAGAAAGAGGATTCTGATCAAGTGTGTTTAAAAACATTTTGGAAGACAAAAGTAGTTACAGACTAGGGAAAAATAAATGTGTAGAAAAAGTTTAGGGAAGATGAAATAGAAATATCTATAATTTTTGTCATAACCTAGCAAATATATTAATAATTCATGGAAGTTGATTCATGGGGATAGATTCAATCTAAAAATGCTTTGATGCTCCATTTTCAATTTTGCTTATCTTAAATTTTGGTTTTGGCTTGTCTGCTTCAAAGAGCTGATTCTCGCAAATATAGCATGAGTTAAAAGAATTGTGCATTGCATGTATGTTAGATTTGGTGGTTGCGCTCAACAGCTTCTGTTTGTAACATTCCTAACCTTTTGGCTTGCCTCCACAGCCAGAGCTTTATTTTGTGTAAGTTGTTCTCTGGTATTTTCTTTTTTGGAACTTTCTTTTAAGTGCTCAGCTTTCTTAGATTCAGTTCTTCTAGGTCAGGGGTGGGCAAAATGCGGCCCGCGGGCCAGATGTGGCCCACCAAGCCATTCTATCTGGCCCGCGGGACCCCTAAAATATTTAAAAAATTAATATTTTTCTGCCTATGGCTGCCCATCATGCAGCCCTCGATGGCTTGCCAAAACTCAGTAGGCGGCCTTCCACCTAAAATAATTGCGCACCCATGTTCTAGGTGCTGCGTGCTTGTTTTGCAATGGCATTGCCATGAGCGCATTGAGTATGTATGTTTCTTCTCTAAGATAGCATGCTAGGATGTCATTGTAAATACAATGACAAAAAAGGAAAAAAGGCTCCTTGGTCAGACTTCATTGGCCGTGATGTACTGCACAGATGGGACTCCTGCAGCACACTTTCACAGCTCGACAGGAGCTGCTGCATCATGCAGGATATAATCTGACAACAAGAGGCCCTCCCATAGAAGAGAACAGGGGATACAAAGCACTGTCTCCCCCACGAAGCACTGCAGTGGTTCTGAATGGAAATTTTCAGTTTTCATGAGAAAACATTTGCCTGAAAACATTCGCTAAAACCTCCAAATTCTCAATGGCAGATTATGACAAAAATGACCTTTTTCATTATTAAAAAAAAAAAAATTGTCAGTACAAGAATCCCACCACATTCTAACTACACCTATAACCAATAGATACCAGAAAATATCCAGTGATTTTTTTGTATGCTAAGCCCTTCATTCTAGAGGACTTGCCCCTATGTCACAAGAATTTGTTTAAAAAGGAGTTGCCCTCTTGGCTGGGTTTAGCAGCAAAACTACATGTATGGAGAAGCAATATTTCAGGAATAGCTGTAGGAGGTTTCTAAAATTAAACCCTTTTTAAAAAAGTAACATGGAGGTTCCCATTAGGCTTGTGGCTCTTTCTTAGGAAAGGAACTCTATACAACTATCGATTTTGCAGTGGCTGAAGAAGCTTGAGAAAAAAAATATTCGGCTGCCCTGCTTTGTTTGCAGTAGTTAATTCCATCTGGTAGCTTGAGGTGGAGAGACAGAGAGGTGTATAGGTGGAAGAAATACTGTTTTATCATGTGCAGCCTATTAAGTGATTTTTCATAAAAAATGTTAAAATGGTCATGTCTGCATTATTTTCATTTTAATGCCAGACCTTGGTTATATTTTTCTACAGGTGTCCTTAGAAGCAATGTAAGGCCCGAAACCTACATAGCTGAGTGACCTTTACTCATTTACTTGCCTTTTTCTTTTTCCTGCAATGAAAAAACGTCAGGAGTATAAGTGCCTTATGTAGCAAATTTAAACCTTCATATGCAGCTTATTCTATAACGCTGAGTGTGGTCAAACAAAGATCACTGTGGAGAAGCTGTGTGGCTTTTTAAACTTCAAGATAAAAATAAAATTAGAATATAAACATGATGATACTCTTGGGTGTGTTTAAAGTTAGATTACAGTCTAGGTCTTGGATGTTGATTTAAATGCTATAAAAGCTGTGAGTGGAGGAATTATGATACTTGGCAGTTTTACAGTATCTTGTCACAGTGTGGACTGCTCCCTGCAGAAAGAAAAAGTGTGATCTGGGTATCAAGTAAGTGTGATCAAGTCTACATCAATAACCTTGTTTTGGGGGTGTAAGCAGGTAGAAGTATTTTCACCAGAGGATCAGGTACTTCCTTACTCTCACACAACCTTTCACTTTCTTCATTTAAAGTTTGTCAGTTGGACCTAGTGGGTTCATAAGGGCGAGTCTGTTCTGTTGTCACTTTCCATTTCCCTGTCTGAAATGGGGATAATGGGAGTACTGACCTACTGTGTATAATGCTATGAGAACTAGGTACTGGTACTGTTCTCTTTTCTCTCTACTACGTAACTGCTCTGCAGGCCTGACAGAGAAAATGGGAGTTTGGCTTTGTGCTTCATCTAATATCTTGCTTTGCCCCCAGCTTCTCCATAAAAATGATGCTTTGCAACACCACTGTGAGTTATCTAAGTGCTAGTTCTTTTTCTATAGATGTAGCTATGGGTACAGAGAAGCCAGTGAGTTGCCTGGTTAAGATCTGGCTGCTAGCTCTAGACTTTATTTCAGAGAGGTAATTAGCTGCGTTAGACTGAAATCAGGCAGAAGGCAGAGTAGATTTGCATCTTATATACTAACTAAATCGGAGATACATAGCATAAGCTTTTGTAAGCAGTAGTCTACTTCATCAGATGGCAATGAAGTAAGCCACTGCTTATGACAGCTTATGCTATGCATCTCTGATTTAGTCTGTAAGGTGTAAATCATCCCTGCCTTCTGCTTTACTTCAAAGGAATTTGGCCATCATTTTATCTTACAGTTTTGATTCTGAGGTATGCTGTCATAAAAGACCTGCATAATAACGTCTCTGTTAAAAGAGCTCCTATATGGCTAAATTTTACCATCTGCACAAGAATTCATACTCTGGGATATTGTCCTTCCAGATAGAGTCCTATAAGAAACTCTTCTACCTATAAAGGATTGGATTTTTCTGCATTGGCCTAACTCCCATTTACTTCACTGGGAGCAGATTTAGGCTACTGCTCAGTGCTTTTGAAAATCCCCCCCTTCAGAATCTGAGGATCACATTTTTGATATAGCATGTTGTCCTCCGCGAGTGTTGCTTACATTTTTCAGACTACAAAGCAGGGATAAAAGATTGTCCCATTTTGTGATGTTAAGATTGTCTTGTCATGATTACACTAGTCAGGAAACCATTACTTTCAAACAGACCTGGCTAGAAACTGCAAAGGGCCCTGAGGGTGCCTTCAATTCTAAGTTCTTGGGGAGAGCAAAGACCTCAGACTAGCTAATTGGCACATCATAAAGGTAAAGCCAAACACACGAGTCACAGAAAGAGAATCCTTTTCATCATATCTAAAGGGAAGATGTGGTAATTTAATAATTAGTTTTCTTTGTCAAAGGCTACAAATGGGTTTATTCACCCTTCTAACCTATTCAGATAAATAATATCCAAGTGTTTTCCCTATATCCAAGGATCGTCTGGAGGAAAGAGGGGAAAAAATCCTAGATTTTAATCTGTTGCCTTCCTCTTGCTGAAAACCAGTCCTAATTCAGTAAACGAGCAAAGTTTAAAGGATACATTAAGCAAGATCTTTATTTTACTTGACTTCATTTTGTCACCCTTTTGTAGCATTTTGGATTTCAGCAGTATTTATTTTTAGTATACTTAGAGAAAGGTTGCAGAAAGAATAGATAAATTTAAAGCATGTCAATATGTCATTGGCAGTTGTTAACAGCTAGTTAGTCTATTAGTCAACTGCACAAAAAACATAGACTATGACTAGCCCAGTAAGTATTTTCGTGAACATTTGCTACAACCACAGGTGATGAAACATCATTTCGTGGGAATGAAGGGCTTCCTTGGCTTGGATTTTTTTAATGCACATTACAAGGACTTTTTCACGTCTAAGAAATAAGGAGGGTAAAAGTTACATCCCTTTCTTGCTTGAAATAGTGTAATCTGTATTCACCAAAAAGGAAGTTACAGTTCCTGCTAGCAGTGGGTCAGTGAGGGTTTTTGTCATTCATGTCACACTCAACCCCTAGCTTGTATTTGCTTGCTTGCCTCATAAGAAAAACTAATCTATAAATAAATCATAGAATCATAGAAAATTAGATTGGAAGGGAGCTCAGGAGGTCATCTAATCCAAACCCCTGCTCAAAGCAGGACCGTCCCCAACTACATCATCCCAGCCAAGGCTTTGTTTACTTGGGTCTTAAAAACTAGGGCTGTGTGAAGCTTCGGGTGCTGATTCTCTTCCGAGGAGAGTCCGCCTGATTTGGTGGCCGAATTTCCAAATCTGAATCAAATCAGGAGACCAATAAAAAGGTCTGAATCAATTCGAAGCTCTCTAAATTGATTTAGAAAAGATTTGGAGAGCTTTGGAGATTTGGGCAGTCCCTGCTCACTGCCACAGGGAGCTGGACCCACACTCCGTGCTGCTAAGTAGGGAGTGGATGGGGGGGCTGAAGAAGGGGGGAGGGGACCATGGGGGGGCCCCTGCCAGGCCCCATCCCCTGCCTGCTCCCCCAGCCCCCCTGACCCTCGCCTACTCTCCTAGTCGCATCAA
>NW_017728993.1:67882455-67890600 GCF_001723915.1 Gavialis gangeticus
TCCCACACACAACCCCCGCCCACTCTCCTAGCTCCCCCATGGCTGCTCTGCCTGGCTCCAGTTCCCGGCTCCTCAAAAAAAAAAGCCCCCACTCACTGGGTGCTGCCAGGTGAGGGGGGCATCCCCACTGTCCCCCACTGCCCTGTGCTGCATGGGAGGCTCTGCCATGAAGCCCCTGACCACTGCCTGCTCTCCCAGCCCACCTCCCCCATGGCTGTTCCGCTTGCCCCAGCTCTTAAAAAAAAAAAAAAAAGCATCCACTCACCAGCTTCTGTAGCGGCTGTCAGGGCTTCTAGGGGCTCATGGCAGAGTCCCCCCCACAGCATGGGGCACTGGGGATTGTTCCCCCCCACCACCACCACCTGGCAGCAGCCAATGAGTGCAGGGCTTTAAAAAAAAGAAAAGGTTGGGACACTGGGGCCAGTCAGGGCAGCCATTGACAGGGCTTGGAGAGCAGGCAGGGGATGGGGCCTGTCTGATTTGGTCGAATCAATTCAGGACAGTGATTCGAATCACTGGCCCCTGAATCAGCCAAATCCGCATCCAAAGCGAATACTAGCCACTTCGCGCAGGCCTATTAAAAACCTCAAAGGATGGAGATTTCACAATGTCTCTGGGTAGCCTGTTCCAGTGCTTTACTACCCTCCTAGTGAGAGAGTTTTTCCTGATATCTAACTTAAATTTCCCTTTTGCAATTTGAGCCCATTGCTTCTTGTTCTGTCATCTGCTACCACTGAGAACAGTCCAGCTCCATCCTCACTGGAACCCCTCCTCAGGTAGCTGAAGATTGGTATTTAATCCCCCCTCAGTCTTTGCCTCTCCAGACTTCTCTCCAGTTTCCTCAGCCTCTTCTCAGAAGTCATGTTACCTGCCACCTAATGATTTTTGTTGCCCTCTGCTGGACACGCTCCAATTTGTCCACTTCCTTTCTGTAGTGGGGGGATTTGGGGGGAGAGGAGAGGGAAGGGCCCAAAACTGAACACAGTGGCCTTGCCAGTGCCAAATAGAGGGGAATAGTTAATCACATCCCTTGATCTGCTGGCAACACTCCTACTAATACAGCCCAACATGCTGTTAGCTTTCTTTGCAACAAGGGCACACTGTTAGTTCATATTCAGGTTATTGTCCACTGTAACCCCCAAGTCCTTTTCTGCAGAGCTGCTGTCCAGCCAGTCAGCCCTCAGACTGTCCTGGTACATGGGATTCTTCCGTCCTAAGTGCAGAACTTTACACTTGTCCTTGTTGAGCTTCATGAACAAATGGTGGGAAAATAAAAATGAAGCTAGTCATATGCTTGTCATCACTGCTGTGAGTATGCCCTACCCCATTCCTCCCATTCTCTGCATATATCTCTGTCTTTTTACACTGTAAACTCCTCAGGATAGGGGCCATGGCTTCTATATTTAGTTATAAACTTCTGTATATAGATCCAGTCTGGGGCTGGAGCCTCCATGGTATTGTTTAAATGAGATAAGGCTGTATTGGTGTTGGGTTCATCTATTGCTCAGATGGGAATAGTTCGTATGAAGTTGGTATTTCCTTTCTATTTTTTTAAGTTGTCGTCAGCTCTTCTGTATGCTTTAAATATCATAGTCAATCTGTGATGCCTATTCTTTTGTGTTTTGTAATCCTTATTGCTAATGTCTGGTGTTTTCTCAGAAGCACTTTCAAACATAGACACCCTTCCCTTGCCTTTTCTTGGAAACTGCGCTCTCAGCCTTTTTGTTTGGGTAGGAGGCCATGTAAACAAATGCCAGCCACATCTTAAGTCTTCAGTAGGCATTTCCTCCTTTGTTGGGGCTGGAAAAGAAACTTTCTCACAGTTCAGCATCAAACAAGGTGTATAAAACTCTCTTTTAGAAATGTATTTAGAGATTACGTTCTTGGTATAGGTTTTCTGTTGATTGTCAGTTTTTGTTTTTTCACTTCTGTGGTGTCGTAGGGTATCAACAAGTAGCTTCTGTCATCAGAAACCTCTTCAGACCATTTCAGAACAAAGCAAGATAAAGTGCAAAGCACTGAAATTAATTTTTAAAAAATATCATTGTAATTGTTCTGACTTAAGGAGAAATAAATTAATTTTAAAGCCCTTTGGAGGAAGTGTTGACAAGTTATAAATGATCTTAAGAAATGTAACAACATATATTACACCTCTGTGTACTGCAGCTTATACTATTTTTAAATATACAATATGATTTGTTTTATAATTTTAAGATGAATATCCCGTCTGAGTTTATATAATGGGATATATTTTCATATCAGAGTCAGTCAAGCATAGCTACATAGTTGCCATTTCTAGTTACCTTTGTAAATGGAGCCAATACAATTTACAACATGATTTATAATATCACAGCATAGTACATTAACCAAAATATACTATGCACTTCATTGTAAATATTCCTTAGAAGAGATTAATTCTTGAGGGGCTTTTAATTTATTTACACAGGTTCTGGTATGTTAGAAAATACCTTGGAGAGATTTTATGGGGGGAAAACAGCCTAAAAAATCAATTCCCTCTCTAAGGAAACTGGGTCTGATTCTGAAAACTTTACTGGCCAAATTTTGTCCCATTCAAATTCCTGACTCTTCCCTAAAAAGGGCTTGTTATACTCTTACCTATTCTGAAACTCTATTACTAAGTGTTGTAGAATTTTGCCTTCTGATGCTTAAGTTAATGTCCCTAATAGATTGCACTATTATCTAGAACATTATCTTTTGATGTGCTGCTTAGTTCAGTGTGGGTTAATGCATGAAAAGTATCAAAGACTGAAAAGACTTTTTGCTTTAGCATAATGAGCAAATAGCTGGGAGAGTTTTTCATTCTAGATCTGGAATACAAAAGCTTAATAAAATAATAAACACAATAGTGAACCTAGGTAGAAATTGGGAAACAGTTATGGTGATGTTGCCCCTAAATATTAAACTAACAAAATAACATAATTTAATACAATAAAATGAAATTGGTGATACATGGATCCAAAAAGGGTGGAGTTAAACTGTTCTCAGTGGTGGCAGATGACAGAACAAGGAATAATGGTCTCAAGTTGCATCAAGGGAAATTTAGGTGAGAAAGTTTTTCAAAATATCTAACAAGGGGGGTAGTAAAGCACTGGAACAGGTTACCTAGAGAGGTGCTGGAACCTCTATCCTCAGAGGGTTTAAGCCCCAGCTAGACAAGAGCCCTGGCTGGAATGATGTAGTTGGGGATGGGCCTGCTTTGAACAGGGAGTTGAACTAGATGACCTCCTGAGGTCCCTTCCAACCTTAATGTTCTATGATTCTGTTCCTTAGATCATAGACTCATTAGATTGGTAACAGATTTTGTTTGTAAAATACTTAGCATAATGGGGATTTGAGTGTGATGGATGCCTCCAAATACTACCACTCTGCATTGGTAACAATAATAATAAGTTATTATACATGTCAATGAATTTTATACCATGAGCTACTTCAATTCTAGGATAAGCCACTTTATTTCTAGGATGACTATCAATAGACTGATTTTTATCTAAATCTGCATCTCATGTCCATGGTTTTCAAACAGTTAAAAATATTTAGCAGATGCTTACATTTTTTTAAATCAGATTTCAGTATCTGAATGGACTCAGTGAAAGAATCATATGGATTTGTATTTGTCATTTCTGATATCCATCAGTGTATACGCTATAGCTGAACTTTTCAATTACAGGTATTCGTTTACTCATTGATAGTAGAGTGGGTGTCAACATAACATAAAAAAGGTAACTATAGCATGTTGATAATAACTTCTCTAAAACTTATTTACAGGAGTTTTGGTTTAATTTGTTTTTATTAGGAAAAGGAAAAGAAGTATATGCTCCCTTTGGACAACCTGAAAGTGCGGGATGTTGAAAAGAGTTTCATGTCAAGCAAACATATCTTTGCCTTGTTTAACACGGAGCAAAGGTAAGAAAAATATGCTAACTGCTTTGCAGGTAGACTTGACAAAATGATCAAGTCAAGAAAAAAGGCCATAGTTCTGGTGTTCCCATTAAATGAGCGAAAGTTTATCCATTTAAATGGTCTTGGGTCATCTGTTTTTATGCTATTGCTTTAATCCTGACTCATTTCACCATGGCTTAGCATTCTTCTCAGTATAAATCATCAGTCCTTTCTTTATCTTATTTTTGTGCCACCTGACCGCCAATATTTGCTAGAACATCACTGGGCCTGACACTGGTGAAAATTAGTATAACTCCTGTGACTTAATTGGAACTGTGCAGACTTAGACCAGCTGAGGATCTTCCCATCAGTTCTTCGGCCCCATCAGTCCCTAAGTGCCCCTACTAACTGTGGATTTTTTTCTCAAATACAATTGAATAAAGAATAAATGAGACAGCCCTGCATTTCTAATGTATTATTGTCTTTATTCAGTAAAATTCACCCAACATTTTTCCAGTTACTCTGCATCTTCTGAATGAGGAGTTGTGAAGGGATTGTGCTCCTTCTTCCCCCCACCTCCACAGAATGCAGGTGATTTTGACACCATGTACAAACAGAATGGAGTGGATCCTACGTCACTTCTAGAAATGTGGTCCATCTTCTTGTTCTAAAAGGAGGAGTTTCCAGTTGGCTTAGTGGAGCTGCATGTCAGCAGATAAGATGAATGTTCCATGAATTCTATTTTTAGGAAATTCCAAGTATCTGCAGCAACAATATTCTTTTTTTTTTTTTTTTAATACTTATCTTTTATCTCCTCCTATTATTATCCCACCCTCCAAAGCTCTGCAACATGCTCACTTGCTGTTAGGGTGAGGAGCCCCAATGTGACTCCATGTAGAGCCATTTATTTTTCCTTTGAACTAGCTGTAAGTAGTTATTGCAGAGCAAAGTCGAGCACTCTCCCTGCAATGGCTATGCATGCTATCTCTGAACCACTCCCAGTGGCTGCTGGATCTAGAAACCAGAAACTAAGCTTGAAACTGATGCTAAAATCTCCCCCCAAGAAAGTCTTATGTTGCAGCTGCTAAACTATTAGTTGGGCACATGCTCTCATTCTGTTCTAAATAATGAGCTTTGAAAATGTCTCACAAATGCGTATTAGGAGTGGGGGCAAAAAGCTATTCACTGGTCACATTTCTAGATCATGAAGAAAACTTTTAAAACTTTTTTTCTCTTTACTGAGTTGTAACTAATGATCTGTGTACGTTAAAATGTAAAACATTTTACTTTTCTTGGTACACACATACAAAGATCATGCTAAGATTGCACAGAGATCACTCACTGAAGATAACTGTCATGTTGTATTCTTGCTACCTTTATTGATACTGGATGAAGTAGGGGGTGTGTTTGGCAGGGGGAGGTACGGGATGTACACATGTATGTCGGGCATTAAGCTCTGTTCTAGAAGAGATATACATTCCACAAGGTTGTTTTCTCTCTTTTTTGTTTATGTTTAAAAAGATGTTTATAGCCATTAACTCGTGAAATATCTGAAACAAAATCATTTTCAAGTTCATACATTTTTTTAAAAAGATCAGTTGTTTTTCACATGCATGCATTTTCACTGCATCTTCACGTAGGCTGTGAAAACAAACTTGAAGATATAACATGTTTGCCATATCTGTGAGAAATACTATTCTTTTGATTTTGACTCGGTCCTGAAGCATCTGTAAGCTGCATTACAAATATCCTGAAATATATATGGGCGTGTCAAGACATGATAGGGCGGCGATAAGAAGCCAAGATAACTTTGACTTAATATAAACAGTTTATAAACAGAAACTCACAACAGAAAAAGTGGGACATTTTTGTTCCTGGGGAAACTTATATTAAATTCTAATCACAGTGGCAACTTCATTGCTACTGTGAGGCAGCTGATTTTTCTCCTTGATCTTCCAAAACATCTCCCTTTTGGCTCAAATCAAATGTGTTTTAATATCCAATACCTCCTAAATCTGGGAATTCTGCCTGCAGTAACATTGCAAGGCTGTTGAGGTCTGAGCTAAATGTTCTAGTTGGAGGGGTTTTCAACTGGAGGGTCATGAGCAGAGGCTAGGATTGTGACCACCTTGCCATCCACATTAAGGGGGATAATGGGGGGGGTCTCTGTCTGGAAAAGATCAAGATCCACTGAGGCAGAGGATCTCATTTGTATTTTACACCTCCTTGAAACTGAAGAATTGATTTGTGGTTTCTGTTTTGGGGAGGGGGGAATTGCAGTTAAGTGTCAGTCTACACTGTTTGGCTTTTTTACTATATAAAATTAACTTGGGTTCTTTTCCTCATTGAAAAACTAATAATTGAGCAAGAATTTCCGTTTTTGCTTGTCAAGGATCTTGTAGTGTTGAAGGGTTCCAGTATTTAAATGCAGATTATTAAAGAACAATGGCACAGCCATCTGCTGTAACCTCCTGCAGTAATACTGTGGTCTTTCTATACCCCACTGGCCTTTCTTAATCTAAAGCAATATAACTTTTTTGTGTATTGGCTGTGCAAATGTTCTTAATATGTAAAAATATCCTTATTAAAGAAAGATCTCCTTTCAATCAGATTTTTTTTGATGAGCTGTCTCTCTTTCTCTGTCTGTAATTCCCAACCCCTCACTGCATAGGTATTTGCCATGGCCATATGTTTCTGATACTGTACATTTCAATAGTTTCCTGGATTATGCATACTGCATTTTTTCCATTTATGAAAACCTCTCCAGTTGTGAAATACCATTACTAGGGGAAATCCTAGTTTCACTGAAGAGAAGGAAGGGCCGGCTTGAATTAGGAGGCTGTGGATAGAAGCATAAGGAAACTAACAACGTCTGTCACTTTGATTTACTGCAGAAGTCAGCAGCTCTCTGACAGAAATCAAATGCGACTCGGTAATCTGTACTGAACGAAGACTGCAACAATTGATTTCACAGTAAAGATAAATTCTCATGAAATGAAACATAATTGCAAGTATATGAAAAGCCTCTGTTGTGAAATAATGAATTCAAATTCCTATCTTATTGGGTTCTAAATTAAAATGAAAAAAAAACTTGAATAGGAGTGCTATCCTGCTTACAGGGGTAGTATTGCCTAAACAAGGGGGAGACGAAAAAACCCCCAAACAACCCAAAAAACTAGTTATGCCTTTTAGTGGACCAAATGAATATTAAAAGCTTTAGAATGATTCCACATATTGAAATCATGCATATCACTAAATACTATATGCTCCTAAATATTGCTTCACATGGACTAGGTAGAAGCCTTTTAGAGTTAAAGCAAATGGTCTGATGGAAACTGCCTTTTGACTCACTCACCACTTCTCACAGTGATTAATTGGCATTCATTCTTAAGCAGAGCTCATAATGCCAAGGAGAGGAGGATTTTGTCAAAGCATATGTTCACGTACAGTAGGTTCACATCCAATGGCCACATTGATGAATGAGCCCAAGACTCCTGTGCAAAGTTCAAAAACAAACAAAAAAAATTCTGTCCTTCCCAGAAAGTTTACTTTTCTTCTAGGATTTCAGTCCAAACACTTTGCCCGCTCCCCACCTATTTCCCGTAAAAACTATTTGCTGATTGGCATTTTTTTTCTTTCAGGCAAGTACTGTAACTTTGGGATAAATTCTATAGCCCCAAATGTGCTTCCTTTTAGGAACTGTACAGCAGTCCCAGCTGTCTTTGGCTAATAAGAGGAAGCAGTCATAATCTCTGATGATCTTGGTAATGACTATGGAATTCCAGATAGCACTATTTAATTCAATTTTTTTCTGTGCCACCTTAATATAACACTTTTGGCCCTGTGGCAGAGTATCAAGTCTTTCTTGTTGATTCATCATATTAACAGGCATTATTAGCTTGCATGAAGGTGGCTGAAATTTCTCTTGACTTGTGACAAGAGCAGTTTATTAAAATTTCTCCTAGGATATCACTTCTCCTTTGATTAGTAAGCGTAGGGAGTGCTTCTGCTCTTCTACTGCTGTATGTAGAGAAGGGATGTTCCTCTTCCATTTTTCCTAATCTAATGGTAACTCCTCTTTTCACCTCTCCATTGTCTGATGGAGAAAGGACACCAGCTTGGAGATTTTGAAGCTATGGACCAACAGGAGGAGGCTGGGATCTTTGAGGTCTACATTTGATTTAATTAAGGGAGAAGCATCAGCCTTTGACTGGGAGTTGAATTATCCGGGGGGGGGGGGGGGGG
>NW_017728993.1:67890673-67893270 GCF_001723915.1 Gavialis gangeticus
GGGGGGGGGGGGGTGTCCATTATTACCTACTTCCCTTTACACACAGGAAGCTCTGTTTCCCTGTTTGTTGCCCCTCTGTTCCCAAAGGGGGAAGCAAAGAGACAGGCAGTTGCACACAGTTCTCCATGCACTCCAGGGGCAGAGGGAAACTGTTGTGTTATCGACCTTGGCCAGAGTGCAGAGCAGTGCCTATCATTTTCTTCTTCCTCCTTGTGTGGGTAGGTGGAGGGTGGAGTTTGTAGAATAAAAGAAGTTCCCCTCCATGGTTACATGCCTGTGATACCGAGAATGAGGAATTAATGAACCTTGAATGTGTGCAGTGAAGATTTAAATATGACAGCATCTTTTATTCCCTAGTGGAAGCTGCATATCCAGACACAGGATTGTGGGGAGGGATGGCTATGACCACAGCAAAATCTTTCATCTGAGAGACCAACTGCAAGGCAGATTGAGGGACCATCATACATAGGCTGCAAATAAATGTTGTCCTTGTGCCGCCATAAATATTTTTATGGCAGCACAAAACCTGAGTGAACAGACATCCATGTCCCTTGTTTCACCACAATTGCCCAAAATTGCAAGCACAACAGTTCCTAGTAATATTTTCTGTTGCCTTTTCACAGTGGACAACTGTTTGTTTATGGTGCAAGAGCTTCCCTGGGGCTTCAGAGGTCTATCTAGTCTTTTGGGACAATGGTCCTGGGTGCCTGGCCTCCACATAGGACATGCATCTGCAGGCACAGAGTGGGGATGGCCATGGGCTTTCCTGCTATGTGCTTGCAGATGTACGTCCTGCGTGGAGGCCAGGCACCCAGGGCCATTGCCCCACAAGGCTTCCCCACTCTACACCTGCAGATGTTTTCCCCAGGTCAGAGCCAGGCATCCAGAGCTGTTGTCCCAGAGGACCAGGCTGCTGAAGCCCTGGAAGTGGTAGGGGCCTAGTTCTGTGGAAAAACTGCCCTCTGCCTGTCTATCTGATCAGCGGTGCTGGGACATATCCAAGCACAACTGATCCAGCCACAAAGACAGCATCTGTTTATAGCTATAGAGTCTTTAGGACTTCAAAGGTAGAGCCATAGGGATGCTTACCCAGAGTACAGATA
Organism: Gavialis gangeticus; assembly: GCF_001723915.1. NCBI lineage: Eukaryota > Metazoa > Chordata > Crocodylia > Gavialidae > Gavialis > Gavialis gangeticus. Next base: position 67,891,777 of record NW_017728993.1, read on the forward strand.
TGAGTCCTCAGCCCTGTATGCAGTGTGATAATAAGGAATGATGTGGTTTGTTATAGTGGTCCCAAGCTTAACTTTCCCAAACACAAAGTACTGAGCAAGTAACACTGAGCAACATCATGCTTTGCTTTCCCTAACAACCTCAGTTTTAACTTTCTGTTTCCATTGGCTACAAGCAGTATCGTAAGGTCTTGCACACAACATGGTGCCCATGAGCCATAGGTTGGGGACTATATGGTCTAGCTGAAGATATGTGGTGTGATAACCAGGGAGGTGCATTGAGACTTGACCTAGAAAGCTGACAGTGTCACAGTGAATGCCCAGGTTGACTCTCCTATGTTTACTTACAGCCATATGTGCTGATTTTTTTTACCTGCAGGTGCTTGCAGGCATACCCCACTCCCAAGATACTTTACTTTAAACTTGGCACATACCTATGCCAAGCCTTGCACACGCCCACAAGAGGCAGTGCATTACTTCAGCCTGGCTCTGCAGCATCTGTAAAAATTGGGCAGTTTAGTGGGGCTTTTTCCACTTCTATCTGATAGCTGATTGAATCAGCTTTAGCTAAAAGCACCAAAAAGCCCCACTGAAGCTCCTGATCTTTACAGACTCTATAGAGCCAAGTTGAAGTGATGCACCGCTGCTTTCAGTAAAGAGTGTTTTTTGTTTGTTTGTTTTGAGTTTGTTTTTTTTTAACATCTGCTAGTGTGGCTTTGTGGGTGCTAAGCACCCAATAAATTTTTTGGTGGGTGCTTGAGCCCTAGAGCACCCACAGAGCCTGTGCCTATGCTTACGGCAAGGCATATTCTGTATCACTGGGGACTCCTGGGCATCTCTCCCCTATCTAATTTCCCTATTCATAAAGAGACAAGTAAAGTGATAAAGAGACTTTCCATAGTGGGGGTCCCAAAACTGAACACAGTACTCCAGATATGGTCTCACCAGTGCTGAATAGAGGAGAATAATCATTTCTCTTGACCTGCTGGCAACACACCTACCAATGTAGCCCAGTATGGTGCTAGCCTTCTCAGCAACCGGGGCACACTGCTGCTGGCTCGTATTCAGCTTGTTGTCTGCTGTAACCCCCAGGTCCTTTTCTGCAGAGCTCCTGCCAAGCTAGTCAGTCCTCAGCCTGTACTGGTACATGGGATTGTTCTGTCCTAAGTGCTGGACTTTACACTTGTTGTTGTTGAACCTCATGGGATTCCTTTTGGCCCAATCCTCCAATTTGTGTAGGTCACTCTGAATCCTAGCCCTACCTCTGGTGTATCTACCATTGCCCCCAGCTTGGTGTCACATTAGTGGATTATAGTAGATATTCAGTGGCCATGAAGCTCACTTGGGACTACAGCATAGGGAATACCACTAGCAGAGAGGAGGCAATATGAAAATGTATACATTGCATCCTTTGCTGATTGCAAAGAGTGTGTGGAGATTGAATGCTGGTCTAGAAAGAATGCAGAGTGATGAGTCTGTAGGGGTCTTCTGTTAGTG
>NW_017728993.1:67898270-67901935 GCF_001723915.1 Gavialis gangeticus
AATGCTGGTCTAGAAAGAATGCAGAGTGATGAGTCTGTAGGGGTCTTCTGTTAGTGCCTGCTCATTAGAACCTTAAATAAAGTGGTTGTTTTTTCTCCTTACTTACTGTGGCTAGGCATATCTGGTTAACTGCATCCAAAGCATCGGGGAGATTGGGATGGTGCCCAAAATAGGGTAAGGGGGGGGTCAGGAGGAAGGTGCTGGATGGAAGCCAAGCTCAGGGAGTAAGCTTAGTCTGAGATATATGTTTTGTTACTGTTTTTGGAGTTGCCAAGAAACCTAAGCCCCAGGAAGAGTTAGGGATTGAGGCATTTTACAGCCATGTATGTTGTTATAAACGAGAGAATGAAAATCCATTTTAAAAATCTCTGAATTTTATCCAGAAAACCATTTTGAAGAATTGTAAACAAACAGCAAACTTCTAGACTCTATTCAATGCAAGTTAAGTTGTAATTTTAAGAAAACCCAAAACAATGAAATTGTTTAAACACATGGATTTTCACCCTAATTTAAAGTTGTTGCTATTTGAACAGTAGTTTAAGTCTTTGCATTTTAGACCTTCCATTTATATCGCTGTTCAAAGACAATCTTCATGCCATAAGTAGAACATAGTATTTGCAGGTAAGGGACACAGGTGTTGAGGTTTCAGTACTGTCATAACAAAACAAAAAGAGCCCTTATGACAAAGAAGCAGTTGTGTTAAAGTCATCACAAACACCTTTGTTGTGTTTAGCAACAGGGAAAGGATCTAATTACACAGGGAACTATAGACATTGTAGACTCATACCAAAGAAGTAGCATTTTCTTAATGACCTAAATGGAATAATCAAGTTTTTCTCCAGTTTGCAAGCTGCTGAGTTAGTAAATTAAGCTATTTACTAAAACAAACAAACACACCCACACAAAAAGAGTTTTTGACCTACTGGAAGAAGATGTAACAATCAGGATTTGTACATTTACTCTGTGTGTGTGTGTGTGTGTGTGTGTGTGTGTGTGTGTGTGTGTGTGTGTGTGTACATACATACGTACATACGTATGTATGTATATGTGTGTGTATATATATCTTATACAGTGTTGAGTCTTTAGAAGATACCTTTATTTGCTGTAGGTAGTTTAGCTGTGGACAGATTGAAACACATGCACAGTGCTCCTACTCAAGTTATGTTATTTTCTGTTGCTAGCTTTACTAAACTATCATCCATGATTATATCGAACAGCTCCCTGCCCAGAAATAATGGAGAAGTCTGAGTTAAATATAAAATAGAAGCAGTAGAAATGTCATTCTGGGATATTAGCGGAGTAGTTTTGTATCAGACGATTGCTACTGCAAATACTAATGATCAATAAAACATTAGTTCTATAGCTGTGTTTTACAGTTCTGTTTTAAGTCTGGATTCCATCATGGCTGGGGTGTGGTTGCAATAATTTTTATATTATCTGCTTACTTTCCCTTTTTACAGTTGATATATTGATCAATAGACTTCTGATAGCTGATTGAATCAGCTTTAGCTAAAAGTACCAAGGGACTCCTTACATGACCATGATTTATTAGATAAAGCTCTTATTCACTTATATTTTGTAGCATCATCTAATAGAGATTCAGCTTGGCTTTTCTGGATAGGAAGAGAAACTTTTTAGTCATGTGTAATTGATTTTAATTAAAATACTCATTGGAATGATTTGGAATGGCATGCCTTGATAGAAAATATTAGTCATTGTTGCTAACTCAGAGCAGATGGTTGGTTTCCTTTAAATAATCACATTTGCAAAGCCCTAACTACTACATATTTAGTATTTCTTTTCTTTTTTTTAAAGGAAGTGACTGGGGTTTTTTTTAAATGCTATTATGGAATTTCAGGTGTGTGTAGCATTATGTCGAAGCACAATTCAAATTTAATTTATTGCATACAGCTTGCTTACAGTTGATATCATATCTAAAATATTTGTCTTGATGTTTAGATTACTTTACTTTCTCCTTTTTCCTTTTATCGTGGCTGTATATATTAAACCCATATTGTGTGTATATATATATTTTCATTTTGTGGTATGTTCTGACTAAATTGAAAATACCTAGTAAATTATTTTTTTTAAACCATTTCATGGCAAAATTTGGGATCAGCTTGCATTCAGTTACTGACTTTCATTGTCAGTTGTACATTAATTGCATCATAATAGAGAGGCCCAGAAGTTTACCAAAAAAATCATATGGTAAACATTCCAGTTTTAGGCCCCAATCTGGTAACACACGTTTATCTTTAAGTCTGTGAGTAGTTTCATTGGCTTCAGTAGGTCTACTCTGGTTAAGCTTGTGTTTGTGTTTTTGCAGGATCAGAGCCTTGGGTGGCTTATGAACACGGTCCTGCATATTTCACAGACATTCTTGCTATATAAAAGCTAGTTACAGCTTTCATGGTATGTGTACAGGCTTATGAATGAGGATAAGTGCAGCTAAATATAATCTTAATCTGATGTTTTCTCCTATATTTTCTTTAGTACTTACATGCCACTTACAATACATCTCCACTTATCAAAATACCACGTTCCTCATCTCCATGATATCAAAGGAGCTTCCTTGTACACAAAATTAATATGTTGATAAGGATAAATTAGAAGTGAAAAAGATATGTGTATATATAGTGGTTGCTCTTATATACCTGCCAGTTTTCCATTAGTTAAATAAATAAGGTTATCTCAATATTAAGGAACTGCTAAAAAATTGTATATCTTGAGGTCTAGCTATTTAGCTTACTAAAGTAATATTTTTTGAAGGGTGACCACTGTACAGTGAAACCTACATTAGCACTGCCTCCAGTACAGTAGACAACTTTTAAAGCTATTCCCCTGTGGCTTTCAGTGCAATTTTATTCAGCTGTTAGTTAAAAACTGGAACCACAGTAACTCTTCTCTTTTTTATGGAATGTAACTTTCTCCATGGAATGTTCCATGACTGCAGTGTTCAGCGCTGCTGTGACAGGAATCCTTCAAGTGCAGAAACTCTTAATGCCAGCAACAGCATTGCTGTCCTGGAAATTGTCTGGCACATCCCTGCCTCCTTCCATGTGCTTTCAAATACCTTTTCTATTTCCTTTCTCTCCCAAGTAGCATACTTACATTAGGGAAACAAAAAGCTATGAGCACAAGATACTACCATGAGAATATTTCTGGAGAATATGTTAAAACATAATACAAGAAAACTGCTCTGGAGATTTTGTGGAAGGGTAAATCCTGCCAACCCAGTGCCATAAGCAACAGGGTTTTGGGAGTCTCCTGTCTGACTGGAGACAGTTGGTCAGAGAGGGGCTTTTCAGTCCATGATAGCAGTGAGTATGAGTCTGAGTGGATTGTACGTGGTATCACTGAACATTTTTACTATTAGTAAGAATTACAATCAGAATTATATGAGAGGCAGGATTTTTGTGGGATAGCTATTTTATTGGGCCACTTGTGTAGTTGAGAGAGATTTTTAGATTAGCTTTGGGGCACCCTTCCTCACATCTCAAAAAGAAGCAGGCACAGTTTGGCCCTTGAGACCTGAAGAAGGCCTTCTTGTACCTGAATGCTTGTCTCGTGTGTATTTTCAGAACCCCCATGGCTACAAAATCACCCCAACAGTTTTAGAATGATAGATACGGATATTTTATGTTCTTGATCACCTGGGCAATAGT
>NW_017728993.1:67902321-67909375 GCF_001723915.1 Gavialis gangeticus
TTTAAGAAGAGGCTGGATGCCTACCTGGCTGGACTCATTTGAGTCCCGTTTTTGTTTTGGGGGTTTTGTTGTTCTCCCGCCCTGGTGGGGGGTCGGGCTAGAAGATCTACTAGGTCCCTTCCGACCCTAAATCTATGAAACTATGAAACTATGTTAAACAGTAAGCAATTCTCTTTAATCTGTATTATTCACTTTGCTGTATTGAAAAGTCCATCACCACTGTTGAAAATTGTGAGAATTGTAACATTTTTTTATGAATGGCATCTATGCTGCAGTTTCTTTCACCATCTTGCATATTGGTACCCACTTGGGTTGAAAGAGTTGACTCCTGCTCCAGGCTGGAGGGGTGAAGCCATGACTTCAGTTAATTTATTTGATGTGATTGGCATGTTTTTGGCTTTGGGAAACTTCATTCCCTATTGAATCAGAAACTGGAAGTTAACAAAACCACAGGAATGCTGGAGTAACATCAGGGGTGGGCAATTATTTGGGCCTGTGGGCCACATATGGAGTTTTGGGGATCTGTCACAGACTAGGTCAGCACCCCGTTCCTCCCCCGTGTGCAACAGCTCACCAAACCTTCCTATGTGGGATGCGACCACAGGCAGCAGCTTCAGCTGGGGCCCCCACTGCTAGCAGCACCATGTCTAGGCCACCCTTCTACCCCAGAGAGGGGCTCAGGCAGACACCCTGATCCCCAGTGGGAACCTGCCAGCTGTGTGGGTGCTCATGCCAGCACCCACCGGCTGCTGATTCCAGCGTGCAGAATGGGAACTGGTGTAAGCTGTAGGGATTGCTGTAGGTGTGGGGCGGGAGGGGGAGGGAGAGAGAGACCGAGAGAGGCACTCTGCCCACCTCATGCCCATGATGAATGGCAGCAGCCATTGCTGGGCACCAGGAAAAAGCAGGATCTGGTGGTGGGTATGCTTGCAACACCCAGGGCCCTTCTGGCTGCAGCCTCCCAGAGCCTGCTCCAGGTCTGCCCAGTGGCTCCTCCCCACTACCACTTCTGCCACTAGCACTGCTTCCTGGCTCTGGGCAGCTGCAGCCAGATGGGCCCCAGCAGCAGCAAGCACACCTGCTGCCAAGTTCAGCTTTTTCCCGGCACCCAGCACTGGCCACTGACACTGATTGAGGGCAAAGCTGCTTCTCTCTCTGTCTCTGTCTCTCCCCTCCCCTCCTCCCTCTCCCCTCCCCCATCCAAATCATCCTGCATCTACAATACATCTTGACAGCTTACATCAGCTCCCTCCCTGTGCACCAGAAGCAGCTCTGGGCAGACAGTGGCTTCAGCTGTGGACACACCCAGCAGGTTTCTGCTGGGATTGTGGCGTCCACCTGGGTTTGCAGGTGACACTGCTGCATCAGTGTATCAGCTGTGGTCCCAGGCAATTGACCTGATCCCCAGCAGGAACCTGCTGGCAGCATCCATAGCTGATGCCAGCACATGTCCAATGCTGCTTCCAGTACGGAGGGTAGGAGCTGGTATAAGCTACAGACGGGGCCAGGATGTGCCCACCCACCAGCTCCCCATGGCCCAGATCCCATGACATTGTGGCTGCTGGCCTGTGGTTGACTTGTGCCTCTACTATTTAAGCTATGTGGGGTTCTGAATGTCTCTGGGCTGAAGATCTGAAAATAGGATTTTTACCCAGTACACTATCCATAGAGAAACAGAATTATAAAATCAAGGTAGGTAGGTGTTCCGTGTCTGTTCTGTTACAGGTTTATTGATCTGCAAACATGTGTTTTGGCCTGGCTTCATTTTTATCCCATAGAGCAGAAGGGGAGAATCAGCTCTGACAAACTAATAGCTTTGTTTCAGTGTTGCCTTTGTTAGGTGCAAGTTGACTGCTCTACAGTCAGAAAACTTTAGCTACAAAGTACTACATCAGATATCAGAGCAAGTGTGTAGGGCATTTCAGGCAGATGTACTTAGAGGGGACATTTCTAGACCCATATTGTTCAACATCTTCATTAATGATGTGGACATTGGAGTCAGAAGCGGACTGACCAAGTTTGCTGATGACACCAAACTTTGGGGCAAAGCATCCACACCGGAAGACAGGCAGGTGATCTAGACTGACCTAGACAGGCTCAGCAGATGGGCAAACGAGAACCTGATGGTGTTTAACACTGAAAAATGCAAGGTTCTCCACCTTGGGAAGAAAAACCTGCAGCATCCTTATAGGCTTGGCAGTGCTATGCTGGCTAGCACTATGGAAGAAAGAGACTTAGGGGTCATGATTGACCACAAGATGAACATATGCCTGCAATGCAATGCTGCGGCTAGTAAAGCGAGCAAAACGCTGGCTTGCATCCGTAGATGCTTCTCAAGCAAATCCCAGGATGTCATTCTCCCTTTGTACTCGGCCTTGGTGAGGCCATAGCTGGAGTACTGCATCCAGTTTTGGGCTCCACAATTCAAAAAGGATGTGGAGAAGCTTGAGAGAGTCCAGAGAAGAGATCAGGAAACCAGACCTTACAGCAACAGGCTGAGAGCTATGGGACTCTTCAGCCTGGAAAATCACAGGCTCAGGGGTGATCTGATGGCCACCTATAAGTTTATCAGGGGTGACCACCAGTATCTGGGGGAACGTTTGTTCACCAGAGCACCGCAAGGGATGACGAGGTCGAACGGTCATAAACTCCTGCAAGACCGTTTCAGGCTGGACATAAGGAAGAATTTCTTTACTGTCCAAGCCCACAAGGTCTGGAACAGCCTGCCATCAGAGGTGGTTCAAGCACCTACATTGAACACCTTCAAGAGTAAATTGGATGCTTATCTTGCTGGGATTCTATGACCCCAGCTGACTTCCTGCCCTTCAGGCGGGGGGCTGGACTCAATGATCTTCCAAGGTCCCTTCCAGCCCTAATGTCTATGAAATCTATGAAATCTAGTTGCCTTCAAACCATGCCATGAGGGAAATGACCCAGAGAGTAGGTGATCCATAGATTTGCAGTCCAAGAGAGAAGAAAAATTGATGCACCCTACTTCAAGTGGGACATCTACTTGGTGGGACAAGATGTCCAATGATGAAGTCCCACCACATGCTGATGGCATATCTATTGAGGCATTAATAATGAAGGCCTGTTCCCAAGTAACTCTTGTACAGTGAATTGAACAGGAAAAGGGTGCATATAGTTGCTCAAGAAAACCCTTCAAGGGCAACCTAGAGGCACACTTGACTGAGTGCAATCTCTTTTGAGTTAATTCTTTTGAGCTTTTGGTTGAAAAGAGGTGGCATCAGAGTGCCAAGGTGCATATAGGTCTTTTTTGAACAGCCATAGTGTGCCCTTGGGCAGGGAAATATGCAAGTGAAGGATGCAGTAACAGACTGGTTCGTGTGTTGAATTAACTCCCAGTGATGACACAATGCTTATATTCTGAACTGACATTCTGCCTGTCCTTCCCAGTAGTGTGTAAAGGGTGAAAAATACTTACTTGTGATAAAACTTTCCTGAAAGTCAAAAGGATGGGCTGGGTCCAAATCAACTCTCTAGGTCCAAATCAGGACTTAGGAAGAACTTTAAGTGTCTAAGTCACCAAGAGAATTCAATAGCCACAAAACAGTTTAGGTACCTAGATTCATTAGGAAACTTTTTTTGGCCAGAAAAGGCCCTTATGTACCTTAGTCTCCAATTCCATAGGCAGGGACAGAGCATTAGGCCTGTGCAAAGCAGCTACTATTTGCTTCAGATTCAGCTGATTTGGGGGGACAGTGATTCGATTCCATGATTCAAATCACTGTCCTGAATCGATTTGGCCGAATCTGATTCCAAGATTTGGATGCTGCCAAATCCCCGAGTCACACAGGCCCCATCCCCCACCTGCTCTGCCAGCCCCGGTAATGGCTATCCCACACACCCCAGCTCCCGACTCTTTGAAGAAAAAAGCCCCCATTCACCAGCTCCTGCCTGGTGGGGGGCGATCCCCACTACCTCCCACTGCCCCATGCCATGTGGGGGGGCTCCCTTTTGCTGGCCCCCAGAACTCCTTATACATGAGCAGTCTGAATCCTGAGATGATGAAAGCACCTGCCTTACAGTCCTGAGTCAGATGCCTAAGCTCTGTGAAGTTGTGTGGGATTTCATACCAGACATACCCTGCAACTAGCATTTCCTATTGGCTAACTGGATTGGCCTGGGAAAGCACCTGCTGTATAGAAAATGTAGATGTCTACCCTGTCTATCTGAATCATCTTCCTGGGGCCGTGCACCTAAATTTTAGGCACTGTGATACCTAAGTGGAGGTACATACAAGATTGATGTGGATTTGGCCTGATATTCCTAGTCTAATATATTTAAATCCAAATTATTTATTTAAACACCAAGTTACTGAAGGGAGAAGAAGGACTGCTTGTGTGGAGTGCATGCATACCAAACGTTTCAATTTCCCTCTCCCTGCTTCTTCATACTGTCTGCAGCAAATTGACAGGCACTACATTCATTGCAAACCAAGTCATTTCTCACACCTCTCTCTGTCCCCTCTTGAACACTGACAGATTGCTGCCTTTGAAGCAAGCAAGCCATCAGGGAGCTTATCTTCCCATCAAGAAAACAAAGCCTGTCATTAGCTCAAACTCTTCTTGAATAGCTTTTTGCAAGGAAGGAATGGAGGGACATTACCAGCTGACCTGCTGATTAGTTCCAAAAAGTGCTAAATGGACACTGTCCTGTCTGCCTTTATTCCAGTGAAATTGGAGACACACACATACACCTCAGCATTAGCTAGCATGGCCAGATGCCAGCTGGGGTCTGTGCTGCTGGGGTCCCTGCTGTGGGAGAGGAGAATCCCTGCTTGAGCAGCAAATGAGAGAAAGGTGGGGCAGGGGGATGCCAGGTAGACACTGCTGGCTCCTGGCTGCAGTCCCCCACCCCCTTCTCAGCTAGTCAGAGCTCCAGCTAGGGAGGAGGGGGGAGGAGACATCCCTGCTCTCTGGAGCAGACAGCTCAGCCCACCCCAGGGCTGAAACCATGCTGGGGGACTCTGATTTAACTTAAACCAGGAAGGGGTCTGGGCCAGAAGTTCAATAAACTGATTTAATCCAAATCAGTTAAGTCTGATACTACATTCAACCAGGTTTATCTTAAACCAGTTTTGGCTATTTTGAAACTAGTTTATGTGCACTGAACTTGTGTTCTTTTACAGGTTTAAGCCAGTTTCTGATCATGTAAACCGGTTTATGTATAACTTCTGTCCCTAGCCCTTTACTCTAAGTGATTTGTATTACTTTAATTTACAACAATTTAATTATGGGCACATTTTTGTCTTTGTTAAATTAGGTAGGATATTACATTAAATTAATGAAACTTTACAAGAGGAAATAGCATAAACAATTGTGGTATGCATACCTGTAGTTTTATACACAGTTTCCTTTTGTTAGTATTTCAAGCACATTAAATATTTGAATGAGTTGCGATAGGATAACTTGAAAAAATAAAGTTCTGTTCCTTGGCAATTTCACTGCAGTTATCTATATTTCTTTTCTGTGTTTTTAAAAGCTATTGTATGCAACCAAGATTTGTATCACTCAGAGTTCATCTCTTCTTGTTTCCTGCCTCCCTACCTGATGTCATTGTTATGAGCTTTTGATGTCACAATTGGTTGATGTAAGGAGGACACTGATAACATAGCTGTGTTCTATCCTATGTGGAATAAGTGGATGATGCATAAAGACTATCCAGTTTCTGTGCAAATATCAATAGTAATTTTAAAAAGTGAAAGGAAGTAGACCACAGAAAACTGTGAATGGGTTTCAGTAAGGTTTTCCATGAAACACCATTGGGCCCTTAATGAATAAAACCTGTTAGTTTGTTAGTTAGTTTTTGGGGTTTTTTTAAAGATTTTGTTAGCTACAGAAAAAACTCTCTTTAGAGGTTATTTTTACTTCATCTGTTTGGAAAAACCTTTCTCAGTTTTATGTTTGTGGAAAAAGAGGTGTCCAGTGATTCAAGTGTTAATGTGAGACTCAAGAAAATCTGGGCTGATTTCCTTGCTCCATCACAAACTTCCTGTGTGACTTTGAACATGTCATTTAGCAACTCTGGGCCTTGGTTACCTAAATGTCTAACAAGAATAAAGCAGAGCTCTCTTACAGGGGTACTGTCAGGAGAAATGTATTAAAGGTTGAGGCACTGAAATACCAGTAACAGGAGCTATATGTGTCTTATAGATGTATAGTATTCTGTCAGTGCTTCTAGGATACAAGTCACTGTCACAGCGGGGATAAAATATAGAAGCCCTGCCTATATCTTGTTCTAGGCAGTGGGTTACACTCCCTTTTCATTCGTTGCTTAAGATTCATTGTGGTTTTTATACGAAAAGTCATAATTTTCACTATAGGATTATAATACTTTGGCATCATTATCCCAAAAGGTATTTTTCACTAGCTAGGATTGTATTTCACTGAAAGAGCAAAAATCTTAGTGATCCTTGCCATCTAAGTTTTATAGCTTTTTATTTTGTATCACTGTTTCTCAGCCTTCTTGGGTTATAGTTGCTTCTAGCATTTCAGCATATTTTCCATAGTTGTAGCAGTCAAGTAGTTGTAACAGCCTAATTCATTTGCCTAAGAAATAGTTCAATAAAAAAGGTTTCCTGATAACAAATTAGAGTAATTACTGCGCAGCTGCTCAGTGTTGGTTTCCCTTATCATGGCATTCTTGTATTTGCTTTACTCTCTACATGTTGGTTCAGACTTCTGAAACACTGAATGCATCTACACATGCATTTACTCCAGCCTAGATTTACTCTGATGGAAACTAAGCTGGAGTAAGGGTTTTTAGGCAAGCATCTACCCATACGGAGATTTGGGAGAAGATTTACACCCAGTTCCCTGCAGCCCTGCAATGGGCCTCTGCTGTCAACGGGGGGAGCTCCAGGGTCCCACTGGGAGTTAGCTCAGGGGCTGGTAGGGAGCACCAGGCCAAGAAACATGGGGCTTGGAAAAAAGCTGCAGGGGAGGGACAGGCCCCAGCCCCCTGCCCCAATCCACCAGTGGGGCAGCTAGTTTTCTGCTAGCTTCCCCACTGGCAGATCGGGACAGGGCAC
>NW_017728993.1:67914375-67920155 GCF_001723915.1 Gavialis gangeticus
CTTGGTTACCTAAATGTCTAACAAGAATAAAGCAGAGCTCTCTTACAGGGGTACTGTCAGGAGAAATGTATTAAAGGTTGAGGCACTGAAATACCAGTAACAGGAGCTATATGTGTCTTATAGATGTATAGTATTCTGTCAGTGCTTCTAGGATACAAGTCACTGTCACAGCGGGGATAAAATATAGAAGCCCTGCCTATATCTTGTTCTAGGCAGTGGGTTACACTCCCTTTTCATTCGTTGCTTAAGATTCATTGTGGTTTTTATACGAAAAGTCATAATTTTCACTATAGGATTATAATACTTTGGCATCATTATCCCAAAAGGTATTTTTCACTAGCTAGGATTGTATTTCACTGAAAGAGCAAAAATCTTAGTGATCCTTGCCATCTAAGTTTTATAGCTTTTTATTTTGTATCACTGTTTCTCAGCCTTCTTGGGTTATAGTTGCTTCTAGCATTTCAGCATATTTTCCATAGTTGTAGCAGTCAAGTAGTTGTAACAGCCTAATTCATTTGCCTAAGAAATAGTTCAATAAAAAAGGTTTCCTGATAACAAATTAGAGTAATTACTGCGCAGCTGCTCAGTGTTGGTTTCCCTTATCATGGCATTCTTGTATTTGCTTTACTCTCTACATGTTGGTTCAGACTTCTGAAACACTGAATGCATCTACACATGCATTTACTCCAGCCTAGATTTACTCTGATGGAAACTAAGCTGGAGTAAGGGTTTTTAGGCAAGCATCTACCCATACGGAGATTTGGGAGAAGATTTACACCCAGTTCCCTGCAGCCCTGCAATGGGCCTCTGCTGTCAACGGGGGGAGCTCCAGGGTCCCACTGGGAGTTAGCTCAGGGGCTGGTAGGGAGCACCAGGCCAAGAAACATGGGGCTTGGAAAAAAGCTGCAGGGGAGGGACAGGCCCCAGCCCCCTGCCCCAATCCACCAGTGGGGCAGCTAGTTTTCTGCTAGCTTCCCCACTGGCAGATCGGGACAGGGCACTGGGACCTACCCCACCCCTGCAGCTCTTTCCAAGCCCCGTGCCTTGATCACCCAAGCAGAGGTCTTGCATCTCCCTGTTGCCGGGGCAGTGGGACATAGTCCTTAGCCACGCTTCTGTGGCAGAGCTGCCCCACCAGCAGCAGGCAGCTTCTGGAGGTAGGGAGCTATCTCCTGCCCCCTGGTAGATGGCTGCCCAGGAGCAGATTTTGCTTTCAGCCAAGCATCTACACAAGTGCTATAGTGCAGTTACTAATCCCAAGTAAATTTGCTACTTGGATTTGCAGGAAGTAAATTTACTTGGGTTTAGGGAGGTTTACTGCAAAGTAAGTATGTGCACATTTAGATGCACATGCTTACTTTGCAGTAAACTATGCTAATGCAAAGTTAAGCATCTCATGTAGATGTGCCCACTGTAGATTAAATAAGATTCAAATATCTTTGTCACCTGTTTAAGGCAACTGTGATTTCTGTAAATATCTAAGGAAAACATATAGCTTGACATCTTGGCTAAGTACAGACAGTCAAAAAGGCCAAGGCTGAATCAGTTCAATCTTTGCAGATTGATTTAAACTGCATAGATTGAACCAATAAGCAAGTGAACAGACATTCACTTTTGATTCCAGAAATGCAGTCACATACCTGCAGTGGCCCAAGCCAGAATTTGGGGTTGCTTGAACATGCATATCTTCTCAGTTGGAATAGACAGCTTGGGCCAAGGCTAGCCCACTCACCCCGCAAGGGAGAGAGGGGGTGTATGGGCAGGTGCAAAGCGTCCTGGGATGCTTGGGGACTGTCAGTTAACTTGAATCTGGAGGTGATCTGGGACAGAAGTTCAATAAACCAATTTGATCTAAATCAGTTAAGTCTGATACTACATCCAGCCAGGTTTATCTTCAACCAGTTTTGGCCATTTTGAAAGTGGTTTATGTGCACTGAACTTATGTTGTGTTACAGATTTAAACTGGTTTCTGATCACTTATACTAGTTTATATGTAATTTCTGTCCCTAGTCCTTGTGCCGAATGAAATCAGTGGGAGTTTAGCTATTACTTCATTGAAGCCAGGATTTCATTTATGCCATGAGATTCTAATGAAATATATAAACCTAATGATAATGTAATGTATGCTAATATGCAAAGGGCATGTTTCACCACAGTGGATATATCAACATGTGCCCTTAAAGCTATGTGATAAACTCTGGCACAGTTTGTGCTGGAGTCAGCTGCACATGCACCAGTTTGATCTGGGGCAGAGCAACCCCAGGCTGGCAGGAAGTCTGGGGGGTCAGACCCTGGCTCTGCGGGGTCTGAGCCTGGCATTGGAACTGGCTGGGGCTGAGGGTGCTAAAATGTGGGGCTAGGTGGCAGACAGACCCCACATTTTAGCACACTTGTACCCCAGTCAGCCCCTGTCACTGTCTACATATGCATTTCAGTGCATGTAATTACTCCTCCTTAGGAAGGTAGTGTTCCTGAGAGTACCATCCTACAGTGGAATTAATACATTTACTGCGCACTAATAGTAGCTCGTGTAGATAGTGACACTTTACTGCAGAGCTAATTAGTCAACTCCGTAATAAAGCGCATGTGTAGATGCACCCAGTATGTGCTAAATGGACCAGTACAAAGGCCTGGGTGTCAGTGCCACCTCTTTTGTGAGACATAATGGTAGTGTATTGCTAAATGTACAGGCTTTATACCTATCCATTTCCCCATGCTGCATTGAAAAAACAGTTTTAGGAGCTTCTTTTTTGCCACATGATATTCTTATTGGCATGGGAGAGAAACACCTGCAATGGAGAGTTCCATCAAGTTTATCTCACCTCAGATGTGAGAGAAGTGAAAATTTCAGAATCCTATAAATGCTAGAGAAAGTGGTCTAACCAGTGTTAATAATGGAAGTGATTTTGGTTGTATAATGCAATTTTTTCCCCAAAAAATGTTAGCATTTCATTTCTGAATGCAGTGCTTCTAATGCAGCATGTCTTTAGAGTCCTCCATGTTGCAGAGTGTGAAAATTAACATGATTTTTTTATTGTGGTCCTTCCCCCCAAACCGTTTTATTGCTCCTAAGAAAACAGTTGCATTGCAATGGAAAATCTATTCTTGGATATCTGTTAAGATCTAGCAAAATGTGGCTTTATAACTTTTCTCAACTAAGCTTTTGCCTTTCCTAAAAAGACTGTTGGCTGACAAATTTACAGCAATCTGTTCTGTATATAGATTTTAAGTTTGGTAACTAATGGCTAAAGCATGAAGGGAAAAATCTGTTCTATTTACTGGAGAATTTACAAGTACCACCTCCCTACATATCATTTATTTTCCCTTCTTTCTCTTTTCTTCCATTAAGTTATTCCCTAAATGCAATGATAGTACCTTGTTACTAAGAGAATTGCATGCAATAGGTGTTGGATGGGTCTTTCTATTGCTGTGGAATCCAGCTGAGTTTTTAAAAAAACTGATTAAGTTGTCATTCTTTTCCTGTTTCATTTTCTTTTACTGAAGTTGTTCAAAACCTAAATCTAAATAGATATCACGTTGACAAAATTTGTAGTGGTTTTCATTAGCCTCAACTGTCAGTTACAAGATCCACAGCTTTGTTGGCAGTTCCTCTGTGACTCTTTTCCCTCAGCATCACAGCAGTATTATTTTTCCCTAAATGTGTCCCAGTGTTTAACAAATGGGTAGAAAGCCTGATTTTGAAGGCAGTTACATGTTGCATCCAGGCCATTATCTTTTGGTGAGATGTGGTGTGGAATTTTGTTTAATGTTTTTAGGTACTCCATGTAATCTTCAGAGAAGCACTGCATATTTGACTGTTATTTACTCCACTGTTGATAAAACTACCTAATAATTGCAGATCCCATGGGATTTTCTATTTGACATGCTGTAGATTTGATGCAGCGAAGTAAAGTTCAAGTTTTACAGTGTGATGTTCTATGTTCTAGGAATGTTTACAAGGATTACCGTTTCCTTGAGCTAGCCTGCGACTCCCAGGAGGAGGTGGATAGCTGGAAGGCATCTCTGCTGCGGGCTGGTGTCTACCCAGATAAATCCTCAGTAAGTCAAACAGCTTGCTAGTTTTTTCAGTAGCTGCACTAGCTAGGACTTGGAAAAATCTCTCTCTCTCTCTCTTTCTCTTTCTCATTTTTCTGGGAAGAGATTTAGTTTTAAGCTCTGTCTGTAGATGTCTAGAAATATTATGTATTTTTGCATTGCTATAATTGAGTTCACATCTGTGGCTTTTTTTAAAGGTTCATCATCAAATAAATTATTGTAAAATTACATTCTGAGTCCAGTCAAGTGACAAATAAACCCCCTGGCTAGAAGAGAAATAATTTTATTACTTAAAAAAAAAGAATCCTTAAAGACCTGAATAATAGAAATGATGCTCTGTTTTGGGTGCTTCCTCAACTTCACCAAATCTATTCATATTTTTTTGAGATAAAGTATGGTTTGAAGCATGTATTTTTGCATATTCCTATTCTAGAACTGAAGGAGGCATACCAGTCTATCATGTGATTTTTATTTCACTGCTTCACCGTCTGTTTCAGTATCTGAGGCAAATACCAACTAAGCCTTTCATGTACAGCTTTAATAAGATTATGAAAAATATTAAACCAAAAAAATCATATCAATTTGATACACAATATAGAAAGCTGGGAAATGAGTTTGTCAAACTGCCCTTTCACATTTTAATGGCCTCTCTCTCTTTTGCTGTTATTATTTATACATAGTTCTGGCAGGGTTTGGTCCAGTTTCTAAGGTGACCTCATTGCATGAGTCTGTGTAAGCTTCTAGTTCACTAAGTTTCTGGTTTCACTGGAGCCATGCTAGTACAGATTCCAATACGAGTGCAGAGTCCTGGTACAGGATGCCATTGTTGGTTAAAGAACATGCCTATTTTATTTTACAAATTTGATTTCCTTTATAAAAGGCCTGTAGTATCTAGGACAGATCTATAGTAGCCCCTAGTTCCCCCTACCATGATAAAATTTCCAGAGGACTGGGTCAGTGGGAGAATTTTCTCCCTTTCTTTTTATATGTTTAGTATGCTTTCAAACTGTGATACTTGGCAGTTTTGCAGAAAAGATCTATGTTATTTTTCTGCCTTTTTCTAGTATTTGTAACACCTCCCAATTTGGTATTAACTACATGTTTAGGGGAAGGACAGAGGGACTTTGGTATCTAGTAAGGGTATACAAAACAGGCCATATTTGATTCAGATTCGACCTGAACCGGGGACAGTGATTCAATTAGTTGATTCAGATCACTGTCCTGATTCGATCTGACCAAATCTGAAGATTTGATGCTGATTCAGAGAATCAGCAATTCGGACATAGACATAGCTTTAAATGTTTTTTCTACATACCTCTAAGTACCAGGCATGGCTCATGAATGCTGCAGTGGTGGGGTGGATGGAGCGTCCCACAGGAGCGCAGGGTCCTCCCTCACCCCCCACCCTTTCGGTCCACTTCCGGGTCTACCACCAAATGTGCAGGGGACCCCCCCTGCATTCCCCTGGCTTGGCAATCAGCCGTGGGGGGACCCCAGGTGCCCCCTCCAAACCCAGGAGGCACTCTGCCGAGCTGGGGGGCCAGAGGTCCCCTGCGTGCTCCCCAGCGGACCTGGAAGTGGACCAGGAGTGCTTCTGGTCCACTTCCGGGTCTACTGCCAAGCATGCCGGCAGCCCCCCCCACCCCTGTGCTCCCATGGGACACTCCATCTGCCCCAGAATCTCAGCATTCACAAGCCACTTGGTACCTTGGAGTATGTAAAAA
>NW_017728993.1:67925155-67926873 GCF_001723915.1 Gavialis gangeticus
GAATCTCAGCATTCACAAGCCACTTGGTACCTTGGAGTATGTAAAAAGAAAAACAACATTTAAAGCTGTGTCTATGTCTGAATCTCTCCGAATTGATTTGGAGCATTCAAATTCAGTTCAGAGACATTAAAGGATCTCCTGATTCAATTCAGATTTGGGTGCCAAATTGGGCTGAATCGCCACCGAATCATATCAGTGGCTGAAGCTTTACACAGCTCTAGTATCTAGCTGCCCTTTGGCCTTTGAAAGTCTTCCCATAATACATTGTTTAAACCTTCTTCATTAACTGTTTCACTTTTAATGCATATTGTTAGTGGTATGAATATATGTTTTCACATCAAGGGGCTCTCACATCAAACTGCTCAGCAGTGCACTCATTTCATGATAGTTACTCCTACAGCCAGCTTCCATTCCTTCCTCTGACCACTCAGCGCTCAGAGCATCTTCTTCATTATCTTCCACATAACATCTCCTTCCTCACTGCTATCAGTCTTCATAGGACATGTCTCTGCTTTTCAGTCAAGGTTCTTTGAGTAGATGTGATATCTTTTATTAGGCCAACCGAATGTCATTATACCTGACCTCCTCATTCTATGTGGTATTGTACCCATGCATAGCTTTCTCATCATACCATGCTTACAGACTCCCAGAGAAGTATCACTTACCTGATTATTACTTTTCTATCCCCCTAGCTGAGTACACAGGTAAAATTTTTTTTTTAACTGGTTATATTTGTTGTTATTTGAGATATCTATCTGCATCTATTTATCTAATACATTGTATGTTCATTCCTGTCCTGTTTAGGTTTTTGTTCTTGTTGCCCTTGTAAGATTTTAAGTCCTTCAGGGCAAAGGCAATACTTTATTCCATATCTGGGCAATGTCTAAAAGCTATGGGATGCATCATAGTTTAAGTAGTTAAAAATTCAAATTGGAAGCACATGCTACAGTTTCTATAGTAAAAGACAATTTATTTTCCTAATTCATACTTATCATCTTCCAAAGGTATAGTTTCCAGCATAAATATACTTTTAAATATATAGAATACTTACAATTACAAAATAAATATTTATGGTCTGTGTTGTGCAGTGGTTCAGACAAGAAGATCATAGTGGTTATTTCTGGCCTACATTTATGATTTTACAGAAAGTTACTGTGCCAGTCAATAATATATGAGATACCACAGTTATGTCTTAGCCAAAATATAGGGAAATATCTCTAATATAATGATGTTATAATTATTGGTAGTTGGTGGCTTTGATGGTGACAGCTTATGCACTGTTTAATCTGTTTGCATATATTAGGTATATTTAAAACACTGTAAATACATGGGCATGTATATTTTCTATTATGTAATGTTTAAATATTAAATGACAACAACAACAAAGCAACACAGTAACAATAGAAGTCCTGTACCTAAAGTACATACTTCAGCAAATTGTTTATACTATAATACAATAAATGTTGTTTTCTTTCAATGGTAGTAATGCTATCTGTGTATGTATAGTGCAGTGTGATCTTCACGAAAGAGTCTAATTCCTGGCCTACCACATTTATTTCCTAAGCCCTTTACATGCAATAGAGTGGGTCCTCAGATATCAGTGCTTGGCAATTGTGATTAAAGGAAGATTTTTCAGGGGCAGTTGCAGAATAATAAGATACTTTTATTTTTAAAGGTTTTTTGGAACGGTTTCAGACATCTTTCTCCCCCCTCCCCTT
>NW_017728993.1:67926907-67929886 GCF_001723915.1 Gavialis gangeticus
AGTTTTTTTAGAACGTTTTCAAATCTTTCTCCCCCCCCCCCCCCCCCCAACCACACCCTTTGTTTTCTCTATTTACCATTTACAGGGGCTAGGAAATTAACTACCAGCCCTTTGGATAATTCTCAAACCTTTTTTTACTTCTATAACGATAGATAGTATTGCGTATCAACTGAAGAATGCCCACAAGATTAGGAGAAGATCCTCTGAGTAAAATTTTTCATGCAAGTCCTTCATTTTAGTGCCTGGGGCAAGAGTAAATTAGTTCCCATATGGGGTCAGACATGGAAGAATTCAGAGTTGAGAAGACCTCCTCCATCTTGGTAACTCATGTACAGTAACCACTTAAGCGTCCATTAGGCCAATCTACCTCACAAACTAGTGCTTAAAATGTTATCCATTATAGCTTTGGGGATCTTGAAATGCAGATACAAGTGGTATATGCTGACTAAAAGAAATGCCTCTAACATTTAATGAAAGTCAAATCAATTCTCAGAACTTCTAGAGTGCCAAACATCAAGAAATTATTCAAATTACTATGCCTTTGAAAAATAGCCAGTCTGGAGTACTCTTACCTGATATTCACTGAGGTGTTAACAGATTGGAATACAGTAACGTATCCCTTGATAAGAATTGGCAGGGTAGGTTCTATTAGTGGTACTACTGTTTTCAGCAGATTAACTGGCAGAAAGTGGGTGCAGCATTCTCAGTGACCTCTTTCCGTTATTCTTTACAGGATATGCCCACAGAAGGTGCTGGAATCGAGGTCCTGTTCCTGTCATTTCTAATGCATTTAAACTACCCAATGATGAATGAATTAACCAGAGAGATTTCCCAAAGTGCTCATTCTTGCCCTAACTCTGCTTATCTATGGCACTGGGAGCTGTATTTATTGACCTCACTAGTAACACAGGCCAACATCATGCCCTCTAGACAGTGTCTCTGTAAAAGTCCACATACAATATATATCTTAATATTGGCTGCTGTGGTCAGTAAAAATAAGCGTTTTGCTTCACCATGTCAGGACTAATACAGCTTTACCTCACAAAACAATGAAGATCATAAAAATAGAACCCAAACCCTGTAAGGTGTCATTTTGGGGAGTCTGCTTTTGTTTCATGCTTTGTAGGATTTCTTGTAAACTTCCCTGAGCCTTCTTGCATAGGGCAACATCTAAATTTAATAAAATAAAATACTGCTGCTACTAATCAGTTATTCTGTTTATTTAAATAAATTCAGGGGATGGTTATCAAACTGATCTTCCTAATCTTCATACTGTCTTCAGTATCATATCAAATAGAAAGTGTTATTGGAAAGCAAATGATTCCACCACATACTTGTAATTAAACCAACAAAGCAGACAATCGTGGTCTCTAATGTTAAAAAATATTAAAAGATGCATCCCCTTTGACTTGTAAAATGGTCCATTTGTGAAGTGCTCACAAAACTCTGTTCTTCGTGTCAGTAGAGCATACATCTTGCCTTTGGCAAAAGACTTTTTGGAGTCTGATCTGTTTACTTTTGTCTGATATAAGTTCATTTTTATGTATAGTACTCAAACACCATTCTGGTCCCTTAAGGTAAATCTCCCTTCTAATTTCCCTTACACCATTCAAAAATGCTGCAAAGTGGTTTTGGGGGTTTTTTTGTTTTGTTTTTTAATCATTGTGGCTACTGCACTTGCATACTAGACTGATAAGCATTTTCAAAATCTTTGGAAGGGGAGGAAGTGAGAAAGAGAGAGAGAGGGAGGGAGAAGGAGCTGAGGAAGATGAAATCTGCTTAAAATTAGGCCATGAGCTGGGAGGAGATTTGTTTTTATGGTACAGGAAGAGTCCACCTACTCTTACAAGTACACTGTCCCAAAGAATTAATATGTATTGTGAAGTTCATCTCCTGAGAGTTTGGAAAGGCCAGCAGGAAGAGATGTTGGGTGCTGCTGTAGTACTGCAGCTCACCTGACCTTCCAGGAATAAAGTGCCAATTGTGTGCTGAGGCTGAGAAGTTTTGAGCTGTGCTAGAGCTATTCAGCTCTGGGGGGGAAAAGCTCCAGATCTGTGGTATTTCAGAAAGATGCTCTCAAACTTGGATGAGAATCAGCAACACTTCTTTTTCATTGAAACCGCCTTCTTTCTCGCCACTTCCAAACTTTTCTCTGAGAACATGAAATATTTTGGAGGATTTCACCATTCAGTTCTTTTTCTCATTTGAAGGCCTTGTGTTTTATGCAAATGCCGTTGCCAGCAAGTGGCAGCAATTTGCACTCATTTCAACACTTTCTCTGCTGTAATTCCAAGGTTAAAAAATGCAAACAAGTAGCCCCCAGTCCCTTTACAGGCTGACTTCTCTGTCTTCTGCAAGTTACAGCTACTTGTGAGTCTCCAGGCTTTGGCACTAGTGATAAAACTTTGGTCCTTAGAAATTAGAAATTGATTAATGGTGGCGTAAAACTGGAGCAAACACGGTGGTGAACGAAGCCTGCTTTCCACAACTGCCAGGACTATGCACTGAGCCTGGAATCTGAATGTCAAACTGTGCCCTTTCATCAGTAATTTCTGTGCCGATGTACAAGCCAGCATGCACGCCCTTACTTGTGTGGCTTCTGCAAAGCTGAGAAGAGCAAAAGTAGAACTTTATATTATTTACTGGATTCACCAGATCTGCTCCAAACACATGTTGCTAGCAAAGCTATTAAGCAAAGAGCTGCCATTTTTGTGTTGTCACTCTTCTGCTGATACTCATTTGCATTGTTGATAGTAGGAATGATGACTGTTAGGTGAAGCAGTTCCTGCCTCTTAGTAATGCAAGGAAACAACATACTTGCTCATCTTGGGTTCTTATGTGCTATAAACTAAATCAGGGAGTCACTGTTTTGTTTGCCTGAAGGAGTATCCTTAACACATTAAATGTTACAATCTAAGTATCACTCTAGCTTTTCCATCTCTCTCTCTCTCTCTCTCTCTCTCTCTCTCTCACACACAC
>NW_017728993.1:67930218-67931872 GCF_001723915.1 Gavialis gangeticus
CCCTTCCCCCCCCGCCACCCCCCTTCTGTCCTGTGCACATACCAGGTTTGTTAACCATCTTTTACTACTGGTAGAAATTACTCTCTGTGCTCCCAATATATTGCCAAGTCCCCTTTGCCCTTGAGGATTTTGCTCTTGTCAGGATGTGGCCCTTTTCAGCCACCCTGATTGCTCTGAATCACTATTTTTATTTTTTCAACCCCGATATGAGTCAGTTTGCTTGATATAAATGACACTGTTACCATTTCATTTTGAAAGGGGATATCCATTTGCCAGCTGACTTCAGTGCTGGTTTCTGCATTTGAAGTATCCAAACCCCGTTCTTTTAAAATGACTACAACTTTGTGACTAACCTTTCCAGACTGGATTTCTCAACTGTGGGCCGGCGTTTATTTTGGCTGCTTTCCCACTGTATAATATATACTGTTCATGCCAGCTCATGGCAAAACTCGTAATTAAAAAACAAAGTAGCAGTGCAGATGTTCATCAAACTTCTGCACATTCTACCTCCCCGGCACCATCCACTCTTTTCCTTGTTCCCCTTTCCCCTCTTATTTTATTACCAACCTAAACATACAATATTTGCTTTTTTAAAAAGCATTGGATGGTGAAACTTTCCATTCCTTGGCATGTTGTGGGAGTGGCTGTCATGAAACGGTAAGCAGACATGCTTAGTGGGTTGCCTTGCATGCTAGAAGTTCAATATTACCATTGCAAGAAAATCCAGCTGGCTACAGTCCCATTCCCAAATCTTTTTGGGCCCTATTTCCCTGTCACTTACCCAAGCGTAACTCCACTGACTCCAGTGGAGGTGCTCCTGATTTACACTGGTGGAAGGAAGAGGAAAATCAGACCCTTTGTCTAGAAAGGAAATTCTGAAAACTTGCAGTTACTGCATTTACAACTTCACTGAACATTTTAAGCCCTTCATGAATTTCTTATGCTTCCTTTGAAGCTCTCACCAAAGGGAATTAGTGAATATTCTTTGATTCAGTTATTCATTTGGTTTGTCTGACACCCAGAATACACACAGCATATTACGTGCATTTGAAATAAATGTATCTAATGGTTTTTTTTTTCTTTTTTTTCACTCTCACTGCTTCCTGAAAAGGGGAACAACAGAGTAAGTTCTTTGTCCTGTTACAAATCCCTTCCTACTGCTTCCCAAGGGTTTTCTTTGTAAACCAAGAGTTTCTGTTCTGGTTCACACAACTGTTGCTGCATGTTGGACTGTTTAGAGCAAAGTAGCATTACAAAGTTTGATGCACAAAACTATTTTCTACAGTGCTATAATGGCTCTTTGTTTTAGCTCTGGGAAGGAGAATAATGTTTAGAGTTGTTCAGTGCTGGTTTATAAGGCAATTTAGGAAGAATGATATTATAAAGAAATAAAATGGTATTGGGAACAAAGATTATGAAGGTATAGTAATAAAGACCTTCTGAGTAAAAAAGGTTACTACAGTCTGATGAAACTCATTACAGCTGGATTTTTTGACCATACATCAAAGCTTGTATTAATGGGCAGTTATAAAAACCCAGCACTGAAGTCTTAAATAACAGATTTGCTGGCGTTGTTGGCTAAGCTGAACTAGATCAGTGTACTGGCTTTGAAGGTGCCTTAAATGGATGGTGGAGGGTGGGGTCAACATTTGAC
>NW_017728993.1:67936872-67953778 GCF_001723915.1 Gavialis gangeticus
TTATAAAGAAATAAAATGGTATTGGGAACAAAGATTATGAAGGTATAGTAATAAAGACCTTCTGAGTAAAAAAGGTTACTACAGTCTGATGAAACTCATTACAGCTGGATTTTTTGACCATACATCAAAGCTTGTATTAATGGGCAGTTATAAAAACCCAGCACTGAAGTCTTAAATAACAGATTTGCTGGCGTTGTTGGCTAAGCTGAACTAGATCAGTGTACTGGCTTTGAAGGTGCCTTAAATGGATGGTGGAGGGTGGGGTCAACATTTGACTTGGCTTCTAGACCCTTGATGTATTCCAGCTGGACAGCAGCAGAAGGGTGTGGGGTATGGAAAGGGAGAATCAAAATATGCGTGGTAGGTTTTATGAAATTATGCAGCAGACAGTTTTGCTGATGTGGATCTGATAAACTAATAATTGAGCTGTTCCCAGGGTTAATACATTTTAACACTTTTTAATTTTTCCTGATACAAATGATGAGAATTACCGTATCTTACATTTTGGATTATAATACATTGAGAAGCTGTTGCTTAGTGGAAAAAAAGTTGCTTTTAATTTTTATTTCCTTTACTTGTTTTTCTATTTTATTTTTTTTTACTTTTGACCTGTTAACTCTTTGAAATACTATGGAGAAGCAGCAACCTCTCCATAACAAATGTTGAAAAATGGCTTTAAATAGTAAGAAACCAAGCCCCTGACATGTTGCTGGTTACAACTCATCCTTTAATAGTTTGGTTTAGGGTTTTTTTTTTGTTTTGGGGGATTTTTTGCAAATTTTGGGAAAGATCAGAAAAAAGAGTTTTTAATTGTATAAAATACTTTGAGTTTTTTACTTATCCTTTGGTTTTTTAATATTTTTGCACCAGCTTTTCACTGCACCTGTCCTCAAGGTGGTTAACCTTAAAACCTCTGCACCTGGTCTGTTTTGCTGATCTATCTGGGAAGTAGATTTTTAATATTTTGCAGAGGGAGTGTAGGAGTGGAGTATTGAGGAGTGAGTGATTTTATATACAAGTAATTGGCTTTAGGTTAACAATAACATTTAAACTATGAATACTATGAGAAATATTTATAATAGGAGCTCATCTGTGCTAATTGTAGACTGTGCTGCTGATGAGCTGATTCAGAGATGCTAATGTTCAGCAGGGGACTTGTGGACCAGGTGAAATGTGGCAAAGAGGGGCAGAGTACTGAGAGAGGCTGTGAGAGTTGGGGGCATCTGGAGGAATTCTGGGGCATCCGTTCTCCTGAGTTTTGCAATGAGTGGGCTCTGGGAAACAGAAGTGGGATTTGGAGCGGGCCTGTTCAGTGTGAAGTCTGGGAGGAGGCAAGTGCCATGTGCCCTGGGAGCTGTGAGAGGTTTTATAAGCTAGCAACCTCTTTGCCTAGCTCCAAAACAAAAGGCACATACTAACCATAGATTCACAAACATCACCCCTGCAGAGTCCTGATCGTCTAATCAAAAAGTTTTTGCATGAAATCTATCCTAATCCTTTACTCTAGATCTGACCTCTTTTAGGGAACCTTTCCTCGGCATCTGTCCCCTTCCCTACAACCTTTTTCTCTGCCACAGGCCCTTTCATGGTAATCTAATGAGTTCCAGTGACACAGCAACAACCTGCACAGCCCTGTAGATGCCAACACCTGTGAAGTGTGAAGTACTGGGAAACTTGTGATGCCTTGTAACAGGGGGGCATGAAATGATGGAGGAAGTATGGGAAAGAGGAAGGGTAAGGTGGTACTTAAGGGAAAGAAGCCATTTAGGGATTTTGCCATTTTCTCAGTACCATATAATACTTCCTCAGTCACGGTCACATTCCTGTCCTTACCTTTTCCCTTGTGATGTGCAGATATGCAAGCACAGGTCAAAATAAGTTTGAAGAAGAGTAGGATTTTATAATTGCCAAAGGATCTATTATCAACAACCTAGTTTTGCACAGTCCTAAGCATTATTGCAATTACTCCCGTGCTTAGGGATAGGTGCCTTCTGAAGTGCTTTGAAGGATCATATCCATTAATAGATCATACAGAATGAGGTAGAGGAGTCCTACGTCATTTGGCATATGCACACTAAGAGATCAGATTCCACAGTTTGAGTTTAAAATGAAACTCTGCTCATCCTTTGTGTGCCCTCAGCTACAGAACCAGTAGGACATTGAGAGAGTGCTTGTGACTTCTTTCCCCCTTGACCCACCCATCCCTTAAGTGTTATACAGAAATTAATATATATTCACAAAGCCCATTTTAATCACGTTTATAATATGGTCACATTAAAATGTACTACCCCCATGCTAAATGTTTACCCAAATTATTAGGCATTAAGGCTGTTTAAAAATCATAACAATAAAAATATCGTAACAGTATTTTTATAAAGTGAAAAATTACTTTTCCCTCAGTCCTTTTCACATATTAAAAAATAGCTGGCCCAGTGGCTTACAAAACCCACACACCTCACTATAACACTTAAGGTCAAACCTAGAAAGATTCAGGGCACAAATGAGAGAGATGGCAATCATTGACCCTTCTGGATCGTGGTGTATGCATGAGAAGTCACCCAGACCTTTAATGCATATGCCTAGGTAGGAGTACAGAGGAGTGGAAGGTGCCCAGACCTTCCATCCCCCCTTTAAGCCATTGAGACAGAATCGAAAGTCCAGACAGAGTCCAGATGCTTGGTACCTCAATGGCTTTAGTTGTATAAGCATCCAGGAGTCAAACCAGGTCTCCTAGGTGTCAGGCAAAGATTTTGCCGCTGAACCACAGGGGACTTGAGACCACAAGTAAGAATTTATCAAAGTTATGTGAGGGTACTGTGACTGTACAGTGGCTATATTCAATTGTGGTGCTTCTATTTTTATGGATATCTGTTACAAAGAATATGGGGCTGATCTGTAATAATATAAATACTTTATGTTACTTGATTATTTGAATTGTTGCTTTATAGCTATATTAGGTTAATGACATATTTACTGAATATATATATATTGATTTAGTTTAATTTAGATTAAACTTTCTCTTAAGAAAAGTAAAGCAACAGAACAGATCATTTCTCAGAAAAAATACTTTCCTTGCCAAGGCAATTGCTTTCATTATTCCTTAAAATATTTCTCTATGACATCCTCATTGCTTCAAGTCTTTTTTTTTCCCCTTTAATTCTTACATGTGTTTCACCAAACCCAGATTCCAGATAAGCGACTTCATTAAAAGGACCAGATGTCTTGGTCTGCCTGAGACCAACTTGGATTTTGTATATGGGAGACTCACTCTTTTTTAAGAATATATCAGAGTTCACTAGGCATCCATTTCTTGGCTGGTGATGGGCATGTAAATGGAGAAGTCATTCCAGATTTGTGTATGTTTGGATAACGAAAGACCTCTTAAGCCTGTTTTCTCAAATGCAACTAGATTGCCGATGAAGGGACTTCATCCACCTGTTAGACCTAAAATACAACTTGTCTACATGTGGGGTACATTCTTTTAAGAATGACAGCTAGGTCACTATAATGGTTAGATTAATAAATTATAAAAAGTGAAGAATCATATAAGTTTGCTGAGTAACAGAGAAGCTGAAAAATAGTCTACATTGATATGCTAGATACAGTGGTGCAAATTGAAATATAAGATGGTTAACTGTTTACTATTTTAACAGTTTTTATTACAAATGTATAAGGTTTAGAAATAGAAAGCCCTGATTTCTAGGCAAAGAACAGCCTACTTCAAGTTTTTAAAAAATGGGTCCATGCCAACAAAGTTTAAAAATAGCTTTTCAATGAAGAAGTGTTAAAATTGCTTTTGAAGTGGGAAAGTGCCATAATTTTATATGCTGTGTTTCAGTCATCTCTTCAAACAGATGGACTGACTTTTACAGTGAAGTCACAGTGTGAACGGAGAGAAACAGAGAAACATAGGTTCAAAGCAACCCAAAAAATCACAGTGAGGAAATAAATGGGCAGGCTATTTTCCAGTTCCTTACTTGCTGGTTTGCCATTTCAGGGACATGAAAACAAATAAATCAGATCAAAATTGTTGTCTTATTTCCCTGAAAAGTGACTACGTTTTCTAAGGAAGAAAACTTTTTGTGGAAACTTTACTATCTTAAGCCTATAAAAGACAGCAGATGGTTCAGCCTTATTATGTACTTCTCAAGAGCCAAAATGAACTCTGGTATGAGAGAGTTAAAACTGAACAGGGTAAAAAAATCATAGTATTGCATCAGTTGCACTGACTGTAACAAGACACAGCCTATCAAACAGAAGGATTTCAAAATCAGTCCCAGTGAAGCTGGTAACTGTTTGTCAGTGGGCGGGGGTTCAGATATCTGCTCCAGACTTTGACGTTTCTGTTTTTAAATGCACTTGCTGAGGTTAAACAAGCTCCAGACAATTTAGGAATAACAAACTGTTTTTATTTCTCTATCTATTCATGGCATAGTCTCTGTTGGATCTTTCCTTATGGTCTCTATACATTCAGAACACATAGGAGTTCTTTGCATTTTTTTTATAATGCAGCTCATTTAAGCACCAGTGAGCCTGCTAAGGGTTGCATTGAAGCTGGATGGAAAGGTAAAAGCTCTCTGGCCTTTAAAGCTTCAGATGCTATACTGAAAACCTCACCTGTGCTATGTCTCATAAAAGGGCTGGATGAGATTTCCCCTGAGTCAGGCACTTTGGAAGATGGCCATAATGCCATTTCTCCATGAGCCCTGAGCATAGGTTAAACTGATTTGCAAGTGAATATACATTCACTTTTGATTCTGGAAATGCAGCCACATGCCTGCAGTGGCTCAGGGTAGAAGCTGGGGAGCAGTAAAGTGAAACCTGTCTTCCCTTCTGGAGCAGCCGCAAGGCTGGAGGGAAGCTGACTGGGGGAGAGGGGGCAGTGACCAGGCCCAGGCAGGCCACTGAATATGATTAGGGAGACTTGGGGCTTGTCGGAGCTGCGAAGTATGCCTAGATGCCTGGGAACTCTGATTTAACTTAAAACAGGAAGGGGTCTGGGACAGAAGTTCCATAAACCAGTTTGACCTAAATCAGTTAAGTCTGTGAAGAAGAGAAATAATCATTCTCCTTTAAAATGCTGTTCACAAGTATGAAAGGGATTTCTACTACCAGTAAAGAGCCTTGGCTTCACTCAGCTTTTCTATCTTAAATAACTCAATCAGCCTAGGGTAAAAAAGGATGCATCTCTAGCGTCAGTTAAACACGTCAGGGAGTGTCCACACTAGACTTTGCAAATGTGGTAATTATTGAGTTAACTGACAATCAGTTAGCAAAGGCAAGCCCATCATTTGGCTACTGATTCAATTTTTATTGGACAAAATACCATACAATGCAGTACCAGAATCAGTGGAGGATGCAAAGCCGCCCAGCCCGGACACCCCCAGGAAAAATTGTACATGGATGAGCTTTGTGGAGCAGGTCTAACCAGATGTCTTCATCTGTGTTTAAAATATCTGATTCCCAATATGTATGGTGTGCACAATCCAGTCTATTAGTATTTAGCTATAGATCTAAATTTAATCTGCTTGCACAATCCAGCCTTTCCAAAACTAGTTGTCCTTTTCATGTCTCCACCATGATTGATTTGTTTTCCCCTGAAATTTATGTTTTTTAGTATTTGTTTATTAACATTTTTCATTCATTCCACTCCCTATCAATACCTAGTGATACTATCTACTTTTCATTTTTCTTGTACATGTATGTTTTCCAGACCAATTTATAGCTTTAAATGATATAAATACTTCTGCATTGAACGGTATTTTGTCCAATAAAAATTGAATCAGTAGCCAAATGATGGGCTTGCCTTTGCTAATTGATTGTCAGTTAACTCAATACTTACCACATTTGCAAAGCCTAGTGTGGACACTCCCTGATATATTTAACTGATGCTACAGATGCATCTTTTTTACCCTAGGCTGATGGAGTTATTTAAGATAGAAAAGCTGAGTGAAGCCAAAGCTCTTTGCTGGTAGTAGAAACTGGTTATCAGCATCTATTAACAATTCAGGCTCTCAGACCTGACACCTGAGCCACATTCTTTGTTTGTAAATATTTTGAAGCCATTTTCAAGGGAAAAACACAGGAACAACAATATATATCAACTTTGCCACATAATTGTGTTCCAGAAACTATATTTTTAGAAAAATATATTTTTAACTCTCAAGATCATGAAGAAAATTCTCCAACTATTAATAGTAGGCCTGTGCGAGTCAGCAGTGTTCCGATCCAGCTTTGGATCTGGCTGCTTCGGATAGTCGCAATCCGATCCGGAGCTCCAGACCAGGTTTCCGCCTCGATCTGGCCAAAGTGGCTCCGAAGCATAGGGTGTAATGGGGCCATAGGGTATAATGGGGAATCAATGAAATATCTATACCTTTGTTGTTTCTTGTCCAATTTGGATGAAACATGCAGGGATGGTAGCTTCTGCTGAGAGCATGAAGCCTGCCAAGTTTCAAGAAGATTGGTGCAGGGATTTGGGGGGAACTGTACCCCAAATTCCTGAAAGCCAAACTCATGTCACAGCTGTGTGTCACACCACAGGGGGGTGAAAACTGCAGGGCTGGTAGCTCTTACTGAGGCCACAAAGTCTGCCAAGTTTCAACGAGATCGATGCAGGGTTTGGGGGGAACTGCCTCTCAAGCTGCAGACAAGCAAAACCCGTGCCATAGGTGACGCTGTGTGCTAAGGCGCAGCGGGGTGACAGCTCCAGGGATGGTGGCCCCTGCTGTGATGCCTGCCAGCTGCAGAGGAAGTCGGTGCAGCGGGTTCTGGGGCCCTGCACCCCTAGCTGCTGACAGGCAAAACTGGTGGCAGGACTGTCTCTGTCCTGAGGCAGCTGATTGTCTGTATCGAGTCTTTCCTTTCCTTAGCCTGGTTTTGCAGGTGCTAATTGATGCTCCGGGAGTCATTATGTAGTAGCTAGGTCCTGTGTATTGAGCTGGTCCCCGAGTCCCTGGTCCCTGAGTGAATCATGATTGACTGGTAACTGGTAACAGCAGCTTCCCCTCCCCGCCCCAAGATAGACACAGTCAGTCCCACAGCACCCATGGCACGAATTTTGCTTGTCCACAGCTTGAGGGGCAGTTCCCCCCAACTCCCTGCACCAATCTTCTTGAAATTTGGCAGGCTTTGTGGCCTCAGTAAGAGCTACCACCCCTGCAGTTTTCACCCTGCTATATTGTAACACCTAGATGTGACATGAGTTTTGTTTTCAATAATTTGAGGTGCTGTTCCCCCCGAACCCCTGCACTGATCTTCTTGAAACTCAGCAGGCTTCATCCTCTCTGCAGATTCTACCATCCCTGAAAATTTCATCCAAATTGAACAGAAAACAATAAAGGTATAGATATTTTATTGTTTCCCCATTATACCCTACGGCTGGATCTCCGACGCAGCTCTGAAGCTCTTTGGGAGCTCTGAACCGCTTTGGGAAGCTGAACGAGGCCAGCACTTCGACCCGGGCATGCTGCTTTGGACCCCAAAGCATCTAAAGCTTCTCCAGATCCGAAGCTCTGTCCGAAGCCTCACACAGCCCTAATTAATAGAGCTGTCTTACTAAGTTTGCAGACCACTAACACAGTATACACATGTTCATTGTTCACCCAAATGGCATATTAACTCTGAAACCTGAAAAATATAGCCATGTCATATGTCAGTATGGCTAGTCTTTAACTGCAGATCACTTTAGTAAATACATTTATCTACCATGGTTATTCTATAATTCCAAGCTAACTACTGCATCTCCTGAGGTGCCAAATGTCTCAGCTGCTTTCTATCCCGATAAGCCTGCAGCTGCACTTCTGAAACCTTCTGCAATGCACTTATGGATAATCAATACAAAATCTGTCCTATCAACAGCTGAAAGTATAGGGGCAGCATAAATTTAAATTAAATTTAAAGTCAGAATAAATAGCATAAGGGCTTCCTGCACTGATTGTGGTACTCGTGTTAATTTTAATATTGCATTCATTTTAAACCTTCACTTATTAAATTTACCTGAAACTGCCACCAAATTTCTAGCCTGCCTACCGGTTGCAAAAACTGAGGGGCTTTCCCACAGAATTTAAGTTCAACTTGCCACAGAATACATGTGTTCTGGCTTATGTTCTTTTCTGGAGTCTTTAACTGTAAAGTTCGGACCCAGTCCAAATTCAAACTTCAGGGTGTCCAGAGCTGGTGATTCACTTTAGACATGCTATAATCTCATTTTTTTGTGTGAATACTGTTTTTGAGTTTGAGTTTCTACTTGAAAGTTGAGCATGACACCCTTCTAAAACATTGCCCACACAGTTATATGTTGTCAGTCAAATCCAGCCTTTCTTTAGATGAAAGACTAGTGTTACCTACACCAGTAGGAGCCACACTTTTTGGCAGATATTCCACAAATTAGCCCCACACCTCCTGTAGTACCACTCTATCCCCTTCTCCTCCCTGACCTGCTTCATGCCCTACTACTATGCTGCCTGTCTTGTCCCCTTGGTCTGCTGCATGATACATGCAGAGGCTGCATGTGTCACTTGTGGCACACGTACCACAGGTTGGCCACCCTTGATCTGCACATTCTTCTGTATATTTCACAATGCACTCCAAAGAAGCTAAGAACTTTTCATTCACTCTTTTTGGGTGTAACACTGTGGGATATGTGAACCAGTCAGCTGTTTAAGGACAAAAGGATGCAGTGAAACCCAAATAGTTATTTCCTGAGGACACGGTATGAATCATGAATGTAGTAGACAGAAAAATATTCTCAAATGCTATAACAAAACCTTTGTTATTTTTCCACACTTTCTCCAAGTTTGCATTTCATATGCATATGACTTTTCAGGAAGCCACAGCAGTTCTTGTTGTTTTTGGGTTTCCCCAAAAGAACCATGTTCAGTGTGTCCTTTTTTTGCCAAAAGCTTTATTATGTGGACCGAGTATCACAACAGAACAGACAACACTATCCTCGTGTTTTTTATACATGTTATTTACTGGGGTTTCCCTGAAGAAAGCTTAAGAATTCTTTCCCTGTGAGTCACTAACCCAGTGATTGTTTTTCTATAAACTTTCCTTCAGCTGGTTAGAATTGGAACATACTCTTCTCATCTTCTGCTCCTTCTGGGACTGAGTTTTTTTCCCTTCATTTCTTTAAATGATTGTTAAGCAGGATGGTTTGAACCTGGTGGCCTTTTTTCTCCTTTTGGGATACAGAGTTTAAATATTGCTGGTGTAGCCAGCAGAAGTAAAAATATAGAGAATTAGTGTATAAAGCCATTCTCTGGGCATGCAGCTAGCATTACTGTGTAAGCGCTCCTCACCTGTTGGTGAAGCAGAATGTGCTTTAACTCTAATCTAGGTAGGAAGGTGGTAGGTTCACACCATCTTGTATATTAATATGTTGAATTGAAACACAAGTTGGTGCTTTTAATAGGAAATATTTGTTTAGTGGCATAAAGGTTAACAGTTTTATAAAGTACAGTGTTTCCATAATGGAAATCACTGAAACTAAAGAGACAAATGTATTCTCTTAAATATCCCTGAATCCTTTCCCACCCTCTTTAAGTGGCTACAGCAGAGTCATATTGTTGCCAGCAGAGTGGTGCAGAGTCACTTTTAATTACCTCTTTCCACTGCTTTTGATTTCAGGCCCAACTGATGGCGCCAGGGGCTAAACCACAATAAGATCTACAGGCTAGCCCCCTTGTAAGTCAAGTAAGTTTGCCAGGCAGAATCTCTTTAGCCTGTTGCACTTTCTTTCCAAGGTTTTTCTGATTACATTTAACATTTAGCCCAAGGTTGCGGCTATGTGAAAATCTAGGTGATTGTATAATGTGCCTGTAGGTACAAATTTCCAGCTTATGGCCACCAAACTTCTTTTCCTTTCTCTAACCTTGTCTTAGATATTTCTATCCCTGCATGCTCTTATGTGCAATTATTTTTATCTATACATGAACATCTATATAGAATAAAGGAAATTACCTTTAGGTAAAAGGAACTACGCATAGGAAATACAGATTCTCCACGTTGGTCTTCTGTTTTCCAGTCTACTACTTCAAATCTGTAATACTACTGATAGGAAATACGCATATTTCCTAAAATGCATAGTATTTTTTAACCAATAACTATGCAAAGTTCTTTGGGGTTTTTTAAATTATTTTTTCAAAACCTGAGCTTGGATTTCTTTATTTTTTCAGGAACAGAAAAGGTTTACTTGGAATGAAAATATTCATTCCACTGCATCATTAGCAATAGGTGGCCTTGAGTTGAAGTTTTACCCATTTTTCATGTTAAAGCTCTAATAAATTGACTATTAATCAACAGCATGTAGGATAAGTTGCAGTGACTAAAAGAGCTTGTCTACACATCTGGAATTTAAACTGAAATACTTTCTTCTTAAGAAAGGTAGCCAGGAATTTAGTCAGAGAGGCAGACTCGTATGTGTTTGTTTGATCCTCCTTTACCAGCTAAGAGCTCTACTTTCACCATGTCTTGAAATTGATTTTTTTGGTCCAGTGTTTTGTTATTAGCATCCAGTTCTGCTTTCCTTTTGCACTGAAACCAAATCAACTTCCTTGTTTAACTTTTGGGGCTCCACAAACCTAGAACCAGAGAAGAATAGGATTGGAAGGTGCCCCAAGAGGTCAGGTAGTCCAGCCCTCCTCCTCAGGATAGGATTATTCCTGTCTGGCCTATCCCAGACAAATGTTTGTCTAACTTGCACTTAAAAACTCACAGTGACAAGGAGTCTGTAGCCTTTCTAGATAATAGGCTTTAGTGCTTAAACAGCCTCATCACTGGAAAGTTCTTTCTAATTTCCAACTTAAGTTTCCTTTGTTGCATTGTAAACCTGTGGACACAGAACAATTTGTTGGAATTCTCTTTCTAACAACCTTTCTTGGGTTTGAAGACTATTATCAAATTCTCCACGTCGGTCTTCTGTTCTCCAGTCTACTATTTCTCATCTTTTCTCATGTATAAGGTTTTCTAGACCTCCAGTTTTTGTTGCTTTCCCCTGGGCTCTTTCCAGTTTTGTGTGTATCTTTCTTAAAGTGTGATGTCCAAAATCAGACAAAGTGCTCCAAATTAAGACTTCCCAATGTTGAACAGAACAGAATTACTTATGATGACTTACATGTGACATCTGCTAATACCCCCCTCTGTTTTACTATCCTTTTTTGCCACCAAATTACTGTTAACTCATATTCAGTTTGAAATCCACTATAAACCAAAGGTCCTATTACAGTGTAGTCAATTGCTCCCAATTTTGTTTTTGAGCTTGATGGTTCCATCTTATAATATTTTGCACTGTTCCTTCTTCAATTTCATCCTATTCATTTCCAACCATGTTTGAAACATCAAGATCATTTGGAATCTCAATTCTGTTCTCTAAAATGCCTTCTACTCCACCCAGTTTGGTATCATATGCAAATTTACAAAATGTTCAGTCAATTTTATCTTCCAAGTTGTTAATTCTGAGAAGTGCAGGATTCTGCAAACAGGAAAAGTACAGAGTCCTTCCCTAACCTTTAGCTTGCAAGATGATGTTGGCAATTAGCAGCATCTTTGGTCAACAATTTAACATCGCTTGCAAAGCTAGAACTGGGTGAGGAAAGGATCAGATGTTTCTACAAAGCTTGATGGTGATTCCCTGGAGGGAAACGGAAGGCATATGGGGCAGACTCAGTATAGTGACAAAAGTAGGTGCTTATGGACCCTCCTGGCCTCCAGGTCTCTCTCTGGAGCAAAGAGTCCTGGCAAGAGTCCCTCACCATACATGTGGTTCTGTTTGGTCTCTAGGTTCATCCCACAGTCCAGAGGCAAGAGTCCAGTAACAGGAAGCATACCAAATGGGGGTAGGACACTTGCTTTACCTCCGTGACGACAAGCAAATTCCAACTTCTGCCAAAAAATGTTCAAGTCTGTTGTAGCCAGCTTTGCCAAATCATTTTGAATCAAGGCTTTGGGCATGTGGTTACAAGATGGGATTCCAGACTCGTCCCAGATTTCTGGCCCTACTAACAAAGCAGAAAATAGTTTCCCGCTAGTAACCTCATGGAAGGAGATATTTATGGGCCAATATTTATGGGCCACAGGCTAAGAAGGGACCTCCTGGGTCTCTGTGTCCAGTCTCCTGCTATTCCACACACCCTATGTAATTTCTTTAATAAACTTATGAAGCTGCACCTTAAAACCTGTTAGGCTTGACAATCCCACTACTTTTATCTGAAAGTTGTTCTAGTACATCACTTCTGTGGTGCTTAGAAACCTCTGCCTAATTTGTGTCCTAAATATATTTGTGCCAGTTTATACTCATTTCTTCTTTGTGAGAATATTGTCTTTTAGTTTATATGGCTTTTCTTTCCTTGATGTTCCCTCTTTGCCCCTGGTCCCTCCAGTCACCATGCCTCTGGGCTGTATTTATAGAAAGCAGTCAGATATCCCTCTTAGCCTTCATTTTAGTAGAATGAACAGGCCAAGCTCTTTTAATCTTCTTTCATATTATAAGCTTTATGTTCTCCAGGTCATTTTAGTAACATATCTGTCCCAACTTATATTAATCTTTCTTGCACTTGGGTAATGAGAATTTTACACACTTTTCCAGAAGCAGTTTGAAATCATAAAATGGTATTAATACTTTTCTTTCTCTACTGGAATCAACTCACCTAATAAATCCCTACCTTGCCCTATCACATTAGTGTCCTGTGACTGCCTGCAACCTCTGAGTCTTTCTGCTCTTTGGTTTTCAAGGGAGAAGCCCCCCAGTTTAAAGCAAACATTCTCATTAGTTCCTGAGCATTACCTTTCATTTTGTAGTATTAGGGTATGGTTGTGTGTAATGCTTAGACTGGTTGAAATGCAGTTTAAACCTGAAGGGGCCTGTTAAATCAGTTTAAAGCTGCATGGAATAGTTCAGAAATGTACCTGGGAAATCAAGTACTCATGTTTAGGAGAGAAGTTAATAGAAATGTGAAAATGCCTCCAGCTACAACCCACCTGCTGGGACCTCTAAAGTGTGAGTGCAAGCACTCCCCCCTCCCACAACACTTGCCCACTTCAGAGCATACTGGTAAGAGCCACAGCACTTATGGTAAGAGCCACAGCACTTCACAGAGTTGTGAAATCTTCATCCCAGTTTATGCCTCGCTAATCCTTCCCTTATCAGAATACAAGGAATACCTGAAAAGCATCTGCTAAACCCTTCCTTGTCTATTATAAATGTGTGAAAAAATCAGAAGTGTACCCGTTTCTGTGTTTGCATGGAATCAGTGACATGGTGGCATGGAATCTTTGCTCACCAAAATTAATGGCCCTTTAACTATGTCCAGTAGACATAGGGCAGGCCTATATACAAAGTGTCTTGGATGCCAGACTGTCTACAGTGCTGTACAGAAACTAAGCTTAATAATAATCATAATTCTGAAAGGACTGAAATGCATTCAATTTCCTTTTAAACCATACTTTTATTGTGCTATTCTCACTTAGAAGTAAATTCCATACCTTTGCTGCTATGTTAGACAAAGCTTTTGTACCTACTGTTGTCTGTTTATTTTTGGAAGAAAGAAATTAGCCTCAGGTAGGAAATTGAGGGAGTGGAAAAGAATGAACCCATTCATGAACTATTGAAATTAATAGGAATTTTGTCATTAGCTTCTTTGGACATTATGAACATGTTCTTCTAGGGCACAAAAATAAGATGTTATAACTTCATCTTCCCTCATCTCCATGTCAATCTCACCTGCCATGACTTTGATGGGAGTAATTAAAGGGAAACACCACACAAGAGGAGTGCTTACTTAATTTTAATAACGAGCATCAGTAATGCCCACTTACAAGAAGTGTAACTCAGCTAGCCACCAGCTGTCAGTCCCTCAGCTGGCTGTCCCTACAAGTTCCTGGTTCACTTATCAGTCCCGCAGTGAATACTCACTGGTGGGCATTTGCATGCCCTCCCTGCTTGTCAACTCACAGCAACAAAGTACTTGCCACGGATCTGAACGGGGCTGCAATTGTCTGGCTGAATCAGCAGTCTGTCTTCCAGTGGGCCGGACACCCCGACACTTGCCGCTTCAACAAGAAATTCTTGGTGAATCTCTCTCTCATCACCTGTGCCTCTGTGCAGGGCTGCTTGCCATCTCTGGCATCTAACGCCTTGGCTCCTCTTCCCCTTCCAGGGAAGCTCTGATAGCACAGACAGTCTTTTATACAATGTTTCCACTTGGCTGTTATCAATCTCCGGTTGTTTGCCACCAGCTGGGACAGCCCCCAGCCCTTTTGTTATCTCAATCTGATTGAACACCTCGCTGCTGTCAGCAAGTAATGGATACTTCCACAGCAGGTATTTAGGTGTCCTGGGTGGGCGAACAGTCAATATGTCACCCAGTTCCACGGGTCAAACAGAGAGTTTTCAACAAAATGGGTGCTTCGCCCAGATGTTCCCATAACAGGAACAATGTCTCCCTGTTACAGGCATAAGCAGATGGTCTTTGGAGCAGGATCAGTTGTGCCAGGATGCTGCCCCAGCAGAGCTAATCTGCTTCATTGGCATCTATAGACATTGCCCAGGACTGTTGTCCCATAGGATCAGGTCCTTGCCAACCCTAAAGCTTGAGGGCACAATCTTATGGGAAACTGGCCCCAAGTACCATGCCCTGAGTCAGGCCGTGGCAACGTAATATATGTGTTGTGGCAGTTTTCTGCAAGGGGCTTCCTGGGATGCAGGGGAAGAACCCCCATGGGATTTTTTTCCCTCCGTGCTTGTAAATCATGCCCTGGCCTGGGATGTGGCATTTCAGCATGTTCATTTCACAATTCTGGGGCCTGTGTCTGCAAGCAGGGGAGCCCATGGGCGTTCCCCCACTTACAGACGCACACCTCAGAGGTCTCCTTGAACAATCAGGCTTCTCCATGCCTGCTAACATGGACCTGGATATTCCCCTGCAGGTACAGAGCAGGGAACTGGGTTTTCCTGATCTGTACCTGCAGGGGTATTTCTGAGGTACATGTCTGCAGGTATGGATCAGGGAAGCCTATGGGGTTTCCCACTTCGTGCCTGAAGACGAGCATCCCAGGTCAGGGCCAGGCATCTGTGGTCATTTTCCCACATGACTGGGCCCCTGAAGCCCCAGGAGTGCCTGCCCAGGGCATCTGGAGAGCAGAAGTAATCCCTGCCTGCCTGTATTCTTACATCATAAGCAAACAGATGTTCAACATGAAAAAGTAGCACAAACTATTACTACGAATTGTCATGGCTACAGTTTGGGGCATTTTTGGCATTCATTAGGTGAGTCATGGACATCGGTTTGCTGAGGTTTTGTGCTGCCATAAATATTCTGTTTGCAGCCTTTAAGAGGAAGACTGAATGTAGTGCTATAGGGTGTAAGGATGGCAAATGAAGCCAGATTTTTGCTGCTGAACAATTTAAGGTATTCTGCACTTCTGAAATTCAGACTCATATTGGTTATCACAGAAAAAAAGCTTCAAGTCTGACTTAGTGGTCCATAAAGTTGTGAAAATAAGCCTTTAAAATGTCTGATCAAATGCCCACTGTTATCAAGATTTCTGTTGACTTAAGTGGAGCTGGATCAAGCCTCAACTACAAAGGGTTGCAACTCTGATACTTGGTGGAAGTTTGTTCTCAGACAGGAATGGTATTTGACTTCTCCAGTGACAGGAGAGCTATGGCATTACCACTTCAAGAACAAAATGTAGAAGTCCTCTCTCACTTGGCTGACTCTCATAATATCAGAAAATTGTACAGTTATATGAGGCAAATGAACAATGGAACACATTTGGTCATTCACCATCAAGCAGGTGCCTTTATCCTCTGCTGCAGTTTCCACTCAGTCCTTTCTCTTCCAAAAGAGCTTGTCTTCTACTATTCACATTTTATGTGGTGAGAGCCCAAACATATCAGAATCCATTTGGAGTACATTTTTATTCAGTCACCACTGAAATGGATGCAGATTCTTCTGCAATGTGTGTGATTCTGTGAGGTCCCCCCTTGCCAATAACTGAGAAGATGGTTGTGAGGAAGGGAGCAGGGAATAATATGGGAGCCATGGAATTACATTTCCAATTAGTGTTGTGAGGCATTTGGGTCCTGTCCTGTTTGTGTTTCCTTACATGCCAACTCTTTTTTTCCTTTAGCAAACATTACATATCATAAATGTAATCATTTATGATATGTAATGTTTGCTAAAGGAAATCATAAATGTAAGCTGGTTATCAGTATTTATTTGCAGAGGGAGAAGAGTTAAGTAGTTAAATAATGCCACTTACCATGTATGTAGATTAAATTAAGCCAGAATATGGTATATACTAGCAGGATGGCAATGCATGCCTTCCCCGGCCTGGAAAATGATGTGCCCAGCCTGGAAAATTATGTGCGTCTACCCATTTTCACATAGCCACTCATTTTTGGCCCATCTGAAATTGCAGGTTCCCCAGACCTGTAAAATATCCTGAGAAAGAAGGAAATACACTGCCATGGAAACATACAATCCCTTTCTGACTCTGTGCAGAATGAGTGTAATCTTTGCTTGGAGACTCCCCTTGTAATTTTTCAGTGCCCCCCCTTGTCAGCAGGCACACTGTTGGGGAATGCTGTCTCTGAAGCCAAAAGGTGTCTCAAAAGCAAAGATATTTCGAAATATAGGTTGTAATAAGCAGGGCCATAAATTCTGGGATTTTGACCTCTAAGCCTTTGAGTGTGTTTAAAAATAGCTTGCCCATCCTCATTTTATCACTTCATATAATTTGACACAACTTTGGAGCCTGAGTCCATCCTATTTAACAAGGGAACTCTATAATTAAGAATTGGTTTTGAAAAGGGTTGTTCTGTCTTAGTTTAAGAAATAGCAAGGCTTTATGAATTTTGTAGGAGATTATAAACAATTCATCAGCTAAAATTACCTATAAAAGG
>NW_017728993.1:67953940-67962919 GCF_001723915.1 Gavialis gangeticus
CCCCCCCCCACCCCCCCTTCCCCCCCCCCCCCCCCCCCCCCCCCCCCAAATTTTATACCACAAAGACTTAGTGTTTCTGAATCATGACAGACTTTTAAAAAACCTTAAATGCATATTATGCATGTGTCAGTTTGGCTCAGTTAGTAATGCTCTCACCTCTAGGCCAGGAGGCCAGGAGTTCACATTCCATGTCTGCCCTTGGATTTAGCTGTTTCACAATAATTTTATTAAAGAAAAAAACTAAATAGAACCGTTGGGAGGAAGAGAGCAAAACTTTTATATCTTTAAGACTGGAAAGGCTAGTGCTGTTCTATGATGTACTGCTAGATATTCAATTGTCTGAATATGTTAAAGCCATGTCTTTTCTGTTCATCTCTAAGACTTGCCCCGGTGGGCCTGAACAGAGTAGGTGATAACCCTAGTGTTTCCTTCTCTTGCTGAAATAATTCTAATCCCCAAAGCTGTGTGTAAGCTATTGCTCCATGTGTAAAGAGAGCTTGTCTATGCAGTCAATGTGCTATTTGAACTGAATTCCTTGTTTGTACAGTGCTCTGAGAGCTGCAGAATGACTATAAAGTCAAATGAATCTGCACTTTATTGCTTCTTTGCCACTGAGTGGTAATGGACAGAATTAATTAGGAAAATTTTAAATCGGAAATATCCCAGGTTGTTTGAAAAAACTAATTTGCAAATACATCCTGATAAAGTGTTATATTGACTTCTATTGCTTAGGCCAGGGGACCAGTCCTGATCGTACCAGCAAGAAAAACAGTTGAATTTGTGTGCAAACGTGAACTAGGTTAGTCTCTTGCAGTACTTTCATGTGCTTCTGTTGGACCTCAGGATGCAACAGCAAATTTGGATATCATTAAATCTTTCCCAGTTGAATGGAAATCAGATCAAAATAAAATTTAGAAGTAACTTCATTTTTGGTTTATGGCAACATGAACCATTATAACATAAAATGCCTGCTATGTTCTTATATACTATCAGGGCATGCACATTTACAAGATTCCTTCTATGCCTTAAGTACAACTTGTTTTCATCTTTCTTTGGAAAAGAAAGTATTTTTTCTTCATTTTCTTCTGATTCAGAAAAGTTTACAGATAAACCAAATACAATAGACCTCTGTCTTTGTATGCCATAAGAACTGCCATGTAAATTAGAACTGATCATTTTAGTCCCAGTACCGGTTTCTGACCAGCAGCAGCTGCTTTGAGGATAACCTTTCTCAAATGGACAATTAGTGAATAACTTTCCCACAGACGTTTCTTTTGAACTTCAGTCATCTTCTTCCCTGAAGGATCAGAGTAAACCCGGGGGAGGGAGTAACCACAGCACCAGTTGCAAGCACCAATTTAGGGGGAGGGCATAAAAATAGGAAATACTGATGCTAACCTGGTGGTGGCAGCTGCCCTACATCCTGCTGCTGTCGCCCCAGAGCATGGAGCTGTCTGGTTACGTCTCTGCTAGGGTGAGACCTGGAGCACCTGGGTTTGATTCCTTGGTTTGTAACAGCCTTCTTTTGAGACCATAAGCAGCTTGCTTAGTGTATCTGTACCT
This sequence comes from Gavialis gangeticus, assembly GCF_001723915.1. NCBI lineage: Eukaryota > Metazoa > Chordata > Crocodylia > Gavialidae > Gavialis > Gavialis gangeticus. Next base: position 67,955,504 of record NW_017728993.1, read on the forward strand.
CAATTTTCCATTTGTACATTAAGGATTGTAACACTTCCAGGGGCCAGAGGTGGGAAGAAAGGGATTCCATCTTGTTATGATAGATTTGAAGAAAAATTGTCAGTCCATCCATTAATGACTGGGACAGAGACAGAGTTATTCATCCATCCAAGGGTAGTTGGGAGCCATATGTCAAAGAAAAAGGTGAAGGAATTTGGTTGATCCTGTTGTGACTGGTTGGCTGGAGATTAAATGGGTCTATCCAGTTGTGACTGGGAAAGGGAAAGACAAATCTCTCTAATAAGATACAGTCTACCAGAAAAAAGTTTGGTAACCCCTCGCATAGAACCTTGGTTTAGTAAATGCTGACCGAGTGCAAGGCAAAAAAGGAAAGGAAATAGTGCTGCTCTGGAGTACAGTGTTCCTACTGTGTGGAATCAGTGGTGGGTGCTATTAAAATGCCATCTTCCTCTCCTTCCCCCTTTCCTTCCTCCCACCCCCTCCATTTGCTGTCAGCTTGACTGAGGAAAAAGTAAAATAATGTACAACTGTGTTCCTTGGCATCACAACTGCAATTTCCCTTTAGGGGCTTCAAACTTTAGAATGGAAGGTTTTAAATCTTGCTGATTCTTGCTATTCCAGCATGAACTTGTGTGAGTAAAAGAACAATGCCAGTTAAAAACAAAAATTGCAAGTGAGGAATCACTGATGCTCAATCAGGTGTTACGGAGACCAGTGGAAAAAATCAGACTAAGAGAAATCAGTAATTTCATTGTTTAGAGTTGGGAAAGTGAATACTGTCTTTATATTAGAATTTGAGCAAAGTTAAAGTTAGGAACTCATTTATTGATTATTTAACCTATGTAATTGTTAGAAAGATTAAGTGAGGGATTTTGAAACATGCAATTTTTTTCTATCTGTATGATTAACTATAAAGATGATTTGTTAGTACTGCTCTTGTGGTGTACTAGGGCTCAGCCTGATAATGAAAACAGCGACCTACCATGCCTCATGATGAGAAGGTTAAACCAAATTTAAGTCCTCTTCCATTATTTTGGCAATTAAATTCCTGCCCTGCTTGTAGAGGAAGCATCACTGTTGCTTACATGCTTGACAGAGGACAGTTCCAGGATGTTTTCTCAGACATCATTAATTCTTAAAAAGTCTAAAGTTCTAGGTGGTGTATTACATTAAATCAGCTAAATTAAAGGACTCTGGTATGTAATTTATAGAAGCCCTGTATTGGAAACTGTGCAAAACCTCACAGAAAGCCATGTCAAACTCTCCTGAGGCACATACTTTGCAGAATAAGAAGGAACTGTGCGTGCTGCCCATCTCATGTCTGTTCACTTATTGTGTAGAGAGACTTAATTAGTCATGGTCTGAAGTCAGCTAGAAGGCAAGCGAGCTTCAACCCTCAAAAGCTTGTATTATATAGCAATAGATATAGATATAGATCTACTTTGGTTAGTCTAGAAGGTACAAATCTATCCTGCCTTCAACTATTGTGCAACTTTCATACCATGAGAAAGCAGTCTCTGAAGCCAAGGGGGAAACTCCTTGAGGCATCCTCTTCTGTTTCCCCTACTCCAGATTCACATGTAAATTAATCCAAAATAGAATCAAGGAACTGAATGGTCTGGGGCTGATTGTGAAACATAGTCGTACTGTTCAAATCCTAAATCAAACTGATAGTGAATGCAAGTTATTACTATCTTATCTGATGGCTGTAAGAGAGACCATGCAACAGGAGCTCGGGCCAAGACTTTTAAAAACTTGACTAGTGATTTGGGAAATCTGAATTCTGGGTGCTTATCTTGAGATCCTTAATAGGACCTGATTTCCTGAAAGCACTAAGCACTTTGTTTCTACAAATCTTTTTCTTTTAAGGTGTTTAAAGCTAGGCACCTAGTCTCTCAGGAGACTTCACAACAAACCTAACATCACCACCGTTGTTGGCCATACTGACAGAGAGACTCTGTAGACTGAACTCCCCCTTCATGTCCAGAATGGTTCTTCAAAGTTGGGGCTGAGGCACATTTGGCAAAGTAAAGTAACTTTTTCTAGTTGCTACCTGTCATATGTGAAGGTGCTTTGATTGACAGCTTTTACCAGCACTAAATTCACCCAATTGAGCATTTTTAAAGGGCAAACATTTGGGAATAACGCTGTCAAAATCTATGGAAATTGAGCAAAATGGAGTAAAGATTAATGCCTGTGTTTTAATGCACATGACTACCATGACTTCTACCCCTACAAACCTGCATTAGAGGTGATTGGATTTCCCACTTTCACTTTCTTTGATTTCTATAGCATATAAACTACACAACTTGCTCTTTTCATTCTTGGCAGAAATACACAACTTGCCATGTATTTAACTCTTAAAGTATCAGACTTCATTATTGTACTTTTTAATTCCCCTCGTTCCCAAAAAATAGCTTGAATGTCTCTATAAATAATTTCTACTACTTGCTTCTGTTGTTGTCTTTGGCAGTTGGTTCAGTACACTAGCCAGCCATTGTGTAATAATATTCTGTCTTAATGTCTAGTAGCCTAATTATCTCACTTTACTCCTTGTTGTCTTGACTCGTAATCCTTAATGTCATGCCACTCTTTAAAATTTCCCAAGACTTCGCTGACCTTGTTCTTTGTTAACCTATCATAATAGCAAATGCTGCACAAATACATTCCAGCACCCTAAATTATTTTCCCATTCTGTGCCCATTAACTAGGGGCACTTCCTGTTTTATTAGGACAAGGAAAGATTTTTTTTCAGTTTTGTAAATTTTGAAGTAGTGCTCGTTTTATAAACAATTGTGTTGTCTTCCTTATGCCAGTCTCTTAGCTTTTGCTTGTCCAACAATATATTCTGCAAGGCATGAAGTGGTTATTGTCCCTGTATCAAAACTTGTATTTTAGGGACAGTAGGTAAAAAATCCTTTGTGGTGAGATATGTTGTCGATGTAGTAAAAAAAAGTGAAAACTCTGTACAATGATGAGAGAGAATGCTCTTCACAGGAAGTTGTTACTCTTTGACAGATTTATTTCATTTTCTACTGAATTTCCATACACTAAAAAAATGTTACTGTGAAGTTTGAATCTTTGAGAGAGTGCAGACTGCTTTCTAGTCACAAACAGGATTGCTGAAAAGTTTCATATATTTTGTGGGGGTTTTCTAAGCACAAGTTCTTGGAGTCACGATTAAAGGAAAATTTCAGTGTTTGGGTTTTTTTTACATAGACATTGCTAGATGTCATGTGTCTACAAAAAATAAATAAATTATACACCAAAATCACCACAAAAAGCTTAAAAAGCAGAAAACAGATTAAAAGAATTTCAAAACAATTGGTTAAAAATCTCGTGGATTGCTAAACCAGTTTTATTACTTGTGGGGTGGGGCAAGCATGACAATCTGTAATGCTTCGGGTTTCTGATGCTGCTCAAAAAACTTTTTGTGGATTTTCTGTGCAGCATGAGATTTGCATTCCTCACTATACGACGTCTGTAACCTGAGAGAAGAATCCAAATGCAAAATCAACCTTAAGCAATCAAAATGGTTAAACTACATTTAAATTACATTGGCGTAGACCAGTGGTTCTCAACCTTTTTAGACCCAAGGCACCCCTCAGAAAATGCCAGCTCTTAGGAGTCGCTCTTTTTTTTGACTAGAGAACAATAGAGCAATTCTTCTGTTGCAAAGAACTCGGAAAGACTGCAGCTGGTCAGAATGTTTTTAATGATGTGGACCTCTGCTTGAAACCTTGGGATTTATCTAGTGAATCATGTCTAGGTGTTTGGACCCTGTGGTACCCTTAAAAGGATGTCATGGCACCTCAGGGTGCCATGTCATCCTTGTTTAGAATCACATGGTTGACCCTTATGCAGCAGGCAATGATACACAGCCTGTGAAGGAGAAGCCGGAATGACAGCTTCTGGTTTTCAGGGGGAATGCCAGACTGCTGTTGAGAGCATAATAGTGACAAATGGGCATTAAGTGGGTGGATTAGTGAAGGGAGCTGTGGTAGTCTAACCTGAAGAGGATAAAAGCATGGCTCAAAATGGCTAGGTCCTCATCTGAGAGGAAAGGGTGCAGTTTCCTGGCTAGCCCAGTGTGGGAGAAGGTATTCTCCTGCTGCTGTTTGCTTTATTGCCAATTCAGGAAAATAATGTATTGTCATTGACTTGTGGTTTCTTTCAATAACAAAGTCTTGCTGTGAGAATCCATCACATGGCTACATCCATGCACTTGGCACAACAGTCTGTTATGCACATTCAAGAATATATTAGCCAAATTACACATACAGCATAAAAATGGAATGGAAAAAATATCCCAAGAAGCAGTTGTAAAGATGCTTGAGTGAGGCTGGAGATTGAGGGCGAAGGTAGTATGTTACATACTTGTGCTCGAGTGGAACTTTTCTTCAATACACAAAATAGATAAAACATATTTTGCGTTCATCAGATGTACTCTACAGATGCAGATGATTGCTTGATAGAATGGTTTGCTTTTGGACTTGTAGTAGAGTTTTTAATCTGCAAACAAAGAAATGAAATTCAACTTAAAGGAGTGTTTTCTGGCAAATTTAGCCGCCATACCTAAGTTATTTACCACAGCCATTGTTTTAAAAAAAAATATTTAATGTATAGCTTTGCTCTCATTTGGATTCAGCCATTTCCCCAGCAGTCTGAACGCTTCTATTTTGCTTCATTCTCATCTTTTTTTAATAAACTATTTAGTTTGACAATAGAAAACATGTTACTGTTCAGAATTTTTTAATGAAATAACTGACAAATCATCCTTTTTGGAACTGAAAATCTGAAACATTATACAAGACTTTCTTTCATTCTTTCTTTTTGAAGTTGTTGGCAGCTGCCCGATATGTAATAAAATCATGGAAATTTAGTGATACTGTTCATTCATCCTGTGTGGCCAGTGCAGGTCTGTTCTTTTAGTGTATTTTTTCAGTACTTTGTCCAGTTTCATTTTAATTATCCAAAGTGATGGGACTCCCTTCACTTTCTTTGGGAAACTCTGACACCCTTATAAATCTTGCTATTGGAAAGATTGTCCTAATATTCGCATGAACTGTTTCTTTTCTGAACTGTAACCCATTACTCTCAGCTCCATCCTCTTGTACCACATGGAATAACACCTTTTACTCCAGAGAGCTTGCAGCTTTCCTGAAGACTTATGTCTCCTCTCCTTAGTTACATAGACATGCACATGTACGGTGAAATCTTGTTCCCCTTGAAGTCAGCAGTAACACTCCTCTTGGATCTAGTGCAGCCAGGATTTCACCTGTAATTTTAATGGTCCCTTATGCATCACTTTCATCACCCTTCAATCCTATTAGCTGTCTTTCTCTGAACACCTTACTTCCTTCTGATACAGAAGATGCCTGAATCCATGGCTCTATATGACTACATCACAGAAACTGAATGGTAACACTAATTCATAAATTGCATTTCATAAGCACTTTTTATTCAAGAAACTTAAAGTATTTTCTAAACAGTAATCATTTAAGATTTACCATGCTGTTGCAAAGTGCACAGGTGTTATTTCTCCTGTTTTACAATTGATGGGAATGTGGAGTAGGAAAGGAATATTGCATCTCTATTCCATGACGCATAGTACTAGATGCCACATTACCTTTTGAGCTTTCTGCTTTCACTGGTAAGGCTCTGAGGTTTTCCTCTTCTATTGTGTTTCTGTGGTTTTGGATTATTTTTCACTAACTGTATTAATTTCATTTTTTCCAGGATGAATCTAATTCACTTATTCTCTGAATGAATCTTGGTTTGAGGTTTTGCACACAGGAGGAAGGACAAGGAAACAATAAGAAAGAACATAGAGGGTGTCTTTACATGTGCTCCGGGGTGGGCACTTTAATTAGAGTGGCTCTCAGAGCTAGTCTAGTTACGGCACCCACAGCATCTCGTTCAATGAACTTTAGTTAAAGTGCCCCTGCCGCCATTTTGAAGCACAGGGATGCTGAATAATACACATGACACTGAAGCTTCTGGAGTGTGCTAATTAGCTCGATTAATAGAGTCTGCTCTGCCACTTGCTAATTAGCATGCTGATTAGCTCCAGTGTTTGCTAATTAGCACACTTCGGAGCAGGTATTGGGCATGTGTATAGGTGCCCTCTGTGTTCTTTCTTTTTGTTTCCTTGTTGTTCCTCCTATGTGCAAAACCTCCCATAATTAAGTCACTTTAAGAAATTAATATACTGCTTTTACAAACCACTAATGAAGATCATAACTGATAGCAAATTTAACATAAATAACCACAGCAAATAGGTCCAGTAGAAAATTACTCATTTTCGCATATTGGTAACTAGCAAAATTTTGTTGACAAATAACAGACTTCAAATACTCTGAATAGTAATAAAAATCAATATGCAGCCCAGGATATTAATTCTATTTGTTTGCCCTTGCTAGGGGCAATACAATGGAACATGTGCTTCTGGTTGGGGGAATAAGGGGGAAAGAAATATGTTCTTTTTCTGGTAAAGGGAGAAGGAATGAACTGTTGCCACTGGATAGGATGATTAGAGGCACTGAAGGGAAGCTCGTGGGCTTCTTCCCATAACCAGAGGGGAGGTAGGGAGGGTTGCTTCCTAGATTCTTAGATTTCCTTTTCCAGTGGCTTTGTTGACACAATCTGTCTACATGTTCCTTCTCCCACTTTCCTCTATGTGGTAGGATTAATTTGCGGAAGAAACATGAAGCGCTACCACTGATCCAAAGAGGCACCAAAAGGTATTTGGAGAGGGTAGCAGCCAGTAGTCATATGAGAGGTACAAATTGCTCAGCTGCATGAACAATTTACATGCACAGGTGACCATGCCAGTGGAAAATTGCAAAGCTGGATTATCTTCAGTGTTTAACCCCTCTCCAGCCATTTTCAGTCCATGTGTCAGCACTTGTATCCAGGCCAGTAAGAAAGAATTTTGCAAGTAAGATTCTGCAAAACAGAACCAGCTACTAATATAGTAGTTCTGTCTTTATTTTTACATAAAGCTATTGGTACCATATTGTTCACTGTTTCATTAGCCCAACAACTGACTGATTTGCTCGTTCAACCAAGTTCACTGAGAACAACGGTAAGAATTACCATATTTTCTAAGACACGATATACACCTTTTTCCCCCCAAAATTCAGCTGCTGGAAACTGGGGTGCACACGGCAGCAAGAAAGTATAGTAATAGCAGTTTCTTCCTCGGTTGAGAGAAAATGACACTTTCTTCCTCTCTGCCACCCACCTACCTGGAGAAAACCCTGCTGCCAAAGCTGCTACTCAGTTACTTACTAATATTTATTCTTATTTTCAAGAAAAGGCCCTTTTTTCTTCATACTGAACCCTCCCCCCCATCCGCATGCGTGCACGCGCACGCATGCGCGCGCACACACACACACACACACACACACACAC
>NW_017728993.1:67962930-67968310 GCF_001723915.1 Gavialis gangeticus
CACACACACACACACACACACACTCTGTCTCTCTCTCTGTCTCGTTGTATGCAGGAAAAATCAGTATTCATAAATAAACCAGTGGCTTGAACAGTTTGGTCATTACCTTTAAACATGTTTAATAAATGGTCACATGGTTATAAAAAGAGGAGATTTTTAAAGTTATTCTGTCATTGGTTGATTCATCAACCTGTTCCTATTAGAAGGTTGTAAATTGGAATGCATTCAGATAGTTTAGTATGCCTTGCTAAAGGTGTATTGTACTAACATTAGTGTTTCATGTTCCATAGTGTTTAAATTGTGCAATTTTAAAATACTGAAATGTAAATGGAGTGGGATTGTACTAGATCTTTTCTGGTTTGTTTTTTAAATCTGATTTTATGTAGTACCTTTATTCCTTGAAAGACAATTCAGGCATAAAAACATTGGAGTCAGCCTGATAATTCCTATAGTTGGTTCTTACTGCCCTTTTTGATGATGATTATAATTGCAGTGTTGTCTAGGAGCCCTCATTGTGGATCAAGACACCACAGGAGTAGGTATTGTTCAAATGCAAACAGAAAGACATTCCCTGCCCCAAAGACCTCAAAATGTAAGCAAGAGACCCCAGTAAAAAGACAATAAATGGTGAAGACTATTATTACTGAAAGACTTTTAAAAATATATTTCTTTCAAATTTACAGATAAATAAAGAAAATAAAAATACATCAACTATATGAAGTTCAATCTGTTTAACCATTTAAAAAAGCAAATTAACTCTTGAAGTATTATCCACATTTTTAAATATCACCAATGAACCCACATAGAAAAGGTTAAATGTTTGCAGGTTATTACCATTCACCTTAAAGATCAGAGACAAATTACTATTTTTATTTTATGTTCCCTTGATGAGGATAATGATAAACATCTGTCACTTAGCTGCTTAACCATCAAAGAATGTTATTGAAATCCTGTAATTTAAACAGAAAAAACCCCGTAGACATACTGTACAGTATATAGTCAGTGAGGAGGAGGTGATAGAGTATTCACATTAGATTTGAGGGAGCTGGGAAAGGGACATTTTCTGTCTGCAGTTACTTGGCAAAAAGAAAAAATTCCATAGATGTATGATTTTCCATTTATTTTGGGAATTTTGGAAGGGGAAATTACTGCTTGTTTCTTTCCAAGTCCAGGGTAAGGGAGGGGAAGACGCATTCAATCTGCACTCTGTGACTCCACCATATGCAGTACATTAACAGAATGGCTCAGGTTTGTGTGTTAGTGTGTCTACTGGTGTTACAGAATCCAGAACAGAATTTCCATCATTTACAGTTCTTCAGAGCCATTTACCATCTTTGAGTTTGTAGGAAACTCTTCATTATTTTAACAGTGTTAGATAAGCTGTTTTTCCATTAGTTTGGCTATAATTAAAAATGTTTAACCTTTTAAACTTGCTGCAACCTGTTCTTTTAAAGGCAATGACAACCAGCACGTTTTGTTTTCTAAATGGTATATAGACTTTTCTCAACTCAGTAATGAAAAAATGAAAAGTATGGCTTCTCTCCTTTTGTTGGATTAAGCTGCAGTTTATAAAAAGTAATTGTGAAATGCTATTCTAAATGATTTACCTACATGTTAAGACTAAAAGCATGCCCTGATTTTCTAGGAAAAAATGGCTTTCTGCATGGTGGACATTTTCCCTGTTGGTGATATCTTTTCCTCTTTAATGCCCATTTTAATGTATTAAAAAAGAAGGCCTGACCTTAAGTTTACTCTGGTGGGGCAAAATTCACACTTCTGCAAAGAGTTAGCACAAAGCCCATGTGTCACCTTATGATTTGTTTAAAAAAAATTATGCTTGGCAGTGAAGGTGTAAATGATACATGCAACAAAAACCAAGATTTTCCAAAGCATTTGTGATTTTTCTGTGCATCAGGTGTAGGGCTGCCTAACTTCATGCACCTTAAAATACCATTTTCTGATGTAGTGCTGAGCATTTAAGGTGGTGGGGTCAAAACCAGAAACGCTTAAATTCTGTTCTGCATTTTCATCAAGACCTATTTTGTATTGGTGTGGATAAAGGAATAAAGGATGATGGTACCCTGGATTATCCAGGTTAAATTTAATATAAAACCAATGCACGTTGGTGTTCTTATTTTCAGACAGTCCAAATTGCACAGTAGTTTTCTTGGTTTCAAACCGTCCAAACTGACTGCACAGACACACACGCCTACAGTCGCGTTTAATGTGTTTGTAGGTGGGTTAATGTTTGTGACAGCTGAGTCGGTCCTTAATAACAAGGATATAATTTATCCGTAGGAGTAGAGGTTACAAATTAGGATTCTAGTGCTACTTTGTGCATGGAACAGCAGATAGTTTGGCAGGCTGAATTTGAAATATGGACTGTCTGCTAGCAGGCACTGCAAGAAGGGACTTTATAGAATTTCATGGGGTTTCAGCTACTTCCTCAGTTCTTTATTGTAATGGAACCTACAGCATGAAACACCCTCTCAAGATGGACCTCTTTAATGTCACAGATCCTGATTTGCTTATGTTAAGAACTAATGGAAAACAGATTGATGACAAGTACATTTCCAAACATGCTGATATCAAAAATTATGATGACATATTACCAAGTGTTATTCTACCTGTTGTTTCAACTTTCAGTGGAGCTAATAGCATGGGAAGAAGCATTTATGTTTATTTTTGCTTTTGCATAGGCTGAAAATGATGAGAATGGCCAAGCAGACAATTTCTCCATGGATCCACAACTGGAAAGGCAGGTGGAGACTATTCGCAACCTTGTAGACTCCTACATGTCTATTATCAATAAGTGCATCCGAGATCTGATACCAAAAACAATCATGCACCTTATGATCAATAATGTGAGTAACAGCATCAATTTTTAAATTCTTGTTAAATGTTCGATTGAACTTTCAATGCTTACAGGACCTAATACTTTTTAAATAGCATATTTTCTGGCATAACAACACCCCAAATAAGAAATGCGCCTTTTTGGGGGGGAGACAGAATGTAGACAAAAATTGTCCAGAGTCATGGCCTAGACCTAGCTCTTTCATAGAGGCTTGTATTGCAAAATGGATGCTTCTCTCTCCGTTAGGAAGCTGAGAACATCCATGAAATGAAAGAGTTAATGTTAGACTCCAACTTTCCTGCTGGCTTACTGAGAGAGAAGCTGGCAGCCATTTTGTAACATAGTGTCTTTATGCCTCTACTCTGGCAAAAAAACACAAAACCATGCACCTTAAATTTGGAGGGCTGATTTCTGTGAAAAGAGTATGTGTAGTATGTGATTAAAGGCAGTAATAGCATCAGCAGCATTCTAACAAGGAGAGGAACACATGCATGTAGAATATCACATACTGCAAACCTTATCTAATCACTACAGAGGACAGCACCTTTCTGTAGTGATACGGCCAAAGTATTACAGTGTACAGTCAAGAGCTCCAATTCTTTGCATGATAACTGTAGGATGCTAGAGGATTTTCAAAATGAGTTCAGTTAAGTCTCATTGGGCATATATGGATTTAAAAAAAATACAATCAGGCAAGTGTAGTATGTTGTACTTATTTTTCAATGGTGTATTTGAGGTCCTTTGGATGCTGGAGTATTTTTTAGACAAGCAGGGGGAATATATGCATCTGTCTGGCTTATGTTATATTTCTCCTACCTAGATCTTTAGATTCCATGATAAAAGTTAGTTTTGCACTGGCATTGTTAGCCCATTGTTCGAACATCTAAACCTTCACTCTACAACAGAATCCTGAATGGATCTCTCCTGGTACTTATCTACCAGGGTGCTAACTGCCGTGTTATAGTAAATCACTATTTGATATAACAGCCTCTGTCAGTCACTGATGCCACCTTGCTTGAGATCTTTTAAATCAACAAAAAATCAATTGTTGTAAACAGAATACAATATAAATCAAATCTGACTAAACTGTAGTATTCATGTATGAACTTAAAAAACACCTCATATGTAAGGAAGGCTAACAGATCTTTCTGTGTCTGGCATTTATATTGCACTGGAAAAAGCAAAGAGGTTTGAACAGAGTTCACTAGTTGGTAGAGAATAAACAAGATCTTCATGCAGAGGGGAAGGGAGTTTCCATTCCTTAGGATTAGGGAAGCCAGGATTTGAATCATGTTTTTTAATCACTGGATGCAAGATACTTGGAGGCCTTCACAAAAGAGTGTGAAAACAAACTGAACTTCAACATTTTTCCCAAATTAGCACAGATCTATAATTGCTGTGTGTGTACATGGAGATACTATCTCTGAAGATATAATCTCTGCTCCCTGGAGATCACAACTGGACCTTGCTTCTTGGACTTTGGATGATTCCATTGCCTTTTGAAAGGGATATTTTCCAGCTCCCTTTCATAAAGCACAGAGTTTGGTGAGCAGTTCCTTTTGAAAGTTTACATTAAATTTTCTGCCACTCACATCCCCATATGGAATTGTTTAAGAAGTTTAAAGGTCTCTGAAAATAAATGCTTTGCTTCAGAACTCCAGTACTGTAGTAAGTTGAAATTCTGCAGCTGTTTCATTATTAAAGCATGCCAGGTGACGCTGGCACAGAAGAATGGTAGAGTTTTAACACCATCTCTCTCTGAAACTGACCTCTCTGTTATAGTCCCTGCCCTGTGTTTAAGCTGGCAGATATTTGTGGTCCAATCTTGTAACTTAAATTGCACTAATGACCCAAAATCTTTAAGAGAACGTGAAGAGTGAGGCTTGAAAGTTAAGGCATTTGTTTCCCTGCATTATGAAATTAAAACCTTTGAAGTTCAGTCTAAGAAAAAATGAGCTAAGCTATTACTTTAAAAAATTACATCCTTAAATACTTGAGATCCAAAAAATGCTTGAATCATGGTTGTTGACCAAGCCAAAATGTTGAGAAAAGCAATGGAGCTGTGTTGAAAGTCATCCTATGCTGCTTTACATTCCCTGAAGATCCTGAAATCCCAACCCTCCCACTGAGAGAGAAATGAAATTAAGCTCCTTTTTAATTGTATTATCCTCTGTTTCATATAGTGCAATACAGTTGCCTCCAGAATACTAGAAACATTGAATCCAAGGAATTAGTTTTTATGTCAGTTACAACCACATGAATGCTTTTAGATTTTCCTCTCTAATTGATGATGTCTTTAAAAGGTGCTTATAACTGGGAGACGTGTATCAGATTCAGACTGATCGTAGAGCAAAAAAATTAATTCTGAGGAATGCTGTTCTTAAAGCATGTCTTGAGGCACGTACCTATTAGGGGTGTGCAAAGCGGGCCTTATTAAATTCAGATTCAGTTTCAGCCTGAATCGGGGATAGTGATTCGATTCTTTGGTTTGGATCACTGTCCCTGATTTGATTCGGCCAAATCCAA
>NW_017728993.1:67968366-67989454 GCF_001723915.1 Gavialis gangeticus
TAAATGTTTTTTCTACATACCTTGAGGTACCAGTGTGGCTCGTGAATACTGCAATGATGGAGCGGATGGAGCGTTCCACAAGAGCACGGGGGGGCCTCTATGTGCTCGGTGGTGAACCCAGAAGTAGACCAGAAGTACTTCCAGTCCACTTCCCGATCCACTGGGGAGCGTGCAGGGGGGCCCCCTTGCACTCCTGTGGGACACTCCATATGCCCCAGCATCACAGAACTCACGAGCCACCTGCTACCTAGAGGTATGTAGGAAAAACATTTAAAGCCGTGTCTATGTCTGAATCACTGAATCTTTCTGAATCTCTCTGAACCAATTCAGAGGGTTCTGATTCAATTTGGAGAGATTGCAGGGTCCTTTGATTCTATTTGGATTTGGATATTTGGCCACCAAATCGGGCCGAATCTCCACTGAATCGAATCAGGGACCAAAGCTTTGCACAGCCCTAATACCTATATCATTACATTCTACTACTATTACATATTAGGGTGATTTTGGTTACTTTAAAAGAAAAGGAAACTTACCACAAAAAATGTATTAAATTACCATTAAAGATGCAAACACAGTCAAACAAAATGCATCTATCATAGGATCGTAGAATCAGAGAAAAATAGGGTTGGAAGGGACCTCAGGAGAATGTGCGGCCAGATTATGAACTTTTTATCACCCAGTGGGCCAGCAAGCCATATTCAAAGACCTTATAGGAAGTGGTATCACATCAGGAAGTGATGTCACATGACCTTTGACACCAATGAAGTTGCAAAAAGTGACAATGAAATGGATCTGGAAATGTGGTTTAAAATCCAAAATAAAAACAATATAAAAGCAACAATGAAATAATACCAAACACTTGACTAAAATAAACACTTACTTCTACTCACTTCTCAATGAATGAAAGAAGCATAATGCAGGCTTGCCCTGGCACACCTGGGCATACAGCACCAGGTAGAGGAAGCCATGGAGGAGCAGCCAGCTGTTGGCCTCCAGCAGCAGCAGTGAGGAGAAGGAGAAGCAGCACCTCAGGACCCTGCCCAGCTCCATTGGGGATGAGGAGCCTGGTCTTCACACACAGCCACGTGCGTGCAGCCCACCTCCCTCCTCGCCCCCGGCTCCCAAGGAGAAGGAGGAAGGTGCAAGTGTGACCTTGTGCTTCCTCCTCACAAGTGCACACATGCGTGTGGCACCCCCACGCAGGCTGCTCAGCATCCTGCCCAGAGATGTGGCCCTGCTGACAGTCGGGCAGCCATGTTTCATGCTCGCTCACTCATCCCTGCACCAGACCACACCGTCCCTTCCCCGCTGGTGCAGTGCAGACCGCCCCTGGCACAGGGCTTAAAAAAGCTGCGTGATAGGTGTGGAGGGGGCAGGGGGGCACTTCGGCCCAGGCCCTGGGACCCGCCTGGTACGAGCACACCCGCCCCGGCCTCCATGGCTGCAGTCAGGGGAGCTGAGAGAGGGACCCTGCTCCACCCGGGGAGAGGGTCAGCAGTCACCAGGCAGCCAACTGCCTCGTAGTCCATGTTCGCCAGTCACCTGCTGAGGGGCTGAGGGAGGGACAAGGGGTGGGAAGGAAACTAAACAGTGTTTACTTTCGTTTCCTGTCGCAGCACCTCGGGCCTCAGAAAACAGCTTGACAGGCTGCATGGTGGCTCGCAGGCCATATGTTGGACAAGCCAGATCTAGTCCAACCCCCTGCTCAAAGCAGGACTATCCCCAACTAGATCATCCCAGCCAGGGCTTTGTCAACCTGGACCTTAAAAACCTCCAAGGATGGAGACTCCACCAACTCTTGAAATAACCTGTTCTGGTGCTTCACCACCCTCCTAGTAAGAAAGTTTTTCCAAATACCCAACTTAAACCCCTTGCTGCAGCTTGAGACCATTACTCCTTTTTCTGTCATTTGTCACCGCTGAGAACAGTCTGCCTCCATCCTCTTTGGAACCACCCTTCAGGTAGCTGAAGGCTGCTATCAAATCCCCCCCCCCAGTCTTCTCTTTTGCAGACTAAATAAACCCAGTTCCCTCTGCCTCCCCTCATGAGTGTGTGCACCAGCTCCTGAACAATTTTCATTGCTCTCTGTTGATCTCTTTCCAACTTGTCCACATCCTTTCTATAGTGGGGGGCCCAAATCTGGACACAGTACTCAAGATGTGGCCTCACCAATGCAAGATAGGGCAGAATAATGACTTCCTTTGATCTGCTGGCAACGCTTCTACTATTGTAGCTCAGTATACTGTTAACCTTCTTAGAAACAAGGGCACACTGCTGACTCATATCCATCTTATTGTCCACTGTAACCCCTGGTCCTTTTCTGCAGAGCTGCTGCTTAGCCAGTCAGTCCTCAGGCTGTAGCAGTGTAGGGGATTCTTATACCCTATGTGCAGGACTTTGTACTTGTCCTTGTTGAACTTCATGAGATTTCTTTTGGCCCAATCCTCCAATCTGTCTAGGACATCCTGAATCCTACCCCTACTCTCCAGTGTATCTACTGCACCCCCAATTTGGTGTCGTATGCGAACTTGCTGTGGGCGCAATCCATCCTATCTTCCAGATCATTAATTAAGATGTTGAACAAAACTGGCCCTGGGATTGATCCCTAGGGCACTCCACTTGATCCTGGCTGCCAACTACAAGTTAAGTCATTGATTACTACCAGCTGAGCCTGACAATCCAGCCAGTTTTCTATCCACCATACCGTCCATTCATTCAACCCATATTTCCTCAGCTTCCTTGCAAGAATGCTGTGGGAGAAGGTCTCAAAATCCTTGCTGAAGTCAAGGTATATTATGTCCACTGCATTTCCTGCATTCACAGAGCCAGTCATCTCATCATAGAAGGCAGTTAGGTTGGTCAGGTATGACTTGCCCTCGGTGAATCCATGCTGATTGTTCATAATCACCTTTTCCTCCAAGTGCAGATGAATGGATTCTTTGAGGACCTGCTCCATGATTTTTCCAGGAACTGAGGTGAGGCTGACTGGTCTGCAGTTCCTTGGACCCTCCTGCTTCCCTTTCTTAAAGATAGACACTATATTTGCCCTTTTGCAATCATCCAGGACCACCCTCCCCCCAGTTGCCATAGGTTTTCCAAAATAATGGCTAGTGGCTCTGCAGCCACATCAGCCAACTCCCTTAGCACCCTTGGATGCATTGCATCTAGCCCCATGGACTCAAACACATCCAGCTTTTCTAAGTAGTCTCTTTGTAACTTGTTCTTTCATCACTGAGGGCTGCTCACCTTCTTCACAAAGTGTACTGCCAGGTGCAGTAGTCTGAGAGCTGACCTTGCCTGTGAAGACTGAGGTAAAAGAGTCATTGAGTGTTACAGCCTTTTCCTCATCATCTGTCACAGCATTGCATCACCCATTCAATAAGGGTCCCACATTTTCCCTGATCCTCCTCTTTTTTGCTGACATACATATAGAAATCCTTCTTGTTACCCTTCACATCCCCTGCTAGCTGCAACTCCAGTTGTACTTTGGCCTTCCTGACTTCATCCCTGCATGCCCAGGCAATATTCTTACACTCCTCCCAAGCTGTTTGTCTAAGCTTCCACTTGTAAGCTTCCTTTTTGTGTTAAGATCACTAAAGAGTTGTCTGCTAAGCCAGGCTAGTTGCTTGCCACATTTGCTGTTCTTTCTGCACATTGGGATGGTTTGTTCCTGCGCCCTCAGTAAGGTTCCTTTAAAGTACAACCAGCTCTCCTGGACTCCTTTCCTTCTCAGCTTGGCCTCCCAGGGGGTTATGCCCATGAGTTCCCTGAGGGAGTCAAAGTCTGCTTTTCTGAAGTCCAGGGTCCATACTCTGCTGCTCTCCTTTCTTCCTTTTGTCAGGATCCTGAACTCAATCATCTCATGGGTCACTGCTGCTCATGTTGCCATCCACTTCTACGTCCCCCACCAGTTCTTCTCTGTTTGTGAGCAGTAGGTCAAGAAGAGCACGACCCCTAGTTGGTCTATCCTGATAGCACCAGGAAGTTCTCTAACACTCCAAAAACTTCCTCGATTGCCTGCGCACTGCAGTATTGCCCTCCGAGCAGGTGTCAGAGTGATTGAAGTCCCCCATGAGAGCCTGTGATTTGGAAACTTCCTTCCGCTAGTTGTTTGAAGGCCTCATGGCACTATAATTCAGGTCTCATTGTGCCTAGGTGTTTCTAATACAGTACACTAGATATCATGTATTCTATAAGCAGCACTGGTGAGCTGACTCTAAATTAACATAAATCTTTAATGTTATGAAAAATACTGTATAATAATTACTGATGGTAAATTCATGGTAGTAGTAGCTCTGGCCTCCCTCTGGCTAATTTCCATGACTGCTCTTTTAACTCCAGCTAAAGTGGTAACTTCATTCATGATTGGCTGAGCTGTCCCTCAGATACTCCCTTATAGATCGAGCCCACTCTGACTTGTTGTCCCTCCATGTTAGAGTCCTGTTGAGCTAGGAACTGTGCTACTGGGCACTTAAAATACCTGCTATGTTTCTGTAAGAACAATAAGACAGAGAAGCCAGTTGTCAAAGGAAAGGGTGGAATCTCTTTCTCTGGAGGTTATCAAGAAAAGGTTGTATAGGCATTTCTCTGGGGTGGTTTAAGAATAACATAGCTATAGCTGTACAGTGCTGGACTAGCTGACCTTCAAGGTCCCTTCCCACCTTATAATTCTGTACATTGCAACTTTGAAACCTTCGGGGGACACTTTTTAAACTATTGCTATAATTTTGCTTTTGTTTTCTGGAAGGACCTTAGGTTGCAAAGAGATCATTTCTTCCTCCTTTTCCAAGCCTCAAACTCACAAGTATGGAAAACCCATATTTCTGGCCTGATTGTAAGCCAGGATCATGGGCCAGCTTCCTAATGGCAGTGATTCTGCCATTACAGTAGGGTTTCAGCAATCATGAAAGGAGATTTGCTTGCAATGCACAAGGAGCTACCATGATAACACTTGCAGGCTGATACTGTTCAAACAGATATTTGTGGTCTAAGGCTAGGGACAGACATTCAAAAAGTCTGAGCCTGAATTGATTCAATATTTGCAGGTTAGTCTAACCTGCCTAGGCTGAACTGGTTTGCAACTACATGGACATCCCTTCTGGACTGAAGAAATGCTGGCATATGCCTGCTAGGGCTCAGACTAGAAGCTGTGGGGGCGGTACTAGAATAGCCTTCCCTTCCCTTCCATAGTGCTGAGCTGAGGGGGGGCAAGGCCAGACCCCAGCAGGATGCTCTAATTAGGGAGGGATGTAAACCCCAACCATGCTCTCACCGTCCCAGGCTTTTCCCTGCTCACTGCTCAAGGGGTAGGAGTGTTGCCAGCCCCAAGCCCCAGGTTAGCACTGTGAGGCAAAAGGAGGGGTGGTGCAGTGCGTGCACCTGTTGATGCCTAACTGTTCTTTTAGGATCAGCTCTACCCTTACTTGAATTTGAGAATTTTTTAAGTGATACTATTTGAATTTTCATTTTATTCAATATAATTTCACATTATCTAACTAAGATATCTCTTTTTAATGTGGAGGTTCCGGAAAAGGTTAGGAAAATAGTGTCCTCTGGCATTTGACATTTGATCAGTAATATTCACTGAAAAACAACATGAGATTCATAGCAAAAAATTGCATATATTGATGAATTCATGTATCTCCTGTTGAACACGAATGGGAAATGACAATGGTTTCTAGTAACCAAGTGTTTCCTGGACCGGGGTCAGATGTGACTTGGAGGATCCTAATTCTTCTTCAATGAGACTGCTGTCTTGGGTCTTATCTACCCAAAGTTGTTCCAATGTCACTATAATAGATTTTTAAATCAAATTAATTTAATTAGTGTTAGTGCCAAACCCTCTTCAAGTGGAACTCAGGCATATAAAATAAGATGTTTGAGAATGTATTACTGCTAACATTCCCAGTTCAAATAAGTGCTATAGAGCTAAAAGCAGGTTAGCAACAGATCCAAAGAACAGAAAAAATCCCAAAAGATTTTCAAATGCAAGGATTGGTCAGCAATTGATTTCTCAGTGTGTTTAACTACAGCCTTATTTAATCAGAATACTTCTAGTTTTTTAGCTGTCTTAATGTGTCCCAGGTCTCCATAATCAGAGCTGGCATATCAGGAAATTGGTATAGTAAATTAGATTACTTCGGGACTTCTCTCTTCAGCTCTATAATGTGTATTTTTGGGGATTCAGAATCACACAAAGTTGCTAGAGGTGAAAGATGTGATGAACAGTAGGTGAAATGTTAGTTAAAACGTAATTCTGAAAGAGAAATTATAAAAATATAGAAGCCCCCATTCTTAAGAGAACTAGAGGGCTCATGAGATTGGTAATGTCATTTACCTCCAGGTCACCCATTTGCAAATGGGCCAAAAATGTTGTTACTACCTATCAGCAGTTTAGAAGTTTGTATGAAATAAGGTGGAAACACAGGGGTCACTTTACAGATATAGATCATTCCAATAGCATCCAATGTCATATGCCTCAAAGGAAGGCAAAAGAACCACATAATGCTTTGTGCAGAACTACACCAGAAAATATCTTTCTGTGATGAACTGTGGTCTCAGTCTAGGGTGATCCTATAAAGAGATACATAGTAACAATACTTATATATAGTTTTGAAATGTGCTGTTCAGCACACTTAAAATTTGTTAAGTAAGATATTACTTTCCTAACTTCCCAGTACCTCATTCCCCAGCACTTCAGAAAGCAATTACTGGTTTAACTAGTAGAGGTATAGTTCTAGGAGATTCATGTTTCTCCTCATTCACCTGAGTGAGAGATTGTCTTGAACCCAGAATCTTGGCTTGCCGGATCAGCTGCTCGCCCCAGTCTGCCACCTCCTCAGCTGATTACTTGGGCTGGACATAGATGGCTGCAAACCTCCATCTGGGCCTAGTTGTCCATCAGCTCCCTGCCATCAGTCACTGGCTGGGGTCAGCTGACCCTTCACTCTCTCCCATATAAACTTCTGAGCTGTAAGAGGAAGTGTTTGGGAAACAAGGCTCAACCCTTATCCAGACACCTCACTGTTCCTCATAGCTTGCACCTCTGTTGGCTCTCTGCCTGATCTCTCAACTACCCAACCCAGCTTACCCTTGGACTCTGTGTTCTACCTGACCCTTCAGCTTCCTAATTTGGTCCATCCCTCAACCCAACTCCTGGCTTCTCAACCTGGCTTGGGCCTTGATTTCAAGCTCTGCTCAACCCTCCAGCTTTCTAACTTGGCTTTTTGGACCTCCAGGCTTCCAGCTTCCTGGCACTTGGTTTCCAGATGCTCCTCCTAACCCTGGTTGGCCCCTTAAAGCCTGAGTGACTCCTAGACCTGGCTGCCCACAACCCAAGTTGTCTAAGATTATCTAAACCACTGAAGCTATGCCTACGACTCGCTGGGTGTTTGAATAGCAAGGTGCATGACAGAGTAGATATATGCTGACCTGTCCCTGTGTCCCTAGAAGTGAGGTTTACAGCTCTGTCTTCCAAGATAAATGTTGGACTTCTCTTTCCAATGTTTTCTTTCCGGCACTGATTAGGGATGCTCCAATATCTCCACATTGCTATTCTTCCCATGTGTCTGGAATAGTCTCTGGTGCAACAGTGTTCCAAGAGCAACACTGTACTGTTTCTGTCACTTCTGTGTTCATGCTATACCATATTTCCACTAGCTAGGCCAGAAATGGGGTTTTTGTTTGATATTACAGGTAAAAGAATTCATAAATGCAGAACTCCTGGCTCATCTGTATTCCTCTGAGGACCAAAACACTTTGATGGAGGAGTCAGCAGAACAGGCTCAGAGACGAGATGAGATGCTTCGCATGTACCAAGCCCTTAAAGAAGCTCTGGCAATCATTGGCGATATTAGCACTACCACTATATCTACCCCTGCACCGCCACCTGTTGATGATTCTTGGCTGCAGCAATCCAGAAGGTAAGGATCTTCAGGTTGAGTTTGCTATGAAGATTAAGACAGAGGAACAGATTCTCAGAACTACTGATTTCCCATGTAGGGCAAGTGTTCCTCCATGTTTAGGGACATTTCTGAAGAAACTGAAAGTTCTTGCAAGATTGGGTCTTTCTGAGTTTTGTCATTCCCCCCACCTCCCTTTTGCCTCCCTACCAAACTTGAGGACTGGAGATCATGCAGGTATGTTATTTTTACTGGGCAAACCCAAGAATCTCTCAAGTAAACTGGGTTTAAATACCAGTGTGCTCAAAATTCTTCTCTGCCTAAATGAGTGTTCTTTCCAGTCAAACCACCAGGCTTCACTCCAAGTCTCCTATTCTGTTCTAGAGGGGACATGGGGAAAAGTGCACTTATAAAGTCTCTGTCTGAGATGTTTTGGTATTTAGTTCTGTTTCAGCTGGCATTGCTGTTTCTGATATGTTGAGAACCTAGTATTCTGACATAGCTGTGGGATTCATCATCCAGATTTGGCTTCCAAGTCGCTACTGTGATCTCTTTAGCACCAAAATATCTGCAATTTGGTGTTTGTATCTCCAGATCTGCCTGCAGGATATTTTTTGTCCAAAATTCTTCCACACATATATGTTAGGCAACTAAATGCCAGAGTGGTTTATAGGATTGTTGGTTAATATACACACCAACAGAGGTTCTTAGTAACCTTGTCCTTGACTCTCAGAAGACTGTGTGGCATACTTTGTGACTTGGCTGATCCTCTATTTACTTGATGTGCTTGCAAAGTAGTGCAAACCATGTGATCGCTTACACTCTCCCATTTAAAGTTCCCTGTATTTTTAGGAGTTTTAACTTCCATTTTCCATGCTCTGGCAGTCCCATTTTTAAAATCTAACCCAAATCCTTTGTCTAATTTTGGTTCTGCTTACAAGCAATTGTGAGAATTCAGTGCTCCTTACTTATGGTTTCCTTAAAGACATGGAATATCCTTCCCTATAAATTAACTTAATAAAATAGTGGTAGAATACTAATGATACTAAACCCTTTATATTGACATTTGCAATTGTACATCTGCTTCTGACCATTATAATAGCTACTCCCTACGGGACTGTTGGGTGTTGTCTAAGTTTTGTGGTTAAGGGGTTGATAGCATTTAACAAAACAGTAGACATTCTTTTAAGAATCTGAAGCAGCTCTGAGTAGTGATTAGAAATGGATGAGAGCATGGAAAAGATAATCCAAAAAAGCATTATTGCAAGTACATAATACCAGATCTGTGCAATACGGGGTTGCTTAAATTATGCCCTGTAGAACTAAAACAATATAAGAGCAGAGGAAAACATTCAGAAGATGGCTAGAGATGTCAGGGAGTTTCTGGATTCCATGTAAAAAGTGTGTAGATC
This sequence comes from Gavialis gangeticus, assembly GCF_001723915.1. Classification (NCBI taxonomy): domain Eukaryota; kingdom Metazoa; phylum Chordata; order Crocodylia; family Gavialidae; genus Gavialis; species Gavialis gangeticus. The sequence goes on from NW_017728993.1 coordinate 67,977,680, forward strand.
TTCATTAATCTCTGATTATTCACTAGATCACCTCCTCCAAGTCCTTCAACTCAGAGGAGGCCTACCTTAAATAATCCCCCAACCAGACCTTTACCTGGCCGAGGACCTGCTCCAGCAATCCCATCTCCAGGCCCTCAGTCAGGGGCTCCACCAGTCCCGTTCCGTCCAGGACCATTACCCCCATTTCCTAGCAGCAGTGAAGCCCTTGGAGCACCTCCTCAGGTTCCATCCCGGCCAACACGGGCTCCTCCCAGCATTCCAAGGTAAGATGTTGAATAACTCCTGATGCTGGGCATGGTTCTCTTCCTATAGAATAACAGACATTGCGTGGAAAACTGAAATGCAATCTTCTTAAAACTAGAGTTAACAAAGCAAAAGACTGTTCACTCCAGGAAGTCAAAGACTGATTTTTGAAGCATCCATTATTTTTTTATTCCAAAGCTTATTTCTCAATGCTTTAATGAGGAACTTTTAACTTAAAGACAAGTATATAGTGAATTGAAATAAAGAAATGACAGATTGTAGGTCTGACAGCAAAACAAATGCTTGTTCTGTTGCATCCAGTTGAAAGGTGTGGAAGGGAGCAGTAAAAAGGTAGACACAAGGGTTAGTGAGACCCTGTTGCAATGTAACATGGAGAATGGTGGTATAGAGCGAGATGGCTCAACTCATCCATTCCATTCAGGTGGAATCACAGGATGGTATCACCAGAAGTGACCCTACTGAATCTTTAAGAAAAAAAAATCAGCCACTGAAAAGTGAAACAATAGTGATAAGAGTCCAAATTCAGTCCAAAAATACAAAGCCTGTGGTGGAAAAGCTATCTATACCTAACCACAGTGTACTTATTGTAGTCATTATAGCAAGTAACTTATATAAAATCATATGACAGAACATGGTAGGTTAAGGAACAAAGACTTTTGTCTCCGTCCTCTTTTATTTGGGGTTTTGTCTTTCATCAATACTTTAAGGTCGTTTTATAGGTTTTCCATTTTGGGGGAAAGCAGTTAAGAAATTGTCAGTTTTTCTTTTACCAGTATCTGAATGTACCATTGTTAAGTATTACAGTTATACTATGACATAATATCCCTAATAATACATTAATATAAAAGGTTGTTTTTAAAGGCTTCCAGTTGTATCCTAAATTATGAGACACAGACGCAGGTTTAAACTAGGGTTGTAAATATCGTTAAAAAAATTATCTGTTTAACCTCCTCTAATTGTATCAGTTAAACGGTTAACTGATAACACAGCACCTCATACATGGCTGCTGCTCCCAGGGCCTTTGATTGTGGGGGGGAAGGGGGGTGACAGTGGCAGTGGCAGTGGCAGGCCCTTCCAGATAGCACAGCTCATGTGAAGCTGCAGGGGGCAGCAGCTGGTATGAGACTTTCCTAGCCCACTGCAGCTGCTGGCACCTCTGGAAGGGAGGGAGCACCTGTGAACAAGCAGATAATTGCTTAATTGATGATGAGTCATTAGGCCACCTGCTGGTTTCCTCTTTAACCTCATAGGCTATGGGTACTAGTTCTCCCTCCTGTCTCCCCTCACCCCCACTCCTTGCTCCTCCCTCCCTCCTGCCTGCCCTGCCACCTTCCTGTCCCTGAAGCACTGCGCCACTTCCCTTCCCTGCCAGACTGCGCCCCACACCATACGTTAACTGGTAATGCATTACCAGTATAAATGTACCTATCATTTAAACATTTAACTTTTCACATCCCTAGTTTAAACCCCTTGGTGATACCTGGGGGACTCTGTTTTTCATAAGATTTAAAAATACCAATAATGACAATTTAAGCAGATTACACATAGACACATCAAAGTAACTATTCAGTTTTTCAATTTTTAAAATAGTCATTTAAAGTAAACTTCATGTATGGATTAAGGAATCAGAACTTGGCGTAGAGGTGATATCTTTTATTAGACTGACTACATGTTTGCAAAAAGGAAAAAAAAGTCTTTAATTGCAAGATTTCAGGCACATTAAAGACATTTATTTTGCAAAAAAAGGATTATTTTTTTTGTGTGCAAACATCTAGTTGGTTTAATAAAAGATATCACCTCTACCCCAAGTTCTGATTCCTTTTGCCTCTAGATCAATACGACTACACTCTGGATACCTGACACTATGGATTAAAAGCTACTGAAATGCTTTCATTTAAATCTGTCAAATCAGTTATGGTTTCCAGTTACATAACTCTACCTTCAAATATAATTGTTCTAACCCAAAAGAAACAGATCAACTACATAAAGTGATAGGAAACATTTCTGTATTTTTTACCATTGAAAAGGCAATGCATCATTTGCCACACATGAAATGCGCTCTGTCATGCCAATGTACACTCTATGTTATCTCAAGGTACTGATAAATATTAGACCATTGAGGTGAAACACACTATTGCTTCTTTAGGTGTTAAGCACCATAAGTAGAATAGTGTCTCTGAATTTCCTCAGTCTGGAGAGCTTCAAAATGATATCAGTGGCTCCTTCACCATAGTCTCCATTATACTATTAATGCACACACAGCATGAAGAATCAAGATGCAGTGCTTTGTCCGTTGTACTACTGGAGGGAACCATAGTGGCCCAGCAATTGTTAGTTGCCTCTCCTGGAGAATGAGCATGTGTCCTCTTTCCTGCTTTGTTGCATGGATACTGCTTTCCTGAGCTGCCTGGCTTAGTTGCATGTTTAATCTTGTGTCTGATAAGCTGCTAGCTGGGTGGAGCCCTGATGGTAAGTCTTAGCCCAGAGAAGCCTCCTTAGGCATCATTTAAAGCTCATAGCTGCACTTAGTGGCATGGGACACAATTGCTGGTGAAGGAGGCCAGTGTTGTTAATAGTGTAACCATCTATACTACTGTTACAGAACTTCCTAGTATTTGACCTTAAAAAAAAAAAAGATCTACAGTGCATCTTCTGACCCAAATTATAATTCTTTTTATCTATTGCTGAGAAGGTATTTCAATTTAAAAAACACAAACATTTAAGAATAAAGGAAGGGTTCACATTTGTGCTGAAACGTCAAGTTTATCCTGCTGACTGAACTCGAAGAGAGGAAATCCCTGAGCAGGGGCCGTAGGGGGAAGTCACCTGAGAGGGTAATGTGTCCGACTCCTATGTCTATTAAAAGTTCACTTCTAGATTTGGAATTTCTGCTAAAGTCTGTTTTTAATAAAAAAAAACCCTGAGTGGGAATGTAGTTAATCAGCTCCAAAAAGGGGTCTGAGATATTAAGAGGGAAAAAAACAAAATCTCAAGGAAGAGGTCCTGATGAAACTTGAGCTTTCTCTGTGCTTACTTATATATTTAGGCTTTCTCCTTTGTCTGCTTTACCACCATTTTCTCCAGCGATTCCTTGAAGTGCCAGAACCCATCATTCCTATGAAAGCTTCTTGAAAAAAACAATACTGTACTTTTTTTTTTTTTTTTGGTCAGTCGTTCTAGGCTTTCAAAGAAGCCATCTTCTCTTCACCCTTTATTTTGGAGCTGAAACTTGTAACATGACAGGACAACACAAGCATTTTCTCCTCTCTTCCCTGCTGAGCTTTAAGATTAAAAAAAGCAATAACTGAAATCATTTTGAGAGGAAGTATTTAGACCACCCTGATAAATGTGTGCCTGCGAGTACAGTTTGATTGGAGAATTTGTCACCTCATTAGCAATATATGACCCCTACCTTAAACAAAAACAAAAAACCCCTGATTTTATTCAACATTATTAGCATTTAATCAAAGCAGCTGCAGTTTTACAGAAACCATGAGCTTTTTTCAGTCTTTATTGTTCCTCATTTACTGTACTGAGAAAGAAATGTGAAGGGGGAGTAGGGGGAAAAATCTCTTTTTTACTTCTCTCTGATTCTCAACCTGTTTTGGGTTATGTGTGCTGAGTATTTCTGTGAGGAAACAGAAACTATTCACATGATACATGCCTGTTTTAATTAATCCCACTTGAGGTGGGTGGATCTCTCCCAGCAAAACTTGCGAGTGAAGGCCCCTGCCTTTGTTAGCGGCTTGATGCCAAAGCATCTATGATTTGCGAAATATTCCCTGCTGCCAAAAATTAAATTATTCCCCCCCTTCTCTTAAAACACTGCAGCAGTATTTTAAAAGAAAATGCAGCTGTGCACTTGCTTCAATAAAATGACCCTAAGCAGGCGCTAGCACCACTATAACCTTCAATGCCGTGTGTTTGTTTGTCTGTTTTAGAGACCTGATCTTGTTTGAGCACTGATTTTAGTTGCAGCGCAGTTACTGTTAAGTTATAGCTTTTAAAAATTGTTGAGTTGGGGATCTCAGCTTCTCCATGAAGAAAGAAAATGAATTCAAATGTATTTTTTCTGGCATTAGAACCCCTGGATTTAAGACATGGGCCCCTGGACATGTTCTCTCCCACTTCCCCTTTTCCTGTTCTGTAGTGTTACAGCTGTTGGGGTAGAGAGCAGAAAGGTTCCACTCAAGAAACAATCAAAGGCCTTTGCTCACTATGCCATTGGGATATGCACTGCAACCCAAAATGCTGTGGAAGCACAATCTCCAGTTAGCCACAAATCCTTTTGCACATGTATGGCATCCTGTTCCTGCTATGCTGTCACGCTCAGGCTGCCTCCGGGCCACATGGAATTCCCATAGGTCTCAGTGGGAGACTCAGGTCTTTAGAATGTAGTGTTAAATAGTGAAGGAGTGTTTCAGTGATCAGTTCTTATGTCATCTTCTGCTTGGCACATGCCCCCTGCTTACCATTTACTTCTGTCTACAGACAGTGACGATTGAGAACCGTTAGGCAGGTGGTAAGGTACATTGTGCTCGTGTACAAAGCTAGTCTATTCAAAAACATATTTCTATCATTGCTACCTCCACCATCAGCCCTGCCACATTTTGTCCTTAAATGCTGGAGGCTGCTAGAGAGAGAAGAACAGTAGAAAAAACCCTGGTCATACCCAGTTCACTCCCTTTCACCATCCACTCTCTGCCACTGTGTAACACAGGAGGGTGGGCAAGATGGACCTATGGCCTGACCCAGTAAATGGCAGTTCTTCTGTTATATCATCTGCTGTGTCTTGTTGTTAAGCTAGACTATAAGTTCTTTCCTATATGTTTGTAGAGCACCTATCTCTGATCAGGCCTTCTATATACTACAGCTATTATAAAGTTTGCAGTTAAGATTGCCTGACATGCCTCACTCTAGGGCTCTTCTTTTGTTTAGTTTCTTGTACCTTTACCAAATATAAAATGCTTTAACTAACTTTTTCTAAGACTGAGGGTTTTTATAGAAAGTTTTAGCCAAATGTTCCATCCTGTACACTGAACAAAGGAGGAATTATATGGAAAAAAGTGTTATGTGATCATGTAGTTAAAGATTGACTTACAATACATGCATACAAGTGAGCTGAGTTAAGGTTGTAAAGACACACTTATTTTGGCAGTTCTGAACTTTTAGGGCTGACTTTGCCATGTTAACAACAGTCTTTTAATTATGGATGCAGTGTAAAGTGTAATAGAATGGCTGTTACTTGTAATTGTACAAATAACCTGTGCAAATAAGATAGAAAGTGCCTGTCTCAGAATTTACATTTTGAATGAGATAAGGTCTCACTCTGAACATACACGTTATGGTGTGCAAAGTGTTCTCCCAAGGATACGCGTGCTGCAAAGATAAGGCTTTACTTAAAAGTAGTATCAGTAATCCAGATTAATCCATGTGTGCACAGGGGCAAGTTAATGTTAACACTGAAATAATGGAAGGTTTTTTTTTAAAAAAATCCTGTTTTTAAAGGGGAAGAAAGGAGTGAAAAATTTAGTTGATTTCAGTTTTGTTTCCACATCTGTGCAGTCAAAAGCAAGCAGAAACCACAGAGCAATTGAAAGCCCCATCCCAGGATGCACTCCTTTGGCCCCATCCCAGGATACACTCCTGTTGCTCTCTGGTCCAGCATAAATCCAGTACTACCAATTCCAGATATTCAAAAACTTCGAGATTTAAAAATACATAAATTATCTGTTGTCTGATTTCTGTCTTTAGTAGGGAAATCCATCCTCCCAGTCCATTGCCATTTTGGATCCAAATTTAAGTTTTTGACGCATGTCCAGCAACACAGTCCTTGCTCCTGGCTGCTGGTTGGCACTCACAACCCCCCTCCCACCGCCAACACCACTGTGCCTGCCTGCAGGAGTTACCCACTCTTTGCCACCATGCCACTGCTTGCAGGCAGTCGCTGTGCCCCCCCAGCCTCCAGGGGCATGTATTGTTCATGCCCTGGACCACAGAATATTGACGGGTTGCAGCAGCCCCAGCTGGCAGGGAGTTTGGGGGTCAGCTTGTCACCCCGAGGCTGCTCCAGGCAGGCTCAGGGGCTGTGGAGGGACTGGCTGGGGCACAAGAATGCTTCAGTGCAGGGCTAGTTATCAGGCAGTCCCCGCACTGAAGCACCCTTGTGCCCCAGCCAGCTGGGGCAGCATCTACATATGCGCTGCTAGACCTGAAAAAACTGCAGCAGGTTAGTACTTGTATTTACATGGACTACCCTGCTGCAGGGTTTATTAGTTTTGTGCACCCTAATAGGGGCGCACGTGTAGACACTGAGACATTTACTGTGCAGTTAATTAGTCAGCTGCACAGTAAACATCTCATGTAGATGTGCCCAAATAGTAACTATCTTTACTTATCAGCTGTAACAGCTACCAGGAAACTGATGCCATATTGACTGAGGTCACATTGTCAGTCCTATTGGAAGTAACAGGAGAGAACAGGTATTTTGCTAACAAAGTAAAAGGCAGAGATTTTTGGCAGAAATCAGATCGTGATAAATGTAAGATCTTCTTGAGAGCTGACTTTATCTCTAAAATGCTGAATCCTACTGGAAATCTGGTGCTGTGCGTGCTCAGTTCCTCATAATTCCTCATCTTTGTATAATCTAATCCCTTGGAAGTGAATACAAACATTCATTTGTGTTCCAGAGGCCACCTACAGCAGGGGGTAGCAATGTATTGCAACAGGACAGGGGAGCACTTTAACAGAGCTTAGCTTTGAGCATGGGTCACTTCAAATCCAGCCCGAGCTGGAGCTGGAGCTGCAGTCACCACTATTCTCCACCATGCCACTGCCACCCTGCAAATGAAGAGCCCATCTTGCAGAAATGCCATCAAACACCTGAGCTCTGCAAGCTAGATCCAGTCCATGGGTCATATGTTGCCAGCTGCTGTCTAGAGATTTTCCTCAAAAGGTATCTTTCTTCTAAATTAGAGCTTGGTTCCAGCTCCACACCTTCTCTCATATATTCCTGTTCTTGAGGGTCATCAGGAGGATCTAGTAAGAAAAGCTTCATATGCTATTAGCACTTCCAAATTAAGTTCTTCTGTTCTTTTTCTTAGGTATACTAGCTAGCAATTCCAGCTACGGATTCTTCTGCATCTCCTATCAGACATTCAGGGTCAGGCTCTTCATCCAGATCCAAAGCTGGTTAGGGGTATGTTAAGCATACCCCTGAAATGCTACCAAAAGCATTTCTTAAATGCTACCAAAAGCTCAGCAAGTGCCTCTGGAGAATCAGATAAGAAAAATGTACTCTGCCTGTCTTCACAGAGAGCTCCCCTGGGGGATAACTAAAGGGCACTGTGTCCACTGTGCCACTGGCCATGGAAAAGGGCAGAAGCTGCAGCATTCTCTGGACTGAGCAGGGCTTCAAAGGAGCCTTTAGACTAATTGTTCCCCTTCTCATGGTGCTCCCCCCCCTTCCAGTTAACTGAGAGAGCACTGCTGTCTGTTCAGCCGGCTGCATCAGTTTTCACCTCATTTTATAAGCTGATGATTCTGAGGTCAGCACAGGTTAAAGACCTGTCACTTTCCCTCTCCCGCTTCCCTGGAGTATAGTTGGAAACAAGGTGAACAAAGAGAGCATGCAAGTGTGTATAAGTGGAGGGAGATTTTAAAGCACTGCATCTCATGACTGGTTTTAAAACAGGTTAGAAAACCCCCTTAGTAGAAACAGGCCTTGTGTGTCAGGGGAAGAAAAAAAAGGAGAGACAAGGTGTAAAGAGATCAGAGAAAGGAAGGAAGGAAGGATAAGAATCTGAGGCTAGAGACTGAAGGATTGATCTGGGCATACAGGAGAAGGTAATGGGAAAGTCGTAGGAGCATGACTGGGATTGTACTCTAGCTGTCAGCATTGTGTGGGGAGTTGATGAACTTGCTTTATGATGTATGTTTTCAGCAAAAGACTTTTTGCCTCTTTAGCTTTTTTATTTTTAAATTAACCAATCTGTAAAAGGAAGTGGTCTTATTTTTAGCAATTCTCGACTTTAAAAAGGAATATTAAGTCAAACAATAGCAAATACTGTTTTGCCAGGAACACAGATGGGAAACCAAAGGTGCATTTTATCTTCAGTATTAGTTTCAGAGCAGCTAGGTCAATAATAATTGTCGTGAGTGCTCTGCCTGTGTCTAGAGCAGGAATGTTAAACATAGGACCCAGGCTCTGGATATGTCTTGCTTACTGTATTTAGATGGTTATTATGCCATGTACTACATAGAAAGTAGTACTTTTCTAACTTTTATAGCTGTGAAGAAAACCTTCTGATAATTAATTGAAAGAAACAGATGCAGTGCTGTTTTCCTGGGTCTGCAGTCAGCCTGAAACAGTACTAACTCTTTTGTCCTCTTATTTCCCTGATGTATTATTTAAAGGGACGACACTTCCATTGCATTCAGTTACACATTAAGGATTATTGGCATATTAATAATCTTAGTGGCTGCAACTGGAAAGGAGCTAGGACTGAAATGGAAAAGGGGCTGGGGGTAGGAGTTAGAAATCCCATTTCCTTCCTTGCAGCTGAGGTAAGAAAAGAAAAGAGACTCCAAGGAAAAGAAAAGGGGGAATGGAAAGTGAAGAAAAAAAGAAGGACAAAGTGCAGAAATAGTAATGGCTCAAAATGAGGTAGGGAGGGCCACATATTTTTCTCATCGAATAATGCTGAATGTGGCAATAAAGTACTTGAAGTACTAAGGATGTGGACAACCAAATAATTATACCACTTTGATGAGCCAGGGGATTGGCTTACCATTCTTAAGTCCAGGTCATCTGATCCAAGTAACGGATTTTTCTGTCTGTCTGGTATCTCACAACATGGAAAGTTAAACCAAGGTAACTTAACTCAGTTTCATTTAGGAGTAAGCTGCCCCCCATTTTACTTCTAGTTATTGTGTATAGGAACCAACATATGAAACAGTTGCTGCAGATTCAGCTGAACTATGATAAGCTTCCCCTCCAAATACAGTATAATTGTTTCATCTCTCTATATAAATTACTTCTTTAAAGGTTAGATTTTTACCCTTGATTGTTGTGCACATCTTCTGTTGACATCTGTGAGCATCCTGCTATAGGTGGAATCAAAATATGCAGGAATTTTGCTCTTCTCCATCAGCAGACACCACTAGCCTACAGTTTTTAAAAGGATGGGCTGTTTAGTCCTCCACTAAAATTCTGTACACCTCCCAACTTGGCATGCTTCATGCTGAATAGCAAAGAATAATACACAGTTTGCTAGGAATAACCATCTTTGCCCGTCTCTCTTTTGCATTAATGTCTTTGTTTATTCGAGCTGGATTTTCCATATGATGCATTAGTTCACTAAACAGACTAATTAAAAAAAATAAAACATCCTCCTAAATATACATATCTGTACATGCATATGTGATTGTCATTAATGTACAAGTCTGTGCATGAGCAGCAACAAAATGAATCTGACATAGCAACAAAATAAAAATTGAACAAACTATGCATTTGTTTCCCTTCAAAATGGAGCAGCTGCAGTACTATAAATAAAATCATTATAGTTATGTCATTGAGATCTTTTGACTACGTGTCTAATGCTCATATGCTCTTAATTTTGGGGAGGTAATAGTGAGGTGTTGAACTGAAGAGCTGTGTTAAAACTTTCAGTCGTAATGCACCTTTTTTCTCTGTCACCCACATCCACCTTCTCCATACTTTAAAAGCAAGGTCAGGTGAAGCAATTACGCAGTTAAAAGGTAGAGGTGAGGGCAAGTGGTGGGGAACTTAGTGCATGTCAGCTGATCTGTGAAAATGGTGATAACTATCCTAAAATAAACGGAAGCTAAACCAGTAGAGTTTTCTCTTAAATGAAACAACTGCTAAACTAACCTTGCAGTTAGCATGGGAATAGACCAAATATATAAAATAGTTATCATGGATCAGCTTGACACTTGGTAAAATTTCCATTTAACTCAGTTTAATTGTTTTGTCTGTCCATACTCTAACATTCCAAACTTCTCTGCACCTTCACTCACCACCAATTTTAAGACCCAGAAACCTTTCTTCATTATTTCTTCAGAGTTTCCCTGCAAATTTACATTGGCTTAAAGCTGTAAAAATTACTTTAGTCTGTAGCTCTTTTTCCTCCATAGCCATGTGCCCATAATGAGGAACATCATGCATGCATTGTCTGATTTCTGACTAAACCAGGGCAGGAAACTGTTGCAGGAAAATTTGTCCTGCAAAACGTTTCAAGATTTCAAAAATGTTGCTGTTTGTTGTTAGGCAAAAGCCTGAGACATTTGAGGTATTTGCAAAAAAACCAATATATACATATATATATATATAGAGAGAGAGAGAGAGAGAGAGAGAGAGAGAGAGATCCACTACAGAATTGCTCTGTGGTTAGCTCACTAAGATGTGGGAGATTTGGCTTTAAATCCCAGCTCTGCCTGATTCAGATCAGTAACTTTAACCTGTATCTCTCACCCCAGGTGAGTGCCTACCAAGCTGTTGTATATTCCAAAGTGGGTCTTCCTCAGTCTTTCCTGTCATACTTTGTAAAATTATGTTTGCATTCATAAAAATCTACATTTATTGTAGTGTAGACTTGACCCTGGGGGTCCCACACCTGAGTAAGTGCCCTCAGTCCTGAACTGTACAGTCAGACTGTCTCTGGCCCAACACTTATGGAACAGCTTCAGTAACAGCGATTGCAGGAAACCTACCCCAACATAGCCAGCAGCTTTGTGGTTATGGCAGTGACTTGGGATGTGGGAGAAAGGTTGTCCAGGCATACCAGGATTTTACTGAAACAGGGAGAGATTTCCTTTTACAATAAAATAAGCTTGAGACTGTCCCTTATATGAGATAGGCTTGGAAACTGATTATGTGGACCTTTTAACAGACAATATATATACCATTTATTTTCCTCCTAAAGAAAATAATAAAAAAACCCCTTTCTTTTCATACTAATCCTGGTACCCAATCTTTTATTATAAAATAAAAACCTTGTCTGCAGGAGTTTCTGATGCATATTAATAGTAAACCCTGTCTTAGAAACGCTGCTTAAATATTTGCTCACTACAAAGCTGCAAGGATGGTTTCAGTGCAGTAGAAGTCGAAGAAGCCTAAAATATAGCAAACAGTTGCCAATTGGGCAGAAATCGGTAAACATCAAGCTTTTGTTTACACCTTCAGATCAATAGGAGTGTACCATAAAATGCAACTGTGCTCACACCCTTTTGTAAGCACTCTCTGATGGTCACAGACAATTATGAATGTTAAATATAAGTGGAATGAAAGGCTTTTAAATAAAAGTGCATTGGCTTCCCTTCTCAGAGTGTAGCTATCGTCTTAAAACAGGGCCTCCCATGGTAATTACAGACATGCTTTACAAAAAGCATATTTTGTGGACTCTGTAGAATGATAGCAGCTCAGAAAAGGCAGATGCTTGAAAGGTTCCCATATGGTTCTGATCGAGTTTTAAGTCTAGACTTGCTTTATTT
>NW_017728993.1:67994454-68008858 GCF_001723915.1 Gavialis gangeticus
GCACTCTCTGACGGTCACAGACAATTATGAATGTTAAATATAAGTGGAATGAAAGGCTTTTAAATAAAAGTGCATTGGCTTCCCTTCTCAGAGTGTAGCTATCGTCTTAAAACAGGGCCTCCCATGGTAATTACAGACATGCTTTACAAAAAGCATATTTTGTGGACTCTGTAGAATGATAGCAGCTCAGAAAAGGCAGATGCTTGAAAGGTTCCCATATGGTTCTGATCGAGTTTTAAGTCTAGACTTGCTTTATTTAGTCACTCTCACAGTGTGTTTGCCTAGCTAAATTTCTCTTAAGACTGAAAAACTGGAGTGTACTGTTTAGTTTAACAATAATGTAAAACTCTTTTTCCTTTATTTTTAATTTTGGGTGGGAGTAGGAGTTATCCTTCATCCCACTGAGCTCTTCACAGGCAGGCGGTCTCCAGCAACATCGGGGAGTTATTAAATATGTACTTAGCCCACCATTTTCATTGGTAAATTCTTTATGTCTGCTTAACGTGTGCTAGTTAGAAGTCCTGATTCTTTCTGCAGACTTGTTTACTTAGCCCTGGGGATCTATGATCCCCTGCCCCTTTAGCACTAATTTTTACAAACACAGCATTTCCCCTTTTAAAAAAAAAAGGAAAAAGAAAAAGAACTCAGCAGGTCATTAGTTAAAAGAGGCCAGGTTGTGGGGGCCTGCCCCAAAAGTTGAAAACTCAATTTAAATGTTTGAGGCAACAACTGAATAAGAATTAGCTCTTTTTCACTAAGAAGGGGCCTTCTATATGATTCTGGGGCTGCGCAGAAGTCAGTTTTTTGTGTGTTCTGCGATCAGTTAACACAGCAAATCCAGTTTCAGTTTGGTGGAAGCAGAAAAAGTCTTATGGAAGCAGGGAAATGTGGGCCATTCTGTCTCTACCAATATCATCTTCTTGGCTTCAGACTAAACATTTAATTGGGCTTAGTCATATATTTACTCACTGACATGACAGCTAGCACAGCATACAGATTTTTGGGGTGGGGGTTGTTTTTTTTCCTCTCCGTTTCTCTTGATCTGAATGAATTCATATGTAGATTAGAGCTCCCCCTGCTGCTGTCCTTATTCTAGAGATTACTGTAACTTTTAAGGCCCTGGCAAGTGAACATTTACAAAACTTTTGCTCATACTTCAGGCTAAAAGCTCAGTGACTTTTACATGTTGAAATTGCACAATGCTTTCTCAGAACTTTATTTCTCAGCCAACTGAGTTGGAATAAAAGAGGAAGGAAAGAAGTGGCCCTTAGAAAGATCACCTTCTGGTTTAACTAACTGTACTGTATCTACAAGGAATTATAGGGGACCTGGTTGTCCGTTCAGTTATACCGGCAGAACAGGTTGGAGGTTCAGATCCACAGTATTGATAGCTACATCCCCCTTGCTAAACTTTTTTAACCTTGAGACCTAGTGTGAGAGAAGAGGAATGTGTTTTAGGCCTATCCTCTTGTTTTGGCACTCCAGATTCCTTCAGACAAAGACTATAAAAACAGGCACCTAGTCCAAAAGTAGGCCTGTAACTACTATTTGCCCCTACAAAGAAAGCCATGTAAGTGATAGGCATCTTCCAGGCCTGCCCTTCCATTCACTGTAAAATAGAACCTCAACTTGTATAGCCTAAGGATGCCTGTGCATGAGCGTAGAGCCTGCTCCAATGTGCTGTAGTTACAGCGTGTCAGAGAAGGCTCAGTTAATCGAGTCTGCTGGAGTGTGGTAATTACCGTGTTCCAGCAGCCTCCCGCATCCAAAATGGCAGCAAGGGTGCTTGAACTAAAGCTTATCAAACAAGCTATAATTCAAACATCCCTGCTGCCATTTTGAAGCTCAGGGTCTCTGATGCATGAGATGGTGCTCTTGGAGCCGCTCTAATGAAAGCACTCCCGCTCAACCCCCACCACTCCTGGGTCACATGCAGAAGTACCCTAATACAGCTGGACTCCAGCCAATGGAATGATGCCTTCTTACACTACCTTAGAATCCAGTCCTTTGTCTGTAATATATGTTGGCATGAAAATCAAAAGCTACAGATCCTAGCATTCAGTTGCAATTCTGAGAAGTAACTCACTTATCTGCTATGGGCAGTGGCTTTTGAAACTGGAGAGTATTCCAAGATGCGAGTAGTACACTAGGACTAGGGTCAGAAATTACACATAAACCAGTATAAGTGATTGGAAACTAGTTCAAATCTGTAACCCAACAGAAGTTCAGTACACACAAACTGTTTTCAAAATGGCTGAAACTGGTTTAAGATAAGCCTGGATGGGTGTAGTATCAGACTTAACTGATTTAGGTTAAATCATTTTATTTGAACTTCTGTCCCAGGTCCCCTCCACATGCAAGTTTAACTCAGCTCCCCAGCATCCCAGGGTGCTTTACACCACCCCCACAAACTCCCCCCCTGCCCTCTCCACCCCCACAGGGTGGGTGGGGTAGTCTTGGCCCAAGCTGTCTGCTTCAGCCAAGCAGGGAGATATGCTCCAGCGCTGCAGGCATGTGGCTGCATTTCCGGAATCAAAAGTCAATGTTCACTTGCTTAGCAGTTCAGTTTATGCAGCTTAGACTAACCTGTGAAGATTGAATCAATTCAGCTTCAGGCTTTTTGACTGTCTGTACTTAGCCATAGACACATGATAGTAGGACTAAAGCTAAGTGGAGCTTTTATATTGTAATTAGCAGTTAATAAAACAAGACAATCAAACTCGTTGTACCTGGACCAAAACACAAGCTTTAAGAGTAGGCCTGTATTGCGCTGTGCCTTTGAGTTTCTTACCCAACCAGTCTAAATGTCAGTTTCAGTCTGGTATATTATTTGTTTGAATTTGGTGTGCTCTATTCATCCTTATGCTGAAATACATTGCTGGTCTTCTATCTTTCAGATATGATATGAAGACAGCTGTATGAATTTTTCCTTGTTGGTAAATTGTGCACATATGATATGATGTTTTTAGTAATGTCTAAACAATGCAATATGGTATATATCAACAAAGGAATAATTTAATGTAACCCAGCACAAAGGCTGAGTCTTAGAAGCAGTTCTTTATAAATCGACAGATTTTGGAAACTGAGCCAACAGACCTACACTGGAGCTATACAGGAAAACACCATGAAGGAATTAAATTCTCGCGGTGGGGAGGGGTGTCTCCTTTTAAGCGTTGTTAATTTCTAGTAGAACATCAGATGGAATTTGTCACATTTATTGCATTTCTGTTAGCACAATGTATTGAAATACCAATTTAAGGAACAAGAAACTTTTTCAAGCATAAGTATGCCTCAAATAGTATGTCTCAGGTCAAAGAATATGAACACTTACTTACAAATTTCTATCTTCATAGTACTTTTAGCACCGTTAAATGTGCTTCCTTTGAAGTTGGTTGCAAAATAAAATAGAAGCAGAAAGAAAAGCATTCTTCCCATAGGCATTGTCCCAATTTTGTAGATGGGGAAGCTACATTAGAGAGATTGATTGTTGTCTATTGTTGCTGTGTAGATATACCAAAAGTATGTGAGCCAAACCAGAGGAGATGGCTGTATAGCGTCTGAGAGTTGAGAAGGACCACCTACAAGTTTAGTACTGTCAATGGATGTTTGTATGGCATAGTAAAGAGTGGCCATGGATTGACACCAGTTTTTACAGATGGAGGTAGATACAGATGGACAGTACAAATAGAATCATCTCAGAGCACTATATTTTATTACAGCTCTGTTATGTGATCTTTTATCACTTCTTTGTTACTGTGTTCCCTATGATACTACACATGGACTTGGAACCTGCTTACCATTCCAAACAACATGTGTAGATGAATCCTCTGCACTCTCACTCTAGCCACAGGCAAGCCTCCTTTGCTTTTAAAAACATGCTCAGCAACTCTTCCTAGGCAGTCAGATCTCTGTCTTGAAGAGTGCTAAGCATTTGGATAAGCTTTGTTCTTGCAATTTATTCCTTAGATTCTCTCCTCACATCTGGCCCAGAGAGTATAAGTGAGCTCATCAACTGAATAAAGAAACCATGTTCCACTAGAAGAAGTAATGTCTTTCAAAAGCTCTAGCAGAAAAGGTGAGGAAATCTTTGAACTCTGCAACCAACAGGCTCTAAATGACTCCCAGCACAGCACAATCTCCTAAGAAAAATTCTGACTTTTGAACTAATCTGAGCGAGTCAGATGCTAGCCACTTGTGGAAATGCCAGTGGCAGAAGACAGCATGGAAGTGGTAGAGTTCATGCATTTAGTAAGGGTAGTCTTGTACATGGAGAGGTATATACATGCTTAAATTTGTTTAAGTCAGTACCTGATATTTGAGTGCTCCTCTTTAAGCTTCAGCGTGATGAATAGCATGAGAACACAGATATGTAACATTTAAGATTCCCCCATCAGTGAACCAATCTTGGTTTCAGTGGGTTCTGCATTATTGAACCCACTCAGTAGTCCTTTCCCACCTTGCCCTCTTTTCCTGTTGGATGGAGGATCACTTGGAGCTGACAAGCTAATGATTCCAGAGTTAGTTGCTAATACCAGCACTATTTATCAGAAGGGATTATTGATTTAAGTGCCTTGATATTTGGGCCCAATTTTCAAAAGTGCTGAGCCAGCACAACTCCTGTTGATACCAATGGGAGCTGCAAGTGCTCGGTATCTCTGAGAATCAGATTCTTCATACTGGGAATCCAAAATCCATAGCCATTTTTGAAAGCTTAGTTGTAATTCCATTCTGTGGCTCTCCAGGCTGAAAGTAGGTTTTGGAGTGGTGGGGATAGCAATCCTTTATGAATTTCATGATCAACCTCTGAACCATGAAAACAGGGAATAAACAAATGAAACTATTCCAAAGAGAATACCTGTGCTGCTCATTCAGTGATAAGGGATTAGTTCATATGCTGGTGAACCTTTGCTTTCTTACCTATCACAAATGCATAGAGATGTCGCACTGTATTGTATTTGCAAATTAGAAATGCAAGTTTTAGCTGCATGTGCATGTTAACATAGAAACAACAAAATCTTGTGACAGTTAAAAGGTTGAAGTGTTTCTGCTTGTTTCCTCCCCACCCTCTCTCTCTCTCTCTCTCTCTTTCTCTCTAGCCGAAGACCACCCCCTTCACCCACTCGACCCGCTGTAATTCGTCCATTAGACTCATCCCTGTTAGACTAAGTGAAGTTTCTGGCATGCCATTAATTGCTAACTGAATATATGGAAGCAACTTGCTTGATAACTGTTGCAATAACCAATGTATAGTCGCATGTATGGACACCTGTAGGCAAGTAACCAATTTTACTAATATACTCTGTCCATTCTGCATTGCTTATGAGGTCTCATACATTTTGGGAAGGTCTGGGGGGCCTTGAGTTTTCCTCTTGCAAACAGCTGATTTATTAGCTAATTTATTAGGAAACATGTTCACCCAAAAGGTTGTGTATTCATAATTCTGTATAGTCAAACAAAGGCTTGCCGTACTGCGTGTTTGTGCTGAGAGTGACCAAAATTCAGATGGTTTCTATAGGTGCCTACACTTAGAAGGTAGAATCCTTAAGCAGAAAGATTTGGCTTGATTGGTTTAGGTGTCTAGGATCCCTGTAAAGTCGATGAGGAGAGTTGGATGCCTCTGAAGAGTAATCCAGGTTTGGGCCCTAAGGCCCACTAGACAGAGAATGGGGAGAGAGGGGCTCAGAAAGCAGAGGTAAGTAGAGGTAGCCAATGGGAAACGTACAAGCTCAGTCTCCCTCTTGCCCCTCTCCAGAGTTTAGGCACCTCTATGTACTTGCAGTTCACAAAGCCTAATCCTATCCCTGAGGATGGAGAAGGGAATGGGAGAGCCCAGGACTCTTTCCTCCCAGGGAAGTACCCTTAGCATCTACAGAGCTAGTTTCAGTGGCTGTGAGGGCTTAAAGTGTGCCTCTCTTTTTTTCCGCTCCAATTTCAAAAGGACATCTTGTTTTTAGAAATAGCCTTCAGGGCTATACATCAAATTGTTTAAAGAAAGTTTTTCTATAAATTGACATTATGTAGTTATACACATTTCCTTCCTCAAAGGCCAACTGGGCTGAGAGAAACAACGCTGTCTCTAATTAAAGCTCCTGTAAATCCCATAACTGTGTGTGTCTTCATGTCTCTCTCACAAGTCTGATGGATTGATGCTTTCACTATAATTTCTCAACATCAGAAATGTAGTTTTGCAGAATGTTGCTAAAGAAAATAATGCCAAGTATGGCATGGTGAGCTGTTTAATTGGCTGTCCTCCACTGTAGACCAATAATGAATAACTCTCTTGTTTAGTAATTGACAAGGGCCAGGTTGTGACACACACTTGTAGTGGATAGTATTTCCACTTGGGAACACCGTATAAATTAGGACTGTCCAACTTCTAAGAGGCCGGGGGCCACACTAGTGCAAGACATGGGCCCCCAGGCAGTACCCCCTACACACCACTATACCATGCCATGGGCTTCCCTGGTGTTATGGGATGCACCACCCCACCACATCCCCTGGGGCAGGAGCAGGAAGTGAAAACCCTTGGAGCTGGGGAGCCTAGAGACCCCAGTTGCAGCATCAACTAGATAGATAAGGGGGCAGTGGCTCTGTAAAAGCCTAAGGGTTACACATCAACACCTCATGGGTTGCGTGCTGCCTCCAGGCCACCAGCTGGACAGCCCTGGTATGAATGAAATAGACCATGCCCAAAATAGGCTACTAATATCTTATGTTACCATGAGAACTACATTTTTACTCACAGAGTTCAGATATGCGGATTTAGGTCTCAGCTTCCTCAAAGCTGAGTGTTGCTTGGTTCTGGGATATTGGTTCATACTAATCTTTCATTTCAATGGCAGTCAATATAACAACAAGACAAAGTTGCACTAAATGAAGATTTTGCATTTGTATATATGGAAATCCTGTGCACCTCAGTATGACAGCCCGTTGGCCCAACTAAACAAATGATGAGAAGTGACTAGTTATGCATCCTGGAGATGTATTATTTTAACAGAGGTACATTTTCAGGGGTTATATTTGCACAGTGCCTAAATATTTTATCTTCATTAGTTAGCCTGCCATATTAAATAGTTGGGGTTAGTTTAACCCCAAATGTAAAACAAATAAAATCAACAAAACTAAAACTAGAGATTAAATCAATGCACAGTCTTTCAAAAATATCCATTATTGTTACTGTTTGTTTTTTTACAATTACATTTACAATTCCCAATGTAAGCCATTGATGGATTTGAAGGCCACCAGTAAAATCAATCTAAGAAATTCATTTAGTAAGACACTATATAGTGCTATAGTACATAGTACCTCTGGTTGGGAAGAATCTAGTCAGAGAATTGTAACCAATGGGAATTTTGCCTATTAAATATTCCCAGACTGCTGATTAAGTAATAGTTGTATCCACCCCTAAAGCAAATCAAGTTTCTACTACATAAGAGGGCTTAACTTAGGAAAAGAGCATGATTTGTATGTTAGCTTAAGTTTAATTTCCTGTCAACCTTATACTTGTAACATGCACCTGTGGAGTCTAGAGGTCACCGTTTTAAGTACTGTGAAGAGGGAATTTGTTAATGTAATAGCATGTTGGTGATCTT
Organism: Gavialis gangeticus; assembly: GCF_001723915.1. NCBI lineage: Eukaryota > Metazoa > Chordata > Crocodylia > Gavialidae > Gavialis > Gavialis gangeticus. The sequence goes on from NW_017728993.1 coordinate 68,002,047, forward strand.
AGTGAATTGCTGAAATGGCCAAAGTTTATTTGAAGAACATGCTAAAACATTAAACAACAAATTTATAAAATCACATTTAGTAAAAAGATATTATGTGTCCTAAATTCAGTTATGCTGTTTTGATCTAAGAAAGTAAAACTTTACAATACAATGGGGTTTGCTTTTTTGGTGGGGGGGCAGTATTTCTTACACTGTATGTATTTATGTGGAACTGCACTAGTAGATGTACTGCATGGTAGGGCTGTGCGAAGCGTTGGTCTCTGATTCAATTCGGCAGAAATTTGGCCCAATTCAGTGGCTGAATCTCCGAATCCAAATTGAATCAGAGGACCCTTTAATCTCTCTGAATCGAATTGGAACCTTCCAAATTGATTCAGAAAGATTCAGCGATTTGGACATAGACACAGCTTTAAGTGTTTTTTCTACATACCTCTAGGTAGCAGGCAGCTCGTGAATGCTGCTGTGCTGGGGTACATGGAGTGTCCCACAGCAGCATGGGGGGGGGGAGCTCCCCAGCGTGCTTGGCAGCAGATCTGGAAGTGGACCAGAAGCACTTCTGGTCCACTTCCGGTTGCTCTCAGGGACACCCCCCCCGGCTTAGTAACTGGTGCCTCCTGGGATTGCATCGAATCTCCAGATTCGGCATCAAATCAGTATTGAATCTTCAGATTTGGATTCAGCCAAATCGAATCAGGGACGGTGATCTGAATCACCTAATTGAATCACTGTCCCTGATTCGGACCAAATCCAAATCAAATAGGGCTCACTTCACACACCCCTACTGCATGGGGCTACTTCAACACAAATTATATATTCATTATCAGTAGCTTTTCCATATGTAAATGGCAACTCACATTCATTGCAGATCCTACTGACCACACCTTTAACTTGGTTTTTGAAAACTGCTTTAACTTAAAATTTGCAATATTTATTCAAAAAATATAGGGAAAATTCTGTAATTAAATCTGTTAGAGATAGCTACATTCTGAAAAGAAATCGATTAAAATGAATCCAGGTTTTTAACATTTTTTCCTCTAAGGCTAAATCTTGTGCTGTTCAGAGAGGACTGACTCTGACTTGTAAATCTAGAGTAACCCTTACTGTAGTCATCAGAGTTAGTGGGGTAAATCCTGTATGAGCAAGATTAGAAATAGACCACACTAAATCTTATTAACCTGAGCACTCATTGCCTTGCACTTTGTCACCATTTGCTCCCCTGCAACATGCATGTGAAAAAGTCAAGATGGTGGTATCTTTAATGCGATTTTCACTCACTTTGCACTGACATGACAAACAACAGATGGTGCAGAGAATCAGGCTCATTGTTTTTATCACACAAAAAAATTATGTTTCTTCTAAATTGCCAACCTTAACTCTGATCACTCAGTGAGTAAAGTTCTTTTGGCAGTAATCTTAAACTATAAACACAACACAAGAGCCTCTTGAAAAGAACCACAGCAATTATATGCAAGCATGTTGATCAGCTTCAATGGCAAACGCAGGTAGCATTTTACTCAGTGGGCATGTCTACACGAGATGCTACATTGCTGTGGTGATGAGCTACGTCACTGTAACAATGAGCTATGTTGCTGTAGTGATGAGCTATGTCGCTGTAGCTTGTTGCTACTGCGCACTAGCATCGGAAAAGACTCATGCAGCACCAGGACTGCTGTTACTGTGCAGTCATTTAGTACTTGCTTAATCAAGTACTAAATGACTGCAGAGTAACAACTGCACAGTCTGGTGCACATGTAGACATACTCAGTATTTACTTTTTAGAACAGACTATGTAGCCAGGACTTTTCTCAAGAAGCAGCTGTTCAAAACAGTGCTGCAATATGTTTTTTAAAGTACAACAAGACATTTACATCTTATTTGCTATTTTGAACTGCAAAAAAGCAAAACTTTACATTCCAATGGTTCTTTTTTATTGCTCCAGGATGCAATACTCTGTATTTTAATATGCAGCTTGTTTAATACATAGCATATGATAATATAAGAAACTTCTTCTGCCAATCAATGAATATTCATCTTATAACAATGGTTCATTTTCTTAAGTTATACAGTATGTAGAACTTAAATCTTTTATGCATGATGCCCCTGATTCTTTTTAGTTCCTCTGCATGTGTTCCCCAGGAACAGCTGTAGCAGCCTCTCCCTGCATACCTGAAAAAAAGCAGGTTAGCTTGCCAGCATATCCCCTGGCATTTACTAGGAGGGGAGTTGCTGTCTGAGATGTAGGCAGCCTTTCTTTCCCCTTGCAGTCCAAGGGCACTTATACAGTAGTATGCTAAACCATGGCCATGTCTGAGTAGTATGACAAAAGGCTGCTTTCCCTTGTTTAGTCTGATTCTAGAAAAGCTCAGAAGACAGGCCCTAGTGGTTGATTCTCCTCCTTACATTCCCATGGGGACGTGAAGGGATTTGGGAACTTGTCTGGCTTTGAGGATGAAGAGCTGGAACAATGACTCCTTAGTTCAGTGATCTCTGTTCCATTCTTTATTGGATGGTCATCTGCACGACCACGTATAGTTTGGTTTCAGGATGGTGTTCATCATTTTAATCAGGTGAGACTTAGGTCTCAGCATGGAGAGCATACGGCTGACCCTTCAGCTGGAAAAATGCAATATGTCAGCTTATACCGTGACTAGCTCTTTATCCTTAACCTGAGGGATCCCTTCCTAATAACAAGATTATCCATTAAATGAAAAGGTTAATATTAAGATAGTTAAGTGTTAATATATATTTACTTCATTGCTTGTCTTATTGCACTTTCTATATAAGTCTCTTATAAAGAAAACTTTTATTATAATAAGAGATATATATGTCTTGTATGTGATGACATTTTGTGTTAGAATATGGAAAATATTATACTCTATATTCGAAACATGTATTTAAAACTATGTGATACTTTATGCAGAAGTTATTAGGTAGACCTGTTTTGTTTTGTTTTTCCTCAAGGACTGAAAACAACTGAATTCAAAGCAGACCTCTTTTTTTCCATCGGTATTGGTGAGGTGTTTCACCTGTCTCCTTTGGTGGCTCATCTCCTCCTGTTTTGTCTCTGAATCCATTATTACTACGTTCTACGTATAAGACAGTAGAACAGCTCCCTTTTGTAAATGGACATTACTCTGCCTATCTTTCCTCTTGCTTTGTCTGCAGGCGAGCTGATACAGATGGCTTCTCCCGTCCAGACAGTCCATCCACCACTGTTTCTTGATATGTGATTTGTTCCATGTTGCCTGCCATTTGTGTTTTGCTTCCTGGTTTGTGTATTAACCCTTTCTGCTTTTCTAGAATGATGTAAACACTGTCTTCTTTTTTTTTTTTTAATAAGAAACAAGTGCTCTGCTTCTCTCTGAATTTTGCTCTGTATGTAAATGCCCTCATTCATTTGAGCCAAAACATCTGCCATTGGCTTTGTAGAATGTAAATGATTGCTGGTGTTGACCTTTGTGCACTGTGAATGGATTCCTGAAACCTCAATCATTACTGAAGGTCTCATACACCTGCTGTAAAATGTTATACTGCATTTCTGAACCTAAATAAATTGAAACAACTGATTGGCTTTTATTATTACTTTCGGGAGACGCATGTGTGCCTCTCCTGTCTTTCAATGCGTTCTGTGCATGCTGCATTCTTATCTTCTGTTAGGTTTTCTTTTAAACAGCTCAGTCTCTGGCAGTATTGGTAAGGATTTAACCATGTGAGTGTCAGAGTTTTGATTATTAGGCAGGGGTGGTATGTTTCTGGCTCTGACACAGGACAGCAGATTTTACCTTAAGTCTAATTTGATGCTGTTCCAGTGGAATGGACCACTGCTGGGCTGTCCTGCTAGGAATTTGGGGTAACTTTTTCCAGCAGGCCTTTGGAGGGTGTTGCTTAATACCTCATTAAATACAGCTCCTGTGAACTTTCTAGCTGAGCAGAGGGTCAGTGTGAATTCTCAAGAGTGCAACTGGCCTAAATTAGTATGGTTGCAAACTCTGCCCAGGGTGATTATGTATGCGCAGATGAATAGAAACATTCATCTGAGTTCCCATATTCCTTTTCTGAGTTAGTGACATCTGACTAACTGAACTTGGTACCCAGAGGAGAATAAATGGTTTCTACTGCATAACAAATAGTAAAAGCGCAAGTCTTCCTAGAGTCTTGGCTTAAGTCCCTGAATCTTTGGCTTTCCTGAGGGAATGGGGCACCCCCAGTGGCACTTTGATAGGTGAAACAGGAGAAACCAAAGATGGGATGAGCACAGCAGCAATAAGCACATAATCTCCTCATCAGAATTTACAGTAAGTTTGCCATAATCATTGTGGGCATTTTTTAAGTAGCTTTAATGGACTGGGGCAATCTTTGTTTTCACAGAAACCTTGTACCTCTCATTAGAAGTTTGTCGCATGCCTCTGGTCTAGCTGTCATACACTAAGTGTCCCAGAGTGAGAACTCACTTCCACACAAGCTGACAAGCTGGTACATTAGTGCTGTAGGCTTCTCATCATGGTGGTCAACTCATCTCTCCAGCTCCAGATGGCAAAGAGATCCAGCATGTTACCACTGCATGCTATGTATCATGCTGTAATAGTCTGATTGTTCTTCCTTTGCCCAGCCTTGGCATACTCCCATTTGAGGTGTCTCCCTATGACAGAAGGATAACAGTTTTTATCATAATACCCTTCCCTTTTACAAAACAAAGACTTCCTGCTTTACAAAGGTCTTCGGGCAGCCTGAGCTAAACTTACCTTCAAAAGAGAGCCCACTCCAGCAGTACTGAACAGAAGTTAGCATCCAGCATGGTAATCCATGTAATTTTGTAATTGTAGTTAAACCTTTTCCCAGAATATAACTTACTGCAAGAAAATTAAGGACACTTCTAGGGCTACTGATGTTGCATTTGTCCTGGGAGATAACATTTCACCTCAGGATATCATTCAGATATCAATGCCTGTTGTCCTGGGATACACCCTAAAAAGGTTCATGGGATAAGAAGTGCTAACAGTTTGCCCCAGGACATCACAAAATATGTCTGAACAGTTATCCCAGGATTATGTTATTGAATCAATGACAGGAAAATGGTGGTGCATTCAGAGCCTCACTAAACCCTGATTGGAAGGGCAGTGTGTAAAGACACCAATCCCAGGACTTTTTTGTTCTGGGACAAACACACACACAACTTGTGTCGGGACAAATACAACACCATTTGTTCCTAGTTTATTCAGCAGTCACTATGACCCTAGTTTGTTTGTCCTTATTCCAGAGGATGTGGTACCCCAGTGACAAAATTGGGAGCTTTATTGATAAACAGCTGATGCCAGTATTTCAACCAATAGTCTTGCTTCCCTTCCCTTCCATCCTCCCCCAGTGCACATCCTCTCCCTTTTTACCTTAACCAAGTTTATTCTGGTAGTTTGGGATATGGGCCATTTTAATGTATTTTAATCTTTTTTACTTAATTCTCCACCACCCTTCCCCATGAATGTTGGGTTCTTTTTTGTCTTTTATTTAGGCGGCCTCCTCCAGCAGTTCCAGGAAGATCATCCTAACACAAACATTTCATCTCCTTTGTATTAAGCACAAGCCTTTTGGATAAATGCTAGTTAATTTGCACTAGTCTGTTTGTAAATGGAAGATGTTATTTGCAGTTGTCAATAAGAAACCTGAATGTAAAGTAAAATAAAAATTCTGTTTGTAAAGTAAGTTTCAGTGCACAGTTTTTCTATGGAACCATTTTCTTCTTCCATCAAAAGCCCCTGTGAACAATTTTTGGACTGTGTTGAAGCCCTGCCATCTAAAATAAAGAGGACAGGACATGCTGCTGGGATTCCATCAAAGCTTCTTGGAGATATCACACACTATGAGACTGTAGCGCACCAGAATGCAAAGATATATCTTTATATGTTTGTATGCTTCATAAAAAGAAGAGACTGGCAGCTAATCACGGATTGCAACAGAACCTAATGCAATAAAATCACAAGGGATAGAATTATTACAATCTTTTCTCTGATGATCCTGTACTATGATGATCAACAAACCAGAATTTTTCCAACCTTTTTTTTAACTCAGTCCCTGGCCCACCAGTGGACTCTTTGGATGTGTACAGACATTCAGGAATGTTAGGGGGAGGTTATATCAAGTTAAAAATGCCCAACCCCATAAAAGGTAAGTCAGGTATGGGGGGGGGTCAGGCAGGGTCCGTGGGAGGGTCAGGGGGCAGATGGGGTCCACAGGGGGGTCAAGGAAGGGGGGGTTAGTGGGGTTTGTGGCAGAATTGGGGGGGCAGGCAGCATCCACAGGAGGGACTGGTTAATTGGTGGGTAGGCAGGGTCTGTGGGGGGTGTTGCTGGAGTTCAGGAGCATTTGGTAGGATCAGGGAGCAATCTCCCCCACCCCCCATGACCAGAGGCTATTTTTAGCCCCTGGGGCCAGGGAGCTAAAAGTAGCCTGGTGCCAGGGAGGAAATGGGGAAAGTGCAGCTTTACAGCTAGTGCTGGGGTGGCAGCTGGCCTTTCCTGGCCCCAAGGCTGTGGTAGGAGCTGTACAGAAGCTTGGGATACTTAGATCAATCTAAAAATGGCCAGCCCAATCTATTCGCCCTCAGAATAGCTAGTTCAAACCCAGATGTCATAGGGCTGACAGAGACGTGGTGGGACTCGTCCCATGACTGGGCAGTTAACATTAGGGGCTATAGGCTGTACAGGCGTGATAGAGAAGGTAGGAAAGGAGGGGGGGTGGCAATCTATGTCAAGGAGCACTACACATCCTCTGCCAGCAGAATGGGGTCAGAGGAAGGGCAAGCTGAAGTGCTCTGGGTC
>NW_017728993.1:68009288-68011686 GCF_001723915.1 Gavialis gangeticus
CCTTAATCTATGAATCTATGGAAGTCAGGTGTATGTTAGAAGCAGGGTTAACTTAGATCAGGTCAACCATTTTTAGACCAATCTAACTGTCCTGAACTTCTGTACAGTTCATACTTAGATTCACCTAACTAATGTAACATCTGCACCTGGGTGAACTAAGTTAGATCTGGTGGCCATTTTTAGCGTAATCTAACCTTCCCTGAATGCCTTTGTGAATGGATCCTCTTATAGAATCACAGCCCAAATGGTTCAATGCATTTATCTGTGGGCTTTTTAATATGTCTTGCCCCATGGCAAGTAAGAAATAAAATGTGGATCTTCATGAAAAGAGCCTGTTCTTCTCTTCATTGCCAAAAGGCTGCTCAGTTTAGTGAGCAGTTAAAATGTAACCTGAAAGAGACATTAAAGAAACTGTCTAGAGAAGGGAAATCTGATGTTTCTATTTATTTATTTTTTCAAATAGAACAACAGGATGACATCTCACAAAATGAATATGCAAACAACGTGTGACTGATTGTGCACAAGTAATAGCTACAGACCAGAAATGAATTGAGGACACAGAGGTATTGTCTGAGAGATGCAAATACAACATTTATTAAGAGAACAAAAATAATGAAGTGATAATGAACCAAAAAGCGATCTACATTTTCAGTCCTGCAAAAGCTGCGTGTTAAAGTACAAACAATCTAGACTAAGATTTTTCTCACCAGTATAGACAAGGCTCTCATGGCCACCACTTTGCCTCCTGGTGTGATTATTCAGAGCTGCTCTTGGCTGGCCCTGATGACAGAGGCTTCAAGACATTAGGAACTAGGTGAGGCTTGTTTTTACTAGAGCTCCTATCTTCGCCATCTCTCATGGAACTGTACTGATAGTAACAGTGAGAAACTTTCACTGAAATGCCCTAATGTAAACTAGGCTGGGGAATAAAGCAGGGTTTTCATCCTCTGGATTAGTTCAGAAAATAGCCTAAATACCCCGTGTGTACACAACAAACTCATTCATTGTAGCTGAGACCAGTTCTGATAAAGGTGCTGAACCAGGCTTGGTCTCACCTGAGCTAGTTTGAAGGGTCTGGTCCTTGTCCACATTGGGCTTAATTCTCTAGTTTGCTTGCTGCATGCAAAACTGTGCCTTGCTTCGCCTGCTTCTGTAGAGTTCCTATAACAGTAACCTGTTCTAATCCAGTGCTGAGACCTTTTGCTGCCTGAGAGCTGCTAATTATCCCTCTGCCTTCTCAATTATTTTCAGGTCCTGTGTTACCCCAAATGACAAAAAACTGTAGGGAGTTAGTAGGTGTAAACTCAGGGTGATTTGTTGCTCCTCCTTAAACAAGGCCCTTCTGATCTTGGGAAAGGGGCACAAATAAAGGCAAAAAGGGAAGAGTTTACCTCCTAGGGACAAGTGAAAAAAACAAGTGTGCTGAAATTTGGAGAAGAGCAAAAAGAAACAGGTAAGCATCACTCATATTTGAGATGCATCACATTGAGGTTGAACAAGAGATTCCAGAAGCTGGGGGACACTCCCCTAGCATCGAGGAGGTGAGAAGGGCTGGCGGTTCCCAAAGGGTGGAAGGAGACAGGCATAAATTCCCTTTCCAACCAGGCAGTTTTCTGTGAACACTGGTACCCCAAGGGCAGAGAGATGGAGGGAGAGTGGAACTGTAAATTATTTACCTTGCCAAAACTCTTAACTGTGGGACTCACTGTCCCAAGTCATTTGAGGTACAGAACCATGGAGAATTTGGGGGTTACAGAGCTGGCTCTAACAGATTACAGAGCTTGCAGTGATGGGGGCACTTGCCAGGAGGTAGATGCATATCTATTTGCATGTCTCTGCATGCTATATAAGGGTAAACGCTAGGCCTATGTAAAGCAGCTAGTATTCACTTTAGATTCAGATTCGGCTGATTTGGGGGACAGTGATTCAATTCGGTGATTCGAATCACTGTCCCAAATCGATTTGGCCGAATCTGATTCGGAGATTTGGCTCCTGCCAAATTAGCTGAATCTCTGAATCGCACACGCCCCATCCCCTACCCGCTCTCAATGGCTGCCCTGCCTGCCCCAGCTCCCAGCTCTTCGAAAAAAAGAGGCCCCTATTCACCAGGTGCTGCCAGGCAGGGGGCAATCCCCGCTGCCCCCTACTGCCCCATGACACAGCTCCGGCCCTTAAAAAAAACCCAAAAGAAATTCCCCTACTCACCAGCTCTTGCCAGGCAGGGGGGCCATTTCTGCTGTCCCGCACTGCATGGGGGGCTCTGCACAAAGCCCTGAGGCCGCTGCAGGAGTGGTGAGTCCCAGGGTTTTGTTTTGGGTTTTTTTTCTTAAAGGGCTGGGAGCTGGGGTGGGTGGGGCACCCATGGGGGGGCTGGGAGAGTGGGCAGGGGCTGGGGGGG
>NW_017728993.1:68011944-68012156 GCF_001723915.1 Gavialis gangeticus
GCCTCTACTTACCAGCTCAGAGTCCAAGTCCAGCTCCCTGCTGCAATGAGCAGGGACTGCCTGAATCTTTTTTCCAAAGATCTGGAGAGCTTCAAATTGATTCGGATCTTTTAATTGGACCCCTGATTCAATTCGGATTCGGAGATGCGGCCACCGAATTGAGCCAAATCTCTGAATCGAATCAGCACCCAAAGCTTCACACAGCTCTAGTA
>NW_017728993.1:68012166-68032023 GCF_001723915.1 Gavialis gangeticus
TGCATGAACTGATCCTGAGAAAGTTTGCGGGGCTATTTCAGTTCCTTGAGGCAATTCACTCCTCTCGTATATTTGTAATTTGAGAGGGGGAAAGAAAAGAAGACACACAAGCAAGCCTCAGGAAGAAAGCCAAACCAAATGTGTGCCCCAGGGGATCTGCAATGGCGGTAATGCAGGAAGCAGAAATGGGGGAGCAGAGGTGACAGCTTGGTTCCTCCCTACCTGGTAGCTACCCTATTAACTCCTCCCAGCTGGGGATTTCTTTTGGGCACCACTCCTTGCTTTACCCTGCTTCAACTGCCCCTGCCCTTCCTATTGGTATTCCAGCCCCAGTGCTGGGATCTGTGCCAGCTTTCACTAACTTGCACCTTGGAGCAAGTGGCTTAATCTGCCTGTGTCGGTTTACCCACCCGTAAAGCATTGTAGTGTAAGTGTTGTAAATACACAAAAAAGGCAAATAAAGGCCAGACTACAAAGCTGTCCTCCGGTGACTATTTCTGACCTAGGCTGACTTTGAACTGGTGACTTAAGATCCATAGTCCTTTACCAGTCAGTTTTCTTGTCACTTAACTCATACACAGACTGAGGAATAGCATCAGCTATGAGACTCAGAGACGTATGAGGAAATTCTACCTTGAGCAGTTTGAAAGCATAAAAAGCAAACTCAGTCATCATCTAGAGAGAGAGAGAGAGTGACCCTGATCTGCAATCAGTCACTCACATGGGAGGCATGTACCCCGGTGATTGCAAATAGTCACTGTTGTGTTTAAATGTGCTTTTTTTTTCTTTTCTTTTTTTTTGTATCATTCCCAATGCAGGCTAGAAGGATGGCTGGTTGCATAGATGAAGATTCCAGGCAGCACATTGTAATGATTTCCCCTGATGAGCAAGGATTATCCCTAACCGGTTTAGAATTACTGACAAGTTGGGCTTGATTCAAATCAAATGAGAATGTCCCATTTAAAGTACTTGAGTCCAGTGGAGATTGAAACCGCAATTTAAAATGAAGAAACTGCACCTGCAGAATACTATTTAACTCTTTCCTTGTTACTGTTGGGTTGGGGGGGGTTGTCAGCTTGCAAAGGTTTACATTTGTTTTAGGCTAGAAGGGAATCCTATCAATGCATCTACATCACAAAAGCCAAAGAGTTCCACTGAGTTACTGTTTACCTTGTCAATGTCAGCAAAACATGAAGTCAATATTATGTGTAATTATGCACAGTTATATTCAGCCTATCCTTAGATGTTTTTGGAAACCCCAGTGCAGAAGGTAGCTAAACTAGCAAGAGGCAGGACTGTTCATCCAGCCCAAGCCTCCAAGCTGTGTTAGAACTACAACCCAAGAGATGCAGAAGACACTAATGAAGGTAAAAAAGCTTTCTCCAAATCATTGCCTCATGTCCCCTTTAGTGATTTCATGGTGTTAGAATCGTAGAAAATGAGGGTTGGAAGGGACCTCAGGAGGACATCTAGTGCAACCCGTTGCTCAAAGCAGGACTATCCTCAACTAGATCATTCCAGTCAGGGCTTTGTTGAGCCGGCCTTTAAAAACCTCCAAGGATGGAAATTCCACCACCACCTCTATAGGTAACTTGTTCCAGTGCTTCACCATCCTCCTAGTGAGAGAGATTTTCCTAATATCTAACCTAAGCCTCCCTTGCTGGAACTTGAGACCATTGCTCCTTGTTCTGTCACCACTGAGAACAGTCCAGCTCCATCCTCTTTGTAACCACTCTTTCGATAGTTAAAGGACACTATCAAATCCCCTCAGTCTTCTCTTCTGCATTCTAAATAAGACCAGTTCCTTCAGCTTCTCAGAAGTCATGTGCCCCAAACCATTTGTGTTGCCCTCCACTGGACCCTCTCAAACTCATCTGCATCTATAGTGGGGGCTCAAAACTGGACCCAGTACTCCAGATGTGGCCTCACGAGTGCAGAATAGAGGGGAATAGTTACTTCCCTTGATCTGCTGGCAACGCTTCTACTAATGCAACCCAGTATGAAGTTAGCCTTTTTGGCAACAAGGGCACACTGTTGACTCATATTTAGCTTGTTGTGCACCCCCAGGCCCTTTTCTGAGGAGCTGCTGCTTAGCTGGTTGGTCCCGAGCCAGTTCTTTAACACCACACATGCACTAATTGGAGAAGTGATACAGGGACACTTGCCATGCAGCAGATTCTTGCATTGTGTAACCTCACAACACAATACCAGGCCCATTTGGCAGTTTTTAAGCTTTGATATCTTTTTGACATAGGCACACACAATTGCTTTCTACCTCTGTTCACAACCATAATCTTGAGACTCAAGTTTTCTGTAAGCCATAAGGTCCAGCACTGTTGCTAAGAAACAAGGCTTCAGGGAATTTTATTGCATTGTGGTATAAAATTAGGTGGACTGGCTGACCTGGTGCTGTCTCAATGGTGGTAGCTCCATATCCATTTTTCAGGACTATTAATCAGACTGAACTTGCTCTGTCAATTTACATTACAAAGAATTTATCCCAGTCACTGCAATCAACTGGTGCCACCACCTGTTCTGTCTTGCCATCTATTGTACACTCATCATTGTCACACCTGAGTGCTTTTGTGCAAATTGCTATACAGATGTTGCATGTCAACCATCTAAATGTTGCAAAGATATCACCTCTACCCCAAGAGTTTTGTCTGCCTATGCCTTTAGACCAATTCGGCAACAACCAGTATCCCTGAAACATGGAAAATCTCGTAATTAGCCATTTTGAAATGAAAACTTCACAACTGAACAAGAATGAAGTAAAATTCAACACCCTGCCTCCCATCTTCTACCTCCAGGTAACCAGCCTGCTTCAGCCTTTGTCTGTGTTTAATCTGCATACTTGCAAAGCAGCTTTTTTAAAGGACTTTTCCACCCAGGGGAATCTACCATCTCTCAGTTCCCCTATGCAATATTAAGTTTCATACCAACCTAGAAAATGTTACAATCTTTGAATTCTCCTTTGCCTGAAGAAGGGTGTTGGGGCCCAAAAGCTTGCAAAGAAAGAATTTTTCGCTACTATTTAGTTGGTCTAATACAAGATACTGCCTTTACCTCAAGAGTTTTGTCTGCATAAGTGTTGCAGAGGCTCTTTTGCATGTTCTAATAATTGAGATATCGCTTCAGAAGTAGACTTGTCCCTATGTGTATTGCTCTTTCTGTTTGCTAGGTCAGTTCTTCACCAAATTGAAAGGGCAGCCATTCTATTTTGAGCTGGACCTATCGTAATGGACTACTTTTCATAGATTTCATAGACATTTGGGCTGGAAGGGAGCCCAGAGGCTCACTGAGTCCAGCCCCCCACCCCAGGGGCAGGAAGTCAGCAGGGATCATAGGATCCCAGCAAGATAAGCATCCAAATGTGTCTTGAAGGCATTCAAAGTGGGTGCTTGAACTGCCTCAGGTGACAGTCTGTTCCAAACCTTGGGGGCTCGCACAGTGAAGAAGTTCTTTCTTATGTCCAGCCTGAACCAGTCACAGTGGTGTTTGTGACCGTTCAGTCTTGTCATCCCTTGGGGTGCTCTGGTGAACAAATGTTCCCCCAGATCCTAATGAGCACCCCTGATAAACTTAAAGGTAGCCACCAGATCACCCCTGAGCCTGCGCTTTTCCAGGCTGAAGAGTCCCATGGCTCTCAGCCTTTCATCATAAAAGCTGTTTTCCTGCCCTCTGATCACACGCATGGCTCTCCTCTGCACCCTCTCAGACCTGTTATGGTCTGGGTGGTAATGATGCAGTTCTAAAAGCTGGTTCATTTAATCTCCTTCCTAATACTTCCAGGCAAGCAGGTAATTCTTGCTTCAAAAGTCCTGTTTACCACAGATACACTTTTTTCCTCAGCCTGAAAACCCTGGTGTGACACTCATTTGGATCAGCTCCTGAGCAAAGGAAAGAATTAACTTTGCTGCCAAATCCTCAATATTGTACCTGGCCTTACAGCCTGGTCCATGATACAGATGAAACCATGCCAGAAATTCAGTTCAATGAAGAATTACAGCTTCAGCTTATAATGCAGTTATAAGGAAGAAAATCTTACTCACATTTGCCAAGGAAACGTACTAGAGCTCTGCTACCAAAAAATGTTAATTAAACTTTGTGGTGATTAACAGAGCTTCAACCAAAAGCAGATGCGGATTTTGCATCTGAAATCCAGTGTGCTTCTTTGGGTAACCTGAATCAGGGGAAACTGTTATTTACCTGCTCAACTTCGAATGAAATGAATGTTAACACTTTCCTATAGGCAAATTCCTTGCTTCTACTTTGAATGGAAGTGCTATGATGTCACTAGTCCAAATCATCATGGGACATTTCAAACAAGCAAGGAGAACAGCTGTTTTGGAAATCTACTCATACGGAAATAATGGGAAATACAACTGAAACATCTCCTGATTACTAATTAGGTATGTCTGGTAAGCTTGCTGCTGTTATGAGGCTGGGATGGGAGTTCTTGATCTTTAGTGGTTTCTCTTCAATTAAAAACAAAAAACTGAGATGCAACCATCACCGTGACAACATTTAGAGCTTGGCAGGTGACATAAAGAACCGGAGGTGTTAGGAACTCCGGAGTCACTTATTTGTTTCCTACAAGTCACGAGGAACACGCTACACACGCTGAGATGACACTTGAGTTCTAACTTGATATTGTTTGTTTAATAAAATGTCCCCGCGAGCCAGATTAGCAAAAGGACAAAGGAGGTGGTATCAGAATTCTTCTTTCATAGGATCTTTTCTCATTCCAATCTTCTAATAAACTTTCTCTGGGACAACACATAATTGTTCAAAAGTCCCTTGTTCGTACCTTACTTAAAAGCAGACGGCGATTCTGAGAGGTCTCCTAAAAGCAATCTTGTGAGCATGTCCCACAGCACACAGGTTAGTCTTCTCGGCACACAGGTTCCCAGCTCTTTCTTTCTACCTGACAGTGTGAACAAAAGGGATATCTTGTTTTTCTAGCTCTGCTGTCTGTAACAAGCCACAGATGCCTCATGAAAAAATAAGAGAAAAATGTTCTTGTCGCAGCTAGAACGTTCTCGCAACGAGGCGTTTCTGTGCTCCGCAGCGGTCGGATTCCAGAATCCCCGACGGCAGGATTTTTATTATTAGTGATGCTGCACGCCTGAAAGGCTTTCTGAAGCGGTGTGCAGAGTCAGCGGCAAGGAGTGGGAGAGGAAAAGCAAACGGCTTTTCACTTATAAGCCCATCACATGTGATTGGAAGTCATTTCTGCAGCGGAATTCCATCCTGCCATTTTTATTCATCTTTCAGAGCCCAAAAGCATTTGTACAAGGGAGATTTTTATGAAGGTGGTGTCTTAGAATCTGATCAAAGGCCTCTGAAGTCAGTTAAAAGACCCCTGTTGAGTCCCTGGGCTTTGGATCAGACACACGGTTTAGCTTCTCTTCCTGTTGCTTATTCCTCATCTAAATTTACTGGCATGATCCCATATCTCATTGAAATTAGTGACAAAACACCCATTGGCTTTGACAGCAGTACAGCCCATGTGGATCTGATTCAGTCAGTTAATACTTTTCCTATTCATTTTGTTGATGCAAACAATAGACTATGATTTCAAACAAGGGCTAAGCAGCTCCTGGACTGCCGGTGTACAAAGGTCCTATTTCCACAGCTAGTGGAAAGTGTCCCACTTGCTGAAGAGTATAAGGAGGGGAATTCTGGGAAAGGAAGCTCAGCAATATTGCCTCCCAGTGAAATGTTTTTGTGTGTGCAACGGGGGGGTGTGCTTTCTTCAGAGTAAGGCTAAGGCTAAGGCTTAGGCCTTACTCTGAAGAAAGCCCCCACCTCCACTGCACACAATGAAGGCACTTGGGTACCCACAAGCTGCACTGCTTCACTTTTAGGCATTAGGTCCCTAGAAGGAAATCCAAAACCAAGAGTTAGGTCTCCGAACTCCCTCTACAGCACAGGGTGGGAATAAGGTGCCTCAGAAGCATGAACCCAAAAGCATATATGCTGGGCAGGGAGTGGCCTAGAGCTAGCTAAGAGGAAACACTAAGTCCAAGAGTGTGTTCCTTTTCCTCTCCAAATCTTAGGTGCCTGAGACGTACTTCAGGCAAGAGCCACTGTCCACTCTGGATCCGCAGTCAGAACCTGCTCTCTGAGAGCAAGTACCTCTACTCGTTCTTTGGCAAATGAAGGAGGGATCATTGATTTATTTTTTGGAAGATGGGCTTGGGACAGCTGCCCTCTAAAGGATAGCCTAGTGGTTAGAGCACTTCCAGAAAGTGGCAAATCAGGAGTTTGGGCCCTCCTCAACATAAAGGGATTCAACCCCACAGGTCTCACCCTCTAAGGAAGTGTTGATACTACCAAGCTAGAGAACAGGCTAGGTGGAAGCATCCTTCTTCTGTCCTGTTGCAGCTGTGCTACCATGCCAAGAGGAACAAAAGGACTGTGGGACCAGGAAGGAAGTACAGCAAGACCCTGATACCGTGTGGTGCAGTGGTTTGGGCATTCAGAAGAGAAGGAAGAGTCTGGAGCTTTGGTCCCAGACTCCTATGGTTATTTCTCTGTTTTATCCAGTGACCTCCATGTAACATTCATAAACAGTCCTTCATGTGGAAACTGGAAGCCAGACTCTCTTCTGGGTGAGCGCCCTAACGTCACAGTTCAAAATAATTCTGCCAGTTAGAATGAGAGACAAGGCTCACAAACTGGAGCTCCAGTGAGAGGGAATAGCAGATGATTTGGGGGTGATGAAAAGGCTTTCTAGCAAGAATCAAAATGGTTACCTCAAATCAGGGCTAAGTAGTAGGGCTGTGCAAAATTTCACCGGCTGTTCCGACTCATTTCGAGGTGGAAACAGCGAAATTGAAATGAAACGAAGGGCTTTGAAACGGCCTTGAAATGAAACAAGGGCAGTTGAAACATTATGAAAGTTTCAAGTTTCAAAGCTGAAGCTGGGCTGGCCTGCAGGGAAACAGAAAGTAAGGAGAGGAGGGGGAGAGGGGGAAAGGACTGCTGTCATACTGACTGTGTAGCTGGCCTGTGACTGTCATCCTTCCCCGAGGTCCCTTGCAATCTCAATGCTCTGGGGGAGGGATGGAGAACACACACGGTCACACATGTCATGAGGTTTGCTTGTCAGAAGCTTGAGGTGCAGTTTTGCAGAAACCAATGCACCTATCTCCTTGAAAGCTGGCAGGCTTTGTGGCCTCAGCAGGGGCCACCACCCATGCAGTTTTTACCCTGCTGTGCCTTAACACACAGACGTGACATGAGTTTTGTTTTCAAGACTTTGAGGTGCATTTTCCCAGAAACCCCTGCACCTATGTCCTTGAAACATGGCAGGCTTCATGGCCTCAGAAGGGGCTACCATCCCTGAAAGTTTCATCCAAATCAGGCAAGAAGTGACAAAGTTATAGGCAGAGTTATTCTTCCCCATTATAGCCTATGGGCGAAACGTCGAAACCGTTTCGACAAAACAAAATGGAACAGCGGTTTTGAAAGAAAACAAACCTTGAAACGAAACACTGTCCCATCAAAACAGAAGTCAAAATGAAATGGTGCTGTTTAGCACAGCCCTACTAAGTAGCCCTACTCATCACCTTGAAAACTGGGTGGGTTATAGAAAAACTGTTTTAGAGATGTTTGTTTTGAAACATCAGGGTAATTTTTTGTGACCACGTAGACTTGTTTCTTATGGAGTTAAGAGTCTTCTGAGTAGCTTAGTGACTGTGGGAGTTTCTCACGAGGCACCAAACAAATGTCATCATTCGCTGTGAGATGAGGAACGTTCTGGATAATGTTTATACCCGTCTGCTCACCACCACAGTTCATCCCATTGAATGCTCCTGCACTGTTTGTTCTAGGGAAATAGAACAAAGGCTCTGCTCTGCACAGCCATACCTCTCAAACCAACATTTTGATTCATAAAATGAAAAATGTGGGTGTTCCATATGTCTTGAAAAAAACTCTGAAGACATCCTGTGTCGTCTTGGGAAATGATGGACAACTCATTACTTTACACTGGCAGGTGTTTAGGGTCTGTTTGTGTTACCTTATGAACAAGGGATTTCTAGCTATCCAAAGGTAAATCCCAACCCCTGAAACGTAGTATCTGGGTATCTCCCAGGTAAAATTCAGAGCACCAGCAGGCTTCCTAGTGGACCCCATTGAAGTACTGGCATTCCTGCCTTGTCAGAGCACACGATCTGCTTAAGATGCTTTATCTTTGCATTACAGCCTTCTGTTTGGGAGGCAGAAGGAAAAGTGGAAATGTCAGCATTTAACCCCTTTTTTCATTTCTGGAATTGCTCATATACCAAAGCAAGGTATGCAGGGTTCCTACAGCAACACAGAAATATGGTGGGCTCCAAAGATGCAGCAGGCTGGCAGTGAAGCAGCAGGCTGAAAAACAACCCAAAGGGGAAAGACAAGTGAAGGACAGCCTTTTGGCCAAATACATCCGAGCAAGAATCCCTTCTGTGAATTTCTCAACTGCTCTTGCATGCTGGACTAAGACGTTGCTAATAGCCAAGCAAAATGGAGACAGTAGTTTAGATTCTCAGATTTCAGCTGAAAGTCTCTATATGCCACAACCAGCAGGGATCCCTTTACATCTACCTCGGGAGAAGGAAGGGGAGAACTAACCCTGTTGGGATTTGACCCTGTGGTTCCAGCAAGTCTGGGCATTGCAAATCTGGGGCTTAAACTACTAAGCTGTACCCTCTGGGTGGAGATAATATAATATATACAGAGACGGGTGTTTTCTTTCCCCCTTGCTTGTATTTGCTGGGGATATTGGCTTCCTAAAGAGCTTTGTGCTCTTCAGGAATCTGTGTAGCATAGTTCTGCCCAAGCAGCAGTTCATTGTACTGTTATACGTAGGGGATAGTGAGCCATGGTGAGGAACAGATGGAATTAGCACTTAGGGAAAAAGAGACAGAAATCATAGCAGAACAACTGCTCTGGAACAGTCTGCGCTGCCTCTGGCCTGACTTGTGTCAGGAGCCCCCTCTGCTGACTGTCGGATACATTACTGTCTTCCCTGAATTCCTACCCACTTCCTACTACCAAGTGGTACAGATAGTTTTCCTTTGCACAAACCCCACTCCACCCAACTAACTCTCAGGATTGGTTTTGTTGCTATTGTTGTTGCACTGGTAGTGGCGCCTTTATGCAGCACTCTGGCTGTGTGGCCAGAGAGCTGAGAGAGCTTATACAAAGGCAGCTAATGCCATTCACTTCTTGCCTGCTCTGCTCCACCAACATGCTATTCTTCAGTCTCTTTTCTTATCTTCTCAGGCACTTCTCTTCCTGCTTTCCTGCCTGCTGTCACTCACAGGTGCATTCCCTTCCTTTCCCAGTGAGCAGGGGCTCACCCTCTCTCCACTTAGATTCTTCCTCTGCTCCTTTATTCAATCAGTCCCAATAACCTTAAATCACATCAGTGAATGTGCCATCATTGCCAAGAGTAGCAAACTTTGGTTAAACATTTTCCACCATTACTAGTGTGACAGGCTCACTGCTTTTGCCCAGCAAGCCCGGCTTGGAGAAGGACACTTTGGATGATTGGTGGAACATTGGAGGGGTGGGGGTGAGGAGCCCTGGACCTGATTGAAGACCACGCTTTGCAGGTCTGGCAGACTTCAGGGGCAGGGCCTCCAGTGTAGGTAAAAGCAATAGTTTAACTCTGCCAGCAGCAGCCACAGCAGCCTTGGCATAGATAAGGTAGCGGTGCCCATTGCCTGGTTTTGAGCTCCCTGCCATGGTAGTGGTAGACATGGTCTGATGGGGGTGAGATTACATGGTAGTTAAAATGTTGGCCTGGACTCTTCTCAACCGCGTCAAGGCAGCTCAAGTCTGCATCTTCAGCAGAGGGTTGGATGGAGCGGTATGCAGACCAGCACACAGAGCCAGCCCTGGGAGCAGCTTGAGGCTGCTCAGGTTAGCCCTGGAATAAACTGGATAACCAGAGCCCCACAGTGCAGCCTGGCCGAAAGTTTAGCCCCAGCGTAAGCCGGACAACCGGAGCCCTGCAGTGTGGCCCAGCCAAAGAACTAAAAGAGCCCCAGAGCCTAGAGCAGGGCCCAGGAAAGGGGAGGCCTAGGCATAAGGCTAGGTAAACCCAGCCAGCAGCAACTAGCTTCCCCCCACACAAGAGCTGGAAGAACCCTTCGTGCCCAAAGTGGGGCACGGGGCCAGGAGGGGAGGTCTCGGAGGGACGCAGACAATGCTGGTGGGGCCTGATTGAGCGACGGGCTCTGAGGCCCAGTTGGCGGCTCCTCGAAGAAAACTGTAAGTTGCTGGTGGAGTTGGGTCCCACAGGGGGAGGCATTCCTGAAATAAGGCAACCCCCGCCCTGCCCCGAGGGAAGTCCCGGGTGGAAGTTTCCCTCCCAGCTAGACCCATAGAAGGGGAAGCGTCCCTTGCTAGTTGGGATCCAGGGGTAAATGCGCCTTATATCATGTAGAGCTGTGCCTTATATTTTGTATAATTATAATCATAATTATGAATATGTTGTACAAAAATGTTATGGAATGGGGTTAGTTTGGTATAATGGGTTTTTGGCTTATCGTTTTGTAAATATTTATCTATACCTTTGGTGATGTTAAAAGATATTGCTAAGAATATTTTGGAAAGTTTTCTTTTGTTACCTATTTTATATATATATATATATCTATAAGAAGAAATAATATGTATATTATAATTCAATAAACTGTAAATAGTTAAAAGTATTGGCATGCAGTTGACTCTATAGAGAAAAGAGGAACCGTGCTCAAATCACCAGTGTCCCTCTCACAGCACTGTTGTCTGCCTCATCTATCCCTTCCAACTGAGGACGGGCACACTGATAGTTTAACTCTGCCAGCAGCAGCCACAGCAGCCTTGGCATAGATAAGGTAGTGGTGGCCATTGACTGGTTTTGAGCTCCCTGCCATGGTAGTGGTAAATGTGGTCTGAGGGGTGTGAGATTATATGGTAATTAAAATGTTGGCCTGGACTCCTCTCAACACCAGTGGTCCCCTCATTACTACTGAGTGCTGCAACTGAGCTAGTAATAACAAGAGTGATACACGTATTTTCAACAGGAGCTTGGACAAAAGTTGTCAGCACAAAGTAATTTCTTTTATTCTGACCTACATGACACTTTGTTATAAGGGTATAAGTCACCCACCCTTCTTCCTGAAATTTCATCACTCCAGATGTCTCCAAGGCCAAAGTCTGTTGTGTTGGTGGCAGCTGTGGTGTCCAGCCTGTCCTTCTAAACAGCAAAGTCTGCTTTCCAAGCACCAAGGATGAGCCTACATGAGGAACCTGGAGAGGTCATCTTTAATTTCAGCTTCATCCCAAGGTCCATGGATGTTGTCTTTGAACAACTGGAGCCTGATAAGGTAGTAAGGGCACAGGCAGGAAATTGAGACCAGCAGGAGGGTGAAGAGAACAGCACCAACACTGGAGATGGTCAGCAACCCAGTCAGCGCAGACAAGGCAAAGACCACAGTGACCATTATATAGCAGCGGGGTGTCTGCGCCTTCAGCTTCTTCTGCAGCATGGGCCACAAGGCAAAGATCTGGATGGCGAAGGTGACCATGACAAAGGCATGCAGGGAACGGGGCAGCCGGGAGGCCAGGCACACAGAGGCAAAGATGGCCATGTTCAGGGACAGCGTGCTGGAGACAATGGCTGCATTGGCCCCATAGTCAAAGAAGATCAGATGGCCAAGGAGCATGAAAACTGACATGGCATAAATGGTGTCTGTGCTGATTGACTCTGTCAGAGTCTTCAGCACTGGGGAGAAGCCGTAGGTGAAGGCTACAAACACCAGGGTGCTTTTCAGGTCTGCCCACCGTGTCCGCCTATTCTCCTTCCTCCCTGCCCCTGCATCGATTGCATCAAACAGGATGTAGCCAATCAGAGAAGAGACCAGGCCTGCCCCAAACAGCCACTGTGGGCTCAGCAGCCCATCGTCCATGTACCACCAGGTGACAATGAAGACGCAGACGCTGCACAGCTGCTGTACTACCGCCCCAGACTCGAACACCACTGCCCAGTACTGGTACTGCCGGGCATGGATATTCTTCCGCAACTCCTCCAGGAAGCGCTGGTCCACATAGTTATCTGGGAAGGGCTGCCTCTCATACAGCACCTTCTGCCAGTGTCTCACAGGGTTCACTTCCATCTGAGCACAGCCCATTCTTCCAACAAACCCTGGCAGCTTGAGCTGAGGTCCCCTCATGCAGCTCTGGCAGAACCACGTGCATGGAAGGGCTGGTTCTCTAGAAGCATGCAAAGAGATGACTTCCCAATGTCCCCTTTCTCTGACGGAGGCTTATCACAGTGCTGCCTGTCCAGCAAGTCAGGCTGGGACCAAGACTCGCTTTCTCACTCTTAGCAGGCTGAGCAGGACTCCTAGAAGATAAACACACAATGGTGAGAAATGCAAATCAGAAATCGCAGGACCTGAACTCCACTCTCAAGTCTCCTGCCTCCCTCAGGGCCTTGACCTTGTATAGGAGGAGTTACTGCACAGCTGTGACTGCAGCGAGCAATCAGTTGCCATAGCTTCTCCCCAGATCCTGGACCATCAGCATCTTTTGGGGCTTTCTCTGGTAATGCTGGGGAAGGTGTCAGCTGGTCCAAGCAGGGCACTCGGTGGCAGTATTCCTGAGCTCTGCAACATTTCTGGCCTCTGTCGCTGCAGCCTTGACTGAATCCCTTTAATCTCTCTGAGCAGAGCGAATACCAAGTGAGGCTCCTGGGCCATTACTGTCCAGAGAATTACATAAGAGCTCTCAGTTTTAATTCAGCACTGCTGCTGAGCAACTTGCCAAAGTCACGCACTGAGGGGTAAGGAACTGGGGTGTGCAGGGAGGAAGTCAGCTATGGGGATCCCTGCCTGGAACTCACTGAAGGACTGGGCCCAAAGCCACGGCCCAGCTCCCAGAAGCAGAGCCCATCCCTGCTCAGGGAAAGCCTGAGCGACTATCGACCTTGCTTTGCCACATGCCTCTAGGGATCACCTGCTCTGAACCCTGACGGAACAAGGGACAAGGGTTAAATTCTCATCTCTATGCTGAGGGCAGCTTGCTCTTGGCCTAGAGATAAGTACATCAAGTGACTGCCAGCTCCCGCATCAGCCACGATCTCAACTGCTAGGGAGGTGACAGAGGGAACAGACACTGGATGCAGTGCCTGGACAGCTCTGTAGGTGACGCATGTATGTGTGCGTGTGTGACAGGGCCAGCCAGACAGAGCATCTACAGGGCTGCCAGCAAAGGGTATGACACTAAGAATGTTTCCTTTCTTGCTGCACCCCAGGACTTTGGAAGCAGGCTGGCACTGAGCCCCAAGCGTGTTGGGAAAGCACAACTGTACTATGCTGCAAACAGGCATCAGGGCACAGGTCTCGAGCCCACAGCCATTTACTGAAGTCTCCAGGGTATTCTGTGAAGGGGAGGGAAGGCCCCTGGGGACCTCCCAGGCCCAGTCCTCGGGCAGGACTGCCGAGCAGGGCAGCTGGTGGCCGCTGCCGGGGTTCAGCAGGTCTCTGGGCAGCAGGGCTGTCCTGCTCCTATTGTACAGTGCTGCCACGCTCCCAGGTCTTCGGGACTCGAGCGCAGATGCCAGCCCTGCTGCAACCCCCAAAAGCCAGTAGGATACAGAGGTGGCCAGATGCATTGTGCCAGGGGGAAAGGGAGGGATGCAGCGGGGAATACCTACCTACAGGCCTCAGCCCCTGCTCCCTGCTCCCGGCTGCAAAGACACTTCCTGGTTTGCGCAGCTCTGCTAAAGAGGCCAAAACAAGGAGCTGCCCAATGCAGCCTGGGAGCAGCAGGAGCTTTTCAAAATGCAGTGGGTGCCATCTGCTGGCTTCCAGTATTACTGCCTCCTCATCGATTCATAGATGCTGGGGGCGGAAGGGACCTCAGTAGGTCATGGAGTCCGACCCCTGCCCTGGGCAGGAAAGAGCGCTGCGCTGGGGGTCGGACAGGCGGAAGAGCCCAGCAAGGCTGGCAGGTGCATGCCCCTGCAGGCAGGGTCCGACACAGGCGTGGGCAAACTGGAGGGCCGCCCAGGGCCCAGACAGGAAGGGGGTCCAAAAATGGTAAAAATAATAATAATTATTATTATTGTCATTATCTCTGGCAAAGAGGGCCCGATAATAAAAGTTTGCCCGGGGCCACCAGGAGTCTAGGTACGGTGCTGCCTGCAGGGACTGAGAGAGGGACGGGATGGAGTCATGAACAGGGCAACCCCCAGGCAGAAGGTTTTGGTGCAAGGGTTGCCAGACTGGGGAGGGGAGGGCTGGAGAATGAGGAATCACTGAACACATTGCAGGGCAGTCACAGCCTGCTCCAGCCCCCAGCACCAGCCTGGACCAAAGCAGAGCTGGCCTGGCAAAATGCTCTTCCTCCTGAGAAGCCTGACACCTCCGTGCTCACATGCTCTTGTTGACTCCAGGGATGCCACACTTGCAGAAAAGAATCATACAGGGGATGATTTCTTAAGTCCAAAAGGCATTTCTATGTGAAAACTCAATTCTGATTACCTTCTGAATTATATAAATAATACATGTGTATAGTAAATTGCTTACCATAACTTCTAAGGGATTCTGAGAAATGGTAAAATAGCTAAAATAAAAATAATAGAACAACCAAGTTATACATATCTAAACTATTCAATTACTAGCACTAACGTTCTGACACCTAAATAATAAATGCAAAATATTAATATTGAAATAACAGGTATATACAAATATTAATATTTAAATTTATTAAAATATGGTCCAGCCTCATTATACTGAGCCCTGTTTGTAACCATCCCAGAGCTATGTTTAGGACACCGGTAGGTAATGCAGTCCAGGTTCAAAGTTAGCAGGATGGACCATGGGACCCCCAGACCTGGGGTTGGGGGTGGATGGGCTCACAGCATTGAGGTCAGGAGGCTGGCTGGGAAGGTGTTTCTTGCTCCAGTGGAGTATTTGGCAGATATTCTCTCAGCTCAGCTTAGCAACCATATTTCTGGCCTCTCCAAGTTAGTACCTGAGGTCAGGCTGCTTAGGGTGGGGACTACTGGGGACAGCTTGAGCTAGGCTTAGGGTTAGAGAATGGGTGAAGTATGGCTCTGTCTTTCTGGTTTGGGGTCCTGGGATTCCCAGAGCTATAGTTAGGGCACAGTTGGTAATGCTGTCCAGGCCAAGAGTTAACTGGATGGACCCTGGAGCCTCCCACCTAGGGGTGGGATAGGTGGACTCTCATGAAAATGACTTTGTACCATCATGGAGTAAAAGCCAATCACTACCTATCAGTCAGTGAAGTGAGGTGAGGTTTCAGTCTGCACAGCTGTGAGTGCATAGTGAGAGCTATTAGGCAGGGCTGCAAGGAGTGGGGATGACACATTCTTTTTTCTTCCCAACTTCCTGTTATAACTACAGGCCACATGCCAGGCACTGCTTCCCAGCTCAGCAAGGAGGGCAGCTGGTCACAGAGCCAAACTCTGTGAAGGCAGGATTCCTGTTGGATGTAAGCATCCTTTGCAGATGTTGTATAGACAGAGTCCTGGCAATGGATCCTTGATATAAGACAAAGCATGTTCCTGTCCCCACTGAGGACCTGTTATTGTCTTTCAAGGAATAGTTATGTGCTGGAAGTGACCCTTGGCAGACTCTGCTTGCTCAGGGAAGTAACCTGAAGTTATGGTTCCCAGGCACTGGGATGCTTTTGCCTTTTCACTGCTTCCTTAGGGTGTGAACAGTTGACACTATGAAGTCATCTACCTTATATTTTACCCTATAGTACACTTACTCCATTAAAAAGAAGAAGACCCATGACCAGGCTGGCAATATGTGCTATTACAGCATTTAGCTAGTAGGTGGCAAGAGAGCTGATCTGCATGAAGTATTGGGTACCCTGGGGAAAATTAACTATAGAGAGGACACACAGCACTTACTCTATCTACAGTACGCCACTGTGGGATAAAGTGAATACTGTGCCCCTGCTAACAAAGCTGTGCTTCTAGCTCAAAGACATTCTGGTCTCATGTCTGTGGCTGGCCTCAGCTGTCAGTGTGAAAGATGGAGAGGCAGACTTTGGTTCTCTCTTCATACACAGATCCCACTAGTACTTTAACTTGAGCTTGGAAATGAACTGGAGAAGGCCCAGTGCTACCTGTGAATTGCAGACATAAATAATTCCTTGTACAGAGAAATGCTGAGTAGGGGCAAAATGCTGCCTCTGATATATTGACCCAACTCCCATTGGGAGAGTGGGGTTCCACACATCTAACAGAGTCTGGCTGTAAGTGGGCAAGCCCAGCCTGTGCCCACTTCTGGTGAGACTTCAGTTTCTAATAGGCTAGGGACAGACATTACACACAAACCAGTTTAAGTGATCAGAAATTGGTTTAAACCTGTAACAGAACAGATGTTCAGTGCACATAAACCAGTTTGAAAGTGGCTGAAACTGGTTTGAGATAAACCTGGTTGAATGTAGTATCAGACGTAATTGATTTAGGTCAAACCAGTTTATTCAATGTCTGTCCCAGACCCCTTGCTAGTTTAAACCAGACTCCCCCAGCATCCAAGCATGCTCTCTGAGCTGGGTGGAGCTCTCTGCTCCACAGCAGAGCTGGCCCCTCCCCTCCGCTCCCTGGCTGGAGCTTGGCAGAGAGCATCTGCCTGGCTTCTCCATGCTCCCCCCTCCACTCCCTGTCCCCTCTGCCTTACACAGACACCTCTCAGCATTAGCTAGCAGACCACATGCTGTCTACAGTCCATGCTGTGGCAGACAGGACAAAGGCAGAATCAACAGGTAGCTGGTAATGTCCCTCTGTTTCTTTCTTAATAGGCTGATAAACACCAAGTTAGGGGTGACAAACATTGTGTTATCAATTCCCTGCTGGGCTGGTCAGAGGTGGGGGGGAAATCCCTTCCTAACCAAAGTGTCCTGCTGGGGCCTGGCCACATCCCCCTCAGCTCAGCATTGCAGGATGGAAGGGAAGGCTGTTTTAGCACCCCCCAGCTTCTAGCCTGAGCTAGTGTAGGCATGTGTTTCTGGGATGTCTGGACAGTTACAAACTGATTCAGCCTAGCCAGTTTAGATTAACCTGCAAAGATTGAACCAATTCAGGCTCACGCTTTTGAATGTCTGTCCGTAACCATAAAACTCAGGAGGCACTGGATGTCACCAAGGGTGTCCAGCCAGGAAAGCAAGAGAGAGGTAATGAGTGGCAAGGCAGCCACCTTGCACTCTGTGGCCTAACTTTCCTGGCTGGTGACAAGATGAGGAAACAATTGTACAAGTAAGATTTGTAGAGGGGAAAATTGAAAGTCCTCAGTGAACTGGAGAGGGAAACTGTCTCTTCTCTTATAAATGATGTGCCGCCTCCTATGTTATGAGCTGACCAGCTGAATTGAGCTGTAAAGGGGCAATGAAATGACAGCACTGGGGTGTGTGAGAGCCACTACCGTGATCAATGCTTTGGAAACAGGAAAAAATGCAATGGCTCCAGTGAGCTACCAACCTGCGCTCTTGTTTATTTTGTTTCCTGTACAGAGTTGTCCTTAGCCAAGAGTTGAAGTCTATTGCTAAGAACAAGCTACAATTCTTCAAGACTGGTATCCCCAGTGTAACACGTCAGGGTCCCAGGGGTGGCAGTGATGCCCCCTGGTGGCTCTGCAACCATGCCCTGCTCTGCCCATAGGGCACCTTCCTGTCCCACGTTCCCGGCAGCTCTGGAGCAGCCCCCTGTGCTGCTCTGCTGCACGCACTGCGGGTGCGGCTGAGGTCTCCATGGAGGCTGGCACAAGCCATGTGGGCAGGGGCAGCTGGGAAATGGCCCAGAGGTTCCCCATCCCTGCCTTAAAGGCTAATTGCATAGCTCAAAATCCTCTCTTTGACCACACCCCATGTCTCATGGGTATTATGGAAACATTGTTCCCTGTGTGGGGTTTCAGCCTCCTCTGCCTCCACCCCTTTAATCTGGATAGGCCTTCTAGCCTGGGCCCACTGTGACAGACCTGGCTTTAAGGCACTAGCTTAAGTCTGTCCCTTCCAGTCACTGGGCCCCTGGCTTCTGCCTGCTGGACCCCTGGCCCCCATCTGGCTGTGCCTCCTCTCCCTGCCTGCCCTAGGCTCAATAACTGCTTGAGCCTTGAGCCTGCCATTGGCAGGGCACAAGGCAGTCAAGTGTCCTCTGGACACTAATGAGTCCTCCATGCCTTCCCTTCCAGCCTCATCCCAAACCACCAGTGTAACAACAACATAACATAAGCTATAACAAAATAATAATGAAGTAGCAGCCCTCTGTCCCTTTAAGACGGCAAACCTTTACCTGCCACAGCCTGTCTCCCTGCCAGGGTACCTCTCAAGTTCCCCATGCCTCCCTGGTCCTGTAGGCAGCAAATGGTCAGTCCAGCACCCCTGAGTGGCTCTCCTGGGCAGGGGCTCCTTTCCCCATGGCAGCCAGGGAGAGACTTCCCCCAGCCAGCCTCAGCCTTGGGCTTATAAACTCCCAGGGCCCTGCCTGCATTCGATCCTCTGACCGCCGCAGGCGCCTGCTAATAGCACAGTAGCCTGTTGCCCTGGCAACCAGCCTGCAGAGCTCCCTGGCTGGGCTGCCTTTATCTTGAAGTAACAGGGAGCCTCAGGCTCTCTCTTAGACCTGCTCCTCCTGGCTCCCCAGAGAAGGATGAGCTGTGCGATGGCTTTTCTCCGCAGGCAATGCTGTAAACCTTGGAAGAACCAAAAGGTAACAGCACAATCCCTGCTGTATGCTTTGGGTTTCCTGACATCGCCTCTTGCCAAGGAGGAATTGTTACTGGGGCTTGTCCACAGCCCCAGTGATATGTTCCAGCTGGCAAAGATTAAGTCTGCCCAAACTAAGCAGTTCATGGGATGAGCAGGCTTGAGGCACACCAGTGCCTGAAGCCAGTGGTACACGAGGCAGTAATGTGCCCAGTATCATGTCTAGCTGCGTTTGTCTCCCCAGCCTGAGAGACCAGGTGCCTATTTACAGCCCAGTCCAGCTGATGAAAACCAGGACAAATGAGTTAGCTTTAGTATAATTGTATAACACTCATGTACTGTAGAGGGCAGTCTAGCACTGTTGGGAGAGACACGGGATGGCCTGCTGAGCCATACTTCTTAGTGATACAAGTGAAACAACCCACCTAGTAACACTGAAAAGGACTATGGCCAAGTGGGTCTCTACCGTCTACAAAGCGTAAGTAACCTCTCCAAAAGGTCTCTAAGTAACCTCTCCAAAAGGTCATTAATGACCTTTTGGAGAGGTTACTTAGAGAGGTTGTGGAATCTCCATCCTTGGAAGAGTTTAAGAGCGGTTTAGCCAAACACTTAGATGAAATGCATTAGATAGGGATAATCCTGTCTTAATCGTCCCTGCCTGGACATGGAGAAAACCTGCTCAGAGAGTGCTTCCTGTTGGGCAGGCAGTAGGTCTGTGGTCTCTTTGACCTCCCACCTCCTGGATGAGGATGGCTGCACTCAGCAAGTGCTGTTCTTGGTGAGGCCGAGCTGGGAGATGGGTCACTCAGGGGCTTGCCTCCATAGGGTCGTTGTTGCTGCACACAAGCTTTTCAGCTTCTAAAGGGTCAGGTATGCTGCCCATGTTCACATCACTGCAGTAGGAAAGATCACCACTTTTATCATCCTCTGAAGCAAGGGACAAAGCTCCTGTACTAAGTACTGTCTGGGAGATACAGGAAAAGCAAACATAAGAGGCTGGGGATTGTCACGGAGAAGGACAGGAATTGCTGGGGGAACAGTGCTATGCAGGAGATCAGACAGGATGCTGACAATGGCCTCGTCTGGCCTGAAAAACCTATATGAATCTCCATTCTGTGAGTAGCCCCCCCCCCCCCC
>NW_017728993.1:68032033-68042896 GCF_001723915.1 Gavialis gangeticus
CCCCCCCCCCGAGATGGGGTCCCCCGCTGTAGTACACTCAGCGGGCCACTAGGTCTCAGCCACTGTCCACATAAGAGACTTTTCTTTATGAGGTGATGTCTGTAGACAGCAACAGTAACAGACTCACTTATATTATAGCATTAAGCTAGTTACTAGGAAGGACCTTCCAAACTCAGTGGGTGGTTTAGCACTGGAGGTTAGGCTACAGCCCCTCCAGAGGTTATGGAGTCTCCATCACTAGAAGTTGTTATGTGCAAGTTACACCAACATTTGTTTGTGTTGCTTTAGACTGACTGATCCTACTTTGAGTAAGCAGTTGGATTAGACAACCTCTCGTAGTCTATTCCAGCCCTATGATTCTATGACCCCCGGTCCCTTACAGCAGGGCTGTCCAGCTGGTGGTCCCAAGCTCCCACCCAACCGTCTCTCCCCTCCATTGCTCCAGGTTCCTCTTCCTCCTCTGGCTTGCTCATGGGGTGGTGCAATGGGGGAGCCTACAGCAGGGGAGCTAAGAGTGAAGCTAGGGCACTTGGGTGTGAGAGGCAGCAGAGGCATCCATGCAGAAGCGGGCACCAGTAGAGAATGTGGCCCCCACTGATGCGGCCCACAGGCATGTGGCCCTTGGCTGCCTAGACATCGGACAGCCCTACCTTATGACATGCAGCTCATAATTCCAGAGCTTGAGACAGACTGATTGATTGTCTGTTAGTAACACCAAAGGAAACATCAGTTTCTGCAGTTGAATGCTTGTTCTGGGCAGATTATAGATTCAAAGATTGTAAGGGGCTGGAAGGGACCTTGCAAGATGGACACAAAAAGTTCTGCTCCCAAATGGCACGTGGGCTTTTTCTCTCTTAAGGGGTCCAGCTTTGAGCGAGGGGTTGGACTAGATGACCTGAGGTCCCTTCCAACCCTAATTTCTGTTCCATTTCTGTGATTCTAAGACATTCAGTACAAAACAAAGGGACCCTGGGTGATGGGAAAACAGCATGAAAGGACTCAAACAGCAGCAGCCTTTATCCCCACTAAACAAGCCTGGTGTTTGACTGCGTACTAACAGGGAACAATCAGGCGGGTAATTCATATGTTTGAAGCATCATGGGAACAAGCAGAGGCGCTCTTTCCCAGGCAAGGCCAATGGGCAGCTATAGCAGCAACTCTGAAGGGTCATGCTAAGGAGCTGAGTCATTTTTCCTCCCAGCAGCAACAGCTGCACACCTTCCAGGACTGTGACCCACTGAGCATTAAGGAAGTTCATCTCCATTTCTGCTACAGCTGCAGGTTTGGGCACAGAAAGAAAAAAAAAGATGAAACAGCTGCAGAGAAAGGAGAGACCTGAGTGCAGGGCTGGCATTAGCTCCCGTTGCTTCTCTACCTCCAATACTCTCAGATACTGCACAACTTGGTTTTGGCTGCCTTCTTCATGATTCAGGCTTCTGATGAAGTGAATGCTCTTGTTTTCCTAGCTGGGTCAGACCCTAGACCAAAATTCAGCAAATACATTTACTCACTCCAGCAGAAGACACTTAATCTTAGGACATGCTCCCATTTGGTGCCTGTTGTCTCTAGCATTTTCCAGTACTTTCCAAGTGTAAAGAGCTTTTTCATCAGGCTCAGAAACCCCAGCCACTGACTTGGGTATTTGGGATGATACCACTGTGGAAGTTTGACATCAGACATCCAGCTATGAAATTTAGGAACTTACTCCTGATTTCAAACACCACTACATATTTAGGCCTGAGGCTAGAGTTTGCCCACAGAGTGTTTTCCAGAGGATCATTATAGCAGCTCATCAGCAGATCTGAAAGCCAGGTCACTGGCGTTCAGTAACTGCCTGTCTTGGGATGCTCCAGTTTGATTTTTGGTGAGAAAAGGAGGAAAGTTGCTGCATTTTCAAGGCAGCATTAAAGGCAAATGCTAACCAGGGAAAAAATATATATACCCATGCTTCTTTTTGTAATTTATGAAGAAGAAAGTACCTGGGGAGTTTTCTGAGAACGAGTTGTAGATTTTTTACCTCTGCTTGGTTCTTTTACCTCGGAGACATTAGAAATATCAAGTTCCTCTTTCGTTCTTTTTTGTTTGCTGGAGGCCCAGAGCACTATGTACAAGTGTTCTGAGCATGGTAGAAGGAGCAAAACTGTTGAATCTTTCCCAAGAGGTGTTTCCTGTCAGCGGTTTGTCAGGCATTCAGATCATGCCGATAAAAGAGAGAAGCCAGACCCCAAAGATTTTGAAACAGCTTGAAAAATTTCATCCCTCTCCACAACCCCTGTTTGCTCACATTGCAGTTGTTTCTTGTGATGATTTAGTCCTGAGAAGTCTCCAGTCATCCACAGAGTCTTCTGGATCTGAATTGATAATGATTAAAATAAAATAAATGTGTTGATCTTTTCCTGGAAAGAAAAGAAATTCCAGATTTTCTTATCCATCATAAAGAAGCAAAAAAACCAAACAAAGACACCAAGTAGCTCCCAAACCAGTCTTGAGAACATTAAATGAGGCACCTCAAGGGTATCAGCACAGACTTCACGTGGGGACTTAGGGCAAGAAACACAGGTGCCATTGAGCTTAGATGGGAGAGAAAGAACTGCAGTTTCTCCAGTATTCAGCCAGGGAGCAATACCACATAATCTGGACCCCTTCCTGAAAGTTTGGAATTTGCAACCTGAGGTCTTGGACCCCTGGCTGAGCTTTGCCAGCCAGAGGTACACATTTTCTAGCTCAGGGATGGCCAGCCTGCAGTACAGGTGGCATGCACAGTCTCTGTGTGTGACACATGGCAGATAGGGCAGGGAGCTGAAAGCAGAGCAGCAGACTGGGCAGGGGAAGGGGATCGTAGTGTCACTTGGGGTGCAGGGCTAATTTCTCTGCCAAAAACATTAGCCCTTACTGCTCTAGCCAGTGGTATCATTGATGGAACTTCTAAAACTCACGGAGCGTCTTTTGGTGGTAATGGTTGACAAGTGTTTACATGTGCATTAATGTCCTTTAACTAATTGCACTTAAATTTGACATCTGCAGGTATCAAATTTAGGTGTGATTAGCCTAACTTCACCATTTTTAATTAACATTAAGGAGGTACACATGTAGACTTGTGCCTGTAAGGTACAGTAAGTTAGTTTAATGAGCGTAAATGCATTTCATGTAGACACACCCAGTATTCAGCATCTGTTTAAGCATTTTGCTGGATCAGATCCAGCACCTTGGAGGATCAAACCCTTAAGGTGCATATACACCAGACTATGTCAGTGAGTGTCCCCATGAAAACATGGCCTGCACACTTGCTCCTGTTCAGTACATGCTGCACCCTAAGAAAATGTTATGTGGTCTCCATTAGAGAGCCCAGCACCACGCACATGAGCACACAGGAGCCCGAGAGCCTGAGAATAGCACTGAGTCTTCCCTGGGCAGTCACCAAGAGGTAGTTTTATAACATTTTTTTCAGTGCACACAGAGCCAGAGCAAGGTGAGTAGGGGTATGTTTTCATAGCAGCATACCCTAGCACAATCTCACATGCTGTAGACAAGTCCTCATTGGTTAGGTCAGAGAAATAGATGAAGAATATCTGGATTATCTTTCCAACTCTGCCACTGACTGTAAAAGTGAGCAAATCAAATTCTGGAAGTGCAGGAAATTTTCCCACTTACAATTCTAGTTATGTTATGAGGTGGAAAGCAGAATTCTGGTGACAATTCAGGATCCTGATCTTCTCTTGTGGTCTGTCCTGTTTCCCAGCATGCTCCTTGCCCAAATACAGTGCTCACAAGAGAAAACTCCTTATTTGTGTATGAATCAAATCAAATGGAAGAGTCATCTCATTCCTAGTCCATAGTGAGGGGCCTGTTTCAGAAAGACTGTTTACCTTGGGTGCCCATAAATCTACCAGCTGGTATCTGAGAGGCCTATGGCCGAGGGTGTCGTAGCTGTGAATACTAGGCTGTTTATGCTGCAAGAAAGGAGCATTCATGACCGTCATGTAGTGGAAGCTGTGGTGGGACCAGGTAAAAGAGCTGTGTGTTTTTCTTTCTTCCCGCACTCTTGTACAGCATATTTCTCATGGGTATGGTCTGAAGTCAGGCAACTTTCTTCATGGAGAACTCATAAAGCAGCAAAGGGCTGAAGCAACCCCATGGCACCCTCAGCCCTTCTTGGGGTGCAAAACTAGGTAACCAAACTGTCTGTTCATTGCAAAGTTGTCTACACATCCAGGGTTTCAGCTGTACAGCGTGGAAACCACTTGGCCCAGTTTAATTAAAACAAAATGCACCCAGTGTTGCCCAGGTAGATCAGCCATTTTTAAATCCTCCAGGTGCACATGTGAAAATAAAGGCAGTTGCACAAAGCAGCTTGAAATACTCTCTATATACATAGTTGCAAAACCAGACATAGTCCTGCCCAGCTGGGGAATACAGAATTTCTTATCCCAGTGTGTTGGCTCCCTGATGTGCACAGCTGCTTTCTACTAATACATGTTCTTATTCTTTAGTTGTTTTTCCCCAGCCTGCTTGTTTATCTCATACACCCTGTCCCACCTTCTGTTGACTATGAATTCATTAGGACAGCGACAGTTACGTGCTATATGTTTGGACTGTATGGACAAACATGGCATAGCACAATGCAGCCATAATGTGGCTGAGGCCCCGAAGTGACACTAAAACATAGATAAATGTTTTATGAGGTTGAAGTTATGAGTTATCTGACTTCCATAAAATACCGTTGACCAGGGAATTCCCAGAACTTGGCAATCTTTTGGCATAAGCTGAAAAGCAAAAAGTTGTGCTAGCCAAGAGGGAAACAGACTATTTATTGGGGAAATAGTGCAGTTTGCATGCATATTAGGAAAGTAACATGTTGCTAGCTCTCGAGATGTTTCATTTAAAGCCTTCATCCAGCTGCTGGAGTCAAGTGATTGCATGGGAATCTCAGCTTTCATTTTAAAAAGCAAGTTTCTAGCCCTCAAAGCTGCAAAGAAAACATGACCCAAGTGCAACCTAAAAGTTCAAACACCAGAAGGCACAGGAAAAAATGTGTGTGTATATATTTTATTTACATATATGTATACTGGTATGTATGCATGCTTGAATGTGTATACTGTGCATGCATGCGTGTATACATATACATACACACATATGCATATTATACACATGCACACACGCGCGCACACACACACACACACACACACACACACACACACACACACATATATATATATATGGGCATATGTATTTACAAGTCTCTATTTTTTAAGCTAATCTGATGATTATGAGGGGGAGCCTGACCCATAATTATTTTCGGTTTGGGGTGGGCAATGCTAAAATAATACAGTTTCCAAGTTTATCCTTCTCTCTGCTGTATACGAACTAGAAGACCTGTTTTTGAAAATGTGTCCCCTAGTGTTCAGCTGCTAGAATACATTTCTAGGTAATTTAGGCTTTTCTGAAAATGAAAGATTAGTACATGGGATGGTGCCTATGTTGGTGCCTAGGAAATGTTCCTCAGACAGGAACATTAAATCAAATGGGAAGTCTTTATACACTTGTGAAATGAATAGACAAGTTGGCAAAAGCCAGGAATGTCTAACCTAAGGGAGAAACCATCCATTTTTAATACACATAATATACAGGAACTTTCTACCTGGTAATGGAGATGGGTTAACTCAAATCTTTACTTTTTGAAAGAACCATGAAACCTTCCCCCCCTCTATGAAAAATCTCATTTAAAATCTTAAATCTCTAATGCAGTTGTCAGCTTAAACATTATAGAAGCTGCTTACACTGCAGCCTGATCCTGCTTCCACTGAAATCAAGGTGAACATTGCCAGGACTTGAACATAAGCAGGATCAGGGCCCCTTTTTATTATAACCCACAAGGGATAATGCTGCCTCCTATTCCATGTTCTGTAGGTAACCATGCCTGTGCTGTTCCATATGGCTCTTTATACAACATCTGATGAAGTGAGTCTCAGCTCACAAAAGCTTATGCGTTCCCTGTTTTAGTTAATCTTATATTAAGTGCATCTGAGGTGCAGCTGTACCCTGCCTTCTTCCTTACACTGTCATTCAATCACTATGTAAATAATGGAGATTGTCCCAGACTAAATTCCTAGTTCAGAATGCAGCCTAGCTTTGAAGAATGCAGGGCAGGGTTTGCTTCAACCATTGTTAATAAGAACTGAACTTATTTTATACTTTAGCACTAATAAAGTTACTTCCTTTTGTGCTCATCAGCAAAGGCCTGGTGAGACCCAATGGCCTTGGTTTGTGAATTTAAAGTAACTCTGCTGAAGCCCCTGCAGTTCTGAACTTGATTTGGAGTAGCTGAGGGACAGGAAACTTTCACCCAGCTACTTAACAGAAAGCAGGACATGGTTTTTGAGGCACTATCCTGAGGGGCTCTGGCTTTTGCAAGGAACTGAGGGGAAAAAAAGAACGGTATCTTCGAATCTCTTTTTTGAGCGCAGCATGCATGTGTTTAAACAGCATCTGAGTTCTCTCATCTCTACATCCTGCTCTTGTTTTCTCTCCAAAATCTCTTTCCGTTCACTTTCGAGTTGCAGGGCTTTCATCACGCTGAGGCCCATGCTAAGCCTGGTTTCCATACTTGGGCATCCTAACAGGATGTGCCAGTCCACACGAGGGTCCGTGATGCCTAGATCTTTGAGCACTGAGATGGAGGAGCTAGGCCTCCCATTTAGGTGTCTGAGCTGGGCTGTCACGAGCTGAGTCGGGATCTGATCAGTTGGTGCAGGAGGCAAGCTTTCCTAGGGGTTGCTGCTACGTGCTTTGGAGCATTGGTGACTCGATCCTGTAAGGACCTTGCAGACAGCGGCTTGTCCTGATGGCCCAGGTTTATAGAAATTCCTGACCAAGCATGATGAAATTACAATTTTAATTTTACCTACAAAGTGCTTCCATTCCCACCCACTGCTCCTTATCAGACCCTGTCTGAAATAGCCGTAATACAACCCCGTCTCTTTCAAAGCCAGTGAAGCCAGGGGAATGGAAGACAAAGGTGATAAATAATAATAGTTCAGAGTAACGGACTGGGTTTCTGATACCTCTTTGTGCCCTGGACAATGCAGGTCTCCATCCTCCCATTATGCTTGTGAGTTAGCTGTGAGTGTGCTGGATTTCCCCCACTACAATCCCAGGCTGTATACTGTCCAAGGACAAGGGTCTGTCTGGTGCGACCTGACATTTTGCCCTCCCAGGTTCTCTTCATAGAGAGGAGGGCTCAGAAAGGCTGAGGAGCAGGAGACTGCAGTACATGCCTCAGTCACAAGAGTCAGTTGAGAAGTGTGAGACAAATACGCAAGGGAGAGGGGGAGGAAATCCTGAAATCCTGGCAATTTTTGCCATTGGCTTTGATGGAGCCTAGGGTTTCTGGTTCCCAGTCCTACAGGAAGAAAGATGAGGAAGGGGAGCTAGTGATGACCTGCACCCAAAGGTCTACAGCGGGGGCAATGGACATGCCAGAGAGATCTCTGTCAGGCCCTTTCTTCTGGAACTCAGGTTTTCCCAACACATATCCCTGCCTCCCGGAGATCTGATTCCTTTTCCTTCTCCTCTCTCATGTTGATGTCTCTCCACCCAGTGAAAGTCATGGCCAGCTGTTGCCTCCTGTGACCATATTGTGCCAGGTCTGGTTTGACTTTTCCTCTGTTATTGCAGCAGCCCTGGGGCTCTTGCTGTAACACCTGACTAGCAGCTCCATGTGCCAGGGGCAGGAAGTAGCCAGCCATGAGTTCTGCCTCCAAACACTTTCCACCAGTTCCTTCCTGCAGGGGAACGCCCTCCAGCAGAGCAGTGTGCAGAGGACAGGCACAAGCCTTCTGCTCCCACTGTATTCCTTGATCCTACCCATTTGTTCTGTTGGCCAGGGATTAAGTCCCAGTTGGAAATTAACCCCTCCTCCATACAGATAAGGATATCTGTTATTGTCCAGCAACCTATAACCTGACTTCTAGCTTCTCTCCCTGTTGTCTCTACCTGAAGACATTACAGTAGCTCACCCACCCTCCCTTGAGCAACATAGCCATTAGTAGCACAAGGTTAGTTTCTCATCATGGTCATTCAGCCCTTCATGAGGGTCTAAAGCAACTTGACTATGTGCATGGTGCTATGTGAGATGGAAGAGAGCCATAGCCACTGCCATGGTTGGGAACACCTGTTCTGGGGTGGCTTTAGCTGGGACACTGTCCTGTCAGTGTTCATACAGTATGTGCCCACACACAATGTGCAGCAAGGAGGCAGGGGCAGTCTATGTAAAAGATTTCAGAAGTGGTGTGCTGCTTTGGATGCCTGATCAGAGCCAAATTGGGCCAGATTCTCAGACATGCTGAGGCCCTAATGTTTAGAGCAATGGGCTGTATGTCAGGGCTCCGGGCCCAGTTTCTGGCTGTGACTTCAGATCCCAGTTGCCCAGGACACATATTATACAGAGCGAAGTTCAGTATTGCCATTGTGCATGTGCACACACACACATACTGTGCACACTCCAGTGTTCAAAGTCTACAAGGGCAGTTGGTTACGTTCTTCTAGACTTGGCACTTGAGGTGGCTCAGACTTTGCTTGCAGAGTGAGTGCATGAGAGTGAGTCATCTTCCATTCTATAAGACCAGCCTATATCACAGTCCTTAGTTTATTAAGGAACGGAGACTCACTGAATGACCCTTGGAAAAATCGGAACATGTTCCACGTAGGAGCTGCATGCCTTGCCTTTGCTGGACTTCTCATTGTTGAAAGCTGTTTCAGGGTTAAGTGGGTAGAGTTCCTCTGGCGGTGAAAGGATTCTCCTTCATGTCCTGCTTACATCCATAAGTAAGGGGCAATGGTTTAGTCCCTTGCCATCTTCACAGCCTCAAAGCCCATGACTACATTAGTGATGGCTTACCCTCTCATCTAGAGGTACTAGGAATGCCTGGTGTATTAACATAAACTCATGCATTGCTCTTCAGCCACTGAAGCTAACGCCTTCTTAAAGTATGTCCAGACAGTGCAGTGGGTCAAATCCCAGTGTCTGGAGTTAGGTTTCCACTCCCACTATTGCTACTGTGGCTGGAACAGCATTGGGGGAGCACAGCCGTTAGGAATTTTAAGGACAGTACTGGCATGGGTGAGTCCTCTGTGTGGTTGAGGAAAAGGGAAGCTGGGTGGGCAGGTTTACCATGTGTGGGTTGAGATTATGCCACTGGGCATATGTATTATTTCAAGGAGAAACTACAGCTACCTGAATGACTACTGTTCATTGTCAAAATAGAGAAACTTCTATTTAGGTGTCAGCACTAAATGTAGCCACAATGGGAACAATTCAGATGCCAGGGCGATAGGTGTGTCAAGGACCTAAGGAAAAAGGTAGCAACACTGATGCTTTCCACAGGCAAAATCCTAACGACAAATGAATTTTACATGTCATGAAGGTTGGGGGTGGGAGGGGGCAGGGGGTGTTGCTCTAGCCCCTGCACCACTGGCAGAGATTGGATTTGCTCTGTATGGCTCCTCACAGTCTGAATCTGCCCCAAGGGCCCAGCTAAGTATCACAGCCCTGTCCTAGATGGTGTGTGGGAATTTTGAAGTACTTGGTTCTCTCCTCCCTGTCTCTGGCCTTCTGTGAGGTGCTGGGCATGTCACTTCCCCACTCCGTGCCTCAGTTTCCCTACCTATAGAAGGGGAGTAATAGTTCTTATCCTCTTTATAAAGCCATTTGAATGTGTTGTCATTCTAGCACAGTGACTAAAATAGTGGCTGAGGATGAGCTGCCGATGCCTGTTATAGTTTGGGGTGTTGATTCCCTTTCTCTAGGTCCTTGCATTTTCCTACCTTGAAAGCCCATTTCCAGAGGCTTCCTGGGGAGAAAGCGCTGAATTCCAGCCTGATTGAATGAGAAATCTAGTGAGTGATGTTATCATCATGACTTGTCTGTAGAACAGGAGACTGAAATCGTACCCTTAATCTTATTGAAAGCATCTGTGTGGTGAACAACAGCCTTACGCTGCTGAAGCAGAGGTGGTGTAACACTGCCAACAGTGAATGCCAACAGACTTTGGGTGTAGCTTAGGCCATAGTCACCAGTCATGTAGTGTGGTGTAAAATTTCCAGCCTTTTGTTATACAGACAAGCTGTGATGATAAGATTACTCACCAGATTTCTCAGGAGTTGGAGGATGTCAGCAGGGATGTGACCTGGCTCTCCGACCTCCCACGGAAGTGTTCTACTTACCAGGTTACTCTTGGATCTCTTCCCCCACACCATTCGCCTCCCTCAAAAATTCACTTTCAAAGGTCCTTGGTTTGTCTCAGTGCAGAACAAGCAACCTTTTAAAATCTCAAAAACTTTCATAGGATGAGAAATTTATTTCCTACCCTGCAGTCCTCATAACTATGTTGGTTCCACTGGGAAGAAGTTACTCTTCTGTAGCTATTTTCAGTTTAGCTCTTGAAGACTTCTGCTGTGAAAATTGGAGAATGAATTGCAGTTATGAGAATATACACATGAGGAATTACATTCTTCAAAGACCTGGAGGTTACAGTGGACAATAACCTGAATATGAGCCAACAGTGTGCTCTTGTTACAAAGAAGGCTAACAGTATACTGGGCTGTATTAGTAGGAGCATTGCCAGCAGATCAAGGGAAGTGATTATGCCCCTCTATTCAGCACTGGCGAGGGCACATCTGGAGTACTGTGTTCAGTTTTGGAACCCCAGTACAGAAAGGATGTGGACAAATTGGAAAGAGTCCAGCAGAGGGAAAAAATAGGGGGCTGGGGAACATGACTTCAGAGGATGGGCTGAGGAAGCTGGGCTTATCGAGTCTGGAGAAGAGAAGACTGAAGAGAGATTTAATAACAGACTTCAAGTACCT
>NW_017728993.1:68047896-68048632 GCF_001723915.1 Gavialis gangeticus
TGGGCTTATTGAGTCTGGAGAAGAGAAGACTGAAGAGAGATTTAATAACAGACTTCAAGTACCTGAAGGCGGGTTCCAGAGAGGATGGAGCAGGACTGTTCTCAGTGGTGGCAGATAACAGAACAAGGAGCAATGTACTCAAGTTGCAGCAAAGGAAGTTTGGGTTAGATCATAGGAGAAAGTCTCTCACTAGGAGGGTAGTAAAGCACTGGAACGGGTCACCCAGAGATGTTGTGGAATCTCCATCCTTGGAGGTTTTCAAAGCCTGACTAGACAAAGCTTTGGCTGGAATGATCTAATTGTGGATGGGCCTCATTTGAGCAGGGGGTTGGACTAGATGACTTCCTGAGATTCCCGCCAACCCTTATTTTCTATGATTCTCTGGTTCTGGAACATTAATCAGGGTGGCTTTGCTTGATCACTTGTAGTGTGACCTTGTGGGTGGAACACGGGATTGGGGCTCAGAAGACCTGGATTTTCGTCCTTGCCCCTTAGTCAACTGGTTGACTTTAGACAAGTTATTTCCCCTCTCTGTACCTCACTTCCTTTACTTATAACATGGAGTAAGATGCTGGCTTCCTTTGCAATGGACTTTGAGGCTTAAAGTTAAAATGTGCTGCATAAAAGCTAGAGCTGCTAGTACTTTAGTTGGTGAATGTGGCTCAGGATCAGACCCAGAACTTCCGCTTGCTTGGTGCATTCCTGTTCCTTAAGAGAGACATGCCATATATTTCTT
>NW_017728993.1:68053632-68085986 GCF_001723915.1 Gavialis gangeticus
CCTTGGTCAACTGGTTGACTTTAGACAAGTTATTTCCCCTCTCTGTACCTCACTTCCTTTACTTATAACATGGAGTAAGATGCTGGCTTCCTTTGCAATGGACTTTGAGGCTTAAAGTTAAAATGTGCTGCATAAAAGCTAGAGCTGCTAGTACTTTAGTTGGTGAATGTGGCTCAGGATCAGACCCAGAACTTCCGCTTGCTTGGTGCATTCCTGTTCCTTAAGAGAGACATGCCATATATTTCTTATACTCCTGTAAGCCTCTGAGTATTGTAATACTCTGCTACTTTAATATTCTGCTACTTCTGGAGGTAACACTGGAAAAACTGACAGACAGGAAAGAAAACAGCTGAGATTGATCCAGGCATTGGCTGGAGACGTTTGAACATCAAAGTATCAAGGGCACTGCCACGTACTTCTAATAAAACATACAGGTTTCAGTCTTACAGACAAATTCTACGTGTGTTTGTCCGAGTGTGGGCACACAATGGAGTGGCAGCGCCTGACTCAAAGAACTTGCAATTTTAAGTTTACAAAATGTCCAGGTTATTCACGTTCCTAACCAGAGCATACCAGTACAACCCTCTGGCTGGCTCACAATATGGGGGGAGGAGGGGGCAGACCAAGGAAGAAATGCAGCTTTATTTCAATGATTACAGCTTCATTCCACTAAATGTCTGGCATATGGACAAGAGTATTTAAATAAGCTCTCAACAGCTGCATGTTTTCAGGACTGAATAATCCCACCTCTCTCAAAATAAACCCAGCCAGTAACTCCCTGCTGTGCTGTGTGCATGCATGTGTGTGTTTATTTACCATTCACCTAAAATCCAGCTCTGTTAGCACTGAAATCCAAGGGTACCCTTGGGAGTCCCACACAAAGGGAGCCTGTTTGCTGACCAAGCCTGTGCCTGAGTTAGACAAGCAAGCAGGCTCCTCAGTGTGTTAATTCTTGTGTGCACAAGTGTTCATTCTCGTTCCAGCCCCGCAATACTGACAGTTTCCTTCTGACATGGTCACTACCCCCAGCTCATCAGCTACGTGCCTGCTGCCCACACTTACAAGCTATCACTGGATTTGGCCCAGACCCCACAGGAGACTCATTAATAACTTTTAAGGCACTGAAAGCCTGAGAGGTGGAAAGACAAACAGTGCTTGGAGGGGCAGGTTCCATGACGCAGCTTGTAATCAGGAGGGGAGAGAGGCAAAATTTGTCCTATGCTACTGAACTACATTGTCCCACTTCTTTGAACTCAAGGGCCACGTCCACACAAGAGCAGATGTTTAGTTTCCTGGGAACAACTAGCAGTGGGACACCTCATGCCACTGCTAGTCGTCCCCAGGGAATGCCCATGCCACACACTCCCTGGCGTGTGGCAGGTCACCCTGGGTGGGGTAGGGGAGGCTGGGGCCAGCACTCTGCTGGCCCCGGCAGCCTTGCCTGGGGGCCTTCTGGGGCTGCAGCAGCAGCAGTAATCCTGCTGCTCAGAGCCTGGCCAGCAGTTGCAGTGCAGCTCCAGCCGGCCAGGCTCCAGTTTCGAGTGGCATGTGCTGTCCCTGCGTGTGCCGCTCTGCCTTTTTTGTGTGTTTGTGGGTTTTTTTGACCCCTGGATATCCTGGGCAGACAGTTGTAGCACAGTGATATTTACTGATATAATTATACCAGGCCCCTGCATGGGCCTGCTTATTCAGGATAACAATTAAACATTCTGTCAGCATAGCTCCAGCAGTATATTTACACCTGTGAAGTAACACCAGGAAATTTCCCTATGTAGACAAGCTCCTAAAAGTAAACTTATGTGGCCAGTTTCACAGAAGCTGTAAATCTCCCCTCTGTGCCCAGGGAAAGGGCAAGCACTGTTGCCATCTCTCTCCTTGAAGGAAATGTACAAGTTGTCACTGGGGTCAGGGCCACTGCCTGTGCCCTGTGATGGGCACACTAACCTTTGTAATTCCAACTCTCACTAAGTGCCTATGGCCAGAGGAGAAGGATCAGGCTCTTGCCAACACTCCCTATCCTATTTACATGGTCAATTCACCAGCTCAGCCTTTTAGAGGAAAAGCATAGGGCTGTGGCTTGTGCTGTCTTGAACAAGCTTCTATGCCTCGGTTTCTCTGGGCATACTGGAAATAATCCTCCTCACTCCACACATACAGTAGGAGGCAGGGAAGTTGAGAGGCAAAGCTAATTAACATGGCACTCCCAATGCAAAGTGCTCATATCATTGCTCATTGTCCTTTGCAGGTGCCCATTAAGAGGTCTAAAAGCCTAATTAGAAATTGATGCCAGGAGTAAATAGCAGA
The DNA here is from genome assembly GCF_001723915.1 of Gavialis gangeticus. Classification (NCBI taxonomy): domain Eukaryota; kingdom Metazoa; phylum Chordata; order Crocodylia; family Gavialidae; genus Gavialis; species Gavialis gangeticus. The sequence goes on from NW_017728993.1 coordinate 68,055,937, forward strand.
GCCTTTCTCATTTGGAGATTTGCATGGGGATTAAGTCTTATAATCTGTTCTCATCTCTCACTGAGCTTTCAACTAGGAAACATGCCAGCAAGGATCCCTATGAGGATGCAAGAAAAACCCTATACTGGGTATTCGTACTTCCCCATGAGCTGGCACAAAACCCCAGCTCCTACTGACCAAGAATAAATTGCCAGGTATTGGCCTACAAGACTGCAACCAGAGCAGAAGATTGCATCAAGCAATGATCGGTCCCTATGTGCATGCCACCTCGACTGTATCCTTTTGCAATACTGGTTGTGTAATATAACCTATCTGATGGATGTAAACTGCCTAACAGAAAGTGTGGCCTCACCACAGCTCGGCAGTGGATCAAAGAAATATTTGTAACTAAGACGTGTGATCGCACTGTGATCAGAGACACCCGCTGTCCTGGAAGAGGAGAACGCTGTCAGTGTCAGCCCATTTTATACCTCCCACCCTGTGTTAGGCTTATTCTGAATCAGATTCCACTGCTTGCATCAGTGTTGGAAATAGGTATAAAACAACTCTCCCTGCAACATTATGGGTGCAGATATTCTTTTTCATGGCGATAATCAGCAGGGTAAGCATCTATCTATTCACAATCAGTAAAAGAGAAAAAAGGAAGTAACGTGATATTAGTAAGTGTGAACCTATGGAAACAAGGGGCAGAAGCATAAAGATTGGGATCTGCTGAATTTTACAGTGATGATGGGTATGAGACAGGGTGGTTCTTGTTCAGCCAGCAAACAGCATGGCTAAAGGGAGAGTTTGGATAGCAACATCACTGCTAGCTTGGCCTGCTGCTACTGTAAATTCCCATAACATTGTTGAGCTCTTTGTTGTTATCCTGAGGCAGGGATTATGCCCAATGCTGTCCCAGATCCAGTGCCTGGAACTTCTGCTAAGTCTGATACTACACATCATGTTCAGTGGTATCTGAAACCCAGAGCAGGAAAATGAATAGAGAGAAGCTTCAAGGATTGGTTTGTATTTTGCTATGGGTCCCTTTCCCAGCCAGCCACCATCACCCACAAAGTCCTGCTTTTGGTTCCAGGCAGTGGCCTTCACAGGCGGACTGCAGCCTGGAGTTTAGAGGCAGCCTTTGAAATACAGTTCAGTTACTACCATCCTGCTGCAGCAGGTCTGTTCCAGTCTGCACCTTCCTCTGCCAAGGATGTGGGGGAGTCAGTTCAGTTTGGGGTCCTGATGCCTCATCTAACCACCCCCCTGTAATTGGTGGATTGGCGCACAGTGGTGTAGGCAGCTATTGGTCCACATGGTGGTAGGGAGACGGTATAAGATGACTGAACAGCCTGTTCTTAAAGTTAAGCATGGTTCTGTTAAACCAGTTTGCCCCCCCCGCCCAATGCACCGTCTGCTCCTAGGAGATATGGGCAAATTCATCAACAATGCCTGCCCTCCAGGTCATGGGGGAGACACTCCACACATACCTCTACACACATGTTTGCATACACGTGCTCCACCCTCTTACCAACCTCCCCAGAAGCAGAGGAAAAGAGGAAAAATGCAGAAGAAAAATGTATTTCCTCATCTCCAAAGTGCATGTACATGTGTGTGGGTGGGGCAGGTTGTGTATATGTGTGTATGCACAATTTACAGTGTGGCCAGTCTAGTGGGATTTTTTAAATTTAGGAGTTGGGTATCTAGCTGTCTTAGGTACTTTTAAAAATCCCATTGGGCACTTATTTGCACCTTTAATGGGAGGGGGTTATTATTTACACACACATACATTCACTCACTCACTCACCTGGTGCCTTTAGATGCATATTATGTATATTATATGAATCTAACAGCACCAAATCTGGGATGGTATTGTGCATAATTCCTGCCTTAGGATAACAACAGAGAGAGAGCTCAGCAATGCCACAGGAATTAACAGTAGAAGCAGACCAAGCTAACTTATATATATAATATAACTGACCCTTTGTAGTATCTCTGGAAAAGATCCTTAAATGTATTTAAGCCCCTGACTCTAGTTTGTCACCTAAATATCTTGAAGAAATTGAGCCCCTGGGCTTTAATTTCCCCATCTGTACTATGGAGGTAAAAGCCCTCTGTCCAATAGAGTGTGTTAAGAATATAACATCTCTATTAAAGAGGAACTCAAATAGTAATAAACCAGCTGGGGCCAGTCTCTTAAATGGCCGTGGCTGCAGTATGTGACCTGCTTGCAGGGAAAAGGCAAGCCCTGTGTGGTCTGCAGAGATTGGGGTGTTTGTGAATACAGCTGCTACTCAGTAGCACTGTAACCAAATGGGCTCAGCCAGCAAAGGCCCCAGTCCTGGTCATTGTTGTGTCTCAGCAGCCCCACCTGAGGACCCACAGAGCCTGCCTGTACCCACTTGAAGATTAAGGACTGAAGTTCTGTCCTAAGATGTTTTGCCCAGGGTCTTGTCCATTGCTAGAAGTCACAGTTGGCCACAAGTTTCCTAGCACACTACTACATTCTTCCTGTAAGCTGAGTTGTTTGGCCTGAAGTTGTCCAGATTTTTGCTGAGTGTGTATGAGCCACAGCAGTGATGACTGACAGGGCTCTGTGCTTGAGTGCAGCTATTCACCCTCCAGCTTAGTTTCTGTGACAACTGATCCCTGAGCATTTCACTTTCATCCCTTGTAACCACAATCTCCCTTTACTGGAATGTTTTCAGATGGAGGTTGGCAGATTTCCAAATGCTAGACTTTTCCATAGATCTCAGCAGCCAGAAGAAATATTTTCTTGCTTTAAAGGGACCTGGTAGCCTTTTTTATCTTACCTCCTTGCAGATGTTTTTAAGGATTTATAGACTTTTTTCAAAATAGACACTCTTAAAGCAATAATACCTCCGCATTCATGGAACACTGTGTGGTTATGTACCATCTTTCACAGACTAGTGCTCATCAGCATATGCTAGATGTACATAGCCATCATCAGAGCAACCCCATAATAACAAACCAGCCCAGTGCTTGCAAGCCTCTGCACAACAACAAATAGGTATCAGGACTCAGGGGCAACCAAAGTGGAATTTAGCTCTGCAGCAATGCTTCCAGAAGTACTGGGAATTGCTGCTGTCAGTGTCCTCACTGGAGTGGAAGTGGAGGTCAGGGAGAAATCAAGGCAAGGGCCCATGGACAGCAAGGAAAATAAGCAGTTTTCTTCAAAGAAGAGAGGAAAAGGGAAACATCACAAGGGGAGTGGAGCCTGGAGAAGACAGGGGCCCTTACAGGGTGTCAGAGGCTCAGAATGCTTTGGACAAGCAACCTAGCTCTGTACCTGACCTGGGCCAACACCTGCTTCTTTCTTATTTGTTTGCTTTTCTTAAAAAAAGCAAATAGGCTATATATATCAGCATTGGTCAGGCTCTGAAAAATCAACCCCCCCCCTTCACCTGTTTTGGCAGCCGGGGCTGTTCTTTCCAGGATGTAGACCTGGATTTGTTACGCTGGCAGCTGCCACAGTGGAACCTGCCGATGTGGCAGGTTATCACACAACCCTGTCCTAAATGTGCAGTGACATGGCTTGGGATTGCTTGTGCACCTGGGTTGCACTGGGTTGTACTCAGGCAAGGGAAATATAGTAGCCAGATCCAGCTGTGTTATTTTACTGTCTAAGCAAAGCTTAAGGTGAATTGGGTTGTAAGTCAGGGCAAATAAAGATAGGGTTTGGCCACCGCAGGTCATGAGTGGGATATTTGGTTTGCTCTAAGAGAAACCTTTTCATTTGACTAATGGGGATCATAGCATTGATCATCTTCACCCCAGATCAGCACTGGACAGTTAGTTCCCCTGACTTCACGCTCTTAGATGAAGCAGAGGGAACCCACATCAGCCTGGAAATCAAACTATCTATATTCAGCACAGTTGGAGGAAGCTGGGAAGGAGTTGTATTTGACATCTAGTATGAGATAAGGACCCTTTCTTCCCAGTTACTATGTAATCTCTCCCTCCCTTCCCCTGCCCAGGAAGAAGAAGGCTTCCACATCTACATCAATTAAAGGCTTAATGCAGAATGCATTGGGTGAAGGTGAAGGAGTGAATTTAGGGAAGTCTTAGGAGCTGCACACAGGAGGTTATAACCACATGTAGTCTTTTCTGGCTTTATAACTTAAGAATCCTTTGAAGAAGCCAGAATTACACCACAGAGATATCTTCCAGCAGTTTCATCAGCTACTATGTGACTCAGATGGGCCCACAGTACGATTAAACTGAATACTTAAGGTAAGACAGATGGTTAATTATGCATAATAAAAGGACTACATCATCAATCCCAGGTGCCTAACAACAGAAAGCAAATGCCTCAGTAGCAGCCTGTTCCTCAAACTTCAAATGAGAGACAACTTATTTTGTATTATTATTATTTGAAATGTTTACTACCCAGGACCCCGTGCTATGGGCCAAGATCCTATAGAACAAAAAAAGATGGTCTCTGCCCCTGGGAGCTTATAGCATATAAGTAAGAGAGAACAGGTTGATACAGCTAGCTAGTGAAGACAAGCAACTTATTTTTGATGCGAGAGAAAAGAAGGAGCCACTGGTGGAGGGATGCCGTAATCAGAGTACTGAGCACTAAAAATGACCTTGGTAGCAGCATTCTGGATGGAGATGTGCAAGGCTAGACTGCATTCATCAAGGCCAGAGGAAAGGATGTCACAATGATCAAGATGCAAGGTAATGAGAGTCTGAATGGGAGCTTTAGCTGCATGGATGGGTGAGAAAGGCTATGATGCCATGCAGAGAGAATTGACAAGGTTTAGACATTAGTGGATTGAGCGGGAGCTCTAGACTGATGGTGTCTCCCAGATTATGGGCCTATGTAACAGGCAGGATGGTGGGGTTATCCACACTGACTGAAAAGGGGTGGTAGAAAGGGCTTGTTGAGATGCATCAAGAGCTGTGTTTTAGCCAGACTGAGCCTGAGCTGATAATTAGATATCCAAGAAGAGATGTCAGAGAGACATGCTGTGATTTTAGAAGGGCACAGGACTGAAGGAGAGTCAAACTCCGTGTGAGTTAGGTGCTTAACTACCCTTGAGGATTTGGGCCACAGTTAATGCTGGCTACCCTGCATTACCTTCCAACCCTGTGAACTACCAGCTGATTCTAAGTTTGTCCTGTCCAAGGCCAAATTAAAGCACTTTATCTGAGGTGCCCTGACCCACTAATTTCTAGGCTATTAGGCTTGCCTTAACCCACCTGTCTATAAAATCTTATTCAAACTCCTCTGCAAGCCTATGTCCTGCCTAAAGCCTTATTCCTATGCTGGTTCCAACCTTGACTGGGGCTATGTTTGGACATACTGGACATGTCTACACATGCAGTTAATGTGACTAAATATTACTCCAGCTCAATTTGAGCCAGAGTACACTAATCCTGACATCACTGTCTACACATGCATTTAAGCGCAGTAATTTATTGCACAGCTGTGGATACCACCATAGTCCTGTATCTGACAGGACTATCAAGCAGTGAAGTAGATTAATCTATTGTGCGCCTGATTGTGATGCACATGTAGACAGTGATGCTTTACTGTGCAGCAAATTAGTCTGTTGCAGCAGCTGAGTGTCTTATGTAGATCTGCCCACTGTGATGCAGTAAGTGAAGTGAGAGAAGCAAGCAAAAGAGGAGACCTGTCCGAGGTGACAGAGCATGAGAGAGAAATTGGTATGCCTTGTCTCCATTTTTTTAGTTTGTCAATGGAAGTGGCCAGAAGATAGACTGAGACAAGGAGCCTTGGAGTCACTGACTTTTGAGAGGGCACCCAGAGAGGTCAATTTAGTTGGGAGTTAGTGGGTCCAGACACCATGAGTGGGACAGTGAACAGCTGAAGATCAGGTTGGAGGAACAAGGCGGAGTGGATAACGAGCTGGAAGGGAAAACTTGGCTGGCTGAGCAAAGAAATTGGCATTGGGTGTGAGATGAGGAGTTGGACTGGGAATGTGTAGACTTGAGACTTAAGACTTGCTGGGCTGTGAAACTGGGTCTGGGAACAGAAACCTGAAGAGTGGGGGTAGGGCCTGGGTTGAAGAAGAAAATAAGACCAGGACGGGGAGCCAGGGTGTTGGGAAATAGGAATGGGTTAGTGAGGACAGCAAAGTAGGGTAATGCTTCAGGGAGAACAGGCAGAAGAGTTGGTGACCCCTAGAACACACACTCCAGAGGCTGGACTGCAACCCAGCACTCCTAAGTCTCACCTTTCCTCTGCCGTCAGCACATATCTGTGAAACTTGCTGGCAAAACATCTCACATCCTTTAATGTTGGTCCACAGAGAAGGTGACTACATAGTGCCACTATCAGTTACTCTGTTAGCTCCAGTGGCAGAGGTCTGCAGTAGGTCAGAAGGATCCACCTCAACTGATAACCTGCTTGCATATCAATATGATGCCAAATTGAGGCAGGTATGCTTTGTAGTTTGTTTCTTGTAAAAACCCTAGGAAATTAAAGGTGAACACTAAGTTAAAACGGCATAATTAAGGCTGCAAAATCAAGCATTCAGAAATTGGAAAATGCTATCATTAAGCTTGTCTATGCAACTGTAGGTGTACTTATGATTATAGTCTTTAATTAAATGGTCACATACTACTTTTTCCACAAGACCCTGCCTCAGGATGGAGATGAAACAGGGTTGGGCAGTAAATGGGCTCGTTGTCTGTAGTACACCTGCTTCTCTGGTAGCTGGGGTTGGAAGATGTCAAGCATTTAAGGCAGGGAACAGCAGCATGAGAGGGTGATCTTCTGGTTGTAGCAGCTTCCTGGGAACACTGGAGTCCTCTGCCACAGTTCCTGTGTGATGCTGGACAACTTGCTTAAAACTTTTCTGAAGCAGTCATTTACCGGGTGCTCCTCATAGTCTGGGTGCCTGACTTGAGATCCTGGGATCTGATTTCAAGTGCTGAGCACTCAGCTGCTGCAACTGAGATCAGCAGAACCTGTGTTGTGAACATATGAAGTGCTTTACAATGCTAAATATTTTGAAAAATCAGTTTCTTTGCATCTGAAAGTGGACATCCAAAATTAGGGACTATTTTGACTTCTTTTTGCTCCAACTCCCCAGTTGTAAAATAGGGAGAATGGTACCCTGTCACTTTACTTTGCACATTGTTTGTTATAAAGCCCTCTGATACTGTACAATGATGAGTAGGGCCTGCCCTTTTACAATTTAGTTGGAGGGATGATGGGTGTTTTGCTGGCAAGCCAGTTCAACGATAACAAAGTTTTTTTTCTTGGAACTTCTTGGTGGTCTATGGGCTCTGCTAAGCATAAGCAACTTACCCGTGGATTGATAATTCTGCAGACAGGTTCACAAGTGCTAGAGCATAGTTTACTAGATGCTATTTTGATGCTCAGAAAATAGATCAGACATTTATCTGACGGGTGTCTGAGACAAAGCTTTGCCAAAAAATGAGGAGGGTGTCGACATTACTCTCACTTTGCTGACTATTCCCAATACTTTGAGAGGAGGAAAGTGAGTACCCACCCTGCCCCATCACATTCACACTTACTCGCTCCTAATAGTAAGCACCATAGAAAAGCTCATACAGAGACTAGTATTTTTGCATTCAGAATAGGATATGAATGTTGGGTAGTAAATAAGGCCTGAAGCCACACATTGATCAATGAGGAGGAAGAAAATATTGTCTTGCAGCTCAGCTGAGGAAAAATAATAGGTGGTGAAAATTATATAATATATGTTTCTTACAAGTTTTTTATAGTATGTTGGATGCTCACACCCCAGCACCCATTCTCCTGGAGATATTTTTACTTTTTAGCTACGCGCAATCGAAGATAGAAATAGATAAGGGGATATTTGAGGAAGTGGAATATGCAAACTGGCTGGCTGTTTTAGAAGGTGTGAATATTGCTATTTCAGAAATGTGAGTTTATATCATTCCTCTGGTGGAAAAAGATATTTTCTGCCTTCCATGTGTCTGTGTAAATGCAATGCATGCCATGCAGAGAGATCCACAAAGTGCTGAGTTTACCAGTGCCGTAATATTATCCAGACTTCTCTTAATCCCCTAGGATTTCACAGGTTTTGTAGTTCTCTGACGCTACAGGGAGCTTATACTCTTCAGCTGTCTCCATTAATGTTCTATCAAACTTTGTTCAGCTGCAGATAGATGATGGACTAGGGAGCTATGCTAGTTCTAACAAAGCCTTGTTTATTTGTTTTTCTAACAACCAACCACTTTAATCCTTTTCCTTTTTTGCTTTTTTTTCTCCTCCTCATTTTCCTAGTCGTACCATAAAGTCATATTTTCCCCAATGTACTTCCAGCAAGTTCAGCAGAAGTACACCAAGGATGTGATCACAGAGATAAATTGTTGACTTGTCCTTGTGTTCCTTGCTGCCCAGCTAACTCTCTGATTAAGGCAAGTTGTAAATTCCCAATGGAAAGGCATCATTCTGCTGGTCTGCAGCAGTCAACTCTTCTGATCTTTTTCAAATGATGACTGTGTTTTCAGAGAGGCTTTAAATAAATTCTTTCACCAGTTCACCTGCATGTGAGTACTGAAGTGTTATTTATTCACTGTAATATTCACTGAGTAATATTGTTGCATCCTTTTACCCTCTTCCCATCTTACCAGCAAATGCTTATTAGAGATGTAGGGTATTCTTTCAATGAAAAGACTCATTGTTTTAAGAAAAGAGAATTATAACAGGAGCTTCAAAGCACAGGATCTGATCCTGCAAGCATTGCACTTCCATGTTTACAGGAAGCCCCTTGAAATCAATGGAAATACTTGCATGCTTGACAAAGTGACTTTGTAAGCTGCTGGTGTGCTTTGGGGTCTGAGCCAGTGACAAAACCAAGTCTTGTTTCACAGCAGGGACATGTGAAACACCAGTGAAAGCAGCTCATCTTGCACGACAGGGGAAATTGGAACCAGGAGGGCCCCCGTAGTCAGAGGCAGCAAAGGGACCCTGTTTGTTGCCAAGTCACAAGATGCCTGAGGAATGTGGCTTCTGGTAGGAAGAGTCCCGTGGGTTATAGTAACCTGTTTTTCTATTTTCAGATCTCTTCTTTGGAGGCAGGAGAATGGAAATTTGGTTAATTTTAGTGCTCATGGAAATGGGAACGTGAAAAACCGATACCTTAGAATTGCCCAATGTACGTCAATACTGACCCACAACCTCTGCTAGTATGTCAGGCCTACCTCCACCCAGCTTTGCCAATGTCCCTCAGTCCTGCCTTTGCTGTACCCTTTGCCATTGGTTCCTGAGCACAAGCACGTCTTGTCAAGGGAAATAAGGAAGACCTTCTGAAATATCATCATATCTAACTCTTATATAGCGCTTTTTGGACCTCAGAACATTTTGGCAAATTAAGTCACTGTCATTACTCCTATTTTACATCTGGGGAAACTTGAGGCATGGAGCTGGATTGTGACTTGTCCACGGACCATCTAGCAGGCCAGCAACAGAGCTAGGTCTGTCTGAGTCCCAGTCTGGTGCTCTATCCACTGAGCCACACTACCAGGGAAAAAAGCTAAAAGAAGGTGAACACATATATGTTTGTAGTACCTCATGCCTTAGGAAGCTAATCCCTGATTGAGCCCTCTAGAATCTAGAGTCAAAATCAATATAATCTAATTAGTGAGAAAGATAAGACTAACGATCCTTCAAAAATGCTCCTTTAAAATTCTCTTGAAAAACGTGTGAACAGCTTTTTGATTTTGTTGGTGTTTTTTGTGTTGTTTTTGTTGTTGTTCTTTGGTGGGTTTTTTTGAAGTAATTTCCTGTGGGGAAAAAAAGAACAGTGAAGCAGTGTGAAGAGTATTTGAAAACCTTGGAATGATATGGGTCATGCCTCCCAGGGTGTTTAAGAGAGTTACCTAATGATCTTACAGACATCCCTGGTAATTATGGTATCATCAAAAACACATGGGTGATAATATCTACAGCTTTGGCTTGAAGTGGTGCATCCTGGGTTATCTCCAGTAAGTTCTCCTTCAAGAAAACATTTTAGTTACATGTTTAACTTGCCTTTTGAACAAAGCACTTAGCACGTGCTTAACTGTAAGCCCATGATTAAGTTCCATCAATGTCATGGGGCTTTCTGCGAGTGTGGGTGTTCAGAAATCACTCGGGGACCGGGACTGACGAGAGCTTGCTCAGTCACATTCAGCTGGACCTGCAGAACAAGAGCCACTGAACCACACAGCTACCAGTTGCAGCCAGTTCTTCACAAGAGCCCCTTTAATGCACCGCTCCCTATACCTTCCTTCCCTAGTTAAAGATAACTCATAGAATCAATAATATAAATTGTCAAGCCCATGTTAACAAGCTACTAACACCATTCACGTAGTCTCCCAAGTGCCCCATGCTGTCATTTGGACCTGGTGGTTTCATTAGAGACTTCAGCACCACTGTTATCAAGTGGTGGTATATTGACTAGTTCTGATGGTATCTTGTCCTGGGGCTCATCCATCTCTGTCTGCAAATCTCTCCTGGGTTTGTATTCAATTTACATGTCAGACATTGGTAATGGAAACAAATCTCCTCTGCATTCTTGGGACTTGGTCACGAGGCCCCTGTTGGCAATGGTAATAAGTGGTTTCCAGTCAGTTTCACATCACACAAAAATAAACACATGAAACTTCTTACACGCATGGGCTAAAGCCAAACCTCCTCTTTTTGTGCAGACAAACTTCCAGCTTTTTGTTTGTACCCGTGATGTAGAAGACATTGATCTCCAATTCTGACTGTACTATTGTAAGAGAACTGCACTGATATTCTTCTGGGAGGTTTCTTTTGAGCTTACTGCCATAGTAACTGCAGACTGGGACCTCTTTCCTGGCTCTCAAATGCCTTAATAGGATTACATCCCAAGCCATTGGATGTCTTTGTACAGTAACGTTCTCAGATTGCTGGTTCTGGTGCATGGGTTACACCCAAATTTCCCTATGTAGTTTACCAAGCCAAGGAATCTGGGGACTCCTCCCCTGCCTGCTGCGGGAAGGTCTCCACCATACTGTGATCTCCCTGTACACCTTGCTGTAGTATGGTATCTCCCAGGTGTGTTATTTCCATTACATTTTTGTTTGTTTTGCATTAGCCCAACAGCTGTTGCTCTTCCCAGAGCTGCCCAGAACCTCTGTTCATGTCTTTCACATGTCCTTCCTCAAACCAAAACTTCCTCTATATAGATAAAGTAGCCTCTACACCATCAAAAATGTGTTGTATTTTCCTGAGAAACACCTGTGGTGCCAAACTCAACCCAAAAGTCTGCCTGAGGAAACAGCCTTTCACAAAGGGAGTGTGGAATGTACATTAACACATGCTCTGTTTTTCTCAGGGCCTCTGCCAAAAGCTGCTGACCTATCCAGCACAGATTAATATCTGGCCTCAGCCCCCTTTTTCATAGAATTTCTTCCCTGGTGGCAGTGAGAAAACTTGTAATTCATTTGTTTAATTATTTTGGGTCTATACGTATGCACAGCACAGGATGCTGCCTTTTTTCCCCTACAAATGACCAGTGAATGCCTTGACTTCATTGGTTCTCCTGCTTGATGGTGTCAAGACCACTGAGTCTAGCCAGACTTTTCCTCAGTCCCTGCCTAAGGCGAGAGGGATTTCCCTAAGAACATGAATTGCAGCTTTTGTTGGAACTGCTTTATCCCCTGCAAGATGTTTTTGAGCTCTTTAACTATTTTGGTCCCCCTGCCTTGCCAAAAAGGACATCTTGATGAGACCAAGAGCTTGATCCATTTTTAATGAAATGATGGATGCTATTTTTTCATTGAATAATATTGCAAATTGTGCCTTCTCTAATGTCTGGTTTACTCTTACAATTAGTTGTCATACTCCATTAGCAAAGAACTCATTGCCACGTACCCTGCATTTTACCTGTTTATCTTTTACAGCCTGTGGCTTTTCTCATGGTGCTAATATCACCGTGGCTGATATTAGCACCAGGTCAAGGGTTAATTCTGAGTTCTCCCATAGCATCTTTCTCAGTGCTTTGTCCAATGATCTGTTGTTGTATTTTTTCAATTGTAAGCCCCCAAAATAGCAAGATTGGCTCTTCAGCCTTAGTTTGTGCTAAACCCATCTGCATGATCATGTCTTTTAGTATTCTGTTTGGAAATACTCCTGCTTTACATTTCATCTTGCTGTGGAGTGCTGTACTCCTCCAGTTTCAGGACTGCTGTTTTGTAATTAGTCTTCTCTGGCTGCATAACTGAGAACTGTCAGAAACGCCCCCGACTTCAGAGCCAGCTAATGTCAGAAATAAGGCTCCCTTGTGACTGTTTTGTCATTCAGCTGGGAGCCCTCGCTTGCTGGTATCAAGCAAATCCTCTTTAAACCTTCCCCAGTTGTTCACATTTCTGGAGTTTCGATTCTGATGAGGCTTTTAACTGCTGCACTCTTTCAATCAGGGTATCTTCTTAGTTTATTTTCTATCGGGTACCATGTGTGGCTCAGTGGTCACTTGGAGCCCAGGAATCTGTCAGAGGTCTACTTCATTCATAGTCTGAACTCCAACTGATTGGGCTTGTGTGACAAGCCTCTGTACAGCACCACATCTGGTTCCAGTGGGCTCAGCTGATATCCTCTAAAAGCTACAGCTCCCTATAGTAAGGGTGTTTTCTTGAATCTGGGGTCTTTTAGTGCCATGCTGGGCAAGGATGGATTTGTGAACTGGGACCTGTATCAGGAAATGATAAGGAGATTTCACAGAGGAGAAACAGTCATTTGAAAAGTGCTAGCACACACTTCTCCAAGTGCATCTACTTGTCAAGCTCTTGTATGGGTAAGAAGTGGGCACTCATGGTTCCTAATACTAAGTCTTCAGGGTTAGTTTAGGTAAGCAGTCCCCAGGTCTAGGGATTTTAGTTAGCTTCTTCTGAGTGCAAGCATCCACATTTCAAAGGCCTACCTGGGTGACAGCGTTATCACTGGTTCTGCATTCTCCTTATGAGTTACAAGGTTCTTATTCTGTAGTTCTTTGTTCTCTAGCAAACTAAGCTGCTCTATGACTCTTTCCTAAAGAATTATGGGAGGACTTGTCTGCCTTTCTGGACAAACTGAGGGAATTGTGGGAAGCCTTTGGAGGACAAAGCATGTGTGAGTGGTTTGCTAACTTCCCCTGTAAGTGATCTGCAAAACTGTGGGTTTTACTCTACCCTTGCTGAGCCAAGACCAAAGGCTGGAAGCACCATTAAACTTGGTAAGAGGGGTTTGTGTATGGATGGTAGGGAATTAGATGCAAAGTCCTGGGTAAGAGCCCACCCCTAGCCTGCCATGAAGATGTACGAGCAAGCACAGATTTCTTCTGCTTGCACTAGCATCTCCAGGGAGGGGCCTGGGTTAATTTGTCAGCATGTTCCATTTAGAATCATCAGACTGGCTCCATCAGACATCGTTACCTTTTGTCTGGAGTCAATCCAGCGTGCACGCAATTTTGTACACTGCATGCTCGAGTCTTATCCTCCTCCTACTTCTAGCTGTGAAATCTGCTCATTTACAATAGCTACAGTGGCAGCTATTGTAGTGATGGCTTTTTTATTTATTATTTTTTGGTCAGGAGAAGTCCTGCTGATGAGGGCAGCTGGATGGTCATGGAATATCAGGACCTGTCAGTAGCTAAATATCTGGTGTCGCCCTCACTGGGCAAAACAACTTCTTGAATGTGCCCTCCTGAATGTGCTGTGATACAGAAAACAGATCCGCTTATTTTTCACATGGAATCCCCTTCCCAGCAAGCTAAGCAAACTTTTCAAACTCATTATCCTCTCTGTGTATGAAAAAACAAGGGATAGCAAACAATGGAGGTTTGCAGCAAAATAATAGAAATCCATTCAAAGTTAACCTTTGCTGTAGTCATTTGCAGAGCCTCTCTTTTGGACCCACTAGCTTTAGCAACTGATGTCTTGTTCCTGAGTCATTGTTCTGCCTTCTAATATCAGCATATCCAAATAGCACCCTGGAAGTAGGGCACCTGAAAGACTAACTGGTTCAAAGAGGCATGGGCTTTCATAGGCAACAGATGCTAAGCTTGCCCTACCTCCTGCCTGATTTTAAAATAATACATGTTACTATCTCTGCTCAGAACCTAAATACTAATGACCCCAAGGAGCCATTACCAGCCATCCCTGTTGTGACCTCAAACATCAAAGAAGCATATGCCTGGGTCTGTTTTAGCTCCGAGAACCAGGAGCTAAGCTTTTTGCTGAGAAAAGTGATAGTGATGATCCAACAGGTGTGACTGGGTTGAACCTGTACTTTAGGGTGATAACAGCTTGCCTTGAGTTGTTCGTGGTTCCATCCTTTAGAGGAAAGGCACATCTGAGATCTCTGACCATCTGTGGTTACTAAAGATCTCTTGAGTCTTTGTAAGTATGCAGCAGGGTGGCAAAGATTCTTCACTAACTTCCTTTTGGGCATAAGTATCAGGAAACGGTTGTATTACTGCTGCTTCACTGATGTAGGCAGGACTTACTAGATTCAGCCTCAACAGAAGATAGGGAAGGGGAGCTGTGGGAAGGGGAGCTAGGATCTGGGATAGGCAGGTCTTTAAGGGATGGAAACCTAGATTCAGCCCCAGTGGAGTGAAATGCTGAGGTTGTGCTACTTAAGAATGACCTGCGCAGCACGTTGAGGAGGGGTGACTTTCCAGCTCTGCCAGTCTATTGCTTTTGGCTCAAGCAAGATGAGGATTCCATCATCTCGTTGGATCACCCAACCAAATCCCTATGGGGATACATTTCATTGTGCATCATAATTCCCCTCTGCCTTTTCAACTGGATGCATCATTCTTTCCTTTTTGCTCTAATCTGGCCCTTCATGTTGCTGAGTGTTGCTGCCTTCCCTCAACCAGTGGCTACTTTTCATTGGCTGATGAAGTTATCCCTGTGGATAGCCTGTATATGCATCAATCTAAATTTATGCCTGGGTTCTCTTGGGATTCAAAATGCTATTAAAATATTTTGAGTGGTTTTTTTTCCCCTAGATATGCTTGGAAAAAATGGGGTTAAAACAAAACATGCAGGTTGAATCAATAACTTAAGAATTTAGCCCAGGTTGAATCAATAACTTAAGAAACTAAAGTTGATGTAAAGGCGCTTCGTCCTGACGCTTCCCATCTGTTTCTATGTACGTATATGTATTTCTGCGATAGCTCTCCCCAGCTGGAGTTCAACATGCTGTTTGCAGCAGTATTGGGATCAGCTGTCTGTGACACATCCCCTCTGATGCAGGTACCTTGTCAACATGTGTATCAAAGTCCACCAGGCCACTGCAAGGTAAGTAAACTCAATTTACAGCAGCAGGAATGATGTAAGATATCATAAGGCTTCCTAGCTAACAATTAATACAACTGCAAATTAACAGAAGCACTTTGAACAGGCTCCCCACCCTAATAGCAGTCACAACCCCACTTCACTCCAAACTACACAAACTCACTCCCCTTTGCAAGTGTAATAACTTCCAAGAAGAAGAGAAGAAGCTTTGAAGTGATGTTTTCTTCATCAGCTTCTCTTCCCCTGTGGCTAATTTTTTCTCAAGCCTGGCAAGTAGCCCAACTTGCTGTAGTTAGAACTGGGCAAATAAGTTTCAGGAAATTGTAAATTGGCCCCCAAATGCAGTGTTTGGCAACTAAAACTATTTGAAACTGTAGATCAGTGGTTTTCAACCTTTTTCATTTGTGGACCCCTAAAAATTTTTGAATGGAGGTGTACACCCCTTTGGAAATTTAAAGTGGAGGGGCAGACCCCTTTGAATTCTAAGTGTGGGGAACCACATACTTTTGACTGATCATAGTAATCTTTCATGGACCCTTTAGACATAGTCTGCAGACCCCCAGGGGTCTGTGGACCACAGGTTGAAAACCACTACTACAGGTCAAATTTGGGAAATGGTTTCAGCTAGGAATAAAAGACGGAAAAATATATTTTTTTTCCTTTTGAAATTGACCTTATGTTAAATAAAAGAATAGGATAAATTACCTCAAAATTCAATGGAACAATCCATTTCAGATTAAACAAACTGTGTTGGCTCACCAGAAATGGTTTGGTTTTTTTTAGCTAACAACAAAAACCCCAAACCATCACCATTTTAATTTTTTTCATCAGCCCAAACAGATCTGAATTTTTCCCAGTTCAGTCATTAAACTGAAAAATTAATTATTTGCCCAATTCTTGTTGCAAACTAGCATCTGTACCCCAGGGTCAGTCACAGCCACTGTATAGTAGGCCTGGTATTGCTCTGCCTTGCTCTGTGAGATCTATGTAATTCCCCTGCTACAGAAAGGCTCTTCCCAGAAATCCTGGTTCCTATGCAGGGAAGCTATAATCATTCCACTTCTCTGGGGTCCTCAGCAGAAAAAGGTCATCATATGTTTGCCCTTGTATCTTTTGTGTCCAATCTGCTGACCACTGGTCAAAGTGAGCATCTCCTCTTCTTGGCTCTGTCCAGCCAACGCAGCCATGAAAGAGGGAGCTGGGCTCTGTTTTGTTTTGTTTTGTACGGCAACTGTGCTGTCAGAGTAGGCCCCATCACAAAGACTTTATTATGGATGTTGACAGATGAACTAGAGTTCAGATCCCAGGTTTCACTTACAGCACCTGCGACTGCTAGCCAGGACACCTTTCAGTTTGCAAATGGAGTTAATTTGGTCTCAGATCCATGAGAGTGAAACCAGATGGAACCTCTGAGGGATGTTTCCAAAGTTGTTTCAGTGACTACCTCCCCATCAGGTCAAATCCCAGGGGGGGGTGAATTCACTTAATGCCCTGCCACCATTGCCAGCTTTATGTGTGTCCTGCAGTTCCTTTTGTAGCATCTGATGAAGTAAACCCTCTGCTTACAAAACTTTATATATCTCTGATTTAATTAGTTGACAAAGTGCACATCTACCCTGCCTTTTGCCTGACTTCAGACTAACAACCTCTATCAGCTTTATTTGAACAGCTCTTGAGTTTTAAACAGATGAGTTTACAATTTGAAAAGCACCTAGGTGATGTAGGAGTCAAAGTCCCATTGGACTTGCACCCCTTTTTTGGCTTTTTTTTTTTTGGCAGTTTTGAAAATCTTACCAAAGTTCAAGTGACTGGTATTGCCCTTGATTTTTCCTCTGTACCTAATGGAGAGGAATGCTATCAGTTCTGTGCTGCCCTGAGCCCTGGGAGCTGCAGCTAGGTGTGATCCTAAAGAACAAGAGGCCAGCCGAGCGTAGACGAGGGATATGATACTCTGCCCACATCCAAAGTGTTCTCCTGTTCTGGGGCCAAATAAAGGCGAGTTGTATCCACTGCCATGGCACTAGTTGATATCTCCCACACAAGGGAATTTTTGGCAGCTTTGGCTATTTTCTGGACTTGTCAATCCTCAAGTGGTGCAAAGGGACCAATATCCAGTTTTGAATCTGTTCCACTGAATGAGGATAATCCAGGCCTTGCCCAAATAACCAACCTGCATATAAAGTCAAAACTCTCTGTGCAGCTCCATAACACAAATTGCCCCAGGCTGGACATCTTGCCACAAACTACCTGGCTAGTTCCCATAGTAATGTGCTGTGTCTGCCAGATCATAGTCCTATATATGTGGATAAATCTTGGGTTTGGGTAATAACTTTTGCTTTTCTAGATAATTTCCTCTAGTGAGGTATACCTGACAAGAAGCCATTTGCAGGCTTCAGATGAAGAGAAATGATATAATTTGTCAGCATAAAGCCTTTAAAAGTTAAACAAGCTTGAGTCATCTGTATTCCCTAGTCCACCAGTGTATGTCCTATCTTTTCCATGACATTTCTTCTCTGTGCTTATGGAGTGGAATTGATTTAAAGCTGCAGGAAAAAACAAAATCTAAAGCTATCCTATCCCTTTCCATCCTGCTTCTTTGCTAAGACCTCCCCTTTATGGGCTGTCATTTGAGATAAGACCACGTCCTGTGTGGAATGCCAGGGCTGCTTGGCAATGTCATCTCTGCCTACAAAATTAGGTATTTGTCCTGGAGGGGAAATATTTTGAATGGCTGAGAAGATCCAAGTGAACAGAAGCAGAAAGTACAGTCACTTCACAGGAGAGCAGTGGAGTTAGAAGCAGAGCTTTCCTTTTCACTCAGCTGAGGAATGAGCACTGCTGAGAGAGCTTCATGAATCGATCGCCGACACGTTAACTCTCTGGACACTGTGTGGTCCAACCTGTTAAATTAATGGTTGGGTGGTTAGGCCACCTACAAGTATGTATTTCTAATTGTTATTAAGGGTGTCTTAAGGCATCGTTGTTTTATGCAACGTGTCCTCCTTTATTTTGTGAAAAATGTAACATATCTTTCTTTATAGAGGCAAGCTCTCGTGTATGTGACCTTTGCTGATGTCCTAGTTTACTTTTTGCACTGGATTATTTGGCATTCAGGGGAGTTCACACTCTACTTTCCTGTGCAAACAGACCTTTATCTCCTTTGACACATGCTTCTTTAAGAGGATTTGTGTCAGGTTAGGAAAGCTGCAGCTGGGTGTTGACTAGTTCTGCCTAAGGCACTTGAAAGTTCATCTGTGGGTTTTGTCCTTTGGGGAAAGCTACCTACACAACTGTTCGTGCAACTGCATGTCTGAATGTGGGTTAATGCTAGGGAAACATTGATGGACTACCTTGAAATTGCTCTGATTTTTCTCCTTTTATTATAATGTTTTCATCATCCAGTTAGGGAGATGAAGCTATAGTAGGTAGTTTAGATGACCGATCACACACCACAAATAATGAATAGCTAGGATACAGCAGATAGTTTGGGCGGTGCAATATGAAATATATTCTTCCTGAAACAGGCTGCTGAACTTCAAATCATGAACCTTAAAATCAAAGGCCTAGATTCTCAAGCTAGAAACAGATACTACATTTGTCCCTGGGCAACTTGTGACTAGCAGAAGAGTGGAATCCACTTGGTAAATTACCGACTGTACACAGCATCCGCATCTCGAGTTTTGGATCTCATCAGAGCTGGTCAAAAAATTCTCACTGCATCATTTTTCCATTGCAAAGTGCCATTTCAATGAAATTTGAAATGTTATTTAACTCTGTTAAGTACAAAGTTTAGCAAACTTCCATTTTTTGTGGCGGGGGGAAGTCTGAGAAAATGGTTGGGTTTTTTTGTTTGTTCATGATTTTTGTCTGTTTCCCAATGACTTTTCATTTTTAAATTATTGTATGTAAATAAAATTGAAAAGGATCAACAGAAAAACAACAGCAGAGACTGAGTCTCCCTATGCCTGAAGATGGATGATTGGGCTCAAAAGCTTGCAAAGAATTTTTTTCCAACTACTCAGTTGGTCTGATAAAAGATATCACATCTGCCCCAAGAACCTGGCCTGCCTATGTCCTTAAACCAACCTGGCTACAACTAAATACCCAGCAACAGCAAAACCAAACTTTTATGAAAATATTATATTTCAAATGACCCCAAAATCACCTTTTAAAAAATGTATTTAGCCAAAAGTTTTAAATGTGGTTACGTTTTTTTGTTCTGATTTAGGATACTAAGAATTGTTCATAGCAAAACAGAAAATTAGTTTTCTGACCAGCTCTAGAGGTAAGCAGGCTTCCTGGAGCCCTTTCAACACAAAAGAGCATTCTACAGTCACATAGTTTTAAAGTCAGGACTTTGTCCTCCAGGGCCCTTTCTGGGGAGAGTTGACCCACTAAAGACAGTGTGACTGTACACCCTGTTTTCACTGGGCAGTCTTATTGTTTTAGTCAAATAAACACTTCTGCTGAAAAAAAAATAAATTGGACAGGATGCCCAGGACAGGTGTTTCAAATGTCACTGTCTGAGCAAAAATGGGGCTGTTTTATTTCATGCCCCCCCGGCTTATACACACAGAAACATTCACTCTGACCTTCAAATCCACTTTGCCTTCTGCTTGTGCTTAGCTTGGATCAGAGTTCATGGATAGCTGACTGTGCCAGAGAGTGGTTGGGTGGGGAATCACAATGTCCTGTTTAAAGCCCAGGGAAATATGGCCACCATAACTGTAAAGGGAGAGAGATCAAATGATGTCAAAGATGCTGCTTTCTCCAAGGAGAACAGCTGTAAAATCCACTCGGTGTCTGATCCTGCTATACCACATATGAGGATGCTTTGACTGTGCATTTACCTGTGCGCTTATCTGAAGTTACCCCCCTGAAAATTCCTTCCTTTTTCTTGTTAAAGGCACAAGTACATGAGCATGGAGTAAAAATCTGCCACAGGAACGGTTCAAAGCTTTCACAAGCTGGGTTTGGTTCAGTTGGCTGAATATCAGGAGTGCTCCCTGCCCTCCTGAGGTCATACAGTCCCTGCCAAATGTTGGTAGTTGCATATTTTTTTTTTTTTATCTCTGGGCCAAAAAGGAGGGGGTGGAAGTCATTTGGTCTGTGCTAGGCTTTTGTGTTGTGAAGATTTTTGCTCCTGCTCAATTTAAAGCCACAGGGTACAAAAGTGGACTTGATTGCAGCTCTATCACCAGGCCTTAAGAAGTAGGATGTAGTTGTGCTGCTTTAGGAGCAGACTGAAAACAGATTTCTTGTCTGAGAACTTCAGGCTGGTCCCTAGTTCTGCTCTTGCTCTGAATCTTTGAATGGCCTACAGTACTGTGGCAAGGAAGTTTGGCACCCGGGACAAAGCCCACAGCAGCAGCCTGCCCTCACCCTGCACACAGATCCAGGGGGCACATGCCCCTCCCCATGCTTGCCCAGGAGTGCATGCAGCGGCAGGAGCCACCCTCCCCCTGTCCCAGCATCCCCCAAATGAGCTGCTCGCAGCTCCATCCTGCACCCCGCCATGGCTGGGCAGCACCTGTTGGCGCCCCTTCACTTCAGCGCCCAGGGTGGTCACCCAAGTCACCCCCACCTTGCTATGGCACTGATGGTCTGCATTATTTCTGCTGCTAGGTTGGCTGTGGAAGGGTGGGGCAATGCCATTGCTCTGATCGCTCCCTTTTCCTGCTGGTAAGAAGAGAGACTCATTCTATATAGATTGCCT
The DNA here is from genome assembly GCF_001723915.1 of Gavialis gangeticus. Taxonomy (NCBI): domain Eukaryota; kingdom Metazoa; phylum Chordata; order Crocodylia; family Gavialidae; genus Gavialis; species Gavialis gangeticus. The sequence goes on from NW_017728993.1 coordinate 68,076,914, forward strand.
ATCAATGGGGCTGGACAGATGCAGGATTTTGTAATAGGATTTGATGTCTCCTTCTTTTGGGTTGTCAAATGCACGTAAGGTGGGTGGCAGCTCCTGAGAGGTTGCTTCCTTTGCCAGAGAGCTCTCTGTGGTGTAGGTAACCTGAGCCCGAGGAGTTAAGACAGAGCTTTCTTCTCACTTACTGCCCTCCTTGGGAACATAGCCAAGAGCATGCTATGTTCTTCTGATAGTACCTTGTGTCTATTTGTTTTATGTATTAAGTTGCAACCAGAAGCATAAATATTGGCTTCAGCCTGCTCCACAAGCTGGAAATTGAGTAGCTGGATTGAGGCGGATACACATATTTTGTCAACTTAACTTATATCAAGTGAATTTAGTGTGGGCAGAAAGCACCAGAGAGAAATCTTCACAAAGCAAAGTCCTGTTTATTCATAGGCAGCACAACAACATAGATAGCCCTGCTGCAGGTCTCTCTTGCCCTGTCAGTGTGACTGTAGGGGAAGCCTTTCTACAGGCTAAGGAGCTCGCTCTGGACTTTCATAGACATTAGGGCTGGAAGGAACCTCAGAAGATCATCGAGTCCAGACCCCGAATCGAGTCCAGCCCCCAGACTTCTCTGCTAAGACGGTAAAACAAAGGGGCTGGTGTGAGCCTAGGTGCTGACACTAGCAGAAGAGGGGGGACTTATTCCATAAAGCTCATCTCTTAATGGGGCTGGACTCACGAAGGATTTTGTAATAGGATTTGGTGTCTGTTTCTTTTGGATTATCCCGTGAAATCAACTCCTCTCCAGTCTAGTAGCAGTAGACAGTTATGATGTACTGAAAGGTGCTAATGGATGTCTTGGATCCCAAGGCAGTCATAAGCCTCATTAAAGGGGTAAGGTAAATGGTACTAGAGTGTCTGTGTATACTTGGAAAAGCAAAGAGAGACTTGGGTCTTGGGTACAGAACTTTCTGGAAGAGCAGACTTGGGGATCTGAGGGCAAAAAAACAGCCTGTTTGTTGTTTCAACTTCATCTAGGGAGAATGAATTTGGTGGACATCCTTTACCTGGCTCCAGTCTCTGATTTCTGACACTCATGGAAGCTATCCTGCAAGGCCCTGAGTACTAGACTAACTGCTCAGAGGCAAGAATCAAGAAGATCAGGTGCCATTTTAACCGTTGTATAGCACTACTTTCCATGACATCAATCAATTGTAGCTCAAGAAAAGAAATATAATGACTGTAATGGTTGTTATAACAGCAGGTTAAAAAAATTATAGCCATAATTCTAGAAAGCATTAAATGGATTGGACAGGGGCCTGGGGCAAGGGGGAAGGCTGGGAAACTGTCGAGGCAAATTTATAGCTATACTCAGAGTCTGTAATATTATGCAATCATGCATTAAAATAAACATATGAAAAATTCAAGCAGGGCAGGTATTTAGATGACCTGGACTATGCTGTTTGCAGATTAATCAACTGGTCATGCTGACTATTGCTTTATATCCAGAACCTGATCATTCCAACAGCACCACATGACTGGTTACTGTGCCAGGGGTTTACTTAAAGCTTGTAACATGAAAGAGAGTCGCCTCTTCATGCAAGAAGAAGATTTCAGAACCACACGTTTGCATTCACACAGAAAAAACGCTGTCTAGGTCCAGATTTGAGAAAGTTCTAATACAAACGGGGTCTGTGGCCAATGATAATAAATATTCTTGTTGCAATTTAAGCACTAGTATTCACAGGCAGAAACCCTTATTTAAGTCAGAGTTAAATTCATCAAGAAAGAACAATTCTGCAGAGAATAAAAATACAGAATACTGAGGTAATAAAACAGAACCCGGGTCCTGTACTGCCTCCTCGATTTCCATAGCAGGCACTTGACCAAAAAATACATGCTTTAGCTCAGGTGGGTGATCAAAGTCTGCCCAGAGAGGTGTACAGCTCACTCATTCTCTCAATGGGAAGCCTTATGTGCTTCTGTTATGTCAGGATCCAGCCTATTAAGATGTTTACCTGAACTGATACTTCTATGTGACAACAGCAAGGACTTCAGTGTAAAAAGGGGAAGGTCCACCCACCTTTTATCCAATAACCAAGTGGCTAGGCCACTTACTCAGGACTTGGAAGACACAGGTTTCATGTCCTCCTCAACCAGAAAAGATTTGAATCGATGTTTCCCAGGGCAGTGCCTAAACCACTCAACCATTGGCTTGGTAGGGTTGTAAGTATCCTCCATTCCTCATGTTGAAGCTGACTTACCGGGTAGCCAAGAGCAAAAACCCCATGGGACAAGGACAACAAGCACAGTGGAGCCTGACTCAGTGGCCTAGTAAGGTAGATGCTCACCTGGGAGAAAGGGAGACAGGCTTGCTTTGCAATTCATAGTATCCAATGAATATTTAATGAAAATACACAAACAGCAGAAATAGGAGAATCCACTTGCATAATAGTACTTGGCATATATATAGCTCTTACAAGTTCACAATATTTATACAAGTATGATCTAATTAATAGATTAATAAAATCAGCTGGATCCATTGTGATCCTCTAGTCTGACTGTACACTAGCAATGATTGCCTCTGAAAATAATTTGAAGATTTGCTATTCACACATAAGGTTCTGAATAATGCGACTCCTCCTTCCTTATTAAACCTGCATTTCAGCTTGGATCCAGAACATCTGATCAGCCTCATGCTGACTTCTTTTACCTTTCAAAGCCCCAGAACTTTTCTGACGCAGTCTCCGACAACTTTCTGACTTGTGACAGTCTCGTAACAGGTTCAAATGGTAGAAATATGGGAACAGCCATACTGGAAGAAATCAGGTGCTAGTGCTGTATACTAAAAGGAAAATGGATCCCAATCCACCCTATTCCAGATGATACCTATAAATGTGTAATGTTATGGCCAATTCAGGCCACAGTTAAACTAGCACAAGTCCTGGTGAATTCACTAACGGCTGCACTGGTCCCTGCAATTTTATCAGATCCAAATGGATCTGCAGAGTTATACATCTCACATACAATGGTTTAATTATTTTTAATAATCCCATTACAGTTTAATTTATAAATATCCTATGGTCAAGTGTTCCACAGGTAAATTATAGGCTGTAGTTGGAAAACTGGACTGATAATCTATTTTTTAACTCCTGTATTATACTAACCATCTCATCAGGGTTCAACAAACAGTTACAACAGATTTAGTGAGTATTAAGTCACTGTGATATAACACAGACAGTGTCATCAAATGTACATGAGCAGTGGCAAATCCAGGGACAAGGCAAAGGAAAAGTAATGCCCCCACTACACTTTGGCTGTGCTGTACATGTGCAGCAAGCTCTGAATTCACTGTCTCGTCGATGTGGGCTCCCACTGGAACTCCACCCAAGCAATGGGGCCTGAGCTCGCAGCTGCCTGGCACAGGTGCTGGCCAGAGCCCTGCTTTTGCAAGGTTCCAGAGCCCAGGGGTGAATGCAGCTGCTGTTTGCCGTCCCTTCCCTCCCCACTGAATTTGGAAACAGGGGAAGGAGGGAATGAGTGTCAGTGCTCTCCTCGTGAACTCTGAAGCCACACCAAAGCAGGGGCTCCAGTCTGACCCCTCACTGAGAACTTATGTGCAGCACGGCCAAAATGTGTGCATGTGTGGAGGGGGAATGGGAGTAAAGGTGCAGCTGTGCTGCTGTCCCCCCCCCCCGGTCCACCCCAGGACATGGGCCTTGATTCAGCGATCCTCTTTAAGCATGTGCCTACCATCAAACAGTTGTGTAGTCCCACTTAGACATGCATTTACAATCCTTGCCGAGTCAGGGCTATAATCTCATTATCGACAGAATGGCACATAATTTGCTTGCTGGGTTTTTTGGATTGCTGGGTTTTGTTTGACTGAGATTGGTACTGACTTAAGGAAATTCTTAGTTCAGTTCCTAATTGACAAGGGTCCATCACAACAGACATTAATTAGGAACCTTATAGACAGAATCAGCAGAGCAATAAATTGGCTCACATTTGATGGTAGCTTCCTTAGACCACATTGGAGACAGAGGAAGTTTGACCTGCTCTCTGTTTGAACAGAGGATTTTCTTCTCCAGAGCTGCTTGCCCTGAACACTTCACCAGTCCTAATTCACAAACAGAAAAACAGACATTGTTGCAAACATGGTTTAAAAACCAGGGCCACCTCTGTCTGGAGTGCATGCTCCTTTGTTTCTCCCTAAATGTCAAAAGCATTGTACTTTTTCTGCTTGAAACACATGGGAGCTCAGTCAGAGCAAACCAAGCGTTCTTCCCATACCTGTAAATGAAGTCTCTGGAGTGGAACGTCTGCTGGATTTTTTGACAACAGGTCTGTGCCTGCTATGCGGCCTCTTGGCCCTGCCTCCTTTACCTGGATTATTTAGGCTGTAAGCCAAAGGAAAATTGGTATCTCTGCAGCAATACGATGAACTCCACCCTGCCTGCCAGCCCCAAATCTTTCAACTACCATTTAACCTGTCATGCTTAATTTTAGCTCTGAGTAGTCTTTCATGCTTCCTATGAAGGCTCCACTTACAAATAATTTTAAAAGGGTCAATATATGGTCAACACGTATTTTAACAAATGACTAATCCATGTTATGAAGCCCAACAATCAACAGGTTCCTTATTACCATGATTTATAGCTATTTATAAGCCTTTCTACTGATGTGCTTCTAAACATCTCTGACACTTGCTTCATGTTGTATGTGCTAGCACAAATACCTTAGCAGTTGAATTGGTGAAATCCATCTAATTGCTATGGCGTCTGGCTACACTGCCTTTGCAGAAAACCCTGGAGTGCTGTGGAGAAGCCCACCCTGCCCATTCAACCATGCTCTACTGCATGTGCCAAATCAAGACAGTAAGTAGTATGGCCAGTTAAGGATGGTGCTAAGTGTGCACCCAGAGCTGCTATCAGCTTTTCTGTCTCAGGTGTACTTCCTGGTTCACTTTCAGGACCACGCAAACCATTATACTACTTAATTCCAGGCATTTGTGCATGTAGTGCTGGGGAACAAGTGTGCGGAGTGGGCTTCTCAGTAGCACTCCTCAGCTCACCATGGAGGCAACATGGGTACCTCATCATTCAGGCTAAAACAAAGGTGGCCAAATTCACACTTCTCACCTGTGTGCTGTTGGCTGCAGAAACTAGCATATTTTCACCAGAGTAGTCTGAAGATCTTCTAGGCCTAGATGCACCTTTGAAAGATACCAGACTGATGCATCAGATACAGTACCAGAAGACAAAGTGCCTCTTTTAGCCACAGAGTCCTCTTATTGAAGTTACTAAACAGCCACTGAATGGAAACAACTTTCAATCAAGAGTCAAATAGACAAGCCAGAGGTAAGAGGTTCTGTAATGGTGAATGCTTTACTCACTAAATAAAGCTGATGAAACCAGTGAGTCAACCTGTTACAAGTACAAACCCCCAAGAATGAAATACCTTCCAGGGAGATGTCTGTCTGATATTAGTTTACAGGAGTACTCAAGATTACCTTGAGCTGTTATCACTATTAGAAATGAATGATCATTCAGGAAGCTAGAAGTTGGGTGTGTGTCTTAATTAGACGACTCTATCTTGTCTGGAATTACCATGTGCTCAAAAAAAAGCTTTGACTTGAAAGAGAAGATGCCTTGCTCCTGACACCACAGATGTTTCATGAAAGAAAGAGGCAAACACTTGGAGTAGGAAGGTCCTTATGGCCATACACCCTGTGAGCACGTGTGTCAAAAGACAACATAACTCGTGGAGGCAGTATTGCTTAAAGGATGCCTATACGAGACTGGGCATCAAAAGTCCTGAGTCCCAAGGTTTCAATTAAGTCCAGGCCACATTATACTCTTTAGCCATTTAGTGGCAAATTTGGTGTCCAGTACCTAAATTGTTTAAAGTCAGCTTTGGCAGCTAATAGTGTTCTCACCCTAGCTAGCAATGTCAGGAAACTTAACAACAGTCTAATATGGATGCAACTTAACCAAGGTTACATGACAAGTCAGTAATGAAACCCAGGAGTCCTTGCTACCAGTCTCCTGCTACATCATCTATATCATCTAAGCTCATGAGCTGATGAAGTTGGTGATAAAAATACCAGTGGCTGATATGCTTCAGCAGCGCTAGTTTGCTGTCACAATGACTGGGGCTTCCCCAATTTACAGGGGCTTTGCTAAATTCTTCAGTGTAGCATAGGTGTTGGCACCCAGCAGTCTCCTGAAATTGCTCAGGCATAATGATTTTTTTTGGAGAATGAGCAGGAGTTCATCCAGTTTGTGTGACCAGTTTGGCCTGTACTTCTTCCCTCCAGCTCCTTGTGTGGGAAGACATGCCCAGTTTTGCTACTGGTGCCCCCAGTATGTCTTGCAGACGTTGTGTCATTCTGCTGATACATTATGGGATAGCTGCCCAGCTTTATCTCAGAATGCATTCTTGCAAGCATGACTAAGCAGTAGGATAGGCATGAATATGCAATCATTTATCTTTTACTACCTCTCTCGGCTTCCCACATGCTGCCTTAGCAATGTGGATGTACAGGAACAGCTCATGTGCTCAGAGTAGCTGAGGGTGAATCTTCAAGTGGCCCCAAAACAGAGTTCTAGACATGCCTTAAAAAGCTTTGAGATCTTTGGGTGAAAGGTCCCATGGAAAACCAATGGATGGTTATGCCTACTGAATGTCAGCAAGAGAAGCATGTGTTACATGACCTTGTGCCTGCATTCTATTCATACTGCGTCTGTGTCCCATAAACCCTTTTTGCACAGGTGGTTTGAAATGAATGACATAGGATCCATCCGGGCATGTAGACTGGTGTTATCTTGATAAGGCTAGGGTATTTATGAATACATGTTACCTTTCCAGGACATTGGCAAAGTTTATGAAATATAGTGTACATTAATAAACTTTATCTGGTATGATACAAATCATCAGGGCTTCCTTACAGAGGACCCACATGGATAACTTGTCAGAAGCCTAAATTTACCTAATATGCAAAAAATTGGAGCAAATTTCAATGTCCTTGTTTTCAGTTATTGCTGTTCTGTTGTAATGTGTGATGGCCCATCTTTACATATACCGCTTCTTATCTATTGACTGCATGATGATGTGACATGTGTGAATGCAAACCCAAGCCCCTGCTTCTGACTCTAGGCTGGGGTTAAGTACTGCAAATAATAATGCCCACAAAATTACACTTACAATACTAATTACAGCAATATGGCTTGGAAAAGCATTGTGAAGGCAGTCATTTCTCCTTGGCTTTATCTTGCCCAATGCTAATACCTTCTCACTGGCCATATCAACATGAGATGTTATATTGCCGCAGTGATGAGCTATGGACACGTAGCTCATTACTACAGTAATGTAGCATCGGCCAACATGAACCATGATGCCAACGCTACTGCGCAGTAGAGTCAGACACCACCCATGTGCCGCTGGGACTGCACAGTACTGGCGGATACTGTGTACTCATTTAGTACTTGGTTTAGTCCAATGTCCAATGTGACTCCTGCTTTAGCAAGTACTAAATGACTGCACAGTACCAACTGCACAGTCAGGAGCACATGTAGACACACCCACGGAAGACATACTACATTTCACAGGTGTAGATCCTATGATTCTATGCGACCTCCACTTATCTAATTGTCATTAGCATATTAGTATTCATATATCAACTTCATCTTCTTAGGGTCTGCTAGTAAAGTGTTAATTGGAGGAGAATGAAAACTAGTGCAGGGACAAATCATTAGATCTAGACCTGATATCGGAGAGACATATGTATGAAAACAATGGTAAAATGAATGAGCCATGTTCTCAGAGGACAGATTTAAGCTGAATAACCAAGGAGTGTTTTTGCAGGGAAATTTTCTGACTTGCTATATGGGAAAGAAAGATGGTTGACCAATATCTCTACAGGTGCCTTAGTTGTGAAGTGTGACTGTCCCTATAGTTTCTTAAGATTTGCCATTTGGTCTTTTTAGCTATAACATCCAGGAAAGGTAACGTATTCAAAACAAAGATATGAACCTCTAATATTAACTTCAACATGACATGATTCTTTGTGTAGGAATATATACACACAAGTGCTACTGAGCTGGTGGATTGTTTTTTCTATACAGATTTTCATCTATTTCAGTAAAAATTCAAATGCCAAAAAGTTTCATCCAAAAATGTTTTTAAAACATATTTTCAGACATTTGTTTTCTGGTTTGACAAACTGTAAAAACTCATGAAAATCAAACTTTTTGTGAAAAAATGTGCCTAAATCCAAAAGATATTTTTTTTTGTTAAAAACAGCTTCAGTGGAAAATTTTTGATGAGCCCTAAAACACACGTATATCCAAAATAATTTTTTCTTCATAGGCAGCTGGAAATAGAAGAGAAGAACACACCTATCCATTGGGTACTCTGAGAATCAAAATAATCTGTATTTCTATTAAAATAATATACTTTCCCCTAATTAAAGTGAATACTGAAACTAACAAAGTTTAATCAATTTACAAAGGACATGTGTCTCAGGCACATCTCCTTATGCCATCCAATCAATTGCAAACTCATCATGACATTCAGATCTAAATTTATAAAGAAGTTGTAACCAATTGTGGAGTGATATATTTTGTTTCAGTCTCTTTAATCATGTTTTTCTCTGATGTAACTCCACAGTTTTCAAAAGATACAGTGCATGGACTAATTTGGCCCTGAATATCTGTGTTTGTTTATTTCAAAGCTCTTCTTGGTATTAGTTAAATGGCAAGTCTATTTACAGAGACATATGCTATTCTTTTTGTAGTACATGATAAAGACATATAGTGTTAATTTCTTTGGACACCTTAGTTAATTACTTTGCCATTAATGTTCATATGAAAGGGATTTTTTCATGGAGCTTAATGCTTAAGAAGATCAATAGAGGGTTTTGGTCATTTCCCTCATTTTACAGAAGGAGGAACAGGCATGCAGAAAGGAAATCATTTGCCCATACTGACCTCAGTGAACCAGTAACAAGACTAGAAATAGAAGTCAAGAGTCCTAAAGTCCCAGTCCAATGCTCTGCCCATTGGTCATGCAGTCTAGTGAGTTTTGA
>NW_017728993.1:68090986-68094888 GCF_001723915.1 Gavialis gangeticus
GTTAATCAGTGCTTAAGAAGTGGGAGTCATTACTGAGATCTTTTCTTGCTAATAACAAGCACCTGTGTGAGTGTCTGAAGCTATTAGGGTATATAAATCATAAAATGATTGTAAGAAAGATGAAAGTAGAAGGTACATCGCATGCTCGTGGCTCACAGTATTATGAGGGGTGTTGGTCTCATTGCGTAGCCATAATACAATGCCATTGTAAGAACACTGAGCATGGTCCTACCAGGGTTCTTAGGACCACTACCAATAATGCTTACTAATGGCTACAGCAATTCAACTTGAGACACTCAGGTCTCACCCTCAGCTTCATTGAGAATGATTTGCATCAATCTGCTAGCAAAAAGCAAGTCTAAGAGCTGGACTGTCCAGCTGCAGGTGGACCATCCCACAGTAGAGCAATCTACGAGCAGAGGAGATCTGTGTTGAACTTGCCAGTCTCTCTCAGTTGGCAGCAAAGAGGTAGCCATGGGAGAAGTGGTGTGGTTAAGGTTTCACAGCACCCTGGTAAACTCTAGTTGCTCTATGAGCCCAGGGTTTAGGATACTATGGGTGTGTCTATATGTGCATTAAATCTAGTACCTCTGGGCATTTATAGACATACTCCAGGAAGCATAGTTGTGTGTGGGGGGGGGGATGGGGACACTCTGAGAGCCACTCTAATTAAAGCGCCCAGAGCATCACATGTATCAGCATCCCTGTGCTGAAAAATGGCAGTGGTAGTGCTTTAACTAAAGCTTGTCGAACCAGATTAATTTAAAGCACCCCCGCCACCATATTTCAGCATGGGGACACTGATACATGTGATGCTGGAGCCTGCTGGAATGTGGTAATTGTCAAGGGCAGTTCATGCCTGACAAACTTTTTGTCCTTCTACAGCCAGGTAACTAGCCATCTGGATGAGAGACACAAGATTGACATGATTTACTAAGACTTCAGTGAAGCCTTTGATTCTGTTTCCCATGGGATTCTCTCAAACAAACTGGAGGGTGCTGGACTGGACTAGTCTACAGTGAGGTGGGTGGACAATTGGCTTAGAGGCCATTCCCAGAGGGTGGTAATCGATGAGATGGCCTCATCCTGGAGAGATGTCTCCAGTAGTGTCCCCCAAGGATTGGTGCTCAGACCTGTGCTGTTTGATAACTTCATTAATGAGTTGGATGAGGGGGTGGAAAGCTCAGTGATTAAGTTTGCGGATGACACACAGCTGTGGGGAAATGTGGGCACATTGGAGGATAGGGTCAGGATCCAGGACAACCTTGACAGACGGACTCGTGGGTGGAATGGAATCAGATGAGATTTAACAGGGATAAGTGCAAAGTCCTTCATCTGGGTAGGAAGAGCCCTCACCACAACTACATGACGGGTGGTGGTCCACTGGCTGCCACAGCATCTGAATGAGACCTGGGGGTCATGATCGACTGAAAGAGGGACATGAGCCAACAGTGCAAGGAGGTTGCCAGAACAGCTAACAGCACTCTGGCATGCATCAGCTGATGTGTGGGCAGTAGATCCAAGGAGGTGCTCCTCCCTCTCTATTCAGCACTGGAGAGACCTCAGCTAGAATATTGTGTCTAGTTCTGGGCACTGCACTTCAAGAAGGACATGGATAAGTTTGAAAGGGTACAAAAAAGGGCCACCCATATGGTCAAGGGCAAGGAGGATAGGCTCTATGAGGCGTAACTCTGGGAGCTGGGCCTGTTCAGTCTGAGTAAGAGAAGGCTGAGAGATGACTTGATAGCTGCCTGCAAGTACATCAGGGGTGAACACCAAGATCTAGGTGAGCAATTCTTCAGGAAGGCACCTCAAGGGAGGACGAGGACCAATGGGCATAAGCTGATAGAGGGTAAATTCAGCTAGATATAAGAAAGAATTTTTCTTTGTGTCTCCAGAATCTGGAACAGATTCACTCCTGGCAGAGGTGATGCAGTCACCATCCTTGGAGGTGTTCAAGAGGAGGCTGGACAGGCACCTTGTGGAGCTTGTTTGAGCCCAATAACTTCCTGCCCATGGCAGGGGACCAGACTTGATGATCTCACAGGTTCCTTCTGGTCCTTCAATTCTTTGATTCTATTAGACTCAATTAATGGACTTTGCTCTGATGTGTTTTAATTACGGTGTGTCAGAGCAGTCTTTCTGTATGTGTATAGGTGCCCTCCTCCATTGTGAGATACTAGGAAAATGCTCATTAACCTGTCTTAATGTGCATTAACTAAACAGCATTTTTTGTGATGCTTTAATGCATAATTAAAATAGGCTAATGTGTATTAAAGTACACTGGGGACCAGCCTGGACAGTCAACCTAGAATCTTGTTGAAGAGGTAAAAGGCTACAAAAGCATTTCTGTCCCTACTGATACTGCCCTATTCTGGGCAGACTGCACCTTTCTCTGACAGAAAGTTGCATGCTCTCTTTTTGTCACCATAGTAGGTGGTTGTGTGGTTTGTTTTACAGCAGGCTATTGGCAAACTCATTTAAGGTACATGGAATGGAGTGTGGGCTCCTGTGCCTCTCACTGGGTGACAGATAGGCTTTAACAACATGAATTTGGAGAAAGAGAAGATATTGGGATCTCCAGCAAGAGAGGATGCATATTGGGGGGTTATACTAGGTAGCTAGTAGGGATGCTACCACCAAATGTTGGGCTACTGAAGGAATCTTTTTGGACCTTGTCTGAGGAACATGGAGGATGATGAAGGATCACATAGAGGAGGAAGAATTGATATCATCAGGAATTATGTGGAGGAGAAGTGGAAGAAGATGCCACATGGGATTTGCTGAGGAAGTACCATAGACCATGAGGGAATAAGAATCAAGAGGGGCTGTAAGGAAATGTCTTGAAGAGGTGAAAGGGCCATCATTAAAGAGAGAGCAGGACGAGAAGGAAATGTCAGAAAAATAAGAGAGCATGTTTTAGGAACATATGAGAATGAAGGAAAAACAATATGGAGAACAGAATATGCACATAAAGAAAATTGCTGGGAAAAGTCTCTTGGAGCATGTGTGGCCCTTTTATTTCCTTCTAACGTGAGCCAATCCCCTGAGGTGCAATGGATGAGGCAGCGCCTGGGGGTCACTCTTTGGCCTGGTTGTCTTGGTGGGTAATAAAGATTCCTCCAGTGTTCATGGACTCTATCCATTGTGCAGTATTTCCTAGCCCTGGGAGTTGCTTGTTATGATGGTTGGGCTTTGCTGTTGTTCCACTTCTGACACAGGCCATCCCAAACACTCCCTTCAATTCTGAATCCTTGGGCAATGATTTAGAGTTGATTGAGTTGTTTAGCTCTCAGTGAGCACATCTACAAAGGATGTTTACTGCGGAGTTGCCTAATTAGCTCCACAGTAAATAGCTTAGCGTCTACGCCAGGTGTGGGCAAAATCCAGCCCATGGGCCAGCAGTGGATTCCATTTTACTCAGCCTTGGTGAGGCTGCAGCTAGCGTACTGAGTCCATTTTTTGCCCCCCCCCCCCACACACACTTGAGGAGGGGTGTGGAAAAGCTTGAAAGAGTCCAGAGGAGAGCCACTTGTATGATCCAAAGCCTGGAGGGCAGAACGTATGAGGAGAGGCTGAGGGATTTGGGACTCTTCAGTCTGGAAAAGAGAAGGCTCAGGGGGGACTTGGTAGCAGCCTACAATTATATAAGAGGGGTGCATCAGGACCTGGGAGAACAGCTGTTCACCAGAGCTCCCCAAGGGATAACAAGGTCTAACAGCCACAAACTCCAGGAAAGCCAATTTAGACTAGTCATAAGGAAAAAACTCTTTACGGTGTGTGTGTGTCCAGGGTCTGGAACAGACTCCCCCTGGAGCTGGTGCAAGCACCTACCCTGGACTCTTTCAAAAAATGTCTGGATATTTTTCTTGCTGGGATCACTTGATTCCAGCTGACTTCCT
>NW_017728993.1:68094904-68107580 GCF_001723915.1 Gavialis gangeticus
CCGCTTGGGGGGGGGGGGGGGAGGAGGGCTGGACTTGATGATCTCACAAGGTCCCTTCCAGCCCCTACTGCCTATGAAATCTATGAAATCTAGTTCCCAGCAGCCCCTCCCCACATGGCTGGGGCCGGTTTCCACGGAGACCCCAACTGCACCTGTGCTGTGATAGTGCAAGGCTGGGGTTGCCATGGAGACCAGTCCCAGCTGTGCTGACAGGTCACATGTCAGGGCAGGTCAGGGGGCTGCTCCAGAGCCACTGACACCTTGCAGCAAGGGCAGCTTGGTCCGGGGCCAGGGCAGAGCTGCAACCTGCAGCCTGCATGCTCTGAGCAGGGGTGCGCAGGTAGTGGATCGTGGCTCTACCCCGTCTTGGGATCAGGCTGTCATTGCTGCAAGTATCCGGGTCAGAGCCGCAATCCACTGCCTGTGCACCCCTGCCCAAAGCATGCAGGCTGCAGATCGTGGCTCTGCCGTGGCCCTGAACCAAGCTGGCCCTCCTGCAAGATCCCAGTGGCTCTGGAGCTGTCTCCTACCTTGCCCTGCCATGTGCCCTGCCAGTATTGCTGGGGCCATTCTCCATGGCAATCCCAGCCTTGTGCTATGGCAGTGCAGGAACAGCTGGGGTCTCCATGGAGACTGGCCCAAGCCAAGCAGCCAGGGGCTGCTGGGAAATGGAGTCCAGTTGGCAGCTGGATGTGCCATTTTGCCCACTCCTGGTCTACATGCTCAGAGCTATTAGGACAGAGTAAACTAATTAAATACAAGTACTATCCTATGGCAGAGTTTTTTACTCCGCAGCAACACACATGCAGATGCTAATGGGGCTGGCTGGGGCATGAGGGTGCTTCATTGAGGGGGCTGCCTGCCAGCTAGCCCTGCATTGAAGCACCCTCATGCCCCAGCCCCTCTGCAGCATGTTGAGCTAGGATGGAGCAGCCCCAGGCTCATAAGCTGAGCCCCGGACCCCTTGCCAGGCGGGGCTGCTCCAACCCGACTCAATGCACTGCAGTCTGTGGTGTATGTTCAAATATGGTGCCTGGGAGCAGTAAACTCTGGCACGATATACACTGAAGTTTATTGCCGCACATTAATAACATGTGTAGATGTGCCCAGTGGGTGACATTCACCTCAAATGCAGCCAGCTCAGAGATCTCTGCAAGTGACGAGTGTTGGAACTGGGAGCAGAATCCATCCCAAGCCCTACAGCAAAGCTGGCAGTAATTCCTGCTGAAACCTTTGAGTTGATACAGCATCCTCAGTACTCCCACATCATGCCTGGACCTGCTCAACAGTGATCTCTTGAGTCATCTACCTTATCCAATAGCTATATGCCATATGCTGAGGAGCACACCCTTCCTGTACATCCCCATTGAGGAACCTACATAGCTGTTGCATAAAACCTTGGCACTAGTGTGAACTGCATGCACATGCCTGGTATTTATTAGATTAATATAAAAAGGGATTAATATTGTAATATTCATAATTATAGCATCCTGGATATAGTATCTGTAGTGGCAGCTGTGCCCCAGATACAGGGAAGTCCTTTTAACTGCATTGCCTCAGGACTGAGAAAAGGCATTAGCTAAAACCTAATGTAATAGATCCATATTACATACACAACACTGTCAATTCTGTGGGATTAGCATCCTTGAAACAGACTAGCTCCCTTCATTTTCAGAGCTCTTAGGCTCTTTGACAGCTGTTTCTCTTATATTGTTCTGGCACAGTTAAGCAGAGCGTAATTAGTTGCAATGTTGTCAAGTTACAGTTAATATTCAGTTAGCTGGAGTACAATTAAGTTACAGAATACTAGACAGTGGGGCTAAAAGATGCCATGCCGTTAAACAGACTTTGCACTTATCCAACATGTAGTTAACTGGTATTTATCGCAATGTAAGCAATAGGCAACAAATTGAGAAAGGCATGGAGCAATGTAATTAAGCAATTTATGCACATATCTAAGCTGCACATAAAGGGAATATGCCATAAATGGTGGATTTGGGGTTTACAGTGATATAACACTAAGCGCATAATTTCTAACTTTTTTCTTTCCTCTGACAAACGATTTCTCATCTCCCAAGGAAAAATCAATTGGACTGAACAATTTGAAGCTCTTCCTTACCCTTCCTACATAAATTAATTCTGCTTCTATCTATGTGGGAGCGTGCCTTCCACTGTCCTGAAGAACACGGGATGGGGAACAAAGGGGGAAGCAGCACCGGACCCCAAGAGTAGGGCAGAGGGCCCAGGAAGGGCCGATAGAGCTGCTTATCTTGGGGCAAGAATCCCAGCACCATCAGGGGAGCGGCAGCCAGATCCTGAGTGGCCTCAGACATGCTTTATGAGCATGTGTTGGGTACAGGTGGGCAGTAGGGCTGTGTGAAACTGCACTGTTTCGTTTCAACTTCTGTAGCGCTGTTTTGTCGGGACAGTCTTTCATTTCAAGTTTCATTTCATTTCAAAAGCACTGTTCCATTTTGTTTCACTATTTCAATGCTGTTTCCATGTTTTGGCCATAGTCTATAATGGGGAAGCACAAAACTGCCTTTAACTTTGTCATTTCATGCCTGATTCAGATGAAACTTGTAGGGATGAAGCCTGCCAAGTTTCAAGGAGATAGGTGCATGGGTTTCTGGGAAACTGCACCTCAAAGTCTTGAAAGCAAAACTCATGTCACGTATGTGTGTTAAGGCACAGTGGGCTGAAAACTGCAGGGATGGTAACCTCTGCTGAGGCCACAAAGCCTGCCAAGTTTCAAGGAGATAAGTGCAGGGGTTTCTAGGAAACTGCACCTCAAGCTGCTGACAAGCAACACTTGTGACGTGTGATTCTGTGTGTGTTAAGGCACAGCTGTTTTTCTGTCCCTCCCCCAAGAGCAATGGGCTTGGAAGGGACCTCAGGGGAGGATCACAATCACTGGCCAGCTACACAGTCAATATCAGAACAGTCCTTCTCCCCTTTTCTCCCTCCCTCTCCTTAGTTTGTTTCCCTGCAAGCAAGCCCAGTTTCAAAACTCAAAACATTTCGAAACTTTCAAAATATTTTGCCTTCATTTCATTTCGAGGCTGTTTCAAAGCCTTTCATTTCATTTTGATTTTGCTGTTTCAAGCTCAAAACGAGTTGAAACAGTGTCGAAACGAAACACCTGGCAAAATTTCACACAGCTTTAGTGGGCAGGCATGCAGCTGTTTCTGGTATATCGAGAAGCACCAAGCCAGCTCCAGCAGAGAGCCGGCAGCCAGGTGACAGCCAGCATACCAGAGAAGACCAGTACACACAGGGAGAGCTGGCACACTGGGAAGAGCCTGCATGCCATGGAAGACCAGCACCAGGAAGAGAGCCTGCATGCCTGGGAAGATCAGCACAGGGAGAAGAGCCTGCATGCTGGGGAAGACCAGCATTCTGAGCAGGCAAGCCGAAGGAAGCAGGCACACTGGGAAAGGCCTGCACATCCGGCAGAGCCAGCAGCAGACTGAGCACCAATGAATTGAAGATAGCTAGCTTGGACAAAAAGGTTGGCTAGATGTGGGAAACCAGCCCCAGAGAGGGGACAGAAGAAAAGCGTTGTAAATCCAGACAGTTGGAGGAGTGTCCAGTAATAGGGGCACCAGAGCAAGACCCCAGGCAGAGGAGTACAAGGGAAGGATTCCAGGATATGGAGCAATTGTCCTGCATGAGAGAGCGTTTAACTGTGAGTTTGTATACATTATGATTTCAGTTATAAATTTGCTATATTACTAGGGACTGGACTGATCATTTATAATTATTGACCCTGAATCACTAGGAAGGGACTCTTGGTTCCTTTTGAAGACTTTCATCTTGTTTGCATCAGAAACAGCTAGTTGGTGAAAGGACGAGGTATAAGAGGAGGTAGGAGCCCCAAGAAGACAACCACTGGTCTCGCCTGAGCATCTTAGACCCACGGTCAGCCTTCTGCTCATAATAAGAGAAACCAAAGTCATGGCAGGCAAGAAGAGAAGGACAACACACAGACATAGACACAGAAAATCTTTATTGGTTGTTAGTAAGGCCCCAAGCAGCCAGGGAGGAATACACAGGCATGTATAGCTATACAATGCTGATTGTGCATCATATACAATCCATCATCTCTTCTATTAGCTTTCACCATTGCTGTCTGTCCTCCTTTCTCTGCCAAGTTATAGGCTCCCTCTAGTCACTTTGTCATACCCTACAGCTGTTGCAAAGCAGAGGTACTGTAGAAAGAATAGTATGGGATCATGTAATTACAGACTAAACCATAATGCACATGCGCATGTGCCCAAATTAAGACAGAGTGGACAAACTCAATTCTGGAATTTCTTTTCTTTTGAATATTGGACTTTGGAATCTGAGCATTATTTAGATATAGTTGTGTATGTGTTTGTGTGAGAAAGACAGTGAGAGCATGTAAAGATTATTTTGGTGACTTTTCCCTCTACAAAATGGATCCAAGAGGTAAGTGGCCCATTTTCTTTGGTGTGCTCCATGAAAAATTTGTGGGACACTGATTGCAAGGCTCTGCCTTTTATTTTATTTTAAGGCTGATTTCTGGAAGGTCTTTCAGAAGTTCTGAATATTGATGAAGAAAATAGGATCACAGGAAAATATGTTTGGAAGGTCATGAGCTCCCTGTTCAAGCAGGATTGTCCCTGACTAAATCATCCCAGCCAAGTATCTGTGAAACCTGTTCTTGAAAATTCCCAGGGATGAAGATTTCACAACTTCTCCAGGTAACCTGTTTCAGGGAGCAGGGGGAAGGAAAGACAAGGTGAAGAAAAGCAGGGAAGAGAAAGAAAACAAGTTGACAAACAGTACCTGGGCCAGGTCAGGAGTAGTGGCCAGAGGCTAGCTAAGGAAAAATAGCTTGGTCTTTGCTCTGGTAGTTCCATGAACTCCACAATTAGCAGGGGAGCAATTAGCACATTCATCAGCAAATCCACCATGATTTTACATTAAATTCATGACTTCTGTGGAGACTGCCAACATTCCTTTAGTAGTAGGTTAATGGATCCCAAATGCTAGATGAGTTTTAATTTTTTGGAAGAAATGGGAAGTCTGTTGAGGGTTCTGATCAGTTAAAGCCTGTTAATTAATGCAGTGAATCATATTTGTTCTTATTACTTGCTGTGTAAAGCTATTATTCACAGTGCAGCATTCTGATGTGATGAATTAAATTTCAATGCAAATCAGTCATGACTAATTCACCAGTTAATGTTTCAATTCTTTTGCAATATACTGATGTCTGTTTTAGATAGGACCAGAATGTTTTCTTGCCATTTGTGTTGGCCTTGTTATTTCTTTTTATGACTGTGTCTACGCAGCTCAAACTGTGAGAACCTGAGAGATCTTTAGCGTCTCTGAAGATGATGTCCAAGATTAGCAAGGACTGTGTTTAAGCATAGCTGGCTACTGTAAGTAGGAGCTTATCATGTTAATAAACCATTTTACAAAATCATGCTGTAGATTTGGCTTTATACCATAGTTAAGCCTCATTAATCAGGAAGATTGCTAAACTTTTGCTAGTAAGAACAATGTTTAAACATAAATATGCCTACCAGTTTTGGGTTATTTCCAACTCCTTATTTCCATTATTGTAGTAAAAATCTCATGGCTTCTCAGATCCCTGTTTATTTTTCATTGGCTTTTTGGCGTATCCCAGGGAACTGTTTGTGAAACCCATAGGATTAAATATTCCACTGGTCTTGTAGCATTCTATTTCGTTCAAGGTGGAAGTATTGGGAGAAAAATCACAATATTGTGTTTCCATAAATAACTGCATGAAGAAATAAATACCAGTTTAAAATAGATATGTAGCTATACTTGCTAACTTAGACTCCTCCAATTTGTTCACTGAGTTTTCAGTTTGTTGATTTTCATTCCTCTTTAACTCTTCTAAAAAGAATGAGATTGTTACTGTGCTCGTGTGAATTTTCTGTCATGAGCAACAGGCTGGTGCTTTGGAGTTGCTAGGCACAATGGCACAGAGGGTATTAATAGGTGTTGTCCAGTTAGTAGTTGCTCTTGCAAAAAATAGAGATTGAGCCTTTTCTACAGGAGTATTAACAAACAAGATGTGTTTAGGTGGTGAGGTATTCCCACTTGTTGGATGCACCTCAGTAGACTATATTCACAGTGCTGAATGTGACTAGATCTGGTCTAACCGTGACCAGACATGGCTGGTATCATTATCAGCTTAACATCATAACTACAGATGACAGCCTACAGCATCCTACACCTAATACTTATGAAAGTCCTAGCTGAACCACATGACCCACCATCGTTTGGAGGACAAACACACACTAGAAAAAACTAAGAGTACATTTAGAAGATATCTTTTAGAAGGTATTTTCAAACATGAGCAACAAGCTACTGAGATTGAAAACCAACAAACAGTACAAGATAAGGATTCCAGCATCCAAAAAGAACAAGAACATCATAGCACTTAAGGAAGAAAACTTCCAGCAAGTGACCTCCTTCAGCACTTCCTGAATTTAACTCCACAGAGATTTGGCAGCAACTAGGCAATTGGCTCTACAAGTTGTTGTCATTTGCTAAATTGCATTAAAGAAGCTAAAATACTTCAAATTATTTCCCAATATTACTTGTCCAGGTAAAAGTTTGCTGTCCTTGCCATAAAGATGTTGTTTTATCATGGGTGGCAGAAGTAGGTGTAGTCAGGAGTAGAGGTGTTTTTTAGGGTATGGTCCATTACTACAGAAATGCTTGAGAACCTCTCACCCTACTGCACGAACAAACAGACTACCACCAACCCTCCTTTGGCACATATTTAATTAGTTATGCCATAATACATGATGAGGGGAAGGCTTATGACAAAACACCTGATAGCAATTTAAGCATGTAACTTTCAGTCTATCCTGAACATACTGGCACATCTATAATCACTTAGTCCATATCATTATTGTTAATGGACGTATAACTACGGACTTACTTAAATCGCAGTTTTGTGATTTTCATGGAAACCACAAAAATCGGTGACCTCTGCAATTGCCACAAAAAAATGGTATTTGCTGTGATTTCCCAGAAAAATAACGCCCCCCCGCAAAAAAAAACCTTAATAAAAATAAAATGTTGGCTCCCTAGTGGGAGCCAGCAACTTTTGCTGCCAGCGTGACACAGCCTTGCAGCCTGCCCTGCAGGGGAAGATGCCAGCTTGCAGGGTGGCACACAGGGCAGCATCCAAGTTGGCATCTTCCCTTTCATGCCTCTCTGCCAATCAGCACCAAGGGGTGGGGCCACAAAAAGGGCAGGCAGCAGTCAAGATGGCAGCTGCCCCCTTGTCCCTTCTCCCATTGGGGCCTCTTCACTAATTCATAGATGTAGGATTGGAAGTGACCTTGCAAATATTCTAGTCTGACCCCCTGCCCTGGGCAGGACAGAACTGGGCTCAAATGACACCAGTTAGGTTATCGTCAAGACTCCTCTTACAGACCCCCAGGATAGAAGCCAGCACCACGTCCCTTGGAAGTTGGTTACAGATCCTAGCTGCCCTGACTGTGAAGTAGTGCCTTTGGATGTCTAGTCTAAACCTACTCTCTAGCAACTTATGGCCATTATTCCTTGTTACTCTGGGAGGCGCTCGGGGGAACAAGGTCTCTCCCATTCCCTACTGGTCCCCCCAGTAAGTTTATAGACAGCCACCAGGTCCCCTCTCAGCCTTCTCTTGTGAAGGCTGAACAGGTTAAGGTACCGTAGCCTCTCCTCATAGGGTCTGCCCTGCTGTCCCCGGATCATGCAAGTGGCCCTCCTCTGGACCCTCTCAATGCTGTCTACATCCCTCCTGAAGTGCAGCACCCAGAGCATCTGGCCCTGCTGATTTGAACACATCCAGCCCCTCCAGAAGTTCTCTAACTCAGTCCTCCGTGACCCTAGGTCTGGTGGAGTCTCTCCTGAGTCTGTCCCCAATCCTGCACAAAAAAATGGAGGCAAAGAAATTGTTAAAAAGGTCTGCTTTTCCCTCTGGTGCAACCACCAGATTGCCTAGTGTATCCTGCAGGGGCCCCACGTTACCTGGTGCCTTCTTCATGCTCCCTATGTATTTAAAAAAGGACTTTTTGTTGTCCTTGATCCTTGATGCTAGCCCTAGTTCCGTATCTGCCTTAGCTTTCCTAACAGCCCCCCTACAGACCCAAGTGGTGGAGGTATACTCCTCTTTGGTGATAGCCCCTCCCTTCTACTGGGTGTATGCCTCCTTTTTGGCAATCAGGCATTCCCGGATGCTCTTGGTGAGCCAGGAGGGTTTTTGAGCACTCTTGCCCCCTTTGATTCTCATTGGGATTGTCACCCCTTGGGCTCTGAGTATCGTCTCCTTCAGGAACTACCACTCATCTTAGGCACCTAGTTCCCCTATTCTCTAGGACCCTAGTGCCTCCCCTACCAATCTCATCAATTCATTGAAGTTGGCCCTCTTGAAGTCAAGGGCTACTGCCTTGCTGCAGGCCCTTGACACCCTGCGCTGGATGGTGAATTCCAGCAGGCGATGATCACTGTGCCCAGGTGGTCAACAACCCAGAGTCCTCTCACCAGGTCATCACCTGTGGCCAGGACCAAGTCCAGCAGGGCATTTCCCCTGGTGCAACTGTGCACCTCATGGGTTAAGTGGAGGTCCTGTATCTCAGCAAGGAACTGAATACACTGAACAATCAGTGCCCAGGGGCAGGGCCTCTTCACCAATCAGTGCTGAGGGGCAGGGATGCCATAAAATGATGGTGAAATCGGCTCTTCAGATTGCAACCAAGCTGTAAAATTTGCTCTCTCTCATTGTGAGTTAGGTAGGTCCCTAGTTATAACACTGCTAATGGATCAAAACTGCATGAGATCCTTAATGGCACATCAGATTTCTCCCCTATGCTAATCATTTTTGTATTGTTATTTAATAGACCAAACTACCATAAATAGTTTCTGAAACTATGGGAATTTAAGGATCCTAATGAGGTATAAAGGGACAATTTATTCTGGACTTCAAAGCAGATGAATAGTCAGAAGAGGACAGCATAGCAGAGAGAATATCATCGTAGAGCCTGAGACTGAAGATTCTGTGGACCGTGATTTTTATAGGTGAATTTATTGTAACACAAAAAAATATAGAAGTAGAACATAAAAAAAGAAAGCATATAGGAGGCCATGTGGAATTCTCTATCGTTCTAGCACTGAACTTATGGAAATAAACATCAACACCTGGAATTAAGGATGGTCATTTCCAGCCACACAGCTGTGTGCACGACTATCTCCACTCAAAATTGTTGAATTTAGCACTAAGCAATACAATTTGAATGCTCAGAATTTTTTACAGTAGAAGGGCTATGTCAACAGCCCTAGGTAAAAGTAGGTTTACTAACTGGTTAATGTTTTGGTAAATTGATTTCCTTTGATTATCTTACATTTTAATGTTGGCAGCAAAATAGCTCTTACAGGCTTGTTTCTAAGGGATATTCATCTACCTCACAAATGAAACCATGCAAAATTGACAGGAAGAATTTTCCTTACTTTCCCTGTCCTTTTCAGCCCTGAAACTGAGAACTCAGATGTGATCAACGCAGCTGCACAGCGAGACTTGCACAGCTTGCTTCCATTTTTCTAACTATACCCAGTGTTGTTTGTATCAAGTTTGGATGCACATTTTAAAGAAAAATAAATACTTGCAAGGGCGGCCTTGACCTGGAAGTGTCCATCGGTATGTGGGATTTTGGCCTGAGATCACTTAGGATGTTCAGACCTTATCTGATATTCTATGAAAAATGTGGGATACTTGTTTCCAGAGTTCTGGTTCAGCTCACTATATACAGGCACCTGTGAAATCTGGTCCTCATTTAGATTTCTACAGCATTCAGCAGTACTCAGAGATTTGGTTCTTGCTCATTTCTCTATTATAAACTGGTGGCTAGCTGCCAAATCATATACATGCTGAAGATATCTCATAGACTCCAATTTTCAAGGACACAGGGCTCACTAGGATGTCCAAATCAGAACTTCCATCTAATAAAATACCTTCTTTACAAGGCTAAGTGCTTATCTGAGGTTTCAAATACAACATCTATATAGCCTATTAAAGAGCCTTCATTTGACAAATGAGGCCATGGAGTACTTTTAAACCTATTGGAGGAGTTGTCTAAGGTGGAGCAGCACAGTGAATCCATTAACTTGAAAAATAATCTTCCACAGTAACACCCAAGGATCATTAAAGCTCTGCTAAAACAGGTTGAGATTAAGTATCTTGCTTCATTACTAAATACAACAAATTTGACATTAAAATAGTTTTAAAACAAGATAAACAAACCACTAGTTAACTTGGGGGCAGCTGTCAGCCGTAGTTAGGGGCAGCATCAGCATCAGCGATACTCTGCTCTGTGCATATCCTTGAGCCCATGGACAGAGCTAGGATTCTAAAAAGCGGGGTGCAGATGGTGTGGTGCATCGTCACATATAACACAACATGCATTTTTCTCTCAGGAAAAAGAAACTGAAAGCTTCACTAATAAGTTATGGGCCTAGAGCTATACTATTCAACTTGAGATTGAAACAAAACAAAACCAACCAAACAAAAAACCCTTTATTGGAATGTGTATTCACTTGCTATATCATTTACAAAAACACAACAAACAAGGGAAAAAAATAATCAAAAGATGTTGTTTCATTAGTCCTGTCATTATAGTTAAATTTAGGTTTCTCAGATTCAGAAAACACTATCTTGCTTTCTTGAGCATCTTGACAGTGCTTCATTGAAAGTTATCTCCACACCTGAGCTAACATTTACCAGAGTGAATGTTTCCAGCTACAGTTAAAAACAGTCAGCTGAGCTGTACAATGGAAGCTATGTTACCAGGAACAGCTACTAGGCAGCAGAATCACAGAAGAAAAAGATAATTTGGGTAGTGAAACAGTTAAAGACCATTTAAGGGGGTGGTTAACACATATGGAATGAAGAGTCTGGAAGGTAGGTGATAGGAGCCAGGTAGTCAAGTGACTCCTTCAGCCCTGACTAGAAATACTGCTGCCACTGCCAGGCAGGTGACCTTAAACTGTGGGTGGAACATAGGTGTGCCAATTCTGACTCGATCTATTTCAGGAGAATTTTTTCCAACATGACATAATGTCATTAATTGTACTGTTCACAATATCCATCTCCTGGATTGCTTTCAATGCCAATTCTGGTAGACTCCTGGCCAATCCAGGAGGGGTGTCAACCCTAGTGAAACAGGGCTCAAGGGGGAGGGGTGGGTGCAAAAGCGCACCAGTGCACCTCCCTGGATCCACCCCCACTCGTGCTGCACCTGCGGAAGTGAGCTCCAGCTGGCATGAACCATCTCTGTTGGAGCTAGTTTACTAGAGCATTTCTCAACCCATGGGTCACCACCCAAAAGTAGGTTGCAAGAACATATGAAAGGGTCACGGATAAACATTAAAAACAGATTAAGTATCCAGCTTGTAGCCCTGTTGGTCTAGAGGCAAAAGGAAACAAAACTCATGGCATCTTTTATTATACCTGCTAGATATTTGCAAAAAAAAAAAAAAAAATTTCTTTGTTCAGACGTGGATCACCACAACTTTAAAAGTGGTTTTGCCTTGAAAGGAGAAAAAGGTGAGGGCCTGTGGCTTTTTCCTTGCAGACTGGCACAGATCCATGGCCCACACACCCATCCCCAGCCCCCGCACGCTGGTGGGCTGGGGCCTGAGGGGCACTGGGTCTGGACCGGCCATCCATGTTTACAAATGGTACAAAAATTTAAAGAACCACTGGGCTATGCAGTGTAAATCTCCCCTGCCTTGGGCTCATGGCTGAGCCAAGCCCTAGTGTAGACTTGACTCCAAGCCTGGATCTACTGTCTCCACTCCGGGAGAAGCACGTGGAAACGCTCCTGCATGACCCACTGGGTAACACGCAACTGTCCTGGGTTAACAGCGGACTCGGGGAGGCTGCCTACGAGCCCTCCAGGGCGTCCAGGCTCCTGCCTGTGGAGGCCTGCGCTGGCAGGATCAAAGCCCTCAGTCCCGGCAGCCCGCCTGCCGCGCCGCGCCGCTCTCCCTCGGCAGCGCATGCGCGAAGCTCTACCCTCTGCACCGGCAGCACTGGCTCCCTGGCAAACTACAGCTCCCGGCATGCACTACAGAGCCCCGGCCTGGAGCTGCCCGGCTTGCGGCAACAGCAGTGCATGTTGGGAATCGTATTTCCTGACGCCTAGACAAACGCCGCAGCACGGTTCCTCCGACCCTCTCCACCTAGACCCCTCCGTGGGCAGGTCAACTTGCCTGCCTCCTATCCAATCCAAGGCAAGCCGGTCTCTGAGGACCTCGCCTCGCGCCAATCAGCACTCTGCTTTCTCAGGACAGTCTTGAAAGAAAGCCTGACTATAAATCCGTCAATAAAGTGAAGCCCAGCTTGTGCGCGCGGGCAGAACTCATGGCTGGGTTTTGGTTTTAATTACGTTACTTTTCCTCAAGGCCGGGATTTTCCGATTCAGGATTTTGCTCATAAACTGAGGGGGAAAACACAGGCGCGGTGCCAGGCGCCGCGCGGTCGTTGCTAGGGGGGGGTTAAAGGAGCGAGCCAATGGTCACCGGGGGGAGGGGTGAGCGTTCCGTCGCGCAGGCGCCTTGTGCCCTCACGGGGAGGGGGCGGGTCGGGTAGTGACGTGTATTCTTCCAGCTCAGCGCGCGAGGGCCG
>NW_017728993.1:68107899-68116838 GCF_001723915.1 Gavialis gangeticus
GGCTTGGTAAGGGGCGCGTGCCGGCGGCGGAAGCGGAGCGAGCGGCCTCTCCCTCCCTCCCTCCCTCCGTGCGGGGACCCGACCCCCCGGGCGGCAGCCGGGAGGATGCGCTGCCGCCTCCCGGTCGGGGCAGGCAGAAGGGGGAGACGATGAGGAGGCCGCCCCGCCGGCTCCTGGCCCTGGGCTCCTGCCTCGTCTTCTGCCTCCTGCTGTGGTGAGTGCGGGCGGGCGCGCCGCGCCGTGCCGGGCTGGGCCTGCCCTGGGAGCGGGGCCGCCGAGATGGGCTCCCCGAGGCGAGTAGGATCCTTCCCCTCCACTGGGAGAGCCCGGGCGGCCGCGTCTCGCTACCTCCTGTGGGCGCCCGCCTGGGGCAGGGCTTGAAATGTGCTCCGTTCTTGGCCGGGGGGGTGGGGGTGACCCCATGATGCTCCTAATAAACCCCGGCTTATGATTGCCACATCTTACAGGGGTGTTCTTGTCTCTTATAGGGGGCTCAGCCTCCCTGTAACTTGAAACCTGCTGGGAAGGGTCTGGCTTCTCCTCTGTGCCCCACCGTGGTAGTGGCGGGGGGCGCTTTGACAAGGCAAATGATCCATGGGGGCAGCTTGCAGTGCCTTCTTCTGCACAGAGCAAGTGGCATCTTTAGCCAGGATCCTCCATGGGGCCCAGGCTGCATCTATTGCACAGCTTCTCTGCTTGTTTCCAGCACCCAACTTTTCTCCATCCCTCTGAGTTGTCACCTCTGTCCAGGGTCCCTTTTGCCCCCCTGGATTGTGGGGATGGCTTTCACAGGCTTTACTGGCACCCACCCCTCTTCTGCGTGTGCTTCCTGCAGCCTTGGTTATCAGCAGCTGAAGTTGCCCTGTCCTGTTTCAGTTGTCGCTTCCTTTTTCCATTGTGTCTCAATACTAAGCTCACCTTTAATGTTTAAGGAGGTGCACAGGACAGCCTGCCTGCTGACCTACATCTCAGTTGTCTTGTGTTGGTTCCTGCTCCCTTGGCTCCAGCAGCAATGCTGGCTGCTGTCTCCCCTCTGCAGCCTTGTGTTTGCTCCAGACGGGCTCCCTCAGTTCATCCCAGTGATATCATTAGAAGCCTTGAACATGACAGAAGCTAGCAACTTTTGGGGCAGTAGTACCATGGTACTGACGGTGCTGTAAGCATTGCTCCTTTAGTACAGTCTCAGCAGTGTTGTGATATTATCACCCCTGAAATAGATTAGTTCCTGTCATTTCTCAAGGCTTATAACAGCAGTCAGGAAATGGGCTGTTTGAAGGTTTGAAAATTCCAGTTTCAAGCCAGATAATACCACTGCACTATGTATTTAATGAGCATTACATTTGGATTAGTGGATGCTCCAGGTAAGTGCATGGCCTTTGTTCAGTCCTGACATTATGCACCTAAGCAGAGTATACTTGGGATCAAAATGGTCTTGATGCTGCAGATAGAAGTGAATAATGTGGGCAGATACAATAAGCCAAGAGCTTCACCAAAAGTTACGCGTATGGAAGATGGTAAATTCCATAATGCCTCGTAACGTGGATATTAAGGGAAAGGAGATTAGCAGGGGAGAGAACTTGGAGAAGGACTATTTCCCTGGATTTCTTTTGCATCTTATAAATAATAGCAAGGCTTACCTTAAATCACTTCTCTCTCACTTCTTACCAGGTTGCCAGAAGAGGTATACTAGTACTCCCAAAATATATACAGATTGCATGGAAACTTCTTGCTGTAGTGATCATCTTTTATGCATATTGTTGTCAGCTAATCACAACTTCCTTATTGTCGTTCTGATTTCTTAAACTTTTGCCAGTAACTTTTATTTTTCTTTTCCTTTAAAATCCCCTGGGGCTTTTCTGGTTATTTTTTGTGAAAGGTGCTGTTTCTATGTTGGACTGTTTTCAAAATTCTGGAATCGGTGAGATTTCACTTTTATTAATACAGCTGCCAGGTTATTCTCATTTTAAACACACAACAAAAATTCTGTGTACCATGGTCTCTTATAATAAAGTTGAGCAAGTTCCTTCTTGCCTTTTTAGTTATGAACAGTTGTAGTGTTACACTTTTTAATTTTTTTAAAATAAATATAAATGTAAAATATAGCTTACTGAATTGCTATGGCTTCTCTGTTTCAATTAACACCACACAGTTGCGCTCATGGAATTCCATTAGTGGCACTTTGTTTCATTATAGGGGTTTCTTAAGAAGCCAATAATATTGGGGCTGATGTTCATAACTTTACAGGAAAACACATGGACAAACTACTGAAATCTTGAAATGTGCTTGGTACAAATCTTGTCTTGTCTCTCCAGGTTTAGGGGGCTCATGTTTAAACTTTGAGTTATTACTTGTTGCAGAGCCTGAAAAGTTGGTGACCTGTATTTTGTTCAGTAGGTCAAAATATCATGGAAGTGTGGCTTATTTTTTTCCAAAAGATTTTTCCTTCCTGTCCTAAGGGAAAATTCTTTTATTCAGTAAAGGTAGAATTTATTTCTTTCCTTAACATATTTGTGGCGACTTTGGTCTGAGGGCTTTTTTTGTTGCAGGAACCAGGGGTCTTTAAGAATGAATCTGCAAAAGCTGACAGGAACTTCTTATTTTGTTTTTGAAATAGGATGTTATCAGTTGAAAAAGGTAAATAAGAATGAAGATTCCCTCTTCCCTGCCCCCTTCAACCCCAGTTGCAACAGGATATTGAAAAGCCTGAATTCTGGGGGAAATTAGTATATTATTACAACTGCTCAATAAATCTTGCTGGGGAAAAACTTGCTTTGTGCCAAACATTAGAGAAATGTATGTCAAACAATTTTCCTAATCAGGATTGGAGATAGCGCTATGGTATCTGTTAACTTCAGCAAGAACAACACACCTCCTCTTTTTTTTTTTTTTTTTTTACTGTCCTAGCTTGAACCAGTGGATTTATATCTATATGTAGTAAGGGATGTGTGCAACTCACTTAAAAAAAAATTTAAAATTAAAATCTTTGTGAATTATAGTCAATGGTATTAGTTAGGGACTAGTAGAGACTAAAACCTGTCTGAAATGTGACAACACAGCTTTTTCAGTCTTTCAGTAAATCTGTCATACCATTTCTAACTTGTCTGATGAAAATTTATATGACAGTGTTTCTCAAAGTTTTTTAGGCTCCAGGCACCGCTAGATTGGCTAGAGGCACCCCTCGGGAAAATGTCGGCTCTTAATTCTCACTCACATTTTTTGATCACAGAAAAATAATAGAACAATTCTTCTGTTGCAAGAAACCTGGGAAGACCATAAAATGTCTTGAGTGTTTTAATGCTGTGTTTCCTATTTGAAATCTCTGGGTTTATCTTGTGAACCATGTGCATGCTAACATTGCGTGGCACCTGGTAGCGCTCTTAAAAGGATCGTGAGGCACTCCAGAGTGCTTTGGTGCCCAGGCCTTGAAGCATTGCTATATGCTGTAATCAAACTGTGCCACAGGTACTTAAAGGACAAGAAATTGACTAGGGTTGTTAGAGAGTTTAGTGGTTAATATAATATAAGCTAACTAATGAGGGGATAAGATGTACTACAGTGTATATATAAGCATGTACCTATGAGAGTTGAGGGGGCAGGGGGAGATGCTGGGAACACATTTACCTTGGTATTTCTACTTGTTTTCTTCTCTAGCATTTAAGAACTACTCAGCTGAGAACTAACCTTGTATTTGTGATCCTTCTCCAAATACTTCTTGGTAAGGATATTTTTATCACTTGGATGCAGGCATTTCAAAAGCAAAGGGCAATGAAGCCTTGGTTTCAGTTATCTGTGGACTGACTAAAACAGCAGTTTTTAAATTTTGTTTTAATTGGGAGGTGGGGGCACTCTTTAAAAACCGTAATATGGAAATGCATCTCCACAGATCTGCACAAAGCTTTAAGGTAAATTGTATGCAGTAGTTGGAGACATCTGTCTTTCTAAAAATGGAGTTAAAAAATAGTTTCAGCCAATAAAAGAATGTTTTTAGCTGGCTTTCGCAAACTCATTTTGATTGGTTTCCTTGTCCCATCAACAGTCAAGGACAGTATGAACAAATTAATACTTTACTGTTTATATTAAAAAAAAAAATGTTGATATGCATCAGAGTTATGCTTGCCAGAAAAGCATAATCTTCATGTAATCTTTGGGGGAGTTTGAAGGGTTGCTTTGGAAGATGCATTTTGTCTACCCTTATGGGCATGTCCTCAGTGAGTGGAAACATGCTTTCTCTGGGGACAACAAGCAGCAGCACTTATTTGTGCCTCTGCTGCCAGTTGTCCCCAGGGAATGCTCCTGCATGCATGCTTTGGTGCATGGCAAGTTGGCCCGGGTGCGATAGGGGAGGCTGGAGCCAACGCTTGGGCTGGCCCCAGCAGCACCTAAGGGCGGGCCCCCCTAGGGCTCCAGCAGTGCCAGTCTGGGTGCATAGAACTTGGTTGGCAGCTGGAGCGTGGCTCTGGCCAGCAAGTCTCTGGTTTCAGGTGGCATGCTCTGCCACCATGTGCACCACCCTGCTTTGTTCTGAGGCAGGTTTTTTTGACACTGGGATCTCCGTGTCAAAAAACCTGCAGTGCTGCAAGCTAGCAGCAAATGCTGTCATTGTGTAGCATGTGCAGTCTGTGGCACTGCAAACTGCATGTGTGCGCTCATCTGGATGCGCCCTCGGTATATTAAATGCATCATAGTAGATCTTGAGCCTTAACAGTTTGCCTATTTGTAGAGCCTTTAAAATTATGTGAATTGCTTTGGGTGTAAGTGATATACAGCTGCTCATTTTAAAGCTAACTTTGATAGCTGTTTAGTAAGTAATGTAAATCGCATAAATTTTTTTTTGGTAGGGGTGCACCAATAAAGATTTTTGGG
This sequence comes from Gavialis gangeticus, assembly GCF_001723915.1. Lineage (NCBI taxonomy): Eukaryota > Metazoa > Chordata > Crocodylia > Gavialidae > Gavialis > Gavialis gangeticus. Next base: position 68,112,763 of record NW_017728993.1, read on the forward strand.
CCAATTTTATTAACCAGCCATGTTGGCCAGTACCAATCTGATAGCCAGTACGAAGCCCAGCAGCTTGGAGAACAGTGTCCGGTGGATAAGTCTGGGGGGGACAAAGAGAACAGGCCCCTATGGTGAGGGAGGGAATGGGGCAGAGGCAGGTGCTGCCTAGCCAGGATGGGGCATGGGACATAGCTGTGGACAGCCTGCCTCTGCCCTATGCACAAACCTGGGGTTGTGCACAGCGGTAGGGAATCTCTGCCCCAGCCCCACCCCCCCACCCCCAACATGGGGGCCTCAATTTACTAGCCGGACTCTGCTCCCTAAACTGCTGGGCTGCCTTCCTGGCCACGTGCATGCTACAGCTGTGCTCATGCATATGGCGTTTATCAGTGACATTATCGGCTACACTGGCCAAAAAAAGCCGATTGCCGATAACGTCAATTTTCCTTTTATTTGTGCTGATCCAATATTAGACGGTTATATTGGTGCACCTCTAGTTTTCTGACATTAAATTGATAAGTGAAATTGACTGCTTTAAGGCTCTTGCTTCATAGGTCAGTTCTCACTTTATAAATCCCTACAAAGTTGGCACTGCTGTTTTTTAGAAGTGGGTAAAAGGAGTGTGAATATTGAGTGTTTGCCCATATCAAAAGTTTTGCTTTGGTATAGCTATATTGGTAAAGACACCCTATTCTAGGTATGCTGCAAATCCCCATTTAAATTACAAGTGAAGGCTCTTTTTTCTGCTGCAGCATATCTGCATGTATCTGTGCTGGGACTTAAAACAGATGTAGCTACAATGGCTAGGAAATCCCTGATGTGCACAAGCCCTAAAAAACTTTTTCAGTCATACATCAGTATTGGTGACACAGTGAAGCATAGAATTACAGGTGTGCAGACTCGGTCCTGGAGGATTAATTACATGAAAATTTGTAATGAGTCATAATTTTAAACGCTTTCCTCCTGGGTTTCTTGTTTCTGTTTTTGTTTGTTTGTTTTTTTGTTTTACTAACAGTTCATGGAAGGTTACATGGAGCTGTAAGTCTGCTAGTTTATTACAAGCTTTTGTAACTGAAATAACCTAAAAATATTGTAAAACTTGGTATTCTAAATGTAAACTTTTTTCTATGACTGCCAGACAGAAGTCCCAAGGTCATTCTAGCAAAGATGCTATACTGTGTCATATTACTTCAGTGTTGCTACATTTGTCCTGCACATCATCTCACTTTCCATGGCTGGAATCAGACTCTAGACAGACTAATTAGAGACGTCTCCATTGCCTTGCTGTCTTTGACCTAAGAAAACCAGTTCTGATGGTGAAGGAAGCCCATCCCAGTCACTGACACTTGGGGATAATTTTGACTTAACTGTGGACAAGACAGAGAGGTTTGCCACTTGCTTTCGGGGAACCTCTCTTCCAGCAGTCTATTTGTTACTTGTTCTTTCCCTGCCCCTGTCTCCAGTAATGTTCCAGTGTCCTCATGTGGGAATGTTTCTGCTGTGGGGTTCAGTGAACTATTTTATATTAGTCATTGGCTTTAATGCTGTTTAGTGTGAACTAGGCTCTGAGTGTGCCTGCTAAATCAAGCTCCTGTGTGCGTTCAGGTAGTGTTTAAGATGCACTGAGTCTCGGATCTAAATGGTAGTGGTGCACCTTGGTAGGAGCCAGGTGGCTAGTAGCTCAGACAAGGACATTTCCGCATGCACGCAGAATCTAAGTTTTTAAGCACCAGAGGAACTAACCAATCCAAACTTAGTTACTAAATCAGTGATTCTCAGTCAGGAGGCCATAGCACCCTGGAGTTTCCCTGAGATCCTTTTAAGGGTGCCCCTTGGTGCTATGTAATGCTAGCACTGTTAGATGTGCAAACCTGGTTCACAAAATAAGCCCTGAGATTTCAGGTAGAAATCTATGGTGTTGGAGACATTCTGACTTATGCTGGTTTTTCTGGGATCTTTGCAGCAGAAAAACACTACTTTTAACTTCAGAAAAATAATATAGCCAACTGAAAACCAAGATAGCACTTTCTGAGAGACCCCCTTGAATCTAAAGGTTGAGAACCACTTCACTAAATGAATATAGGTACCTAGTGTATTTTGGGACTGCTGACATATGGGGGGGGTGTTGTATGTAGCTGGAATAGCTATGTTGGCTTATGTTATAGAGGAATGGTGCTTCATAATTAAAACCTGACTATACTCTTAATAGTAAACTCCTTTTTATTTTATTAATATTTAGTCTGACAGCTTGTCTGTTTAGTCCTCAGTTATTTTCTTTTAACTTTCCAAGTGAATTGGACAAGCAGGTACTGAAATACTGAACTAAAAAATACTTGAAGATTGTTCAAGTACTTTCATGTCACTTCAAAAAGGGCTTGTCCTAGAAACTTCAGGTTTGTTCAAGGTGTCTGAGAGAATCCTGTTTAGTCACCCAGTTGTGGTACTTATTGCCATTGCTTTAGGTTGCAGAGCAACACGCTTCAGCCTTTGGTACTATGCTCTCATCTTTAGCATTATTACAGGTGGTCCTGTAAATACCTCTTAATTCTCTAAGTTGTTTGCCTTGCCGACTTTAATCTTTCCCTTCCCTGTTTCTCTTTTGTGCTCCCCCCCTTCAGCTTGAAGTAATTTCAAGTGAAACAAATGTATTTGGATTAGTTTTCAGTCTTAATTTTAAAGATTTATTTCTTCTTTCTCTTGGTAAAGAGTTGTTGCTTTTGAAGTAGGGGAAGATTTCATAACCCTCATATTACATTAAAAATGTCATATTCTTGTTCTTGAAAATGTTGTGTCCTGTTCCTGCCACCCTCCCCCCTGCTTGTAAGTGGCGTTTGAAGAATGCTGGCTAGAATACATACTAGCTTTAATGCAAAGGATTCTAGAACCTAAAATTGGTGAAAATATTCCCACAATATTAAAACTACAGTGAAATATTAGTACAAGAAGTAGAAACACAGTGGTAAAGGCAACAGCATAGTCAGTATTCATTTTCCAACTTAAAGTTCAGGTGCTGGAGGTGGGCAGTCAACAGCAGTAGTAAAAACTATCAAGTATCTGGGATGGTGATGATGAAGTACCACATTTTTAACTGAAAGGTCCTTCAAACTATTCTGAATCAGCTTACAATGCTTGAAAAAGGGATCTCTTTAACTTGCAAAATTGTTACACTTGTTGGCCTGGGAAAAAAACATTGCATAGGTCACAAGGCTGATTTATATATTTATTTATTTATTTATTTTTCTCTCTCTGTTTATAAACCTGTTTTATATAAAGTGGCTGGGTGCCATTTATATAGCACATCTTTTTTCACAGTCAGTTCCCATTTAGCATAGACTTAATCCTAGCATTTTGAGACTACCGCACTCCAGTATTGGCATAAATAGCCTATTTCTGCTTCCTTCATGGATAGCATTAAAAATAGTAGCTGTTGGATTATTTCAGAGCCCTGTCCTAGAATGGGTCACTATATTAGGGCCCCATCTAATATAGGACTCTTTATACATGGGGAAATTACTGGGTAATAAGCTAGGATGCGAGGGTTTTTTCAGTACGCTAGCTGCTATTTTAGCATGCAGCAAATGGTGTGTCTGCATGGGGAGCTAGTATGTAGTAGTTAATGCTCTGTAAATTAAAGTTCTATCTTACTTTATACATGTGTAGACAAGTCCACACAACTGTAAATGTTCTGCTGACCCACCTATAGTGTGAATGAACTTCAAAAACCAAAATACCCCTTTATTTACTAGATCTCAAGAGATTTTGAAAATGGTGTTAAGTTATGCTTTGTCTGCATGTAATGGCAAAAATGTTTGATGAAACTTATGTTTGCAAGTCCCTAATGTAATGGAGGGGTGCATTTGGTAGTAGTGTTGGTCTGAGACAAAAATAAATCTAGAAATCTTGTTTCAGAAAATATCTTTTATTAGATGACCAAGAAAATTGCATGAGAGTATCTTTGTGAGTTGTTCTCAGTGGCTCTTTGTTAATATGTTGGAGAGAATCCACGCTTTATTACCTTCCTGTATTCCTGAGTCAGTATGAGCCTCTGTAGGGTTTTGTATTTTTTTTTTGGGGGGGGGGGGGGG
>NW_017728993.1:68117020-68119084 GCF_001723915.1 Gavialis gangeticus
GGGGGGGGGGGGGGGCATTTTTTCCGTAGCCAGATTTATTCTATATCTATGTATTTAATGTTGTATGACTTGAACAGCTGGGGTCCCCTCTCTATGCTTTCAGTTTTTACTATCATACTATTACCTCAGGAATAACTAGACTAGAGTTTGTGCGCCTTACGTCAGACACCTTAAAATTACCAGATTTTCAGTGTGCCAAGGAAGGCACTACATCTTAACTTGCCTATCATAGGTATCTAAGGTGGGGCACCCAGGTGCTCTTTGACAATAAATACAAGCTCAGAGCTTTAGCATTAGGTCACAACAGTTTGTTTGGGTATAGTCCAATTGAGGAAGTATTTTCACATGATACATAGTTACAGTGCCTTAAATTTAGCTGCTACACCCTTAGCTGCCATGTTAAGCAGTGACAAGACTAGATATTGGCAACAATGTGCCAAATGAATCCTGGTAGGAATTTTCTAATTGCTGCATACTCTGCTTTGTTTTCATGTATTTTCCCATGCTAACTTATCTATCTACTAAAGGAGGGGAAAAGTAGAAAAAGTATTTACAATGTGTTGTAAGGCTGTGTAAGAAATTTTACATCCCAAGTTATCATAGTTACCTTAAAATTTCACCTGCATTACTGTGCAGACACAGCACATACTGTTCCTGCTTAAAATTCCAGTTTTGGGAACATATCCAAGAATTCTTGTTTCCAGTATGATGAATTCTAGAAAACAAGTTTTAAAATGCCCAGAGCTGAGTACAAAAAGAAAATTCTAGTTAGTAGTGAATTCATAGGCAAAGTTTTCTATTGTAACCTGTTTTTTTCAGTGTTTAAAGTTAAGCAATAAAAATATTGGTCTGTTCTCAAAATGAGCAATGAAGAGGTATGTCATGGTAAGAAATGGAAGGCTTGTACTATAGCATTCTGACTTTTTTTTTCTTTTCCCCGCAGCATTCTTGCTCCTACTAGTTCTGTGTAGTCTGTGGTCCTGCCCTGAAGGAAATGCTTAATGAAAATAATTTTTGTCTTGTTGTATCCTGCTGTACAATAATTACTGTCTTCTAAATCGGTCAAATTTTGTTCTAGTTGGGTGATCTTCAAAACTTCTTTTTTTATGGTATGGTGGGCACAAAGTACCAAAAAACATGTCTGAGAATAACTGCGGGCACCTACCCTGGAGATCTTCGAAAGGAGCCTGGACATGCACCTTGCTGGGGTTATTTGACCCCAGCAGTCTTTCCTGCCCAGAGCAGGCAGGCTGGACCTGATGAGGTCCCTTCCAGCCCTAAACTTCTGTGCATCTGTAAAAAGTTATTCAATGATATGGGAAATTAATGGTGAAAGGGGAACTGTCATTTATCATTTATCTGGCACTTTGTGTTTGAACAAGTTAATACATCACAGATAGATACCAAAATACATTGGTACAAAAGCCCTTTACAAGGAAAACCTTTGGTTTTCTTTGTGAGGAAGATTAGAGCCCTCTAATATAATATGGCAGATGTCTTGGTGGTACTTGTCAGGGATGTTAGTGTCCTCTAATACTGATTTTTTTTCTGGCTAGCTTTTAATTTTGGATAATAGTCTTCTGGACCAAAACCAGATAGTTTTGTTTTTTGTTTTTCTTCATTAATTCCTTCTCATCTTTTTAGTAATTCTGAAATAATGTAAGACTTGTCAACTTGCTTAGATGGAATCTACATCACAACTTAAGCTGTTTAAGATGTTATGCATGCAAAATCCAATGTGGCTCTGCTGTGGATGCCAAGCTATCAGTGGAACATGGCTAAATCACATAGTACAGCATGTGTTGTTCAGAAGTGGCAAACATATTGCAGTCCTTTATTGAAAGAGTAGCACATGCCTATCCCATAAATAATAAAGTATATGTGATGTAGAAATGGGCTTGCTGTCCATAGTCAGAATTTTTTTTTCTTGTTAACTTTGGCTTTTTTCATGCTTTCTCAAAGTTGAATGTAAATAAAAAAATAGGCCAATAGAAATCCAGGCAGTGTCCTACTTAGTACCACTGTTTGTTTTTTTGGGTGGCTGTTTTTTTTTGGGGGGGGGGG
>NW_017728993.1:68124084-68126150 GCF_001723915.1 Gavialis gangeticus
GGGGGGGGGGGGGGGGGGGGGGCTGGTCAGATTTAAGTAACTTTCATTGCCATTGAAACCTCAATAGCAAGACTAGAAATTTTTTTTTATAAAGTCATGGAAAATTGCAGATAATGTGTGTGGTTTTTTGTTTTTTAATGGAACAATTGATTACCTATATGGACACTATACTTTTTTTCCTTTTTATAGAACAAGAACAGGGAATAGCAAATACAAAAAAAGCTTTAATGTTGACTTTGGAGCCTGAAGATTCAGTTTCTGTCCAGATAGTATTAAACATGTGTTTCTACACTGTTTAACAAGCATCTCAAAATAGATATTTTTGCCATGGTAACAAGGTATAACGACTTACCTCTCTTAGTTTCTATGCTTCAGTGCATATAAAAGATAGTGTATTATGTCTCTGCCCTGAGGCAATGGAAGTACTGGCATTTGTGCTCGGGAGCTAAAATGGGTTGGCTATTTCTTGAAGACTGGTAGAGCAAATGCTATTTTACCCTTCTGCTTTGCTTCTTCTATTTATTATGTCCCAAAAGACTGACAGACTTGGTGCATCGTTATACAGTACTGTAGCTGTAACTTTGTCATTCAAATCTGTTTAACATGCAGAAATGGAAATGGAGTAGGAAATAATGTGGAAAGAAAAATGAAATCCACAGTGGGATGAAGAACAATGCATCTTTGACAGGAAATGCTGTTTGCTTTATTTTAATTTTAAATAAGTTTTGATAGATAGTACCAGTGTTAGTTGAAAGAAGCTAAATCTTGGTGTGAAGGGTATACATTTTGAAATCTTATGCATAATTTTTCCATCTAAATGTAACTTTATACAAATTGCAAGAATAGAGTAGGTATAGGTAACTAAGGTGCTTCATTCAGCAAACAAAACTTGAAAATTTGAATAAACACCATAATTCAGCATAATGTCTTGGGTTTTCTTTTAATCAAAATAAGTCAGTTATACAAGGTACTATGAAAGAACTTGCATTAGAAAAATGCAGATACAAAACAAGATTTTGAATTGCTTTTGACTTTAAATAATTGCGTACGGTTAGGAAGCATACTTTACTTGACCTTCTCTTGAATAAATGCTTATCATAAATAGAATTTTGTAGAGTAATGGAACAAGTGTGCTCAACAGAACTAAGATGAGGACTTCTTCCTGTCCCTCCCCCTTGCAGAACAGCAGCTGTCCTAGTAGAAAACTATTACATACCTTGCTGGGTAGTAGCAGAGAGTTGCTGGTCACTTGCACTCTCTCACCATTTACTTGTCCAAAAGGAGAATCTCTATAACCATATGTTACAAACAGTAAAAGAACTGAAATGCAGAAGCTACAGGTCATTGCATATAGCAGTTCCGAGCAATTGCTTGGAACACATACACTCAGAGTAACTGGTGTGGGGAGGAGGATCGAGGCCGAGTCAGGCAGCAGCCCTCGGCACCCACTTTGGGGTTAGGGAAGTTTACAAAAACTGCAGCTGCCTGAGGGGGCAGTACAGCAGCCAGTGCTGCTTCAGCTGTGGAACTGCCATGCTATGCCTTTTAAATTATACTATTTTTAGGACACTTCTGGGAATAATTTTAAGAAAGGTGATGTTTTAATTCTGTAGCCTATGGTCAGTATTACATTGAAAAGAATAGATTGTAATTGTACTAAACTTTTCTACATTTAGACCAGGGCAGGCAGTTATTTCAGGCAGAGGGCTACTTACTGAGTTTTGGCAAGCCATCAAGAGCCACATGATGGGTGGCCAGGGGCAGATGAATATTAATTTTCTAATTTTTTTTGTAGGGGCCCTGTGGGCCAGATAGAATGGCCTGGTGGGCCACATCTGGCCCATGGGCCACATTTTGCCTGCCCCCGATTTTAGACTGTATTGCAAAGTACAAAACAAACAAACTACTTGAAGCTTGTTCTGATGCTTATGCATTTATGCACTCTGTTTTGTTTTTTCTTCTCACTAAAACTCAAACCATAATTTGTTTCAATAAGTTCAAAAAGACTTTTTTTTTTTTTACATGTAACCAGGGCTTTACCCGTGTATCAGAATATCTTAATTTAT
>NW_017728993.1:68131150-68132685 GCF_001723915.1 Gavialis gangeticus
TTTTTTTTTTTTACATGTAACCAGGGCTTTACCCGTGTATCAGAATATCTTAATTTATAGACGGGGAGTTGTGTTATTTTTAAGTTGGACAGAAGGCAAGGCATGGTGGCACCTTAGAGACCACAGAGGCGTAGGCTTTCATGGATGACAGGCTACTTAATTGGATACTGTGATGGTAGCATAGTACTTGACAAAGTAGCATGTCACCTAAGAAAGCTTATGCCATTCTGAATGCGGTAGTCTCCAAGGTACCATCCTGCTCTGCCTTCTATCTTTCTTTTATAGAAAGAAGGAAAAAACCCTTCTTGCTTGAACAACTAAAACATCCAGGTATTTTATACTAAAGTGACTTTCTGCTTACAATTATATCAGTGAAGCAGATGATGTGTGCTATCTTTCTGATTAAACCCAAGCTACTGTGGACACTACTCAACATTTGGGTATGGAATTTAATGCTGTGTAGGCCATAGCTATCCATAAGAAATCCACAAGCATTCTGAAATAAAGCATTATTATTTTTTCTAAAAAGGGGTGTAGTATCATAGTGGAGAGTTCATGGAAGATCTGTGCTCAAATAAAATATTAGGTTGTATAGGGACAAGATGAAAAAGAACAAAGAATGTCATTCTGTAACTTACTTGTTCACCTTTTTACGTGGTATATTGCATTCAGTACTACTCAGTTCATCCTATAGCAGAGTTGGGGATTCGGGGATGATCATGAATCTAGAACTCAAGAGTAAAGTAAATGGGATTAGTTATTTCAAGGAACAAATTATAGCAAGCTAAGAAGTGGTGTGTAGGGAGGGGGGAAGCAGAGGTGGAAGAACTTGCCATATCAGTTGACCACAGTGTTTTTGCTCTTTCCCAGTGGTAAAGCTATAAATGGATGTCTCATCTACCCAGGATTGATTGTCTTGGGACTTGACCTGGATCAAAACAGGGGCAGCATAATCATGTCACCTAAGCTGCATTGCTGCTTCTTTGCGAGTAGGTAGCCAGCAAGAGCATACAGCTAAACTGGCTTGTCCTGGGAATGAACTGCAGTGACCATACAGATGCACAACAGGATATCCGCGCTATGGTGCTAGTACATTTTATGCAATGTACTTCAGAGGGACTTAAGGCAGGATAATGGACATGAATGTCTGCCCGATCTGGGGACAAAAGGCTTTCTTCTTGGACAAATGCAACATTTGTTTGTGTCATGCCAAGGTAGCTTGACAGTTTTTTGGGGTTTTCTATGGTCTTGTCCCAGTTAGTGTTTACTTAATGTCGAGTAAATGTGGACACACAACTAGAAAGCCAGCTTGCTTATTTCTTGGCAAGAATTAGGAAATGTTTAGCCTCCTGTAAATTGTTCTGCCTATGACACTGCCCAGGACAAATTCTAGGGAATGAAATTTTGAGTTCTGTGAAAAATGCTTATGCAACTTCCTTTTAATTGGACAAAGTAACAGCATTTGCTGGTGTGGGCAAATGTGGCAGTCCTTCCACTGTGCATCACATGTAGGGTTTGACGCACCCCCCCCCCCC
>NW_017728993.1:68132753-68133167 GCF_001723915.1 Gavialis gangeticus
CCCCCCCCCCCCCGGCCTTTTGTTTATCACTGCTGCTTAAACTGCTACTGAGGAGAAGGCTGGCTTGCTGGATCCTAGTTGGACTCAGTTTTCCAATCACACACACAGCTGCATGGTAGCTTCCACAGATTCCTAGTACAGTGTTTCTTGTTGCCTTGGCAAAGGTTGAGACTGGCCTTAGAATGTCTTCATTTGGTTTATGGCCAAACTTCACTCAAAGTACAAGTGAACGGAGAAGAGCAATTTATATCCCAGCAAAAAGCCAGACCATTTCATGGGCCAGAGAAATGAGCTTCTCAGTCCTTTGCCTGAAGAAGGGTATTTGGATCTGAAAACTTGCAAAAGAGAGAACTGTTTTGTTTTTTTTTGTTTTGTTTTTTGTTGGGTTTTTTTTTTTTTTTTTTTTTTTTTTTT
>NW_017728993.1:68138167-68138831 GCF_001723915.1 Gavialis gangeticus
TTTGGCTACTATTTAGTTGGTCTAATAAAAGATATTGCCTCTGGCCCAAGAGCTTTGTTTATCTCTCTTGGACCAACACGGCTATAACATATCTGTAGTCCAAGAGCATTCACTCTTCTGCATAAAGAAGGCTTGGTTCCAATGATGAGCCGAGGTCTTCTGAGATGAGACTGAGAGTCTTTCTTCATAGCAGAAAAGCATTCTTTCCTTCCCTATTTCATTCATCAACTTAGCAGCAATAATAGGACTTAATAAATTCTTATCACTCATTTATTTTCTCTGATGTGGTATTTGCTGAGTGTAGACATATACAAGGAATATGGGTCAATTGTTCTTGGAATTCCAAAGTGGCAAATGTGGAATTCAAAGACTTTATGTAGAAAAAATATAATCTGATTATATTGAGACTAGAAGCTGAGCAAAATTCAAAGGTGGATTGCATATCCAGGCTGGCCTGAGGGCAAAGAAAAAAGCATACTGGCGGTGGAAGCAGGGACAAAGGAAGAGTACACCTCCCTGACCCAAGCTTGTAGGGATTTGGTAAGGAAGGCTAAAGCAGCACTAGAGCTTAGATTATCTTCTGGGATTAAGGATAACAAAAAGTCCTTTTTCAAGTATATAGGTAGCAAGAAGAAGTCTCGGGGTAACATTGGACCCCTACGAG
>NW_017728993.1:68143831-68146484 GCF_001723915.1 Gavialis gangeticus
TTGGTGACGGACGCGTGAGAGAAGGCAGAACTCAAGGGCCGCGTTTGTGAGAGCCCTGCAGGGGAAGTGATGTTGAGGGGTAACCAGCATGGGTTTGTGCAAAGGCCGATCCTGCCTGACTAACCTGATCTCTTTCTGTGACCAGGTAACAAAGAGCTTAGATGGGAAGCGGGAAGTCGATGTCATCTTCTTGGACTTCCAGAAGGTCTTTGACACACTGTCCCACCCAGTTCTAGTGGGCAAGCTGAGGGACTGCGGCATTGACGAATGCAAGGTCACATGGGTGGCAAACTGACTTCAGGGGTGCACCCAGAGGGTGGTGGTGGATGGGTCGATGTTGACCTGGGAGGGTGTGGGCAGCGGAGTCCCCCAGGGCTCGGTCCTTGGGCCGGTGCTGTTCAACACCTGGACAAGGGTGTGAAGAGCACCCTGTTCAAGTTTGCTGATGACACCAAGCTGTGGGGTAAAGTGAATACACCAGCAGGCAGGGACCGCATGCAAGCAGACCTGGATAGGTTGGAGAAGTGGGAGGATCTGAACAGGATGCGGTTCAACAAGGACAAGTGCAGGGTGCTGCACCTGGGGAGAGGGAACCAGCATTATGGTTATAGGTTAGGGGCTGACCCTCTCGGCAGCACAGAGGCAGAGAGGGATCTTGGAGTCAGGATTGACTCCAGGATGAATATGAGTCGCCAATGCGACGAAGCAATAGGCAGAGCCAACTGCACCCTGTCATGCATCAACAGGGGCATCACTAACAGGTCCAGAGAGGTCTTGCTCCCCCTCTATGCGGCGCTGGTCAGGCCGCAGCTGGAGTACTGTGTCCAGTTCTGGGCGCCGCACTTCAAGAAGGACGTGGAGAACCTGGAGAGGGTCCAGAGGAGGCCACTCATATGGTTGAGGGCCTCCGTGGCCAGCCCTATGAGGAGAGGCTGAGGGACCTGAATCTCTTCAGTCTCTGCAAGAGGAGACTGAGGGGGGATCTTGTGGCTGCCTACAACCTTATCAGGGGCCACCAGCAGGGACTCGGGGAAAGTCTGTTCACCAGGGCCCCCCTTGGAGTCACCAGGAACAATGGCCACAAGCTGAGGGAGGATAGGTTTAGGTTCGATATTAGGAAGAACTACTTCACTGTAAGGGTGGCCAGAGCCTGGAATAGGCTTCCCAGAGAGGTGGTGCTCTCACCTGCCCTGGAGATCTTCAAGAGGAGACTGGATAGGCACCTAGCTGGGGTCTTATGACCCCTGCCACCCCCAGTGTCATTCCTGCCCATGGCAGGGGGTCGGACTGGATGATCTGTCTAGGTCCCTTCCGACTCATTGATTCTATGACATTTACATGGACGGCAAGAATATCTGGTTACCATTGTTAACGAAGGGAATCTTAAAATACTGTGTTTCTGGCCTCAGACCTATCTCTGCAAATTTAGAATGAGACCGTCATGGTTGTTGTCGAACATTTGCTTAGGCCAGGGTTTCCTTCAACTTCCTCTGGTGTCAGCAGTCTCTCCAGAGCCTGGGACTCACCCCAGAGCCTGGGACAGCTTGCTCCTGCCCCCTCCCCCCTCCCCTGGAGCTTGGGGTTTAGCCTCAAGCTCCCCATCCAGCAGTTGTGGCCCCTTGCTCCCTGGGCTAGCCAGGAACAATTTGCACCCCCCCTCTCCCCCCGGGTCAGCATCTATATGTGCACTTAAGTGCATTCATTTTGAAGTGCTGTTTTCTAGTATCTGTGTCTTGTGGTACTAGCAAACAACACTTTAAATTGATCTACTGTGCAGTAATTGCTGCACACGTGTAGATAGTGACACTTTACTGTGCCTTGGAATAGTCTAATGTGCAGTAAAGTGCATGTGTACATGTGCCCAGTTACTTACGAGGAAAGATCTTTTCCTTCATGCTGCCTTTCAAAAACAAGGTGTGCATTACGTATGGGGGTACCCTGTATGCAAGAAAATATGGATATACAGATCACAGGCCTGATCCATTGGCAGTTCCTGTATACCTAGCATTTTTAAACAATCAGCTAACAGACTTCTCTTACAAAAAGGAAAAAAAAAAAAGCCCTCATTCTCTAATAGTTCATAGCTATATTTTGATTCATGTAGTATACAATGTACTCAAGCATAGTAGATGAGTGCCCAATTTTTGCTTAACTGCATAATAGTGCCACTCCCAATTTGCTGACTATTACTTACATTAACCAGTTAATTACCTGCATATGTGTGTACATACATATACCATGTACATACATATATCATGGTACATACCAAAGCATTTCAGCCTTACTGTCCACTTAAATTAGTCTTACTCCTGTTAAATGTGTATTAACTCTAACTGCTTGTGTTGTAACTTTTAATATATACTATTTAAGTAAATAAAGGGCTATTGTTGGAAATCTTGAAGATGACAGGACCAAGTTTTCCAGCTGTGATCTTTCCCTCATTGTCAAGGTTTCTAATAGTCACTGTCAGGGCAGCTGTTAAGAGCCTTGAAAGTGTCCAGAAATTGCCCAGTATTATTCATACCACAAGCATCGAAAGGACTCTGCACTTACCGAGTATTCCTGGTTTACATTTTAAGCTTGGTTATGAACGTGGGTGGGGTGGGCGGGTGTGTTTTTTTTTCTTCGTTTTTAAGTCCCAAGGCTACGCATT
>NW_017728993.1:68151484-68157974 GCF_001723915.1 Gavialis gangeticus
CAGAGCCTTGAAAGTGTCCAGAAATTGCCCAGTATTATTCATACCACAAGCATCGAAAGGACTCTGCACTTACCGAGTATTCCTGGTTTACATTTTAAGCTTGGTTATGAACGTGGGTGGGGTGGGCGGGTGTGTTTTTTTTTCTTCGTTTTTAAGTCCCAAGGCTACGCATTTTAAGTGGGCTACTCTGAATTATAGGGGATTCCATTGCGTACGTAACTTTCTGCATTCTCCTGCTGCAACAAACATCTCGTACTGACAGCGTAGATGTCAAACCATGTTATATCACAAGGCTGCTGTAGCTAGACTTTCCCCAGAGCCGTTGCCTGTTCGTACATGCTTCCAAAAATAAAACAGAAGATGATGGTGGGGCACACTCCTGTTTTTTTCCAAGATGCCTCTGTGGTATTTCCTTTTTCACTTGTTTTTTCTGTTTAGTAGTACAGAATCCTTGAGAGTGCTGATTTCATGCCTGGGGTCTGATGTTTACCTAGTTCACATATAGAAGTAATTGGTGCAAATAGCTTTTTGGCTACTGAAGTATAAGACAACTTAAGGTTTTAGAGAGAATGTACCTTATTTAGAGAGAATTATACCTTAATTGTGTTACGCAGAGTTGCTTTACTATTTGAGAGAATTATTTAATTACACTTCAAAAAATGCTCCAGTGGAGCACTTAGACTTGTATTTTTCACTGACGTCTATTGCTGGGGGTAAAGACAATTCGTTTCTTTCTTTCATAAAGCAATAAAATTGGTTTTGTATGAGCTAATGGTCACAATCCAGGTCCTTCTTGAGCGTAACTGCACATGGCTTGGTATGAGCAGGTATCTCATTTCATCTTGGGACCAGTTGTGCCTTTGTTTGTTACAGAAGTCATGGGATTGGTGTGTACGCACATCACCCTTCCAGTTGGGGACAATGGAATAAATGCCTGAACAATTGCAATTTGTCCCAGGAGAAACTAGATTCTCCCAGGACAAATGTGATTGTTTGTAGCTAAAGTATCTGATCTTCACGCTTTCAGGCCTAAATATCCTCTCATGCAGATGTTACCTAGGACATTAAAGAGGTATTCCATCTAGATGTGTAAACAAAGCTGTATGTTTGCTTTGCCTCTTGTTATGCTTACATTTGGATCAGCTGTGCTGACTGCAGAGCGTATAGTTTATCCTGAAACTTCTTGAAAGAATCAGTACCTGAGAGCACCAAAAGGTATAGCTTCTTTGTAGGAAAAGAAATGGGAGCCTCAAGGAACAAAATGGATAAAGCCAGCTACTGATTTACTATTTACTTGTTCATTGAGCAGCGCAAGATCTGTGCTGTTCTTTACCTGACAGAACAGATTGAAAGTACATTTTTCTGATTCATCAGTTTGTCTGTGACAATAGGATGTATTTTATATACGATGGCTGTCTTTGCTATTTTTGATGTTATAGTTGGCTACTGCCCAAAGGCGTGCTGTTTTTGTCAGCTGATGTTCTGTGCATAGGCAGGGCAGAATACTTCATTGTTTGAATTTTTTTTACTTGGTACATTGATTTTTTTTTTTCTTTTTTCTTAACAATAATCAGTGATATAGCCACATTTTAAACTATGTGACTAAAGAGTGAAGATGATTTGGTTTTTAGAGAGGAAGTCTTTTATTAACTAAAGGTAACTGGTTTGTAGCTTGTCAGCTTCTGTTTTGCATGTTTAGTTGTCTTTTTTTAAAAACCAACTCTGAAGTATCTCCTCATCTTGTAGTGACTTTTTTTGCCTTTTGTTTGTAGAGATTAAATGGATGGGTAGAAGTGCCCTACTTTGCAGTGTCTTTTATCAGTGGGTATTAGCATTGCTATAAAGGTATAGATAAGAAATTAAAACTTACTTCTGAGAACTCCTCAAAAAATGAACAAACTAAAATGTCTTTGAACAGAAATTTTCTGACATCCATATTTGAGATACTTGATGTCCTGACATGGATAGATGCTTTGGTGTAAACTCAGTGCTTTATTTGGTTCAGAATGTAATGTTCTTGTAGCACAGCTAAGAAGACTAGAACACAGCAGATTGAAGGCACTGAGCAGGAATTAACAGTTTCATCTATAGATTCTATTATTTAATTGCAAATTTGTTTTACCTTCTTAAGTATGGAGCTCATTTCCTAGGCAACTTTGCTATGAGATCTTATCTTATTTCAGTTTTAAGAACAAAGTATCCTAATATTGCCAGCAAAGCAGCACAAGTAGCCAAACAAGACTTTTCATACCTTGAAGTATCTCATGGGAATAAATGAAAAAACCTTGAGGGAGAGAAAATGGTAAATATTTATGTTAATTTGAAACACAGTTTCTTAGTTTCTGGGTTTTTTTCTTTTAACAGGCTTCCTAGCTGGCATGTCTTTTGTAAAGAGAGTTCTTCACCTACATTACAGTACTCGCCAGATAATTGTGCCCTGGCAAATGAGGATGAGAACATCCAGGAAAAGGTACAGTAAACTTGATTCCAAACTATGCTTATTGCTAATAGGCTAGCTTTCTCAGAGTATTTGAAAAAAACACTCCTGAATCACTTTAATGCTAAATCTAGTTAATACACGAAGAAATGCTTTGGATTAATCTACTTGCAGTCTGACAAATACATAACTAGTGTACAACAAATGTTTATCAGCTTTTGTCTTCCTATGTTTAAACTTTGTTCTAATGGGAGAAGAACAGCTATGTTGGTTGATTGGACAAAGGCAGTAAGGTGGTTGTTGCAATATGTGAACTAGTGCTATTGCACACACAATGCTTAGATTGGCATAATAAGTGTTCACATGTTTTAATACTCTTACTTTTGTTTTCAGCTCCTTGTGTCTCAAGCATACAGTATTTAAAGTGTCTGTATATGAAAGCATGGTGTTGTCCTTTTGTTATGTAGTAATTTAGGCTGGTCCCTTTGTCTGTTTTCGTTCTGTAGCCTTTGCAGGCTCTGAACTGAATTGACAAACTGGTACTTCTGTACAGGCAAGAACTTAAGAGCCTATCATGCATAATTGTTTTACTGTGTGGAGAATTTCTCCACATCTACCATAACTCCGGTATTTATTGATTGATTTTGAGTTTTAGCAGTGGAAGTAAAATATTCCAAGGTATGTCTTTAAAACAGATTATCTTGAGTGTTTAGGTGACCTATAAAAAGATGAATAATGGTTGGTATACATGTTTATTAAGTTGTCGTTTACTTTGTAATATACTAGGAGGAAACAGGCAGACCCATTGGAACTCAATCATTGGAACATGTGGACTCAAGTATACAGAGTTATCCCAGAGAAGATGTATTTGACTATACAAAATATGACCAGGCAAGCTTTATTATTTCACTTATTTTCCTTGATGCATTTTTTTCAAAGGCTTCATGGACTTCAGAAGCTTCCATCTTGTGTCTTGAGTTTTATAATTATGGTGTTTTATTCCCATGAAAATATGGGGGCTGGGGCTGCTGAAAGCTTAATCTCAGATAAGGGAACAAGGGAGCTAGCCAATTTAGATTATTTAAATTACACCTATATAATAAGGCAGGTAATCATTGCAGTTACTCTCCCAGGAAATGGCAGGATATACATCACTTAGAAATCTTTTAAATCGAGATTGTCGAGATTGCCTTTCTAAAAGATGGTTAAACCTATAACTTGCTGAGCTAGATGCAGGAATTACTTGGCAATGATTTAAGGCCTCTGTACGTAGGTCAGACTTGGATGTCTAAAGGTCCCTTCTGGCTTTCATCTATGAATCTACAATATTCTGTCTACTTAAATTCCATCTGTACTTGATAGTATGCAATATTTCTTATGTTCTGAATGGGGCTGAATTGCAATGGTTAATATAGATCATGTATTCCAAATGGTTAGAATTGTTGCCAATACAAAAACTGATTAACAAAATCAAGGAACTTTTTTTTTTTTTAAGATATACCTTGTATACATTCTGAGCCAAAAGATAATGCTTGATTTAAAAATACTCTTTCTTGTAGAGTTTAAAGGTAGGGCTATCAATCGCAGTTAATTTGCACAAGTAATGCATTAATTGATTCCTGTGTCTAATTTTTTGTGTGCGTGTTAATTGCACACGTGGTTTTGAAGCCTGGGCTCCACTCCGCAGCCATCAGGCTGCCCAGCAGGGCAGCAGTGGCTGTGCAGAGGACCACAGGGTAGCCTGGGCATGAGTTCCAGGCTGTAGCAGCAGGGTGGGGCAAAGGAAAGGGGTTCACAGTCAGAGAAATGTGCTTGAGCAGCCACAGCACGCATGCTGCACCAGTAAGTTTGTGAGGGGGAGGGGTGGGGGGAGAAGGTAGATTGAGGCCTCCATAGTGAGGGAGGGAGTGGGCCAGGTGCTGGGGTAAATGAGGCCCCGGGACCAGGGCAGGTCATGGGACAGAGTCACAGAAAGCTCATCCAGTGGTGTTGAGGAGGGGGGGTGTGGCTCTCTGCTGCTGCATGCACCCCCAGGGGAGGCATGGGGGGGCATGTGCCCCCAGACTTGTGCATGGGGCAGAGGCAGGCTCCCTGCTGCGGGCTGGGGCTCTACACCCTGCTGCCTTTGCCCCAGGAGATGAGTGCTGGCCATGCTGTGTGTCCCCTGACTGCCTGGTGATGGGAGGCACAGCATGGTATCATGTGGCTCCTGGGGCAAAGGCAGCAGGCTGCAGAGCCCCAACCCGCCTCTACCCCACGCAAAAATCGAGGGGGCACGTACCTCCCTCCATGCCTCCCTGTATGCAGTAGTGGGGAGCTGCATCCTCCCACCCTGTGCCCCTGGACAAGCCTCCTGCAGCTTCATCTTCCTGGCCTCAGGGCCCCATCCACTGCTGCCCCTGCCCCACCCCCTCCCTCACCCCTTCCCCTTCACAGACTTACCAGTGTGTTGCTATCTGTATGTGTGTGTGTGTACGTGCATCTGCCTCTCACTCCCAAGCCACAGTACCCTGCATCCTGCCAGGGTGTGAGGGGACCCCCCCCAGCCCCCCACACCTTCACAAATTCCCCCCAACACACACACATCCCACACCCACCTACCAACCATACAAAGTACCTGCATAACTTTGCATAATTTTGAGTTGTGCATAACTTTTGAGTTTTTAGCTGCGCAACCAAAGTCGCAATTAATTACAGCTATTTTTTTAATCACACAAATAATTGCAATCAGACTTTTTAATTGTGACAGCCATATATTGCAAATCCTTTCTAACCTTTGTGATTGTCGTGAGCCAAGATAATCTCATTGGTAACTTGTAGCATTTGTCTGACAGTTGTTGTTGCTGAAGGAAATGGTCTGGTCTAATCTAGCAGTCTTTGCACTTATCAGATGCACACTTTCCTCATGTGGATAGTTTTGCATTCAGTTAAAACATAAATCAATTCTCAAGCAGAAGCTTTGGAGTTAGAATTCTACGTAGTTCCCATCTGCACTGACTGTGTGAATGATAACAGTTTTATTTAACTCTCTCTCTGTCTCTCTCTCCTTTTATGCAAAATGGGTCTAAAATACGTTCTCCTCTGTTGAAGCATTACTTTGAATCAAATCTGTGACTTTTTAATATGTTTGTTCTTATAGAACTCAAATTCAGATCTATTTTTGTAATGGTCCTAATGATAATGACATAAATATTTGAATGGGGATGTTTGTTTTTATTATTTCTAAGAGTTGCAAAACAGTATCCCTATTGTAATTTCTAAAGCTAGCTTTTAAATGTCCCAAAGTAACTTCTTTTTTTTTCATTCCTTATGTCAGAGTTTTGCTCTTCCTGTACATTGGTTTTGGGGGGTCATTGGTACTTGAGTTTAGTAATACGCATTTCTAGGTTCTATTTATGTTAATATAGGAAAAATGTACACTTAAGCTTGTTTACCAGGAATGATTCAAACTTTACTCTGATTGTTAATATTTCAAACAGATTACAGAAATGGGGGAATTAAGTCTGCCTGAGGTTGAGACACCACTGCCTTCAGTAGACTTAAACAAAGCTGCTTCTAGTATAGCTGCAAGCATTGAAAACACTTCCAGTCCATCTACCTCAGAGATCTCTCCAGTCTCGCATCCTGAGTAAGCCAGTCTTTTTTTTTTTTTTCTTTCCCCTACCACTTGGGTCTTTATAAGCATAAATGATATTTCCTCATTTTAATAAGGCACCATTTTAAATTTACTAGAGCAGAATTAGTAACACTCTAAATGTTGGGGGTTTAACTTCAGTAATGGGGGTTTAATTTAATTTCAGTAATAATGTTCTCACAAGTCTATAGGTATGTAATAAAACATCATTTGAAAGCATGTAATCACTCTAAAATGTACATGGTAGGAGCTTTATTTTCATTGTGTTAAGTTTGCAAAACAAGTTTCTCCAATTTAAGTACATGGGACTCTGTTTATATGCTGGCTCACCGCAGCAAGGCTAAAGTAATGCTGTCACTTCTAATAATGCGTGTTTTCAGAATAGTTTGCTTGTCTCTGGTCAAAACTTTTGATTTATC
>NW_017728993.1:68162974-68169399 GCF_001723915.1 Gavialis gangeticus
AACAAGTTTTCCCAATTTAAGTACATGGGACTCTGTTTATATGCTGGCTCACCGCAGCAAGGCTAAAGTAATGCTGTCACTTCTAATAATGCGTGTTTTCAGAATAGTTTGCTTGTCTCTGGTCAAAACTTTTGATTTATCAATACAACGATGAATACTGGGAAGCAAGTAACTCCTTTTATCAAAGTAGTAGGCTTTAAATATGTTCTATGTAGATTAATCTATTTGAATAGTACAAGCCTTCCTTTCTTTCCTGTAAGGCCATTTGCCCTCCTAGGCTGTATCCAGATGAATGCAGATGTGCAGTACGTGGTGCCACAGACCTGTCTGCGGTGCTACACACTGCACATGCAGGGGCTTCCTGTGCTGCTATTTTTCAGTGGTGGGGTTTTGTTTTTGTTGTTGGGGGGGTTTTTTTGTTTGGTGGGGTGACCCTGGGAGATCCTGGGGTCAAAAAAATCTACGCCAAAAACAAGTGGGGGTGGTGCATGTGGCAGCAGCACACTCTGCCCAAAACTGGAGCCTGACTGGCCAGTCATGCTTTGGCTATTGGCCGAGCTTCCTGTAGTGGCTGCAGCCTTGGCAGGACCCCAGGTGAGGCTGCTGGGTCCAACATAGGTGCTGGCCTCAGCCTCCCCTACCCCATCCAGGGTAACCTGCCATGTGCCACAGCACACACAACATGGGAGTTCCCCAGGGACAAGTAGCAGCAGCACAAAGTGTGCCCCTGCTGCTTGTCCCAGGGGAAACAAATGGCTGTTCTCTTGTGGATGCAACAATAAAGGGCTTTCATATTTGTGCTGTTAAGTAGGGCAGGAATAGCACTTCAGCGGTTTCACTAGTGGGCTGTGCATCCTTTTGAGGGCAAATCTTTCAGATTTCCTACTTCTAAGCAACTCCAGTAGGGTAGTCCTAAACTGTACTGGTGGTAAAAGACCAAGTTTCCTCCTAAACCAAATTTCGAACTCCTGTTTTAAAATTCAGTAACACTTGTACTAATGTTCAAACTCTCAGGGGAATGTGTATTGATTTGTCAGTGGCTCTTGGAGCACTCTATGAACTGCCAGAGTTTATGTGCCTTTGCTCTTCTCACCGCCTTCAATGATGTATTAAAAAAAAACAAAAAACAAAACAAACAAACAAAAAAACACTAGCAAGAAAAAAGTGAAGATCATTATAAAACTCACAATCTAAAATTCCAAGGCTAAGCCTTGTGCACAAGCTTGACTTATCTCCCCTCCCCCACCCACTTCCCTCTGAAAGTACTCCTCACTCCCCACACATGTATCACAAGCTTAGACTAATTTTCTCTTAATCACTGACTATATACATTAAAAGAAAAGTGAAAATAAACTGGTTTCATTAAATTTAAAAAAAAAAAAGTGGAATTTAAAGGTATTTGAATATTTTTTCTGACTTGTTAAAGACAAAAAAAAATTTCCAGCATATTTCTTCTCTTGAAGAATAAAACCTATCTGCTGACCCATCACTGTTAGGTCTATTGGTGCTCATAAATTCTTTTATTGCAGTGGTTGAGGGAAGGAAAAATCTTAGCAATCTGAAACCGTGGGGTAATTAAGCATTCAGAAATTGGTTTTAAAGTTCTTGTAAAGCAAACCTAAGCATAAAAAATACATTTTAAATTAATGTTATCTTAGATCATTCTGTCTGATGTGAGATTTACAATTGTTAGTTCTTGTGAGGTGTTTTTTGTAGGTCAGTTCTTGGTGGTTTAAAGGAAACCATCAGCTTTTGGAGTTACTTTCATAGAAAGTTTTTCACCTCTTAAAATTTTAGCTGTTACAATTGGGGAAATGCTGAAATTGAGTGTAAAGACTCAAGTTAGTGGACATTTTTTTTAAGAAGCGATCTTAACTTCTGGAGGTGATTCTTTGTTTTTGTATGCTGAGGTTTGGCAACACTGAACACAGGAGGCAGAAGAAGGTGACTATCTTTTAATCAGCGAAGTATGTGCTTGCAGATTGGATTTTACTTGAAATGTGAGGGTGCAGTCAGTGGTAATGCGTTTTTTGACAATGTAAAATGTGGGTGCATGGAAGTGAACAATAAAAGTCCTAAAGTTTTGCTTTTTTTTTTTTTTTTTTAAAGTTTTCAAAGTCATACAGTTGTCCTTAAATTGTTGTTGGGAGAATTCTGTTCTGCAAACTTCCATTATAACTACCTTTTTCCATTTGTGTACTGGACCTTACAGTCACCACACGCATACTTTTGAAAGCCATTCCTATTCCTCACTCCTATTATTGCTGAACAACTTGTCCCTTTTGGGCATGGAAGAGATCATGATGCAACTCTATTCTGAGATGAATTATAGAGAATTTTTCAGAAATACTATATGTACTATCTGGCTAAGACAAAGATTATGATACTATAAACTCAAGGATAGGTCAGTCTCTTCTGCTTTGCCTTCTACTGGCCCTCAGTGAGGAGAGGAGATGTGTACACATTTGAAACTTGGCGGTGGGGGAGAAGGAGGGAGAAATGAAGTTGGTGCTACTCTTAGACATTTGCTATTGTAATTAGGAATTTTTCTGTTTGAAATTTCTCACTTGAAGCTAATGGAATATAATCTGCTTCCAGTTTTTGGTTAATATGCAAACCATAATTGATCAATTCCTAATTATCACTGTTTAACATTTTTTGTATGTTCATTCATCTGGGCAATCTTTTAGAGGCAAGAATAGACCCAGCAATTTAACATTAAGATTAATGTTCAACTTTAACATTTAGGATTTAACAGTCCCAAGTGCCAAAGGCATGATGCATTTAGCTGTGTGAGCAAAGAGGATTTTTTTTAAAAGCATCCATTTAAATTCACATTAGAAGTGAACTTTAACAGTGCTTGAACTCCATAAGGAGTTTATACTCTGTGCCCTAAAGAGTCAAATCTCTTTACTCCTCAGTAAAGAAGTGAGGTTTGGGATGTCTTATTCTCCCTGTTAGCTTCTTCCACATGGAATTTGCCGTGTTTGCTCTGAATTTGTTTTTGTTGCTGCTTTTATGATTGTGGCTGTAACAAATAGCAGACTGGAAGGATAGGCATTTAAATTGCTGACATGCTTCTTGGTAAAGCATTTTGCAGCCTGGTGTCAAGATATTGGAGTGACAAGGTTCATGTTGCCCTGGGTGCGGAATTGAGCAAGACGGAATAAAGGTTTTCTCCTTTGGTTTGTCCCCCTTCTAGACCAGTGCGAAACTTGAACTAATACCTAACAGAAGTTTTCATTTGTCTCACTTTTTCCCCTGCTCCTTTTGAAAAGCTGATAACTAGCCTTGCCACTCAATTTGTTTTAGCCTTTTTTGGACTCGGCATGTGCAAATTAACATCCCGGTGATTGAAAACAAAACAAAAAGATGATTTTGGGCAGGATTCTTTGGCTAGATTGCAAAACCTTTCTGCTGCTCAGGTAGCATTTGGAAAGA
Organism: Gavialis gangeticus; assembly: GCF_001723915.1. Classification (NCBI taxonomy): domain Eukaryota; kingdom Metazoa; phylum Chordata; order Crocodylia; family Gavialidae; genus Gavialis; species Gavialis gangeticus. The sequence continues at coordinate 68,166,416 of NW_017728993.1, forward strand.
TTATAGACCTTTACTTAGTCAGAAGAGGATCCTCCTTGTATAGGAGAGAATTCTGCCTTTGTCAACATCCTTGTGCTGTCATGCTGCCTCTTGCAGATGTAGCAGAACACTGCTCCATCTGTTTCTGACTTACGATCCAGTAAGGACCCTATACTTGTGGTAGGACTGCTGCCTGTAGTGGCTCTGAGTGTTGTTGTTTTTTCTATAGGGGCTGGCCCTGAGAATTTCACGAATGAGCTCGCTACAGCTCTGTTCCCATATATTCAATGAAACATGTCTGACATAAGATTAAAAGAGTAGATTGTCTTGTAAATGTACTATGAGATGCCTTAAAGGAAATGTGGGATTTGAGTAGGTCTTCTGTACAACGCACCTTGTGTGCTGCTGCTTGCACTGTGGCAAATGAGAGGAGAGGTGCATTTTTTTCTTATGAATGGTAGGTTTGAAAATGTGGTTCCAAAAAACATGTTGCAAGTCGCTCAATCCTTTTAAGCTTGACTGACATTTTTATGGTACTGTACATATTGGCTTTCAAATGGCTTTATTAATTTACCTCTCTGATTTTAGCATGTACTTACAATACCAGAAGGGTAAAAAGTATATTATTTCTTTCCCTTCAGTGCAATAGAAAATTCCAGTGCTGATATTCCCGTAGTCAGCTCTAGTGAAGCTGAGCAGTCAGAACCTGACTGTGATATTGGTGGGGCACTTGAGGCTGACCCTCAGAGTGAGCCTTCCTCTTTTGTCAGTCCACCAGAGGGGTGAGTATTGAAGTAGGTTATGAGCTTGAATGACTTTAAAATAAAATTTCCTTTGCTCTGCTGGCCTTGCAACATATAGTCCTTCACATGCTCTGCTTGCTTCTGTCTCCATCTCTGTACATATTTGTATCGTGTATAAAATACTACGTGAAGACTGAACAATGCTTTAATACGATTAGGTGCTAACTTCTAATATTCTTACGTTTTCAGCCTTGTGGGTCAACATATAGAAAATATCTCCTCTTCACATGGCAAAGGAAAGAAGACTAAATCGGAGTTTGAATCAAAAGTTTCAGCAACTGAGAAAAGTGCAGATGAGCAGAAATCTGCTTTGAATGCTTCAGATAACTTAAAACGGGAGGTAAGCTGTGTCACTTAAAATCCTTCCAAGGCATGAATGAGAAGCAAGTACAACCAGTTTTAAGATAAATTGCAAAACAACCTCTTTTTCTTTCCCTTTCTTTCTGTTCTTTTTAAAAGAAGGGGGGGGAAAACCCTTCCCCTGCTTGTCCAGTAGAATTATCAGATTCTCATTTCCCTTTTTGTTTTAAGAATTAACATTTTCTTCATTTTAAGAAATAAAGCAGTCATCTGAGTTATAGCTTGTCTGATGTCCTTTGCAAGATGATTCAATAAAGACAGTACTGTGGACTGATGCTGTTGAAATTTTAAAAAAAGAAGAAAAAACTTCCAAGAAGGGGGATCAATGAGGTTTTTTAGGGGGGGGGGGGTTTAAATAATTAGAAGGACAATACTAGGCAAAAATGAGGCTTACTTCCAGCAGGCAAAGTTTGCATGTTAAATAGTGTTTTTCCTTTTGTCCTGTTCAAAATGGATATTGAGGAAGGGATCTAGAAAATGCTAGAGACATTTAGTTAGTGAGAAATGTGTCTGAATGGCACTTTGAGTTGCTTTTACTTTTCAGATTTTCATTTACAATTCTCTTCTTTAGCTGTCTTTCCAGTTCTGTACTGCAGTCAGCTGCGATTCACGGCACATTTACCAAATGTTAGTTTTGCCCTAAAAATCATTTTACCTGGATAAGAAAAATGCCTTTCTCTCAGATGAGAAGCTTTTCTTTATCAGTTCAGATTTTTTGGGCTAGAGTTCTTCTAAACAGCAACTAAAGATAAAATACAGATTTCTGATGACACCCTCCCATACAAGGGCCCAGCCTTATCACAGCCTTCAGCTGTTTCTAATTAGTGAACATCACGCTTGGCAGGACACTTGTAGCAGGAAAGTAGTCTAAAGGAAGTTGTATGACTCCTTTTATAATCTATCCTGTTCATCATATGCATTTTATCTATTGCTATACACTGTGTGGCATAAATTGTTTCTTGATTTAATGTTTGTGATTCTTACATTTTCTCGAAGAAAGCTATCTTGGCATTTTCTAGGTATGTGTAACACTTACCGGTGACACTGGAGAGAACAAATTAGTCTCTAAATGAGTTTGCATAAAACTTAAAGGGAGGAATAAAATTATTGGTCATATTCCTTTTCAGTGTTTGGCTGTGGGGTACTTACTTTTGTAAACCTTTTGTAATGTGGTGTCAGCAGCAATCCTGTAGAGTTTCCTGTTCCCTAGGAGAAGGGAATTTTAACTTCATTTATACTCTTTTCACATTGGGTGTTGTGGGAAGAGGTGGGAATTAAATGAGTGACGTGATGCACCATAGAAAACACTTCTCTGTAGCAGCCATGGCATTGCATTTTGACCTTGATTAGCTCCCTAAATTTTTCCTACCTAATTAAATACTCTTTGCAGTTTGCAAGCAAGAGTGTAGAAGAGATATTTGTATGATCTTCAGAGCATAATTATTATAAGGATATTTTCCTTGTTGATAGACATGGATTTCTAATGGTTCTGAAATAGTTTGTTCAGAATGTTTCAGATAACACTATCTTTTAAAATATTTAATCGCTTTAAAGACTGTGACATTGAACTTCATAGCCTTGATCTTATTTGCTTATGGTCATAGAAAATTTGTAACTTGGGTTTTGGACTGAACATTGTATGTTGTCAAAACCTGGTGGAGGGAGGAAGGGATTAATTTTATAAGCTTCCTACTATCCAAGGCAAACGGGAAGAATTTTTAAGGGGAAATGGTGACATACCTCAAATAGATCATGTATGTAAAGATGTGCTTTGTGCTAATTTTTTAACAAAGGCCACCTAAGATGTTGCACACTCCCCCCCTCCCCCCCCCCCCCCCCCCC
>NW_017728993.1:68169522-68171165 GCF_001723915.1 Gavialis gangeticus
CCCCCCACACCTCAAAGTTCAACAACTGAAACATGAAGTTGAAATGTAAACTGGAGTCATTTTAAAACCAGTGCTGTGGAACACAGTTTATGACCCACTTTTGTTTTTGAAGAGTTCTGGCTGTAAAAGATGGTTGCATGAAAATTCATAGCTTTTTTTTCTGCTTAAATTTAGACAGGGTACATTTACAAAGCAACTGTTGAGGAATTACCTTAAATACTAGTAACAAAATGGAATTTCTGTGCGTCTGCTTCGCATTTAACAGCATGTTCATATTCATTCATTCATTCATTCATTCATTCATTGTTTTCTAAAGATTTTATAGAGGTACATTTTTAAAGGAACTTTAGGTATAAAAATAAGCTGATAATTAAACGATTTCGAGTATCTAGTCGAGGTTTTTTTTACATGTTTCTAACAAAGCTAAAATGTGTCCTGGTAATTAAAGGCTAAATAAAGCACTGTAAGGAATGCACTTACTACAGTTTTTAGGTTGTAGCAAGATTTTTAGTTTTAAGGTTTGTAGTGGACACGCCTACACAAGGCCCAATGCAGTGTGCTTGTGTAAAATGCATCTGAATCTGTAGTCTGCTAAGAGTTTCTACCATTTTACTTGTGGGGTTTTATATTTAAGAAATATTATTTTTTTTATCTCAATCACTTGGTTGAAATATTAGTGTAGCATTTTGAAAGCACTGCAGTTCCTCTCTGTTTTAATGTTGGTATCTGGAAACAAATCCTGTGTGGCTTTTGCAGAAAGATTATAAAGCAGGAGAAGTTGACCCAAAGGATCCAGGAGACATTCCAACATTTGATGAATGGAAGAAGCAGGTTATGGAAGTAGAAAAAGAAAAGAGTAAGTTCCAGGATTAATTTCTTAGATCTAAATATGGATCACTTTTATTCTGCTGCACCTTTTTACTAACTTTGTGTAGAACTTACAAGATAAAACTAAAATCCATTCTGAATTTTGAGAAGCTAAAAATTATTAATTGAATGCAGTTCTGTAAATCAAGAATGGATAACTTACTTTCTTATTAGCTTTTTTAGTCATCCCTAAACAAAATAGCAAGACCGTAGCACTTTGTCAGTGTATCCTATAAATATCAAAATCACAAGGATTTCAACTTAATTGTATTAGTTGGGGCTTTTGTGTGATACTGAAATCCATATGCTGGCGTAGGCTTAGTATCATCTATAAATGAGGACATACCTAATCCATGGTGCCTGCCTCCAGATTTCGTGGTTCTGGTGTGATGTCAGGTGCCACTTCCACAGTAAAGTGTGGCAGCCCCTCCCCCCCGACCCAATGCCTGTGGCCAAGGGGCCCTGGAAGTCCTGCCCCTCCCCAGAGATTGATATCCGTCAGTTTCCATCAGGGTGTCAGGACTTCTGGGGATGCTTAGCCAATCGGGGGGAGAGGTGGGAGGCAGGGGCAGGGGCCTACCATGCTGTGCCACAAAGGCAGCCCTCTGCCCCTGTGCTTCAGGATGCCAGGACTTCACACCCTTTTCTCTTTTTGCAGAACTGTTCTCCTCCCCCCCACCCCCTTGCAATTTGCTTGCTGGCCATTTGTGTGCTTTTTCACAGGGACCTACCAATTTCATCGTTTCCATTTAAAAAAAAAAAAAAAAAAAAAAAAA
>NW_017728993.1:68171402-68173668 GCF_001723915.1 Gavialis gangeticus
GTGTGTGTGTGTGTGTGTGCGCGCGCGCGCGCTTGCGTATAACTTCCATTGTTATAACTCTCTATATTTGTTATAAAACTGCAGTGACATCATGTACACAATTGGCATAAATGCCAAACTTTTCTGTAGTCCTGTAGAATTGTGACAGGGGATTCCTTGTTTGCTCAAGGGACCTGGTGCTTCCTACTATCCTAGAAATAAATGTCCAATAATAACTGGACTTCAAGGTTGCATCTCAAAGCTAACAAAAAACTTAGAAGCTTTTCTGCCTGTCCCTAAGCCCTGTGTTGGTTAGTAATTTGATGGTTAAGCCTTGAATTTTCAGCTGGAGGGCTACAGAAGGACCAAGTAATATTTTTAATAATACTAAATGTTTAACTGGCTCTTTCTTAAAAACAAATGCATAGAGGGTATTGGACGGAATAAACTTTATTGGCACTTGCTTTGATTGTCCTACATAATGTCTTTGGCTTTGCAACTGAATAAGAAAGTGGCATCCATGAAAAGCTTCAACTTAAAATCCCATATCCCTTCATATAAATAAGCAAGAAACCTTGAGGCATGTGTGGCTATTACCTGTTTTTGTTTTGTTTTTTTCTGAGGCCCCTCCTTCCCCCTCTACCAGTTAATCTTCTTTCTGTAACCTGGTTTAAACTTCAGTACACAGTACTTGAAGAAAAAAAATATTATAACTTGTACCCATGAAAGCTTGGAAGTTCTCAATAATAGTGAACACTAGTGTTCAAGCATTGTCAGACTTGCCTATCAGAAATGTGTACTGCTCTCTTGCTTACAAGAACACGGCCAGTTTTGTGTTACCACGTGTTTATAGTGCACCAATTGCAGTAATCTCTGAAGCATTTTGGGCATTTCTGACAGCAAAAAACACTACTTATATTTTTGCAGCTGGGAGGGAGGAAGAGATGGGGAAGCTTGAATTTGTCAACAGTGTGTAACATCTTAAATTTTATGGTACGTCTGCATGGGATATGGCTTCACTACTTGAATGGCCTTTTACAGTGCCAAATTGCAGTGCTAATATAAGAACAAGATAGTTTTAAACTGCCAAGTTTCCTGTTTAAAAACAAAGATAGGATGCTAAGTTATTATACAAGAGCAGCATTTTTAGACTGGTTTACCAGTTAAACTTGTAAACCAGTTCCAGTAAGTCACAAGTGTTCTCTTCAACATCTTTATCAACAATGTGGATACTGGTGTCAGAAGTGGACTAGCCCAGTTTGCCAATGACACTAATCTTTGGGGTGGAGTGTCCACACCTGAGGATGGGCTGGTGATCCAGGCTGACTTGGATAGGCTCAAAAAGTGGGCAGATACAATCCTGATGACATTCCATACTGACAAATGCAAGGTGGTACTCCAACTTGGAAGGGGTGAGGGGGGGAAACCCGCAGCATGCTTATAGGCTTGGCAGTGCTACTCTTACTAGCACCATGGCCAAAAGACTTGGGGGTCATGATTGGCCCCAAGAAGAACATGAGCCGCCAATGCAGTATTGCAGCTGGTAAAGCAAACCAAACTCTGGCTTGTATCAGTAGATGCTTCTTGGGTAAATCCCGGGATATCGTCCTCCCACTGTACTTGGCCTTGGTGAGGCTGCAGCTGGAGTACTGCATCCAATTCTGGGCCCCACAATTCAAGAAGTATGTGGAGAAGCTTGAGAGGGTCCAGAGGAGAGCCATGCGCATGATCAGAGGACAAGAGAATAGGCGTTATGAAGAGAGGTTGAGTCATGTGACTTCAGCCTGGAAAAGCACAGGTTATAGGGTGCCCTGATGGCAGCCTTTAAGTATATCAGGGCATGCATCAGGATCTGGGGGAATGCCTGTTCACCAGAGCGCCCCAAGGGATGACAAGGTCCAACGTTCACAAACTCCTCCATGACCATTTTAGGCTGGACATAAGGGAAAAACTTCTTACTGTCCAAGTCCTGGAATAGACACCCTCTAGAGGTGGTGCAAGCACCTACTCTAGACACTTTCAAGAAACATTCAGATGCTTGTCTTGCTGGGATCCTTTGACCCTAGCTGACTTCCTGCCCCTGGGTTAGGGAGCTGGACTCAATATTCCAAGGTCCCTTCCAGCCCTACTGTCTATGAAATCTGCACTTTTTTTACCCAATTTAAAATGAAATGCCACCATGTATAGGTATCAATTGATAACAATGTTTTATTGATATATTTGCAAGCTTAAAGCAATTTCATAGCCTACCAGTGCCTCAGTCTTTAAGTTTTTAAATACCTGTATA
>NW_017728993.1:68173828-68186642 GCF_001723915.1 Gavialis gangeticus
CAGCCCCCATCCTTGGTGGTGCTCCTGCCAGTGCCCCTTACTCCCAACCTGCAGCCCCCTGTGTCTGCCAGTTCCTCTCACTCACAATCCACAGCCCCTGTACCCCAGCCCTGCCAGAGGATGGCCCCTGGCTGCTAGGGCTGTGGGACTGTCCTGTCTGCTCTCTGCTTCATGAGTGCCAGCCACAGCCAGACAGCAGTGCCTGAGTCCCAGCTACTGTGTGTGGGAGGTGGCTGCTGTGGCTGGACTGGAGTGCAGATCCCACCCTCTGCAGGTGGCATGACTGGAGCAGAGCTGAGCAAAGCCCATGGGTGGTGGGGGAAGATGCAGGCTGCCTGCTGTGGGGCTCAGGGCTCCTTGCCCTGTTGCCCTCCCCACAGGGGTCTCTGCAGCCCAGTGGGTGGGATGCAATATGGGAAGGTGAAGCAGGGTGGGGAAGTTCTGTGTTGCTGCTGCCAGGAGCCCCGTGCTGGCCTCACCACCACGGCAAAGTACCCCCTTCCCACCTGGCAGCAGAAGAAGCACACCTCTGCACCACCGCTGCCCTGCTGCTGCTAGATAGCAGCATAAATGGCACAAGCCTCCCTGGCCGTGCTCTCCCTCCCACTGTGCCACAGAGGACCCCGGGGGAGGGCAGCAGGGCGGAGAGCCCCAGGCCTCATAGCAGACAGCCCACATCCTCTACCCTGTGCACAGATCTTGGGGGCATGTGCCCTGCCCCCCCAGTGTCCCCTCCCTGGGAGTACATTCAGCAGTAGGGTGCTGGCCCCACATTCTTGCCCCAGGCTCTGCCCTGGCTGGGCAGTGCCCCCAGCCACGGTTGCCAACCCTGCGCCATTCCCTCCCTTCACATGGTTGCCTCAATCTGCTTCCCCCTACCTCCTGACTTGACTGCAGGCAGTTGGGGGGACTTACTGTCCACCACTACCTGGCTATATGTACATGGTGCACACTGCGTCCCACTCCCCCAGCCCCTTGCAGGCTGGAACTTTGCCAGGCTGCAAGGAAAACCTATGACTTCCTTTAAAGGAAAAAAATCTTCCTTTCTCCTTCAGAAGAAGAAATCTGTGGGGATTTTTTCCACAGAGAACAGAAAACCTGGATCCCTGGTCCTGATGTGTTGCCCCAAGGAACTTACTTGCTCCGTATTGTTTATTGGCCAGCAGTTTTTTTTCCCAGCTGCCTGCTGCTGTAGACAGACTTGTTCTAATGCACTGAAACTTGCAATTTTCTGTTAAACACATGTTGAATAACAAGTTTGTTTTTTTTTTCAAAGCTGAAAATATTCTTTCATCTTGTTCATTATATTAACAAGCATGTTTTTTGTTTTCCAGGTCAGTCAATGCACCCATCTTCTAATGGTGGACAGCATTCCACAAAAAAGGTCCAGAAAAACAGAAATAATTATGCCTCGGTAGAGTGTGGTGCAAAAATACTGGCAGCAAATCCAGAAGCAAAGGTAGGCTGTGTTTTGTTTTTTTTTTTTATCTTAGTTTGAGAGTGTGAATGTGAGCATGGTTTTTAAGTTTAATATAATCTTGTAGTGAGTCCTAGCTACATCTCAGACATTGGATTTAAGGCAGAATCTTCAAGGTATTCTAGCATTTCTTGTATCTGGGCTTATTACTCTTGGGCTTTTGAAACGAATCCATAATGGTCCCTAACATCGGTGATTTTAGGGGTTACTTTAGAGAAATTGAAAGCTATTAAATGAAGTTCAATAGAAAGAAAAACTACCTAGGATAGGGATTTATGTAGGTTGTTCCGGATAGGCTATAAAGCAGTGTAAATAAGCATCTATTCTCTGCCAGTGTTCACAGCATGATATATTATTATCTTATCCTGCTGCTTAACTATTTCCATAACTAGATGTTTAGCTCCTATTATATCTGTATAGAAGTACACACCAAAAGGACACTTATTTCAAGGGAAAACTGACTTCTGCTTTCTATTTAATACCGGTGACAACTTAAACATTCTGTTTTATTTTCTGTACAGAGTACATCAGCTATTCTAATGGAAAACATGGATCTCTACATGCTGAATCCATGCAGTACTAAAATCTGGTAAGTTTAACACTGTGGTGTTTTACAGGTGGTTGTTTTGGTTGGCTGCCCTGAAGGAAATAAGCAGGTACTACTTTACCATTGGCTTGATATTTGTATATTGCTTCTGTAAGTGATTCTAACCCAGTGATTCTCAACCATGGTAGCACGGCACCCTGAAGTACCTGGAGATCTTTTCAAGGGTGTTGTGGGGTGCCACACAATCTTAGCACTATCAGGTGTGCAAACATGAGTCACAAGAATAAACCCAGAGTTTTCAAACTGATATTCTCATCTGTATGAACTGCTGGAGGAGCCATACTAAGACCTGGTGTTTTGGCCCATGCTGCAATGCATTTACCTTAAAATAAATGTGGGGACTGTATGTAAGGCTGGGAGCACAGGTGTACACCTTCATGCCAACAGTAAACTTACACATTTCAAGCGACACTGTCTAGTTTCCAGTTGAATTCCCTCGTCCTCCTTTTTAATTTGTGCTTTTAGTCATCCCCCCCCTTGTATATGTTTGAGAGAGAGATATCTATATCTATAAATAAAAAGGGGGGTGACGCATACAGTTATAAAATTTCACTGAAATATCTACAGGTCAAGTGCCTTACATACAAGTGCAAGTCTTGAAGTATAGATACTTTACTTGTATATCAGGATTCTGTTTAAAATAAGGGTTTGTATAGTTTTACTCAGAGGAAGTGAGGGCCCTACCTCAGAAATAGAATACTGAAGTGCCTTCTTTAATGTTGAAAGTAAAGATGTGTTCTTGCTGGTCCTAACTATCAGAATCCTGTAATTGGAATCTACTTTATTCTGCTAATATGCAAGCTAGGATACAATCCAGCTTCTCCTGGATTCTACTGTTCTTGTAATACTAGTAACTACTTTCTGAGATACGTATATATAAATCACAGTACTCACAAAGAGCTGATCAGTACAGGCATACCTTGGAGATATTGCGGGTTCGGTTCCAGACCACTGCAATAAAGCGAGTCACACTTTTTTTGGTTTCCCAGTGCATATAAAAGTTTTATGTTTACGCTATACTGTAGTCTATTAAGTGTGCAATAGCATTATGTCTAAAAAAACAATGTACATACCTTAATTAAAAAATACTTTATTGCTAAAAAATGCTAACCATCTGAGCCTTCAGCGAGTCGTAATCTTTTTTGCTGGTGGAGAGTCTTGCCCCGATGTTGATGGCTGCTGACTGATCAGGGTGGTGGTTGCTGAAGGTTGGGGTGGCTGTGGCAATTTCTTAAAATAAGATAACAATGAAGGTTGCCACAAACCTTCAATTTGTAACAAAACGCAATATCTGTGAAGCACAATAAAGCAAAGCGCAATAAAATGAGGTATGCCTGTACTGTAAGCGTTGTTTGGATAGTTGTTGAATAATTTCTCTATTCTCTTCCAGATAAATGGCTTGGGAAATGTACTGAGTTACTGATCCAACACTTCTCCTATATTTAAAACAAGACAAATTTTAAGAATTCAGGGTGCCAGCATGCAGTTGGATATGCTGGCAATGAGACTTTCTCAAACCTCCCATTTTATTTTAAGATTAATAAACACTCTTTTGCCTTAGAAACCTACCTGTTTATTGTGCAAAGCTACAAACAGTGAGGGTCCATTACTGTACTAGATTCAGATTCACTCTGATGAGATCTGCAGTTGTCATGGGCACATATATTTGAACAGACTCTTCTCTTGTGGGAAGGATAAGATAGGTGACTTAAAGCAATACCACAAATCATGTTTTCTCTTTGAAGAAATAAGAGAAAAAATGAATCTCTCTATTAATGGGAAATATTAGGTACTGGAAAGTGAAAAAATCTGGCCTCTTTCTAATATTTCAGTGCCTGTCTTAGGTGGATTTGTACTACTTGCACAAAGAATAAAGGCCCAAATAAGATGGAAACTCCTGTTTTGTTTTATTGTCCTCTGCTTTATTTTTACCTTCTCTTGTATTGTCATACAGTCCTATTTTGTTTTTAATTTTGTGTAACCTGGTAGAATGTGTGATCTCCCAATATGTTTTAGCAAAAGTTATAATTTTATATAAATGGTGTTTGTTATATAAATATAGTTTCTAGGGTCAGAAGGGACGTGAGCAGATCATCAAGTCCAACCCCCTGCCATGGCAGGAAAGAGTACTGGGGTCAAACGACCCCAGCAAGGTGTTCATCTAACCTCCTCTTAAAAACCCCCAGGGTAAGAGCCAGCACCACTTCTCTTGGAAGTTGATTCTAGACCCTAGCCGCCCTGACCGTGAAGTAGCGCCTCCCTGATATCTATCTAACCTAAACCTACCCTCTGCCAGCTTGTGACCGTTATTCCTGGTCACTACTGGCAGTGCTTGGGGGAACAGTGACTCCCCCAGTGCCTGCTAATCTTCCCCCCCCCGACTAGTGTATAACAGGCTGCAAGATCCCCCCCCCTCAGCCTTCTCTTTTGGAGGCTGAACAGGTTCAGGTCCTGTAGCCTCTCCTCATAGGGCCTGCCCTGCTGTCCCCTGATCATGCGAGTGGCCCACCTCTGGACCCTCTCCATGCTGTCCACATCCCTCTTGAAGTGCGGCGCCCAGAACTGGACGCAGTACTCCAACTGCGGCCTGACCAGTGCCGCATAGATGGGGAGGATCACCTCCTTGGACCTGCTCGAGATGCATCTGTGGATGCATGACAAGGTGTGGTTGGCCTTCCTAACTGCCTCCCCACACTGCCAGCCCATGTTCATCTTGGAGTCGGTGATGACTCCAAGATCCTTTTCCGCCTCCTTGCTGACAAGGGGAGTTCCCTAACCTGTAGGTGTGGTGCCGGTTGTCCCTCCCCAGGTGTATCACCTTGCACTTGTCTGTGTTGAATCCCATCCTATTCTCATCCGCCCACCCTTGTAACCTGTCTAGGTCTGATTGTAGCCTGTTGCTTCCTTCTAGTGTGCCCACATCCCTCCACATCTTAGTGTCATCAGCAGATTTGCACAGGGTGCTTTATACCCCCTCGTCCAAATCGCTGATGAAGATGTTGAACAGTGAGGGCCCAAGGACTGAGCCCTCAAGTGTGTGTATAATATTTTATTACTTGTACTGATTTTTGGCAAAAAGTTGTAAATAAACTAGTTATGCTACGATTAGTATATGGTATGGAAGGCACTTTTCAGATTAGAATTTTGAGAGAGGAGCTACATTTCTCAGAAAAATGGCTTGTGGTGTGCATATGGACTGTTGGTTATCTAGAACAGTGGTTTTCAAGCCTTTTTTTCTCTCTTGTGGACCCCTTTGGAAATTTCAAGTCAAGGTACTAGACCCCTTTGAATTGTATGCATGGGTATTCATATACTTTTGATCTTGGCCATCTTTTGTGGACCCCTTAAACGAAGTCTGCAGACTCCCAGGGGTTCATGGACCACAAGTTGAAAACCACTGCTTTTAGAACTTTCAATTATGCAGTAGCATAAATAAGTGTTGCAACTGTGCGTGTGAAAGCTACTTGTTTCTAATATCAAGTTTCTTTTTGCCTTCAAGGTTTGTTATTGAGCTCTGTGAACCAATTCAAGTAAAGCAACTTGACATTGCAAATCATGAATTATTCTCCTCTACTCCTAAGGATTTTCTGGTGTCCATTAGTGACAGGTATGTCATGACTTGAATAAGTGATCATTTACATTCAGAAAAGTCAATATATAAAGTAGGAATAACTTTAAGTTGCAGTTATTTCATACTGGGCAGAATTTGGGAGGGTGGGAAAGGATACTTATGTGCCTCACAGCTGCTCTTTATTTTAAATGTTGTGAAATAACAACATGGATGATTCATTTTGTATGTATGAATGGCTATTTTTCTACAGTAGATGTGTTGGCAACTTCTTTTCAGAAAACAAATACAACCCAAAACAAAACTCTCTGTAGTATGTATGTGTTTCTGTGATGGTTCCTATTTCTTGCACCTTTTTGTTTGCCTTATTAGAAATGGGAAGAGAGAGCCCTATTGGTCTCTGCCATAAATATAAAGCAGTAAGACAAGGATCCAAAATACTGGCATTTATTGAACCTTTAAATAGCTAAAATTTTCCTGCTTTGAAGCAAATTGCCCACTTCTGAACTCTCAAGTGATGCTCATATTGGAGCCGAACATGGATTCTTTTTAATAGATTCCATTTAATATTTTTGCTGTGGTGTTACTTTTTCCTCTTTTATAAATGGCACCAATCAATCAATCAGTCAATTCTTTCCTGCCCTCTGTCACTCAAGCCTTTTTATAATATTATTGGTTGTACAGAAATCAGTTTTCAAAGGTGAGATCTGTCAGAGTATTTCCCCCACCTTTTTTCTCAAAACAATGGGAAGAAGTATAGTACAGTGGATCTTGCATCCTTCTTCCTTCCTAGCTCTTGTGAAGTAGCAAAATGGTTTCTTTTTGGCAAATTTTTGTCTTTCTAGATTACCGTTAGGGGTGTGTTCCAGTTAGCCTTCATACTCATGATTCTGCCAAGTTTTTAAGTATTGGCTTAGCTCCAAGCCATCCAACTTCTACATGGCTAGAGGGACCTGGAAATCCCCAGCTGCATATTGTACCTCTGCACCATGTGGAAGCTGTCTCCACTCCCTAAAACCTTCCACTCTCTTCCCCTCTACAGCCCCACCACCACTGCATCATGTACCCAGGCTGACTTTTGCCTTCCCCCCCACAGCTGTGTAGTGCTGCCACTTAGTTGCTTGGTGCAGGGGCAGGCAGCAGAAGCTGGAGGAGGGAGGGAGAGACTCCAGCTGCTGTTAAAGCCAAAATAGTGGGGAAAGCGGTGACTAGGTACACTCATTCGCACTGTACATTTTGGCCTTTATAAGAAGACTAATCTCTCTTCTTGGTCTTTAAGACCTCAAGACCTGGGAGGCAGGGGAGGGTGGTGATATAAAATCACAAATACTTTCTAGTACCCTACATTGGTTTTTTTTTTGGTTTTTTTCAGCATTCGGAATAAGAGAAACACTTTATAGCTACAGGGTATCCAAAATAGTTTTTAGCAAGAATCAGGCACCTTAATGTTTAAGCCTCGTTCAGCTAACTTTACTTGTGCTTATGGGGAGCTGGGGTGGCATGAGCGCTAAGATGCACAACTGACAGTCCAGATGTCACAAGCTGAAGGCCATAGCAGAAGCACTCAGTGTGGCCTGTCAGATTCCAGTGAATCTGAGAATTCTGCTAAATACCATGTCATAAGGACACGAATAAGGGAAAGGATTTGTGCTTATTCTAAAGTTAACAGGTCTTGACCTAAAATTGACCATGAATCTGAATACTGTGAAGTGTCGCTCTAAAATTGGGCCCTATCCTGCAAACATGGAGTAATAATATAGTAGTATATTAAATAATTTCCCCGATGTGACTTTACACTTTATTTTCCAGGTACCCAACGAGCAAGTGGATTAAACTGGGTACTTTTCATGCTAGAGATGAGAGGAATGTCCAGAGCTTTCCTTTGGATGAACAGATGTACGCAAAATACGTTAAGGTAATTCTTCTATGTAGTTAATGTGCGTTTCTCCTTGTAAAGGGAATAACTTGAAGGACAGCTATGACTTTCTGTTCAACCAAGCAACCTTAGAACTAGGTAAAAAATGATCCTTACCATGCGTTAAAGTAACTTTGAGAACTAATTTTTAATTTAGTATGGTCCATCACATTTTTTGTGATTTGTTGACTTTTTTTTCCTGAGGAAGTATGGAGTTGTATAATAGAACATGTCAGCATTGTGCCAGTTTTCTGAGCAAGATTTCGTGTTAGTCTCAAATTTGAATTTAAAGTTTTTTTTTCTCCTTTTAACAGTCAGAAATGTTGTTTACTAACATGTCTGACTAGTCAAATACAAAAGACTCTGCTAAAGAACAGGAAACAGGATAGATCGGTTTAGCAGACTTTTCAGCTATACTTGATATTTATAGATTTTGCTTCTGGTTGCCACGTTTTTTGCTTTATATTTTTAATGAAGCTAATTGCTTTCAGAATTCTTTTGGTTTTGGTTTTTTTATACACATACCAGTTTGCATGGTACGTGGTTTTGTGAGTTTGAATAACTTGCAGTAGTTTACTATGCCTCTGCTATAAAATCCCCCACAATTATGTACTCTAGTATTTTTGTTTATCCAGGTGTATACTTTAACAAATCAGATGTCCTAATCTGTAGAAACCAGGATGCAAGTTCCGACTTTGTCTGTGATTCACAGTACAATCCTTGAGTTGTATCTGCTGCCTGTCTTAATTCCCCTGAATTATTTAGGCTTGCTGCTCTAGAATCTGCATCTTAATAATTTATAAATTCACAAAAGCTTGTTCTGCATTGAGCATAAATTTAGATTTCAGGTGAGGAATGAAATTCAGAGCCTGCTTTTTTTTTAAAGAAAAAGATCCCCATAACTGACTTCATTGGTACAGATGAGCCATATTTTTGTCTGAAGTACATGTTAGCTTCCAAATTTGTTTTGATTTTTCTTTAACAATTTTTTTTAAGGGAAAAAATTCTCAGAGCACATAGGAATTATATCTGGGGCATTAATGAATAATATTTTCATTCAGTTTTTTAGCAGGAGCAAAATTAAATCACAAGTTTGAGAGACCTATTTCTGTATTTCATCTTTCATTCCCCTAATGTTCAGTTACACTGGCACTTTTTTCAGAAAGTGATCTGAAGAGCAAATATAAATCCATTGCAGTGGTTTCTGACATGACACATGCATGACTAGAACAGTACTGACTGTCTCCTCACTTTTTAAATAATAATTTGCAATGCACTAGCTTTCCCCTGGGGCTTTACTCCTGTTCTTTTTGAGTCTGTTTACATCACATATTACTTGCAGTGAGTAAATGTTGTCATGCAATGCTGTAGCTCTTTATAAAATTAGATTTATACCTTTCCCAGGATGCATGCTCTTGAAACGGCTACATTTTTTCCTAGTAATTTGGTGTGTACCACAATTAAGAGGTTCAGTTTTCTGATATAGGAGAGATGACATTTTAATTGATGCTAATAGCTGTTTAAATCTTTTAATGTTCATGCCTCAAATTTCTTGCATGAATCTGGACAATGTGACTGTAACTCTGCTTGCTGAACTTTTACATTGTAGTGGTCAGTAAAGTGCTTAGAAGTATGCTAGATCAGTGGCTCTTAACTGATGGCCTGTAGATGAGTTTTATAAGGGCAACCAAGTGATCTTCTCCTTGCATCTTTCTGCTTCTGAGCTGCTTTATGCTGGAGCTAGTGTGCTTGGGAATGAGCAGAGCTGCCTTAGTGTAATGCTGCTCATAAGCTAATAAAATAACCGTTGCTAAAAGGTGATGCAGGTTTAGGCAGGGACAGAGCCACGTGAATTTGGGTGTGTGGAGTAGTGGATTGGCAGCCTAGGTCATGGTACTGTGTTGGGGGCAGTATGAAAGTGAAATGAACTGAACCATGGGATCAAAGGTTGAGAACCACTGTGCTAGACATGGGATTTTTTTTAAGTCTCTTCTGCATGTACCAAGTTCCTCCTAAGGCAGTATAATATGGTGAAAAGATAACATATTATAGTACTGATTATTGTCAATGCATTGGCTTCATAACAAAGATGGCTGTTCTTAGTATTTGTCTAGTCTAAATTGGGGATATTTTGGAAAATTAATCCAAATTTAACTAAATGTGAGAATTGATAGTGGATTATTTAAACTGCATTAAATCATGTTTTTTTCACAAATGGAAATGGCCTTGATTTAGCTTGGTTACTTCAGAGGCAGAATAAGTGGAAAACAAATTAAGCCCATTTTAGTCGTGAACAGATGTCCATTCAGAAATTCCATGTGGTTTAACAAATTTAATTTTAAATTCATGCCTCTAATTAGGATTTAATTTTCTTGAGCATCCCTGTATAGATCTAGACTCAGTATAAACAGTGCTAAATAGAAGACTTTTTTTCCATTGGATCTTGAACTCTTCTTTCTTCTAAATTCCCCTGAAAAAATTTCTATAAAATAGAACATGCTATACTGAATTTAGAGCAGGAACAGTACATTAATGATCTTTAAAAATGGGGATATTTTTTTGTAGGTAGCTTAATATTTTTCCTAACTTTAAGAATAATCACGTTAAGAGTAACATGTTAAAGATTTTGTCTGGCATACTTTTAGAGTGCAATAACAGGGACATTAGAATAATCTGACTGAATCCTTTGCATAGAAATCTTTTATTTTGTATTATACTGTCTATCTTTCAGCTTGAGCTAGAAGCTTTTGGATTTACCTAACACTCAACAGTGTTGCAACTTCAGTCTTCACAACTTATTTCTTGTAAAGCATTTAAGCTTGGGACAGAAATTTAGGCCTAAACCAGTATAAGTGATCAGAAACTAGTTTAAAACTAACACAACAGAAGTTTGGTGTGCACAAACTGCTTTCAGAATGGCTGAAACTGGTTTAAGATAAACCTGGATGATGTGGTATCAGACTTAACTGATTTAGGTTAAATTGGTTTATTGAAATTCTGTCCCCTTCCAAATTCAAGCTGTCTGTTCCAGCCAAGCAGGGAGGTGTGCTCAAGCACCCCTCGGCTTCTGGCTTGGACCACTGTAGGCATGTGGCTGCATTTCTGGAATCAAAAGTGAATGTCTGTTCACTTGTTTATGGGTTCAATCTGCACAGTTTAGACTAACCTGCAAAGATTGAATCAAGTTAGCCTCAGGCTTTTTGACTCTGTGTACTTAGCGTTTATAGTACTAAATTAAAATTGCTAGAGTTGCCTGTGGCATGTGTCCAGCTTTTGTACTGACATCTTTCTTTTCCTTTCTCTTGCTTCAGATGTTCATCAAATACATAAAGGTTAGCAATCTCCTCTTTCCAAATATTGAATGCATAGGGCTTGGGGTATACTCTGCAGCTCAGCATGTTGGCAAGAATAAAGCTTTCCAAGAACCTTTCTGTTATGAGCAATCTGCACTCTGCTTAAGTAAACCTAACTTGCAAATTAAAAACTAGATGTGCGTGTTGAGTAGAGATTTTATCTGATTCTTCTCTAGTCTTTCATTCTAAATGCTTGTTATTCTTTAGGTGGAGTTGGTGTCACATTTTGGATCAGAACATTTTTGTCCTCTAAGCCTTATAAGGTAATAATGAGTGAAATACTTTGATCTGAAAGTTACTTTTTACTTCTAGGGCTGAGAAATGTTTAGTGCATCTAATGTCAAATGGAACACATTTCGGTTTAAGTTCAGCAGCAGTATTCTTGATTCTGTTTAAAGAAAGGGATTACATAAGTTAGACGTTGCTGACATGATGGTTCAAATTATTGTAAATTGCTTTAAAAATTCCTTAAATAAGGTGGTATCCATAAGGAAATGTCCTCCCTAAATTCCCTTGTACATTCTGCTTCCCTTTTTTCCTCCTTCACTACCCCTTCTCCAAGCCTCTTTTCAGTCATCGAGGTTACAACAAGATTTGATCCCTAGTATCTCTAAAGTAGTATAGCTCTAGGTTATTAAGCCAGTCTTGAAGGTGAGGGAGAGATTGAATGTAGTGCACTAGAAACTTACACTATAATGTAAGGATTTGAAGAGTGTCATGGTCACTGTCAAGCCAGAAAGACTGTCCTAGAATTTCTATCCTAAATTAAATGAGGAGGATAAGACTTCTATGCATTGCAAAAGGTGGATGTTGCAGTAATTCAAGATGAAGAATAAGATGTGGATGGGAAGTCGGGTGATGAGAAAAGATCTGACTTCCTTAAGGGAGGGGTTAAGGTGGGAAGAAGGTTAGAACCAAATAGTGCTACTAAGTCTAACTGCAACGCTAGTGGAATCCTAACTAACCCTTCAATAAATGAGTGTTTAAAAGAAAAGGCATTGGTCAGCTTATGTAAGATGCCAGTTTGCTGGTTGACTAATCCAGGGCAAGCGTTGTTAATTTAATATGCTTGCTTCAGTCATTAAAACATCATTAGAATTTAGCCTGACAACTTACGTTTTGGTTTTATTTGAAATATTGTTTATAGAGTGTTCGGCACTAGCATGGTTGAAGAATATGAAGAAATTGCTGATTCCCAGTATCAGTCAGAACGCCAAGAGCTGTTTGATGAAGACTACGGTAAGAAAACAAATAAATGTGTATTGCTTGTTAACTATCAGATCTCTTGTAACTTGGTCACTGAAGTTTTTCATGTGTTCTGAAATGATCAGTTTGGCAGTTAGGGACTACTTCACTTTTATTATCCTCTAGGATGGGTTGGTAAGTCGCATTCAGCCAACAGCTGTAGGGTTGTGAGGGGAGCTTTGGTAGAAGTTGCCCTCCCTGTGCCACTGTAAGGAGAAGTGCCGGTGGCATCTGTGTCCTAGTCACTCCAGTCTGCAGCCTAAAGACACTGCCAACCTCTGCTCTAGGATAACACTATCTTCCTGCTTACAAAGAATGTCCAAATATCCAGCTAAGTCTCAAGCTGCTGTTCTGTAGTAAATCTCTGCAGGTGTCAGGATACACAAGGGATTGTGAGAACTAAATAGTTAATTAGCTGAACATAGATAATGCTTTAGCCATCTTCAAGGGATCTCTGGCACTGTATCACCATCGTGTTCTCCCTACATGAAGCTTCACTCTGCCCACACTCACGTAGTCATATAGTGATGGGCTTGCTGTCTCTTCAGTAGAGCTTTCATGTGGCTCAGGTGTGTTAATCTTCTACACATGGTTACTGATCAGTCTGGGATAGGCAGCCATACTTCTCCTGCACCTAGCAGAAGTAGAA
>NW_017728993.1:68191642-68203892 GCF_001723915.1 Gavialis gangeticus
AAGACGCTGCCAACCTCTGCTCTAGGATAACACTATCTTCCTGCTTACAAAGAATGTCCAAATATCCAGCTAAGTCTCAAGCTGCTGTTCTGTAGTAAATCTCTGCAGGTGTCAGGATACACAAGGGATTGTGAGAACTAAATAGTTAATTAGCTGAACATAGATAATGCTTTAGCCATCTTCAAGGGATCTCTGGCACTGTATCACCATCGTGTTCTCCCTACATGAAGCTTCACTCTGCCCACACTCACGTAGTCATATAGTGATGGGCTTGCTGTCTCTTCAGTAGAGCTTTCATGTGGCTCAGGTGTGTTAATCTTCTACACATGGTTACTGATCAGTCTGGGATAGGCAGCCATACTTCTCCTGCACCTAGCAGAAGTAGAAGAATTGAGATTGGGGTAGGTAAGCTCACAAATGAGCCTCCTTGGAAAAGAGAAATAAAGGACAAGAAATGACACTAGTAAAAGGAAAGCAAACCACAAACCTAGTTTCACAAATACAGGGTAAGTTTTTTTTTGGTTTTTTTTTGGTTTTTTTTTTTTTTAGTGAAGGAGTTGAAATTAGAGGAAATTAATAGAAATGTTTTTCAAAGGGAACCTTTTGATAGCTCTAACCCTGGCTTGTGCAGAAATATTATGTGGCATAGTGAAAACGTATTACTTGTCTGAAAAGAGGAAACATGGGCATCCTTTCTCACTCTGCCCCCCAATTCCCTTAAAGACCCCTGTTTCCTGCTCCATTAATGTTTGCTTTTTGCTTTGAAAATCTAGTCACCTCATTTGAATAACGATACTTGTTTAACAGCTTTCTGTTAATCTTCAGAGTTGTCACAAAACCTATGTTCTTTAAGAGGGTGCATAAGGCCCATTTCATTGATTCACTTCCTACAAAAGTTTGTTTTGTTTTTCAAAGCTGAGCATCTAATTACTTGATACCTATTATGCAGAACTTAATTAGTCCTGAAGAGGTAACGGGACAAAGATTGTCCTCTTCTTAAGTTAGGATTCCATTGTTAATCGATATAATATAGAACAGTGAATGTAGCATAAGTAGATAGTATGTTTTGTTTCAGACATTGATGGCTCATGTATTAAGATCGTATTTGGTCCATGAGTGCCACAGGGACTTCAAAAAGTTCTGTTCTTAGTTGACACTTTCCTGAAACTGATCTCAAAATTTTGTGCCTCCTGTGTTTTGATTTAAACCTATTTTTTATAACATTTTGCTGCATCTTTTTTTCCTGTACTGGAAAAGAAAAACACTTCAGTTGTAAGAAGAATTATCTGGTTTACTATGCCTAAAGCCTGATTCAAATACAGTATCGTTTTTGTCCTTTTTTTAACCTCTCTAATTTTAGTTGTTAGGATGTTTTTACCTTAATTTTAGGCTTAATTTTAGACTTGGTATTGGTATAGGAATAATTTTATTTAATTTCCAACAGATTATCCATTGGATTACAATACGGGGGAAGAGAAATCTTCAAAAAATCTCCTTGGCTCTGCTACAAGTGAGTGTAGCTGTATTTTTCTCAGGAAACTTTAATAATACTGTGTAATAATTAAGTGTTTAACTTGAATGTGATTCCATTTAATTAAAGAGCAGTCTTAGATTCCAAATATCTGGGCAACTTCAAAAATTTTACCTTCTCTCTTATTATGACTAAACAATAGACATTTTAATTAAAAATAAATGAGAAGTTAAAGCTACAATTAAACTATTTAATGTAGCATGATCTTGATTCAAATGGTGTTAGTAGTTCCTGTAACTAACTGCAGAAACTGGCTGATGGAGGATGACATGAGGAGTTGCCCTGAGGTAGTGGATGATAGGAAAGGATGTGCAGAGTGCTTCTCAGTATATGTGGAAGGCCTTATGTCCACATAAGATTCCTCATCCCTTCTTAAACTAGTCTGTTTTTGAAGGAGGTGATGTCTTGGGTAGTTTTACTCACTACCTTCCTCTTTAGCTGGCAGCATTGGCAACGCATGGGGGATGCATGTGGGTGCACAGGCACCCCCTGAGACTGGGTGCTGCCGGCAGCACCCACTTACTGCCCCCCTTGCTGCTCACGCTGCTGCTGCTTGCAGGCAGTCACCATGCCTCGCTCCCCCTCCCCAGCCTCATGAGGCATTCATGGCTGGCAGTGCACTAAACCATAATGGACCTCCTTACTCGGGAGGTCATGGGACTTAAACTTAAATAGATGTTTGAGGTATTACTTCAGTTCTGATGGAAGCCCTCAACTCTGCAGTTATTTAGGGTAGCATCAGCCATGCAATCCTTTTTGTCAAGATTAAGTGAATTATATTGCAGAGTTTACATCAACAGTGAATGCTACTTCTGTTATTGCTCAAATAAACCTAAGCCTTAAATCTGCAAAGTAAAACATTCCTTTTATCCCAGTTTCCCAAAGTTGCAGTGTGAAAGACACAGCCATGGCCATAAATACCGCATAATATTTTAGTGTAGCTTTGGGGAAAGGCAACAAATAGCCATATAAAGAGCAATCTGTTACTAAATATTAAAGTTCCAGATTTGTTTGACTTTCAGTTCAAATGAGAAGATGTAGTGTTGAGGCACTATCAAGAAAAACTACCTCTTACCAATAATTATTAAATTATTTATGCCAAAGTCCTGTTGAAATACCTTTAAAACTTGCAAAAACTTCTCAGTCTGAAAACAGTGGTTTTTCTTTTAATGGATATAGAATTTGTTCTTATAGAAACAAGTATTCCAAAATAATTAAAAACACAAAACCCCCCCAAAAAAACAAACAACCCTCCCCCCAAATGACTGAGTATTAATGACAACAGTAATTCTTAATTGTGGCTAGCTGAATTGGTTGCCTACCCTGGAATTAAATGCACTTTCTTTTTTTTTTAAGCAGCAGGAGATCCTTTGTCTAGTCTAAACAACACCAACCCAGACTTCCATTTAGTATATCTCTCTATGAATGAGGAATAGAGTGATGTTAGAGAGCTTGCTGATTAGGGATTTTGATTAATGAAAAGTGGCTTGCAGTTTTGTGCCAAATAAACCAGTGCAGGTAGTGCCTCAGCCCTCCTTTCTCTTATCAACTGGCAGATTCACAGAGTAGCTTTAATCTCCTCTCCTCCTTTCTGTTTCAACTCCTGGAAGGCATCCAGATCAGATGAGAACTCAACTATTTTGGTTACAATCTTTCTCTTGGCTTTTTAGGGCTTTCAGACTACGATTGGGCATAGAATAAAACCTAAACAGAATTCATGGAGTTCTGGAGTGTTCCTCAAACTGCTTGGGAGAGAATATTCCACCAAGATAAAATTAAATCATCATTTTAGTGATTTTATTCCAAACACTTCTGAGCCATTTATTTGTATTTGATCTTGGAGAACTCTGCCTCTCTTGTATAGATCGGAATTGTTGTTCTAGATGGTGCATTGGCATTTGAGACCACGTGGGGAGAAATAAAGGTCAGTTACATGGCACCAACATTATATAGCAAACATTTTACCACTTCTAGTTTTGTTTTTGAAGCTGAAGACATACCAGGCAAATTGGTAGCAAGCATCATAAGCTCATTTAACCCTCTACTGTACCTGGATTTCATAAAGTCTCTTACAGGTTCTCAAATGCCAACATCCACTATGGTCAGCTTTGCCATACTGTAACTTCTCAGCAACATTTTGTTTGTTAAAAATAAAAATAGACTTATTCACTGCTGCCGACATTTTATAAGAAATTCTGTGTCTGATAGCCATGTTTGATTCGACATTATTCTTGGGCCTTTCTTCTTAAGTTTCTGCACTGGTCAATGCAAGTACACTGCCACACACAAAGGGGAACTTCAGGGTAAGCCAAACCACAAATTGCGACCTGGTGCAAACCAAAACACTTCTAGAGAACTGTCTCCTAACCAGACTAAATGGAGATTGAAGTGTGCTAGAGGTTATAAAACAGTAGCTATAAAGCAATGTAGTAATATATGCTAGTCAAAGGATACTAAGGGAAATCTAACCCTCAAGTGTTCAGCACAGGTAGGCAAGGTAGAGGTGTGAGCTGTAGCTCCATGCAGCCACAAATCGTATCAGGGACTGAGTCAACCAATGTAGCACTTGGCTAATGGGCCCAAACTGGAGCAAAATATCACATTGCCAAAAAGAAGAATGAAGACAGATATCTGTAGTGAGTTTTTTAAATCTCCAAGTAGATTTGGTAAACTTGCCAAATATATTGCCAGGGCTTTTAGCAGCCTGCTTTATCGTATCCTTGGCTTGCCATCACGCTCAGAAGGTGACAGGGAAGGGGTAAGTAGGAGGAGCTGAAGTGCCAGCTTCTGACTAAAATTGGAGAATAGGGATTGGAAAAGTTTTCTTCAAAATTCAGTTGGCTTGAAAGAGTTTTTCACAGGCTGTTATACTCTTGGGAGAGGTGACTAGAAATATGACATTCCCCTTGTAAAATAACACACAGTTAATAGTTTTGTAGGTTTTTTTTTACACTGACTTCCAAAAATGTAAAATCAGAACCCTTTTTAACTGAAAGCATCATTGGTAAATATCAGGATTTACCAGATAACTTGGAAACATTTGGAAATCCATCCAGCAAAAAGCCCAGTAATTCTTTGAAAATGGACAGGTAAGAAAGGAAGCAGGAAGGAAAGGAATAGATGACTTAATCTTAGGATCAATCAGTACTTCTTGTTATCTTCAAGGTCATAATGGCAAGTCTTAGAATATCTGATGATGGCAGTGAAGTCTGATATTCTGGATGCATCCTAATCTCCGTTTTTGTTTTAGATGCCATTCTAAATATGGTAAACATTGCTGCTAATATACTTGGAGCAAAAACTGAAGAGATTTCTGAAGCTGAAGGTAAACTTCCTTAAAATCCTATCGTTATCTTAAATGTCAGTTTCCTTGTTTTCTCACCTTCACTTTGAAAAATTTGGGTACCTCAAATACTGAATTTTTCTCTCATTCCTTTTCTGCGGCATCTTCCCTGTGATGGCTTACACCATAGAAACCTGAGCAATTTGACTAGGGAAAAGTTGTTAGTGTTGCATTTAGGGCACCTTCTTAGGGGTTAAATGGTATGGGCTTCTGCCTACTGGTCCAGCTGTCTTCTGATGTGATGTTTAGTTTGTAGCTTACATCATAATTTTAAACACTGAAAGAATAGCAGCTTTCTTCTGCACAGATGTACATATCTGGAAGTATAAGGGCACACTTTTTTCTTCCTACAAAACAGTCAACAGTTTTCAATTAACTGAAAATACTGAGCTCTGAACATAAAAGCGAAACAAGGCCTGTTGTGTGGTTACTTTACCAAATTTTTATAAGCAAAAATACTATTGTTTAATTTCTTGGTGTTATAGAAAACAAATATGACTTGCTAGTGAGGAGTCAGACCTGTTAGGATACACTGTCATAGCATGCTGTTTTCTCACCCTTGCTTGTGGTTCTTTTCTGTTGAACTCTGATACTCAATCAGCTCAAATCCTATTGTACAAATTTTCTTCTTGTTTTGTGTACCATAATAGGAAATAAGAGTCTCTCTGAAAATACCACTGCCATCAATGCTACTTTGACAGCTGTGCCAAAACTGCCTGAACCAACACCTGTTCCTTCATCAGAGTAAGTAATTTTTGTGCATCACTTAGTGCCCAAGACTGCTTCATTAGCACTAATCTTAGGTCTTGTCTACAGTAGAAATAGATCATCTGAATACACTTACCACTGGTTTAACTCTGGCTTATCTGTAATGTGGCTTGACTTTAGCTTAATAATGAATGTTGGACCTAGTAATGAATGTTGTATAGGGTAAAAAGGAAATTGGCATCAAAAGACTGTTGAACATGGAAATGTCTTGGGGGCAAGTGTAAGTTTTTCTGGAGGACTTAATCATATTCCTTTCAGCCCCCTTAGGATCTCCCCTGAAGCAGGGATGTCAGATCTGGCCCACAGGCTGTATGTCTGGCCTGTGGAGCCCTATGATTTGGCCAGTGGCTGATCCCCATGCATCTTGTGGCCAGTGGAGCCTGTCTGGTGTGTGGGCTGGACCTGGTACAGCACGCACACCAGACTAGCTCTGGTCGTTTGCTCTGGTGCCCTGTGCTGGAGCCAGGGTACAGGGCTGGTCTGGTGGGGTGCTGGATGCAGTGCATCCCTGTTGTCACCCTGAGCTGTATGAAGTGCATGTAGCCAGTCTAGAAATTGGAGAACAGGGATGGGAAAAGTTGAACATGCATCATGTCAGCCTCTCCCCCAAGCGTAGGCTGGACCCAGCACTGCAGGGGCTGTATGCAGCACAAAGGGTCTAGGGCACAGGCTGCATGAGGCACCCCATGAGACCAGTCCTGCAGGCTGGTTCCAGTGCATAACATAGCCCTAATCCAGCCCACAGACTGGCCTTTGGAGTCGGATGAGTTTGATGCTCCTAAGCCTTAAACACTTCTTGTGGTCAAAATTTTTCTCAAGTGATTTAACAATTTTTTTTTTTAAGAGGATAAAATGTCACTCTTGTGAACATCTTAATGAGCATTGATCAGCGAAATCCAGCACTGACATTCTCCAAGAATTAATTATTTTCTGTCAGATGCTAGTTTTTTCTAAAGAAAAGTACTAGAAAGCAGTAGGAGCTTCTCACTTCTGATCTGGTTATCAAGCTGGGTGTGGAGATTGATATGCTGTTCTGTCTAGTTGCACAGTCTTTTGTCTTGCAGAAACCAGTCTAACTAGAAATATCTGTTACCAGTATAATTCAGTGGTGCTGACCTCTGACCCTTGAGCTGAATGCACCTTGCAGGGCCCATGTCATCCAGCTCCCAGGGCTCCCCAGAGGTCTGGAAATATGGCAGCAAGGGAACAGTGACAGCCCTAATTGCCGCAGCTTCCAAAGCCACAGCAATTAACTCTGCACTGCTACCCTGCTGCCATATTTCTGGATTCCTGGAGAGCCCCACAGACTGGATGACATGGCCCTGTATGTAAGGTTCCACTGGTGCACAGGGTCACTACTTGCCCATATCCACCAAGCATAGCCAGGCTAACAGGACAGTTTGCACCTGCAGACTGACTTCATGCTGGTTCACGACCACTGACAGCCCCGTGCCACTTCTCTGGCCTCCAGGGCCAAAACATTGAATACCACTGTTTGTAACTAACACAGTATCAAGCTGGAAACAACTTTGGTGTTAAGTTCCTATTGCTGGCATAACTTTTCCTTGATGAAAACAAGAACCTAGTCGGAAACAACAGTTTCACTTCTGCCTGATCAGACTTTATTTTTAAAGGAGGGATATTATCTTTGTGTGCTTAACTGCCCTACTTATATACTTGACATTTTTTTTCTAATGTCTAACAGTTATTTGAAACAGTGATAAATTTGTTTTCCCCCCCTCCCCAACTTTCCTCCCCAATTTGTATTTCCTCTTGAAGACTCTTTTGATTACTTTGGCTGTTTAAACATAGTTAATGGCAGAAGCTCAGACCTCCTATTAAATGAAAAACTGCTCCTCTTGTTAAAAATGTGATTTGGTGGGTGCAGCCTAAGAATTGCTTAAGAATATTTCAGACTTAAATGTAGGTCACTTCCTTTGCCTTGCTTTCATTTATAAAGCTTTTTTTTTCTAAATAGCTTCCCCATAAATACAGTTCCCATAACTTAACAGCATATCTGATTTTAAGACTGTCACTTGAGGTAAATATCTTACATTTTAGGATGCGTTTCGTATGTTGCAATTGTTTTTACCTGTGTAAGTGTATATACATAAAGAGTCTTCAAGACAGACTAAGCTGCTTCAGAATTTTTTAAAAAAGTACAATAAAGAGGGTGGGAATTGGCCAAGAAGTCAAGCTCAGAGTTAAACTGGCTTATGATCAATGAAATAGCTGAACAAATTACAAAGCTGTGGTTTTAATTGCCTTACAAGCAATAGAAAACTAAAATTTCTGAAAATCCATGCCACAGCCTAAGCAGCATATTGGATTAGTTTATTTTGTATTCTGTGTTCAAATGTTTGCTTTATTACAACTGAATGAGTATTGATAAGTGTCTTTACATTGATAACCAGTATTAACCTCATAAGAAATTTTGGGGGCAGGAGAGTTATGTCACCTTCTTTTGAGGGTTTTTTCTATTTTGAATGTTCAGGAATTCAAACTTCCCTGGCAAACTGAACCATCCAACCAGGCTGTAAGCTATTTACTCTTTCTTGAGTCATTAAAACAATCTTAATTTTTGAGTTCTTCTATTTAGGAAGGAAGTATGGAGTTTCCTATTAAGATTCCCTGTGATTTAATTTCTGCTTTGTCCATATGGTTATAGGTTACTTCTGTTCAGTTACATAAAGCTTGATCCAGGAAGGAAAAACGATGGTTCCCTGAAGCTCATATATTCAGTTCTGTCTGTCTCCACATTTGAGAAACCAGTTGGGGAAAACATGGATCCTAACGCATGAAAATATTTGATTTTTCAAATTAATATCTGTTCTTGTTACCACTAGAATATATATTTTTTTTGCATGGTGAATAATCTGTATCCAAAGACCCTGTGAATTAAGATAATTGGAGATCATACAAATTAAGATTAAAGTACACTTCAGAAAAATCACTTTACTTAATTTCAGTGGTTCTTCATACTGTATCTGACAGCTACTGCCATCGTCTTTCTTTCATGAGCATCAACTTTATGCGTTAATTTCAAAATAATTTACTGCATCTTATACAAAGAAGCAAAGAAACAACCTGGGTTTTTAACACAACTTCTGTTTGTAGGCTTGTAACTACAGAGATACCTGAAATAGAAAAGGAACAGCCACCCCTACCTACCACACAAAGCCCCATTGTACAATTAGTGCAAGAGTATGAAGAAGAGACAAGCCAGTCAACAGTAACCCTGCTGCCCAGTGATGAGCAAGAGGAAGAGACGACCCCATGGTTTGAGTCTGAGACACAAATCTATTGCTATGACCTGGTGAACATTTGCTGTATTTCTAGCTTTTCAGAATATCTGTACCAATGGTGTTCAGTTATAGTAGCTCTTCATCGGCAGCGTAGCAAAACTGATGGCAAACAAGGAGGAGAATACTCTGCTGTTGTTCAGTATCCACAGTTAGTTCCAACAGAGTCTTTACATGTTGCAGTAGAGGAACCTCTGCCTGAGAAATTAGATGGCAAAATCATGGAGAGATTGCCTGGATCTACAATTGCAAATGATTTAAGTGTACTCCTTGAGGATGTGAGTAATCAGACTGTGGATTCTATTGAACTGGAACCCAGTCTTCCTCAAACTCTCTCTCAGTCTCTCCTCATAGAAGTTACTTCAGAAGTTAAGCCATTGCCTACAATAGAAGTATCTTTGGAGCCTACAAAACAAGAAGTAGGGCAGGGTGTGTCACCAGTAACTTCCCAAGAGGATACTGTTGAGATCATTGATGAAGCAGAAAAGAGAGTTGATGGCTCCTTTACTGCTGAGAGACATTCTGTGATCTCTGAAACAAACACCGTCGCCGAATTCCAGGAAACTAGTACAAAAGATATGACTCCTGTTCAGATCATCTCAAAGCCTACAGAGACTGTACCACGGCCTGAGCACACAACAACTGCAATATCTGTTACAATAGGTAACAATATTGGAGAAGGAAAAGCAAGCACTTCAGACGCACAGAAGCAAGTTTTGCCTCCTGCTGAATCTTCTGTTACAGCAGAAATAAAAGAGGATGAGCAGACACCTGAGGAAGCTTTCCTAGCAATTCCTGTTTCTGGTGGACAGCAGAGAGCAGCAACAGACTTCTATGCTGAATTGCAGAATTCTACAGATCTAGGCTATGCTAATGGAAATCTTGTTCATGGATCTAATCAAAAGGAGTCTGTATTCATGCGGCTTAATAATCGTATTAAAGCCCTAGAAGTAAATATGTCTCTCAGCAGCCGCTATTTAGAAGAACTTAGTCAAAGGTAAGCTCCTAATGGTTAGGAAAATCTGTGTGTAGATAGTCTAAAATTACACAGCCAGTTGTTGTATGCAGTCTTGTAAAATTGTGTACAGAAGTTTTCATACCAATGTGTGAGTTCAGTAACTACTTAGCAGTGTAAATATTTACACAAAACTGAGAATAACATACTTTAAAAGCTGTCCAAAGTTTGGATGTTATATAATTTCTTTGGCATTCTTCAGCAGACTATAAATTTAATAACATCATGAAGTATCATAAAAGTGCCCCATTTTAAGGTGTTGGTTATTGCCAGGATGTGCTCTTTATAATCCTCTAAATCTATAATCCTTTCAAACGGACTGTGATCCCTCTGCCATGCAATTGATGCAGCAGGATCCCAGTACGTGGCAACTTTTCCATTTACTGAACTGCCACAACTTTATAGAAATCTCTTTAGTATTTATTCTCACTTGTTAAGAAAATTTAGTTTTCTGGTATTTGCATTTTAAAAAGGAATGATGTGGGGGAGGGATATGGTCTTCAGACAATGGTGGCAATTAAGGCCTCTGCAACTATAATGCTAGTAAGTACTTCTACTCTTCCAAAAGTACATTAGCTAAATACAAGTCTGGTTTTGCTTTATACTGACTTTTGGAAATCATTTTTAAGAACAGGCTCACCTGCTTGTCTCTGTCTCAGCATCCAGAAGTTTGGGGGATATTCTCAAATCCAAGTAGCTACTGTAACCAGGGTTTGCTGATCCAGATCTTTTTTGCTCAGTTGAATTAAATGTCTTTGCCTACAAGTTTTGTTGATGACAGATCAGTAGGATCACCCTCATCATTGTTTACAGTGGGATGGGTATTGGGAAAAGGTTGTAAGATCATATTTTTAATTTAGCTCTTAAAGGTACACACCAGGTAGGAAATCCTTTTTAACCTTTTTTAAAAATTTTAAAAAAGAAAAGAGAAGGTTAATACTAGATAAATTGAGGGTGCTGTGGCAACATGTCTGAAATCTTGACCTTTACGATGGGACCTCCATTTTTTGTAGGTACCGAAAGCAAATGGAAGAAATGCAGAAAGCTTTCAATAAAACCATAATAAAACTTCAGAACACTTCACGAATAGCAGAAGAGCAGGTATGTTTTCTGTGTGTGTGTGTGTGTAAAAACATTTCTGTTCTCAGAAAAATAAGCAACTTACAATTAATTACCTAAAACAGTGTTAACAATAATATTAAGACCAAGATTTGCATAATGTTGAAATAAAAATGCAAAAGCTGCACAACAAGCATAGCCTCTGTATTTAAAGTAGTCCTATTCTCAGCTAACCCTTTTTTAGACTTCTGTAGCAAAACCTAGGTGATAAATGTGTCTAAAAGCTAATGGGGAATGGATCCTTCTCTCCCTCCTTCAAGCCATAAGTGTAGTTTTCAGAAGGGCCAAAGCATGACTTGCACACTTGGGAAGGGAAGTGCTTAGGTTCACTTTGAAAATGGACTTGTGGAGCTCAATTTGAGTGTTTTTTATATTGTGTACTTGCTGTCTGTATAGATCCATATATGCCCACCTTGGTTTTTTCCTGGCCCCTTGTCTTCAGACCTTTAGGAAAAAGTAGATGCTGTGATTTATAAATGGCTTTGAGAGGTTGGGAACCACGTACAGTTAGCAAAGGTTGCCTGTTTCTGCTCTAACTTGCTACTGTCTGTTGTTTGTCATTTTCTAAAGCTCTTTAGACCTGGTGTTGGTCTGAAAGTGACATTCTAGGAAAAAGTTAGGATGAAAACCTGTTAAGAGCAAACCCTAAATTCATTGTAGTAATTGTCCATATGCACATTCCTGTGTAATTGAGCTCAGACCTCTTGGCCTGCAGTACCCCATGGTGCATGTACACTTTCAGACTTGTGCTTTGCACCAAGGGTGCAAGTACATTACCTCTTGGCTTGTGACTGACTTTTGACTGAGGTAAGATGGTAAGAAAACTTCCTGGTCTATTTCTAAGTGATTCATTTTCTCGCTGAATTAGTAGTAACTTGGTAAATCATTAGCTGCTTTACCCACTTGTAATGTGTCTCTTTTTTCAAAACTTATTCTGAATCTCATGGCTGTCTCTGTTGCTTGGTTTTGAGTGTGGACAGTAGGGGCTGTACAAGCTTACTGTGGCCATTGGGCAGGAAGTCCCATCCTTTTACCTGTCGGGCTTGGGAGGCGGCTGTGAGCAGTGCAGCCTCCCCACCTGCTCTGTTCATCCCAGCCTAGACGCTCAGTACTGAGCCTCACACTGCCTGTAGCCACCCAGCTGCTATGGGGGAAGGGGTTCAGGGGCTTCA
>NW_017728993.1:68208892-68219446 GCF_001723915.1 Gavialis gangeticus
TCTTTTTTCAAAACTTATTCTGAATCTCATGGCTGTCTCTGTTGCTTGGTTTTGAGTGTGGACAGTAGGGGCTGTACAAGCTTACTGTGGCCATTGGGCAGGAAGTCCCATCCTTTTACCTGTCGGGCTTGGGAGGCGGCTGTGAGCAGTGCAGCCTCCCCACCTGCTCTGTTCATCCCAGCCTAGACGCTCAGTACTGAGCCTCACACTGCCTGTAGCCACCCAGCTGCTATGGGGGAAGGGGTTCAGGGGCTTCAAGTGCCTGCCAGTTGTGGCTGTTGATGGCCAGACCATGCACAGCCCAGCAGAATGGGTAGTGGGAACTGGCCTTGGGCTACTGCACTGCAGCTACCAAGCTGTACCCTGTTTCAGCTGCCTGGCCCTGCCAGGGTATGTCTGGGGCCTGGGAGCACAGGTACGAGGTGGGGGATGCACTTAACTGGAGTGTGGGGGTAGGCGCAGGTTCAACTATGGGTCAGTGGGAGGGGTTAGTTCCAGCCTGCCACCCCTGTAGGCACTGCAGCCCAGATCTGGCCCAGACATTCAGAGCAGCAAGTCAGTCTGGGAGGCACCACAACTGCCAGGTGCTCCAGAGCTGCAGCAAGGCAGCAACTCTGTGCCTGGCCCCACTGTACCCAGTGTCTCTGCTTGCCCCTGCATCCTAGGATACT
This sequence comes from Gavialis gangeticus, assembly GCF_001723915.1. NCBI lineage: Eukaryota > Metazoa > Chordata > Crocodylia > Gavialidae > Gavialis > Gavialis gangeticus. The sequence continues at coordinate 68,209,564 of NW_017728993.1, forward strand.
GGGGGACTTCAGCTTGGAGAGAATAGCTGTGGGAATTGACCATATGGTAATGGAATAGGAACGAAATTAGGTTGATTGGAGATGATCATGCCCTGGAGTGGCATAACTTTTTAAGGTGGATAATGAGCACTTTAAACCACTTAAAAGCTGTTAATATGCAGCCAATTCAGGGGTTAAGAACTCCAGAAGCTGCCTAAAATTACTGTGTAACAAGGCCCTTTGTAATATTTATAGCACCATGCTCCTTTTGAAATTGACCCCAAAGAAGTGTTTAACAAGCATTGGGTTGAAAGCAGGGCAGGGTGGCACCTTAAAGACTAACTCTTTCAGAAAAGGTAGAAGCTTTTGTAGACAGCAGCCTGTTTCGTTGGAGTGTAAGCAACTGATTGTTAGACTCACAGCAATTCAGTTGCTATTGTTGACACACAAAAGCTAGACCCCTCTTTATCATACAGGGCAGTGGGTTGGTTTTTTATTCTCGTACTTCACAGATAAAATGACACGGATAGAAACCATCATAGTGAAATGCATTTTCTGTAAGGTAGCTTTTTGGGATAAAGCCAATACTTGATCTGTGCAGATTTCGGTAGTGTTCATGTAAAAACTTGGCACAATCAAAATGCAATGGTACATGCTGCTTAAACTTTAAAGATTTATGCAGAAAATCTTTGTTTTGTAGAATCTAGATCCAATTATCTATGGTAAATATTTTCTTTGTATCTAATCAGTATATAAACAAAGCTTTCTTCACTCTGGCTCTATGGACTCTAATGTAGTAGATCAGGTGGAATGTATTCTGATAAATTTTAACAGCACATGGTGATAGAATTCTGCAAAGTAAAATTAACTTATCCCCATTTTGTTTTAAACAGGATCAGCGGCAAACAGAAGCCATCCAACTGCTACAGGTGCAGCTCAACAACATGACTCAGCTAGTTTCCAATCTGTCAACAACTGTAGCTGAACTAAAACGTGAGGTAATTATAACATCTCGGTGTGGCACAAGAAGCTGGGCATGGAAAACTTGTCTACAAATATTTTCTGGTTCTGTTGTGGCCAAGGATCTTCCTGAAATGCAGTTGCATCTGCAAAGAGATGCAGATAATGTTTTCAGGCCCTTGGCAGTTAGTCAAAGCAAAGCAGTCAAATAGTATGGGAAGCAGTCTTGGATAACTGCTGCAGTACAGAGTATAGGGTCAGTAGCACAGAACAAACTAACAGTGCAAGACTGCTGTCATAGTTGGATTTGCCTACCTCCAGGAGGTCAGGACTTTTGGTTGAGTAAGGTGACAAAGTAAGTTTTTGGTGCCTCTGTGCAATTAAAATGAGACCAGCTATCTGATACTTAAGTCTTTGGTAATTGTTGAGACTTCAAAAATGTTGGGTCTGCTGGTTAAGTTATCAAATATAATAGGCAAGTGAATTTACAGTATGGCAAATGCCAGGCTGTACAGTAAACACTCAGTTTTTAAAAAAAAAAACCCAGGAAAAGTATTGGATATAAAAATTGAAAAAGAATCCCCAGAATACACTGAAAACTTACCATGGTCTTAAGCTCAAAAGAAGTTGAACAACTGTTTAATAATATACTTTGTTTGCTGCATTACAGTTAAACTAATCTTTTAACTTTAAAAAAATATCTCTTTTTTTCAGGTTTCTGATCGACAGAGCTATCTGGTGATTGCTTTGGTTCTGTGTCTCATCCTGGTTTTGATCCTCTGTATGCAGCGTTGCAGAAATGCATCTCAGTTCAATGAAGATTACCACTCAAAAATTCCCCAAAGTAATCATTACCCTAGCCCCAAAAGGTACTCCTCTATTAAAATGTATCAGTTTTTACAGGCTTTATATTTACACTTTATCTAGAAATTTAGGAGGAAATGAGGGACTCCGTCCAGTTGGGAGGATGTCATGTTTGTCCATTTCACTTTGTACTAATTCTTTTATGCAAGTTCAGAAGCTTAGCTTATGAAATGCAACAGAGGCTTCTGTAGAAGAATCCTGTAACTGTGGGAATTAGATTTCCTTTTGAGATTTGAGTAATGCCTTGTTCTTGGAAGGGTTTATGGGCACTAGTGAAGACACTACTCCAAATTCTGGATATGAAGAGAACACTTCATGTTGCTCTTAAGGTGTCCCGTGGCCACTTTTGAAAGAGCACCACCAACAAGGTCCAGAATAATTTCTGAGATGCCTGGCCATGGGAAAGTCTGACTACAGTACAAAGCACAAAGGGCATTAATAGAGACATGAATCGGATCATTTGTTAAATTGCAATTCTTTGTGGATTTTGTTACTTACAGATGCTTTTCCTCCTATGATGATATGAATCTGAAAAGAAGAACTTCTCTTCCACTTGTCAGATCCCAGTCTTTTCAACTAACTGGCAAAGAAGGTACTATTTATGTACAGTTAATTCTTAGCATTTTGTTAAATGTGTAAAATGTGGTTTCTGTATTTGTATATTTATGAATGTTGTTTTTAAACCAGTTTTCAGAAGAGGAATCCAGCAACACTGTACTTGGTTTCCACCAATGAAGTGCATCATTGGGTACATTAGAAAACAATGAATTGCAGTAATTCAATGAGTTATAAAAGAAGACTGTGGACACAATAGTTAAATCACCGTGGACAGGATAAAGTAACTGGTCATGTGTACACAAGACATTTACTGTGGAGTAGATTAATTAGCTGCACAGACAGGTGCACATGGAGATGTGCAACATGTAATTAGACTGGAGTAAACTAACTCCACAGGAGAATAGTACCTGGTTCAGGCAGTTGCAGTCCTGTGCACACATGAAGATGCTGTGCCTGGGAGCAGCTGACTCCAGCATGAACTGCACTGGAGTTCATTGTTACATGCTAATTGCACATGTAGGTGCATCTACTGTAAGGAAAATACAGGTGGATAAAATGCAGTTTCTACTTACATTAGAACATGCATCTTTAATCTCAAAGCATTTTTTTGAGACTTAATATTTAAGTGTCGGTACTTCTCTTAATGTCTCTTCCAGCATCCTCAAAATGTCTTTAAGGCATGGGTTCAAAACTGTTTCATAGGGTAGTGCTGCCCCCACTGTGCTGCAAATACAAGCCCTCCCAAGAAAATGTCCAAATCCTTAGTAACGTATCTGAAGTTACAGTACAGTCTGTTACTGCTGTCACTTGCCTGTTCTTTATCAGAAGAGTTCTTGAAGCCTAGCAATGTTAACTCATAAAAAGTAATGAAAAGATGCTGAATGTGGGTTTTGGAGTTTTTTGTTTTTTTTGTTTTTAAAGATGAACAAAAGACGAAAGAGTATCTCTTGCCAACAAGTGAGTTGGAATGTCTGCTTCTGAAAATAAAATTACAGAATATATGTAAGCAGCGGAATGCAGCACTGGAGCTTTTGCAATTAAAGATTATTTATACTGAGTTGGTTTTCCACTTTTTGGATAGCAGTAGAGTAATCCTACAGCAAATTTTGCTAAAAGGTGGATGAGGACTTTTCTCTAAGCATAGGTCCTGACCAGCAACTATATTCTAAAATGGATTGTTTTCTTGATCGTTCTAATGTACAAGGAAGTTTAATTGCTGTTTTCAAAGCAAATATTCCAAAGTGAATCGGGAGAATCCAGTGATCAGAGACCAATTTTTGAACAATCAAGAGGGTGACAGAAATCTATCACTGTAGAACTGTAGAGTTATGTTTGTCCTAGATCCTGTGAAAGATATTTATTTCTGAGGGGTTTTTTTCAGAAACCTTTTTCCATCTTGAAACTGTTTGGAGTAAACTGAATTGTGGTTCAAAGAAATTTATTAGGTATTCTGTACGCCTATTATTTGAAAACAAACCAGCAATCTGTAAACCTGGAATAAACACCTACCAAATAAACCCTATTCTAATGGAGGCTTATTCTTACATGGTTGTCCTGGATTTCTTTATATATGCCTGATTTATCTATATTTAGGATTCTTTCAAGGTCCAAGATTTTTCCGAACCAAAGGCCTAAAGCCATACCTGCTCGCCCAAATCAGTGTCTAGATTTTTGTGACTAGAACACATGAACTCTCATTCAGTTGATCCATGTTGGTTTGTCAGAAACATACACTTTCATTTCTCTGCTGTTCCTTGTTAATAGCAATTTGTATAGTATTAGACAGCTGAATATATTATAAATGTAAGTGGGGGATTAAAATAAGAAAAAAATATTCAATATAATACTGGGGAGCTGTTCTTCAAATCTGCTAGAAACCAAAGTTTGAATGTAAACCCTTTTTAATGCATTTTTAAACTACCCTTTAGTCTATCCTACAACATCTATTCAATTTGTGTATAAATAAGGTCAGTTGCCTTGATATCCTAGACAACACTATAGTAAATAACTCCCTTCCTCACTTCAGGCTGGCAAAATAAATTGCAAACATGGTTCTTATTCCTTTATAATGGTTACCTCATAATAACCATTCAATTCTTAAACTTGATATTGCTAGGTCTAAAAGGCTATCATTAGCATCAACATCTGCATCCAGCAGCTGAGGAATCTGGTATGCAGTCCTATTTGTAGAGGATTCCTTTTTCAAATCCTGTTTAGTACTCCTAAAGTCAATAACTATTGGCCATGCTACACTATCTGCATGCAAAACAGAGCCCAAAATGTTGCCTTTAAACTTACACTTGAATGCATTCACACTGTGCATTAGAATGCCCTCAACATGTTTCTGTGACTCTGAAATTGTGAATTATATAATTCTTATAGTTCACAGCAATCCTGGAAGGTGTGTGTGTGTGTGTGTGTGTGTGTGTGTGTGTAGAAACAGGGGTCTTGCAAAGGCATAGTAGCAATTTACGAAAATTCAGGCTATTGATGTTTGAGTACCCAATTTAAAATGGCACTAGCTAGCATCATTGAAACTTGGTGCTTAAATGCCTGCCTCAAACTGCCTTAAATTGGGCACTCAAAGTATGGAGGGATCTAAATTTTGTTAGTTGCCTTCCAAAAATATGGGCCGGGTTTTGGTTCCCTCACTAGGGAATACATTTTCACTTGTATTCTGAACCTAGGGGCACTCTTACACATGCTCCAGGGGGGCGGGTGAGGGGACAGGACAAGCTTTAGTTCAGGCACCCCCGCTACCATTTTTAAGCTTGGGAACACTGATGCACAAGACACAGGAGGCTGCTGGAGCAAGATAATTGCCACACTCCAGCAGACTGTTAATCAAGTCTGCTCCTGCATGCTGTAATTAGTGTCGGATCAACCTCTGCTCTTGGATTAGCACTTTTTCCTAAAACAAATGAGGAACTGCTAATAAACCAACAAATACAGTTCTCTTTGTTTGGGAGGAACAATTTTTTTTCTTTACTGTGTGAGCAGGAAGAAACCACATGAACAAATGTAAGAGACCAGCTAAAACCTGGATTACTACTTCTACACACACACTTTTTGCTTTCAGGATTCTGTGCTTCTGTTTGAATACAGTAGTTTGAGTGGTGATTGTAGCCACGATGGTTCAGAAATTATGCAAGAAGCAAGGGCTTCTTAGGGTGATATCTTTTATTGGACCAACTATGTACATACGTGGAAACAGTGGGAACACGTAAATAGTTGGTCAGATTTATAAGATGTATCGCCTTAATAAATCCTTGCCTTCTGTTTGGAAGTGTGACTATGAAAACACTGAAGCAATAATAACTTTCAGTTTTAGGCTGGCATAGGCAGCCTTCCTATTTAAGTTGCATTAGCTTGTATTTGCAATATTTTCTTTATTTTACTATATTGGTCTGATTTCAAATCTGCCATTTTTTTCCTTCAGAAAAACAATAAACATCGCATTCAGCTTATGTGGGGCAGTCTTAAAATAAGACTTTGGTATTTTTGTGCATGCAGTAAAAAAATCAAGCCAGGATTCTTTTTCCAGATTTAATTTAGTTTATTAGTGTTTAACTCTAATTCTTGTTGGTTACTTGATTCTCCAATGGGATTTTGCAGTGACAGTAACAGTTCAATGTCTTTATCTGCAGTTATCAGCTTTTACATGGGGGGAGAAAGGGGAGGGGCTGTTTCCTAAAATTTCATAATCCCATAATGTTTAGGTTCAATCTGAACAATTCAATATTTAGCTAGATTATTATGCACGGTCTTTTGGACTAACCTATCAATGAGATCTTTCAGTTCATACGCAGTTATGTTGCTTTAAAACGAACCATTCTGACTTGTTAAAGATTTATCGAGCTGTTCAGTCTGGAGTCCTATTTTTTTCTCTCCTTACACATGCATCTCATTAAGAGGCAATGGGAGCTAGGGAATGTATTGAAAGCAGGATAACATAAGTTTGGATGAAGGAATAAGAACCAGTATCTAGAATTTGCATAACCCTAGAAATATGAAGTGCCTGTAGTTGTAATTTCAAGTTTTTATTGTCCTGTTAATATATTAAATCTCTTCTTCCAGTGGATCCAGGCGACTTGTACATTGTAGAACCCCTGAAATTTTCACCAGAAAAAAAGGTAGAGTACCTCTTCCAGTAGGTGGTGCTTCTCTCAGACCAAAAAAAACCCTTACTGGTGCTTATACTTGGGGGTTTTTTTGTTTTTGTTTTTTTTTTTTTAAGTCAGATTGCATTGCATAGTCTAATTATTTCCTCCTCTTGTGGTTTAGAAAAAACGTTGCAAGTACAAAAGTGAAAAGATTGAAACTATCAAGCCAGCAGCAGAGCCTCTGCATCCGATAGCCAATGGGGAGATAAAAGGAGGGAAACCCTTTACGAACCAGAGAGACTTCTCTAATATTGGAGAGGTGTATCACTCTTCATACAAGGGACCTCCATCAGAAGGAAGCTCAGAAACTTCATCACAGTCTGAGGAGTCCTATTTTTGTGGCATTTCAGCTTGTACAAGTCTGTGCAATGGACAAACCCAAAAGACAAAAACTGAGAAGAGGGCTTTAAAACGAAGAAGGTCAAAAGTACCAGACCAAGGGAAGCTTATAAAAACTTTAATACAGACTAAGTCGGGGTCAATGCCAAGCCTTCATGATCTAATCAAAGGAAACAAAGATATAACAGTGGGAACACTTGGTGTCACAACCGTTTCTGGACACGTCTAAAACTAGCTGAACATTTTCATCAGGAGAGTTTTGTTCATCTGAACAGCCTGTGGTATTCTGTGGGAGGATGGTGGGAGACAAAGAACTCAACTAATTGGAAAGTATTCAGAAATGATGGTTTCTGCCTCTTGTACGTCAGTGGGATTGTGTCCGTCAGTTACAAGCTGCAATTTTGCAAAGCTGATAGTTTCCTTTGTGGACAGCTTGGGGGGAGGGAGGAAGGGCTCATTTTATAAAGGGTTTTTTTCACAATTCCTGGGGCAAAGATTTTTTTGAAACCCAGTTTGGGTGGAATAGGGATAAAAGCCTAATCCTCTTCCCTTTTAGCTTTGTTCCTATTTCTTGCACCTTCCCATATTTATGTGCCTTTTGTCTATTTATAATGCCACTGGAAGCGGGGGCAACAGAACAATTTGTTTGTCATTTGATTTCTTTTGTAATTTCTCTAGCTTTTTTGAAGATGCAACACTACAGTGCTGTAAAAGGATGTGTTGGCCTTCAGCTGGACTCAGTAAAGTGGGTTAGATATTGTAGAAATACTAATAAGGTAGACTGGCTGATTAGATCTTTGTTTTGCAAACTCACTTGGGCAAGACATCTTGTTACTTGAAGCCATAACGTCAAATTTCAGAGTTTCTTAATTAAAATGCATTGTAGTATTCGGGTGTATTTAAATGAATGAGAATTTCCCAACAATTTCTGTGCTGTACATTACAGGATCTTGTAACAACAACCATGCCTTTTTCCCCAGATGGAATTTTTTGTAACTCCTAAGATTTATTTTAGCCTCTTCATTTCCTATTTTAATTCAGAATATGGCAACTTCAGGATATCTAGCCAACAAAAATATAAAAGTGACAGCAAAGTGTTGGAAATGGCTGTCCTAATCAGTCCTGGGTACAAATGCATCAGTGAGTTTGCCAGGCTTTGAAATCTAACTGGTCAGGTCTGTTCAAAAGTGGATATTTCCCTAAAGTTTTGCTTTTGTATTGGCTAACCAGTTGTGCAGTGTATGTATGTATTTAGTACTTTCATATCTGAATGTGTGAGTGTGTGTTGACAGTAATTGTATATTTGGATAAAATAGGATGTATGGCTGCATAAAATTTTGTGAATGTGAATCTGAGTGAATGGGACAAAAGGATATTCCTTTATGAAAGTTGTTACAGGTTCATGTTGTACAACTAAGTTAACTTATTGAGCACTTTTAGTGATACCTTTTTTTAATGGATCTAATGCCTTTCCTGGGTATTGTATGTAATGTGACTTATTTAAGGCCTTTGTTTTTGCTGCTTTCATGTTAGGTTTTGAATACTTTAAGGTGAGGTACTTTCAATGTCAATCTGCACAATTAGCCAGTCAGAGCACGTGGACCTGATTTTTTAGAACATGTATTCAGAAGAGCTCCCAATTGGAATCAGGAAGAAGTTTTTATACCATCTGAGTGCAGCATACAATGTTGTGGAAGAAAGAGTATGTAACTACAGAGCTGTAGTGCCATTAGAAACTGTGAATTTCCAAATAAATCTGAACAACTTGTCTTTATTTTAGTGGGTTTTTCCTTTACAAATTGTATGGGTTGAAGTTCATAATACAAAAAGAAATATGATGCAGTGCCAGGTAGGTGGGAGGGAGGGAAGCAGTCAGGAAACCTGGTTTCTATTCCTGGCCGAGTCCCTGACTTGCTGTATGGTCCTGCATAAGTGCGTGTCTTGTTTCCCTCGTTCGTTTAGCTAGTAAATGCCTGTGATCTTCATGGTAAGCAAATAGCACACAGAATAAAGGAATCTGGATATTAGGGCCTGTAAGTGTTTTTTTTGTAAGAAACATGTTAATTTATCCACTTCAGCAGATAGCACTGACTATAATTCCTTGACCTTCATTGTTTTGTATTTTTTTCTTTCAAAAAGTGCAGCCTTTATTGTTCCTCTGCCTTTTAACTATAAGTTGCCTGGAGAATCCCTTGAAATGCTTGAACAACCTTCAACCGTACACAAACTTAGTAATAAACCCACTTGTAGAAGTAAATTTTTTCTAGAGCATTTGTCTGTTTGTTTAAAATGGAAGGAAGAAAAACCCACACCCTTTTCTTGATCTTGGCATCTTACCAGCCGCTATTCTGCTCTGTAGCCTTCCCTCTCCTTAGCAAGGCTTATTAAAATTGTAGTTAGGCAGCTGTGACCAAGAACTTTTTGACTGCAGTCAAGTTGGCTTCAGGCATGAATACAACATGGAGATTTCTAGTTCTGTAAACCACTCTGGAGATGTAGCAAAAAAAAAAAACCATCCCTGCTGATTCTTCTTTAGCATTTTGATGCAGTTTAATTTCTAAATGGTTTCTGCTCTCCTGTAGACTCAGATCAGGGTATTTGAGATAAGAGTTCATCTCTTCTTAGATTCTAGGAAGTAGCTTTTTTATGCTGGAGAGGCTGTCTTTCTACAGGAGGGGCAAGCTGTTGTGGGGTAACTTTCTTGCAGGCAAGCTAAGGAAGTATGGGTTAGATGAGTGGTCTGTAAAGTTGATAGCAAACTGACTGGATTGTCAGACTCAGAGGGAAATAGTCAATGGCTCAATGTCTAGTTGGCAGTCAATATCAAGTGGAATGCCCCAGGGCTTGGTCCTGGGGCCAGTTTTGTCCAATATCTTCCAGGTCATTGATGGAAAATGGGGTGAAATGTACCCTCAGCAAGTTTGCAGATGATACAAAGCTGGAGGGAGTAGTAGATATACTGGATGGTAGGGCATGGATTGAGAAATGCATCAACACATGGAGGACTGAACCAAAAGAAG
>NW_017728993.1:68219987-68221843 GCF_001723915.1 Gavialis gangeticus
GACAGAACAAGGAGCAACAGTTTCAAGTTTCAGCAAGGGAAGTTCAGGTTAGATATTAGGAAACGACTTTCTTGCTAGGAGGGTAGTAAAGCACTGGAGCAGGTTACCCAGAGAGCTTGGGAAATCTCCATCCTTGGAGGTGTTTAACTGGGCTGTGCGAAGCTTCAGGTGCTGATTCGATTGGGAAGAGATTCAAATCTCCAAATCCAAATTGAATCGGGACTAATTAAAAGGTCCGAAACAACAATTTTTGAAGCTCTCCGAACAGGGAGCTGGACCCGGACTCTGAGCTGGTAAGTAGGGGGCAGGAGAGGGGACCATGGTGGAAACCCTGCCAGGCCCCATCCCCTGCTGGCTCCCCCTGCCCCCCATGGCTGCCCCGCCTGCCCTAGATCCCCCAGTATTATAAATAATAAAAACGAAGCTCCCATTCACCAGGTGCTCGGCGGGGGGGGGGCAGGGGAATAGGGTGATCCCTACTGCTTCATGCTGCATGGGGGACTCTGCCACAACCTCCAGATCCCCACCTGCCCCAGCTCCAGCCCTTTAAGAAAAACAAAAAAAAACCCTCGATTTGCCAGCAGCCTCAGGGCTTCAGGGGGCTTGTGCAGAGCCCCCCACGGTGGTGTGGGCCAGTGGGGATCGCTCCCTGCTGGGCAGGATCCAGCAAGTTCAGGGTGTGTTGTTTTTTGTGTTCAAAGCTCTGGAAGCTGGGGCAGGTAGGGCAGCCATTGAGAGTGAGTGTGCAGTGGGGCCTGCGCGATTCAGAGATTCGGCCGATTTTGGCAGCAGCCGAATCTCCGAATCTGATTTGGCCAAATTGATTTGGGGGAGTGATTCGAATCACTGTCCCCTGAATCAGCTGAATCAGAATCTAAAGTGAATACTAGCTGCTTTACACAGGTCTAGTGTTTAAGACCCAGCTCATCAAAGCCTTGACTGGGATGATACAGTCGGGGCTTGTCCTGCTTTGAGCAGGGGGTCAGGCTAGATGATTTCCTGAGGTCCCTTCCAACCCTAATTTTCTATGATTTCTGTATCCCACAGGCTAAGTGTATGCACATTGGCAACTTTTGTTACAAAGCAGTTGACACTATACATTCCCATCCCTCTTACACTCCAGATAACTTCATGTCCCTGCTCTGAGACATGTGACATTTCTCCATTTTAATGCATAAGCAAAACTAAGGAAATGTGACTAGTGCTACCAGTAACATCTGACTCCTGTTTCTATCCTTTGCCTAGCCACATGTGTTCTTCCTCTGTAGCTCAAATGCAACTACGCTCTGTAGCATGGAATATCTTTGTTCAGGGCCCTTGACCAATATGGACATGCAATATTTTCCAGAAACTGGAGGCTATGGGATTTCTTTATGAATGGCTGAATGAAATTGATTTATTTTTTTCCCCTCTTTGACAAATCTTGTTTTATGTTAGTTAAACTATTTGCCTGACATCTAGATTCATGTCACATGTAAGTAAATTGGGTATTTCCAGCCTGGAGTGTGAATGGCTTGCATATCTCAAACTAGCATTTTCCTCAGCACATCTATTCTAATTCTGGAAAGTACTTTGCAGTACTACTGGCTGCCATTTTATGAGACAACTAAAAGAGGCATTTCCAGAGCCTTTTACATCTAGGAAGCTTCTACATTTTTATAGAAAACCAAAGTACCTCTGAGTGAGACTTTTTTTTTTTCTTTTAATGGAAAGAATGGAACAAGATATGGGGCCTCACTGGAACAAAAAACACAATCCCTCCATTGTGCTATTCCCAATTGGTGGCTGAATAAAAATATATGCTACATATCTGTGGCTGAATAAGAATATATGCTACATATCTTTTAAATATTGCA
>NW_017728993.1:68226843-68229995 GCF_001723915.1 Gavialis gangeticus
CTCAAACTAGCATTTTCCTCAGCACATCTATTCTAATTCTGGAAAGTACTTTGCAGTACTACTGGCTGCCATTTTATGAGACAACTAAAAGAGGCATTTCCAGAGCCTTTTACATCTAGGAAGCTTCTACATTTTTATAGAAAACCAAAGTACCTCTGAGTGAGACTTTTTTTTTTTCTTTTAATGGAAAGAATGGAACAAGATATGGGGCCTCACTGGAACAAAAAACACAATCCCTCCATTGTGCTATTCCCAATTGGTGGCTGAATAAAAATATATGCTACATATCTGTGGCTGAATAAGAATATATGCTACATATCTTTTAAATATTGCATACAGGATAATTTGATTCATTTTAATTTGGGTTTTTTAAACTGCCATGGGGAAGTGCAAACTGTCTTATTTAAAACTATCTGTGCCAGAGTGGAGGTTAAGTGGTTTATTATCAGAGATCTCAGTCTTCCCACTCCTGCCCCCTCAGTTTTCCAGTAGAAAGAGTTAGAATGACTTAAATTTTACCAGGTCTCCAACAGCAGGAGCTACTGGTACACACATGAGAACACCTGGCAAGTGGCTATGTTCCATTTTAGATTAGCATCTCTTATTTTTCAGGCTGTGTTCCTCCTCCACTACCTGAACACCTGCTAGAATATCCATTATAAAGACTGCAAACCAGAGCTCATGCATGCTGCCCTGGATGAATTTCACCACTGACTTGTTTTAAGCTCTTAAGTGTCCATGTTTACTTGTATTTGTGTCATAGCTGCATCCCTAACTATAGCCTCAACTTTTTAAAAAAGTGTAGTGGCCACACAGAAGTATAAAGAAACAGTTTTAAAAGATGTTTTTCCCCCTTTAAAGTAGTAGTGTCTTGGAGAATGAAATGCACCCATACAGGAAACCTGTCACACACCAGTTCCACTCTACATTTAGTCTTGCTTGCAAGATGGAGATGAAGGATAAGGGATAGAAGCTCTCCTTTGGCACTGGGTGGGAGTTAAGTGGAAGCTGTAAGTCTGAAATATGATGGAAAAATAGAAACTCTGGCTATGCCTTATTTACTGATAGGCTATGGACAGAAGCCTGCAAAATAGCTCACAGCAAAAAACATTACAAAGCAACAATTCAAAGCCAGTTACAGGTGGACTTGCTTTTTCTGACCTGGTCAGGCTCTTCCACTTCATGAAAACAACTGTGCTGGAAGCAACCAGAGGAAAACAAAGCTTTATGAGTGCTCTCAGTCTCTGAAAGGAGCAGCAGTGTCTGCTGTCAGATGTACCACATGGAGCAAACACCCAGGTTCTTTGATAACAAAACCATCATTGTTTAATCTGGTAGGGGAAGCAACTAACCATATGTGCCACAGGTACAGAATGGCAACGTAGTACAATCATTTTGGGAATGGTGTTGGATTGTTTAAGTTGCTAGCATATGCAATGTATCCAAAAATGCTTCTTAAGGAGAAAAACAACACCCTGAATCATGGTAAAAGCTTGGTAATATGGTTGGGTTGCTGATATGCTCAGTGCCAGTTTGGGGCTGTGAGCAGCTGAGTTAAAGGACAACTCAAAGTGTTGCTGTAGCAACACTCATCACTCGGGCTTAGCAACTACAGAGGGCACCTAATAGATACAGGTGAGAATAAGCTACAGGTAGCGCGTACTGACATCGTCTTTTTGGAAGAGTGACCAGCACATCAAAACACTTGAATGTTACAGTCAACAATCCATTCCAAACAGCAGTTTGCCATTGCTGCTCTGAATGGGTAACAACAAATGACCACAAGAAAGCACTCTAGCTATGCTGACAAAACTTTTAGAGTTCTTGGCCCTACTCTACCTCTAAATGCTTTGGATGTGTTTGGCTTCGCTAGCGGGTGGAAGGACCGCTACTTAAGAGACTCACAAATGGTGAGAACATATTGACAAGTTGTCATGGTGCACTCTCTTGAAAGAAAGAGAGCAGACCACAACTTCCTCTGCCATTCTGCTGGTAGTTTTTTAATAATTTGTAATACCGCTTTGAAATGAAACATCTTACGCAGTGACAGAGCTTCAAAATCTGGCATCTCCCTTCATGTGGGCTTTTGAGTCATCCTTCGTTTCTCTTTTCTCTGTTTTATTAATGTAATGCTATAACTCCTGCTTTTAAAGCATGTTTCTTTCCTGGATCAAGCAGGCCTCTCCTTCAAATCTATCATAACTTTAGTTTGTTGTTATACTTCTTCCTTCAGGAACTGTACAATGTTTGACACTTCTTTCCTGGCAGTATAGCTATTACTTTAAAAACAGGATCTCATTCATCTTGTGATGTCATGCTTCACTTGTGAGATAAGGCTGGGTCTAATCCAGTATCCTTTTCACACCAGTTCTGGCTCTCTCCTTCCATGTTCAGATTTTCTTCTTTCTCTCTGTTTGTGTCTGTTCCATGCTCTGCCAACCTTCACACTCACCCCCAAAAGTATAGGTTTTCAAGCTATGCTCAAGTCACTGGGGCTATTTTACCTAAGCTCTGGGTGAGTAAGTGCTTCCTACACACTTCCCAGAACCACCCATCCTAGCTTTTAAATGAGCACCAAACCTCATTGCCAGAAGAGAACTTCCTATGGATCTGAATGGATCCAGACCATGCCATGACAAGAAATGTAAAACCTGCAAACATATCTCCATCACCCCCACAATAACCGCACCCTATGACAAAACCATCGCCATTCCTGGATCTTACATCTGCACCTCCAGAAATGTTATACATGTTATCCGGTGCACCAGATGACCTGATGGAAAATATGTAGGAGAAACCATCAACAACTGCACACCAGAATGAACAAGTCTATTAAAGACAAGAATACCCACTTATGTGTGGGGGCACATTTCTCACAAGAAAACTGCTCTCTCTCTCTCTCTAATCTCTCAGTTCTAATCCATAAAGGGAATTTACAAAACACCTTTCACAGATAAGCCTACGAACTTCACTTCAACCTACTGGATACAAAAAAATCATGGACTAAATATAGACACTGGATTTATGACACACTATGAACTAGGCCTGTGCAAAGTAGCTCATATTCGCTTCAGAGTCGGCCCATTTGGGGAACAGCGATACAATTCAGTGATTCAGAGGGGAGGGAAGCCGGGTGTCCAAGGGGAGTGGTC
>NW_017728993.1:68230006-68230729 GCF_001723915.1 Gavialis gangeticus
CCAAATCTGATTCAGAGATTTGGCTGCTGCTGAATCTCCTAATCACAGGCCCATTCCCTGCCCCATCCACCCCAGCTACTGGCACTTGGCGGTGGGGGAGGGGGGACAAACAGCCCTGGCTTACCAGGTGCTGCTGGGTGGGGGGGGGCAATCCCCGCTGCCCCCCACTGTATGGGGGACTCTGCATGAGCCCCCGTCCCCCATAGCTGCCTCACCCACTGTGGCTCCAGCCCTTTCAGAAAAAGACAAAAAAAAATGAGAGAAACCCTACACTCGCTGTTCCTGCTGATGGGGTGATCCCTGCTGCCCCGCAGCACATGGAGGGGCTCTTCCATGAGGCCCTCAAAGCCCCAAGGCTGCTGCAGGAGTGGTGAATCCCAGGGCCTTTTTCTCTTGTTTTTTTTTCTTAAAGGGCCAGAGCTGGCCTGGGCAGGACACCTGTGGGGGGGGCTGGGTGACTCGTGACAGAGCCCCCCATTCAGGATAAATCAGTGGGGGGCAGTGGGGATCACCCTCCCACCCGGCAAGTAGGGCTTTTTTTTAAAGCACTGGGGGCTGGGGTGGCCAGGGCAAGCAGGGGATGGGGCCTGGCAGGGGTCCCCCCATGTTCCCCTCCCCCCTCCTCTATTCCTAGCACTTACTAGCTCGGAGCCCGGTTGCAGCTCCCTGCTGCAGCCACCAGGGGCTTTCCGAATCATCAAAACTCTCTGAATCTTTGAAAAA
>NW_017728993.1:68235729-68252097 GCF_001723915.1 Gavialis gangeticus
GAGCCCGGTTGCAGCTCCCTGCTGCAGCCACCAGGGGCTTTCCGAATCATCAAAACTCTCTGAATCTTTGAAAAAGATTCAGAGAGCTTTGAATCGATTCAGACCTTTTAATTGGTCCCCTGATTTGATTCGGATTCAGAGATTTGGCCAACAAATCAGGCCAAATCTCCTCTGAATCAAATCACTACGCAAAGCTTCACACAGCCCTAATTATAAACCTGCCTAACATCTGACTCCCTAGATAATTGCTCTACTATTTACCAGCTATATTCATTCCCCTTCTCCCCACTCCTTCCCCTCCACTGACTACCTCAATTTGGATTTTCACTGACTGGCTCTTGTACAGATCAACTGCAGACACTTCCTCAGCCTAAGACTATTTGTACCTGAAAGCTTGCTAAGAAGAATTTTTCCAACTATTTGTGTTGGTCTCATAAAAGATACCAGATTCACCCAAAGAACTTGTCTGCCTATGTCCTTAGACCAACACAACTACAACCTATACTTCTATAAACCAAACAACATTAGCAAGATACTGTGCACTCATGTCGAAGAGTGAGGACCTGTACCCCGAAAGCAGCAGAATAATTTAGAAAAATCTCAGAATGTGAATGTCTAAGAGAGAATTCACACTTAGCATTGGGAAAACAAGGAAAAATAAAAGGGACCTGAGTAGAAATGGTCAAACATGGTGAACGATACAGTGAAGACTGATCAAATTGTCTTTCATCTTGTACTATGATGGAGCAAGAATGCAGCTAATTCAGTTGGCTGTACCATCATTTAATGAAACAAAGAATGTAGCCAAATTGAACTGTAGTTGTTGAGCAAGGGCAATCTAAGCATTCACTATAACTGCTGAGTAACTTTAATGTGACCACTAGCATTTGTAATGGGGTGAGGCAAGATGAGAGAACCAAGTCTTATGGTTCAGAACTTGCTTCTGGCAGTCACAGTTCAAGAAGGAGAATTCCACTAACACGTCTTGCTGTCTACAACAGGCTTAGTTGTATTCAAATTAAGAGGAGGAGACTCATCAATGCATTAGGTATTAGCCATTGTCCAAAGAGAGGAAATGCACTAAATGTGGCAGTGGTAAGTTACTTGCTCATGTGACTTGGCTTCACATCTGGGAAGCAGTAGTTGAATTTCTTCTTCAGTCTAAATTCTAAGGAGATCTTTGATGTTTTGTGTCACAGGGTAACATTTTTGAATACCCTGGTCTGTGGGCAGTCTGTCCCACTCTCTCCTGCCATGCCTTGATGTTACTGGTGCAGGAGGCCGCCCTGATTTTATTATAAATGACCACCTGAATTGTGGCTGTAGCCCTATGGGCCAGTTACATGGCTTAGTACCTCTTCCACATCATGTCCTATGCCTCACAGATGGCATCCTTACAGATGTTCAACCTATTGCTGAAACAGCCCCTCACTGGGCCTTCTGACCCCTCAGCCTCTCTCAACCTGATTCTGGTCCTTCGGACCCCTTGGTCTCGCTCAGCCCCACTTTTGTTGCCAGATCCCTTGGTCTCTCCTCTGGCTCCTGAGTCTCTCACAGCTACTCCCTAGGCTACCAGGACCCTTGGTCTCTCTTACAGCCCCTTTCCAGGCTGCTAGCCCCTTCTGGTCACTTGTCCTGGACCCATTCAGTTCTCCACTTTCCCTGGTGCTCTCCAGGCCCTCAGACTCATCTGATCCTGCACTCTATTCCTGGCCCCTCGCATCTCATGATGCTTGCTGGGACCTACTGTGTGCCTCGGGCCCCTCACTGGGCCTCACTATCCAGGCCCTTGGACCCATCTGCACTCCATTCCCAGCCCCTCGTTGGGCCACTGGACCGCTTCTGGTCTCGCTATGCTTGCTGGGCCTCATCAAGATCCCCAGGCCCCTCACTGGGCCTCTAGACCTATGTGGTCCTGGCGTTTCCTGGCCCCTCTCTGGGCTTCCAGACCCCTGTGGTCCACATGGTCTTCCTTTGCCACATGCTTTTCTGTTTGGTGTGCTCCCTTAGCCTCAGTTTCCCACTGCCTCATGGGTTATCCTGTGGAGAGAAAAGGCTTTCTGGCTCCCCACCCTCGCTTTTCCCTGGAGTGGCCTATGCATGGCATTTTCGTGGAGGCTGCCCCACCACAGGCAGCCCCACCACTCTAACCAGCTCCAGTAGGGTGCAGTTTCAGGTCTTACCCAGGATCGGTCTTCAGGCCTACCTGATCTTGCTCAAGACTCTCTGTGCTCCCCCCTAAGTGTCCCAATGCCCTTCCTGGGCTAACCACCAGGCCCCCTGGCCCTGGTGCCAACTCTACTCTGCGTCCTCCATCTCTGGCCCAAGCTCACTCTTGGACCCCTGTCTTTGATCCCTCCTCCTTAGATGGCCTAACATCCGCCATCATCATCTTCGGCTGCCTGCCCCTTGACCCCTTCCTTTTGGCTGTGGCCACACAAAAACCTCCAGCCTCTCCTAGGCCCTGGCACTGCCTCAGGCCAATCGAGACTCCAGGTTCTCCCAGTTCTGTGCCAGGGTCTATTTTCACCCTTTTAGCCCCTCCTGGGCCCTGACCCCTTGCAGGCCAGTTGAAATTCCCAGGGTCAGTCCTCAGACTGTCAGCCCTCTCATCTCTGTGGGTCCACCTTCTTGGGCCTCTCCATAGATTGTTTTCTCTCTCTGGGCTTGCCCTGAGCCCTCCATAGTTCTTCCTGCAAAGCCCCTCCTTCTCTGGACTCATCCAGACCTCTCAGAAAGTCCCTGTACTCTGTCCCACTCGCTGGGTTCACCAAGACCCTCCACTAGGTCTCTCACACACCCAACCCCTCTCTCAGGGCCTGCCTGCTTCTCAGTAGGCCCACTAACCCTCAGCCCCTCTTCCAGGGCTTGCCTGGCTCCTCACCAGGCCCTTGTGCACTCAGCCCCTCACTCTCTGGGCTGGCCTGCCCTCTCACTAGGCCCCAGGCACTCAGCCCTCTTCTCAGGGCTCTGGATCTCACACTGGGTTCCCAGGAACCTCCTCCATCCCCTTAGTTCCTACCCAAACCTCCTGATGTCATTCTTCTTGCTGGCATTCAGGAGATGCAGCCTTCCTGCTGGGTGATGTTCCTCCACCAGCTCCCAAGATGTTACTGCCAGCCTAGCTCTCAGGGTCTGAGCTTATACCCTGTCTATACCCAGCTCTCCTTCCATTAGGAGACTCCCTTGCAAGCAGCCTCACCTGCCAGCCCCGGGGTCAGCTGACTCTGCAATTAGCCCTGAGCCCCACCTGCCAATGGCTTCACAGGCTGTCCGACCTCTTGACGTGGCAGGCACATCCAGTGTCCTGCCACATTCTGTTCATTGCTTTGATGCAGACTTTTCAGACGAACCATTTGTGTAAGCCACAGCCACCCCTATGGTGGTCTATTGCTGCAGTAATGGCTTGATTGCACATGGGGAATGAGGAGCTGGCCACAGCATGAGCTGACAGTTCCCCATGCAAGAGCAGCTGAAAAGCCCTTTAAACCTGTAGAAAACAGTTTTGTCTCTTCAGTAAAAATGGAGCTATTTTGGGACTCATGAACATGCCTGAGTTATATCACTGATATTTCTTTTTCCACACAAAATTATTCATGTATAAATGTTTCATTATCTATACTCTGCAAAGTGGTTTTATAGAGGCATTAATTTTCACTGTAAATATGCAGCAGAATTAGTTCAAACTGTATACATACTAAGGCAAACCACCCCAGCAATGTGGTGGTATTGATTACATATAGCTGAAATATGAAGTATTTTCTGTTGTGGGCTTTGCGCTTATCATCTTGCTGTGCAAGGTAAAACAACATGGAACAGCTTAATATCTGTTTCACTTGATTAGTATATATATGTTCCACTTCACTTGGAACACTTAAAGCGTAGACCTCAGACCACAAAGCATTGTGGGCAGATCATTAAGCAGTGTCTCATCTGGAAATCCTGAGTGTCAAGCAGCCTCAGATCATCAGTAAAACAAAGTCTTATTGGTGTCATTTTTAAAAATCTTCTGCAGAAATCTTGCATAATTTGTGTTGGGTGAAACATTTTGCTATATTGAGAGAATTAAAGGCAAATGATGCCCTTATAAGTTACAAAACAATGTATATAGTAAGAGAAAAGGGAAACCAAAAGCAAGTCCCTTGCTAGTGCAGTATGATGGATGCCCTGGTCAGTCGTCTTTAATCAAAGGGTTGTAACCATCAGTCTTTTTAACATCCTTTGTAGTCTATTCAAAGCCTGGGAGCTACAGCAGCTGATGCTCAGACTGGTTAAAATTAGTTGGCAGGAAATGTAAAGAGTATTTTTTTTTCCTTTTTTAAAGATGAGATAAACTTTCTTCTTCCCAAGAGACCTAACCCTAGGGACCAAGCAATTGTAAAGGAGACCCCTGAGCTCACTTTAAAAAGATCCTTCCTATCTTATCAATTTCTATTTGGTGTAAGTGGAGGATAGAGTCTACACTCCAGTGGTGGAAACTTTTACAATCCCAGCAAATGTCCTTGCAAAGACGGCCTTGAAGCTACATATCAATTGCTATGAGTGATTTGTAACCTTGTTAGGAGTTTCCTAGAGATCCTAGATTATTTCCCGATGGAACTACACCTTCCTGTAGTTTATCTCACAAGAATCATGCTGTTTGGTCCTGTGATGCTTTGTAGGTGGCAGTGATGGAACCTTAACCTGCCAAGAAAGCTGGGTCTATTCGTGTTGCAGCAGTTGGGCCATGATCCAGAGGGAGCAGAGTAAGCAGAAAAAAGCTTCAGTAAATAGATTCGTGCAGTGCAGCAAATATCAGTTGGCAAAAACTTCTACTTATTATACATTGGCAGAGTTTGAATTGGCCATGTAGAGAAAGCTCCTGAGATGCATTATTTACATAGGAAAATGGGACTGAAAGGGGCCAGTCATGCCACAGAGTCCAGGCCCCTCCATTTGCAGATAACTTCTCTGGCATACTGTAACCATAAAGCATCCAAATGGTGGGGAAGGGTCGCAAATAAACAGCAGAAAAGACAAGGGCATTGTTGATGCCATGTCAAGGACTATGCTAAGGAGATTCTCAGAAGACATCCCCCACGTGCTACAGATGAAGGCAAAAAAACCCTAATGTCCAGCTACCACATACTTTTCCACTTATGTGAGAAGATTTAGGTCAGGGATAAACATTCTTTTACACATATTTTAGAAGTGCCCCTTGTCAGTCCCTGCAGTCCCTACTCATAGCTTATTCCATTACCCTCCATTGCTAAAGTGTTCTGCAATGTTTAAATGATTCATTTTCTCACCTTGGTGTGTTCAAGTCATGGATTCCATTATCTCACCATAGCCCGTGCAAATAATTTAGTTTCCCTCATTTGATTACCTACAAAATATTGACACCATCCCCATACCCCAAGCCCTCCTTTCTTTCTAAGCTGCTAGTATTGGACTATCTTACCATCCTCATTTTATTTTTGGCCATTTTTCACCTGGTCTAAAGCAGAAGAGAGTTAGTAAGATATTGACTACAGCTGTACCAAGATGTGATGCCCCCTCTCCAGCCATCACAGGGAAGGGAACACTGACTTCTTGCCTTTTGTACCATCAATTATTGCCTCTGGGTGGTATTCCTAGCTGTGGCACTTACATTATTTCACATTTCTATGCCTCTCTTTCCCCAGTTGTAAAATGGATAATATTAAATGACCTGCCTGGGAACAGTGGCTATAAATATCTTTGCGATTGTACTGCTGAATGTGTCATAGAAATGCAAAGTGACTATTTTTGTTATATTGACTTCACTATTAAGGCTGAGTATGAGCCTCTTCTAGGAGGCCTGCTGATTCTAGGAGCATTCTCTCATGTAAATGCATGAGCTTTGCTAGAAATAAAATGTCTCAGTGATCAGCAGCACAGGAAATAAGGCAAATAGATGTGTTAAAACCCTGGTGATAAAGAAACCAAATCTGCCTGTAAGCGGTCCTCACCACAGCATTGCATCTGCAGAGTGCAGTGTGATGCTAGCTCAAAGGCAGTGCAACCTCCACAAATGCTGTTTGTCCAGCACAATGCCACTTCAGATCTGGGTTTGGGTGTTCACTGCCAGGGGTGATAGGGATGCATCTCCTGGGACCTGCCCACAGATGGGAACATGAAGGCAGAAAAGTATCAAGATCATCAAAGAAAGGAAGGTGAAGAAGATAGTGTCAGGAAAAAGAGGAGGAATAAACGGGGGGTGGAGAGAGAGAAAGATATCTGTGCTATAGAAACTGGTTTATTGGGTAAGGTAGTTACAGCAAGGAAGCATTCTCATATAACAGAGTCCCACTATATTTAGGACTAAGCAGTGTTCCTGACTTGCTCTACAGTGCTGGATCTTGGTCTGATTCAGAAACCGCCATGGGCCTAACCTACCTGCACTGCACAATGAACCAAATTTTAACTGTGGCGATGCACACTGATTTAGGGGAAGCAAGTACCATTAAGCTAATCTAGTTCAACATCCTATACAAATTATGACTAAAGGATTCCATTTGGTATGTCCTCCATCAATCCTATACCTTCTGATTGAACTAAAATATATAGTTCAGATAGATCATCAGACTTCACTTAAGGGCTTCAGCATGTAGAAAAACCATAGCATATCTGGGTAAATAGTGCCAGGGCTAGATCATTTTCCCTCAAAAACTCTCTCTTGTTTCTAGTCCAAACTTCTTTAGTGCTGGATGTCACGATTTTTTTTCTTTTGGATAGAAAGGCCCTTTACTGTTAGAAATCTCTACCCCATATAAGAACTTGTGGACTAAAATCCAGTTGCCTTTTCATCTCTCCTTTGGTTAAAATAAGAATATGTTTGTCTAGTCTCTCCCTGTGAGGCAAAATTTCCAGATCTCGTATCACTCAAATTTCCCCAGTGCTGTGAACAGAGCTAATAGTGTATTGCTATAGGTCCTGGTGAGTATTCTTCTACTTATTTGTTCAAGGATCATGCTCACCTTCCTACCTAGTTACATACTGGGTGCATCTACTTGTGTGTTTTACTGTGGATTCAACTAATTAGCTCCATAGTAAAGCATCACTGTCCACATGTGCACTGGTATTAGGGTGCAATACATTAATTAACTCCATCATAAGATAGTACTGTTGGGAACAGTACTATCTTATGCCAGAGTAACTAACTGTGATCAAACACGTGGACAGTGACCATCAGGCACAAATTGTGCCCGGTCAACCGAGCCAACTGGGGACCAGCATCCTGACTCCTGCTAGCCCCACCACCAGCTGTCACTGCCACCCAGAGCCTGGGGCTGACCTCCTGTACCCCCTGCCAGCCCAGGACTGCTCCACCCCAGCTCTAATTGTTGTGGTCCTGGGTGCACGTGTAAACACTGTGCCTGGGAGTGGTTAACTCTGGTGTGAACTGCTCTGGAGTTTATTGCATAGTATAAATAGCACGCATAGATGCAACCACTGTGACCTATAAATTTCTTTCAGAGTCACTGCTGCTCAAAATACAATCCCCCATCTAATAACCAAGGTCTACGTTCTTTGCTTGTAGACATATGCTTTGTGTTTGGCACTGTTAAACACATGGGGCCAGATGCTAGTCCATCTATTAGGTACTTGAATGGACTTACACACTTAAGTTATGAACCTGTAGTTTCCAGGACTGTCCTATGGAACAGCACTGGCTTTTCTTCCCATCTTGTAGAACTTCCCCGCTGTTCTATAATGTATTAAAATCAACCTTGGCTGAGAACACTCCTGGGTTGATTCCTTTCATGTTTATCAATAAAAACTGTTAACTCGTACAGCCCTTGAAATATTTAATAATGGCTGTTTTGTGTTTGTAGTTACTGGCTGAGTACAAAGTATTTCATTATCACTCTCAAACAGAAATACATCATTGTACGTCTTAACATATAATGTATATGCTGCCGAATGCTTTTCTATCTCATTACAGGTATCTTTATCTGATGTTCACCTGTATCATTGTCAGGATTTTGTTTGTTCCTGCTATATTTGAAGGATTCCTTCCTATTGTCCTTAAATGTACTGAACACAGATTTTTTTTTCACTGATACCTTTAGCTTTCCTTACCAGTTGTCTGGACTTCCCAACTGCTGATTTGGACTTATGCTATCAACCTTCCCACATTTTAATCATTATATAGAGATTTTAAATGTATATATTTTATAACTGCCCTCATCTTTTTTTCTTACCCAAGGTGCTTTTTTGGGTCACTTAATCCATCTTCCATGACTGGAATGGTGCTCTTTGGGGCATCCAATTATGTATGTTTAAACAATTACCATTTATACTTTTATGTTTAAATATTTCCTCTGATTAAGTTTTGCCATTTGTATAACTAGGTTTCCCAAAACAGACAGGTGCCCAAGAGTAGATGGGAGTTTGTCTTGTAGGGAAAACACCCACACAGATATCCCATTTTCCCCTTTTTATCCACACTTTTACCTAAGTAATTGCTCCCATCATTCTCCAGAGCCAGACCAGAAAGGAACATCTTGCAATAGAGCACCATGGTATGATTCCCAATGACAACATGCATCCACAAGAGATGGTGATGTTCTATGAACCCCTGAATGCCAGGAGTAAACACAGCCCCTTTGATGGTGAAACAACCAGCTGACATGGTTTGCCACATCTCACGGCATTAAGTGAGCTCTTGATCTTCAGATACAAAACAAAAAGCTGCAAAGGGCAATGCTGGAGCAGGTTTCTGCAGCTTTTTTGTATCTGCCCCCTCGCATCTTCCAAAGAGAATCAGTTAAGTGATAATAGGAAACAGTGGGTGAAATAACAAGCAGGTTTGTGACATTTAAGAAGGGCTGTCAGTATATTTGTCGTGCCCACAAACCCAACAAAACTAGCATGTTTACACTAAACACAACATTTAGCATCAAAGAAAGGACTGAAATGCTCTGTAGCTGGAGCTCTGCAAGTGCTGACTAATGAAAGGCTTGTTAAATAATGTCAGATACTTATGATGCCATTGGCATTGCACCTTGAGCCCTCAGAGTACCTGACCTGCATCCAGTATCATTTCTAGACACAGAGAAGACAGGGAACATAAAGACTAAGCTTAAAATATGGTGGTGTTTACAGCTCCATGGCTTCTTGGTCATAAATCTGAGTTGTAGAATAATTCACCTATGGCTCTTAAAGCACTTAGCAGCCATTGGCCTTCTTGTGAAATAACTAAGTATGGACAGATTCATGGTAAAGGGAGGCACAGTCAGGAAGAGGGACATGTTTCAGCCTGTACCACTGGCAGTGGCAGAGTCAGATTAATACCGCTGGGCCCTGATCCTAGATCCTTGCCCCAACCCTTTTCTCACAGCACTTCCTGATCTTCCTTCCTTCCTTTCATCCTGCCTCTGAATTCTGCATTTCTCCTGTAATTTACTTGCTATAATAAAGCTGAAAACACCAAATACATAGAAGGTTGTTACCAGATCCAGGGTACACTTTTAGCACAACTAGTCACAACACACGAGAGAGCTACTCATGACTTTGTGCTAATCATCCAGGGCTGGACCAATATGCCAACATTATTAATGACGAGGTTTTTTGGGTGACTCTGATATTTTTTTATTAGACCAACTTAAATAGATGGACTTCTGTTGTTCTTTGGTGTTAGCCAGGTTTGTTTGACCCTTGTTTTCATTTTTATTATTTAAGGTTGGCTTCCTTTTATTTAGTAACTGCCCTTACCTTATCTCCCAGATGATAGCTGAGGAATGGGTGAGTGATTTGTTTAAATTAGTTATGGGCTAGATCCAAAAAGGACTTAAGCTTCTACCATGGGACATGAACAGATTTTTGCCTCTTATGTCCAAAACTATGATCTTGAAACCATCCACTTAGATTCATAGAGGTTAGGGTCAGAAGGGACCTCAATAGATCATCGAGTCTGACCCTCTGCATAGGCAGGAAAGAGTGATGGGTTCAGATGACCGCAGCCAGATGCCCATCCAACCTCCTCTTGAAGACCCCCAGGGTAGGGGACAGCACCACCTCCCTTGGGAGCCCATTCCAGACCTTGGCCACTCTAATTGTGAAGAAGTTCCTTCTAATGTCCAATCTAAATCTGCTCTCTGCTAGCTTATGGCCATTATTTCTTGTGACCCCCCAGGGGCGCCTTGGTGAGTAGAGCCTCACCAATTCCCTTCTGCGCCCCCATGATGAATTTATAGGCAGCCACAAGGTCGCCTCTCAACCTTGTCTTGTGGAGGCTGAAGAGGTCCAGGTGCCCTAGTCTTTCCTCGAAGGGCTTGGCCTGCAAGCCTTTAACCGTACGTGTGGCCCTTCTCTGGACCCTCTCCAGGTTATCCACATCCCGCTTAAAGTGTGGCATCCAAAACTGCATGCAGTATTCCAACTGCAGCCTGACCCGTGCCACATAGAGGGGAAGTATCCCCTCCTTGCTTCTGTTTGTCATGCATCTGCTGATGCATGATAAAGTGCAGTTAGCTTTGCTTATGACTTCGTCACACTGACGACTCATGTTCTTCTTGGAGTCCACTAGGACTGCAAGATTCCTTTCTGCTTCCATGCTACCGAGCAGGTCATTTCCTAGGCAGTAGGCAATAGTGCTGGACATTTTTCCACCCTAGGTGCAGCACTTTGCATTTCTCCTCGTTAAATTGCATTCTATTGTTTTCTGCCCATTTGTCCAACCTGTCCAGGTCTGCCTGTAGGTGTTCCCTGCCCTCCAGTGTGTCCACTTCTCCCCACAGTTTTGTATCGTCCGCAAACTTGGACGAGGGAGTGAAGTGTACTCTGTCCAAGTCACTGATGAAGACATTGAAGAGTATCGGTCCAAGGACCGAGCCCTGCAGGACACCACTGCTCACTGTCTTCCAGGTCGATACCAACCCACCTACTACCACTCTCTGGGTACAACCCTCTAGCCTATTTGCCACCCACTGGGCTGTGTAATCATCCAAGTCACAGCCTCTTAACTTGTTCACCAGTATGGGGTGGGATACCGTATCGAAGGCCTTCCTGAAGTCTAAGTAAATGATATCAACCCCTACTCCTGTGTTGAGGTGTTTTCTAACTTGGTCATAAAAAAAAAACTAGATTAGTCAGGCATGATCTACCTGCTATGAACCTGTGCTGGTTTCCCCTCAGCATAATTTTTCCTGCTGGGCTCTCACATATATGAGCCTCAATAATCTTTTCAAAGACTTTGCCAAGGATGGAGGTGAGACTGACTGGTCTATAGTTGCTTGGATCCTCCTTCCTCCCCTTCTTGAAAATAGGAACCACGTTGGCCCTTTTCCAGTCCTCCGGGACCTGTCCCATGCACCACGAATGCTCAATTATTCTTGCCAGTGGCTGTGCAATGATATCAGCCAGTGCCTTCAGTACCTTCAGATGGAGCTCATCCTTGGCTACCTCCTAGCTTTGCAGAGGTGCTAAACTCCATAAGCACCTTTTCTCATCACATGTTCAGGCATCTAGTATTACTTGGAACTGTATCAATCTTGATGTGGCTGAATAGCTCAGCACCTAGCTCTCTCCCACATGAAACGGGGCTCCAGAAACTAGGAGTTCCTCTGTTAAGTCCCCTGAGGGGCTTCATCCAGTGGGTAGTCTCAGACACACTAGAACACACAGACCAGCTTTTTACAAATGCAACAGTACTTATTGCTTTCTTTGGCAATACGACAAGAGAAGAAGATTATATAGCCCAAGCTGAGTCCCCATTGTGTAACATCCATGTGGTAAGGGTACATATCCAAGTGTCAGGAGTCAATTCCCTCCTCAGCATGTGGAGACTTGAGTCCAAATCTCCCACCTCTCAGGATAGTTGCCTCAGTTCTAAACTAGGCTGGGTGGAGAGCATCAGGCTGTGTAGGGAAGAATTCAAGATTCATGGGGCCACAGAGCAGAAGTGTAAGAGAACCTGGCTCAGTGGTCTCAGTAGATAAGGGAAGTTATGTGGGAAAGGGAGAGTCCTGGGGTCCTGCTCCCACATCTCTTCTTGTATTTTACAATAGATGGTCAAATTCATAGATGCTGGGTTCGGAAGGGACCTCAACAGAGCATTGAGCCCGACCACTTGCCTAGGCAGGAAAGAGTGCTTGGGTCAGAGGACCCCAGCCAGATGCCTCTCCAGCCTTCTCTTAAAGACCCCCAAGGCAGGGGAGTGCACCACCTCCCTAGGAAGCCCATTCCAAATTTTGGCCACCCTTACTGTGAAGTTTTTCCATGGGTCTTCTACTCTCTGGATGAGAGCTATAACCACTAGATTCAGGTGAATCAGGGCAGTGCTACCACCTCCTCTGTCCATGTTTTAAAAAGAAAACATGATCTCTGCTTTGTTCTTTGAAAGAAAAGGAGTGGACAGCTCCCTTCAAGCAAGGACACTGGGTTGGTAATCCCATCCAGACACAGGGGCCTGCTTGCCACCTTGACTAAGGTACCCATGCTCCTGATGGTGCAGGAGCTGAGCCCTACCCCTGCGCCCAGCATTTCTGATTGGTGAGCTCTAAGCGGTGGCATGCTGGGTATGTGGACTTTAGTCAACTTTCTGCTTACTATGCTGCCTGCTGGGGATCCCATTCCGAAGAGGCCAATTCTTCAGTGCATAGGGAACCTCAACACTTAGCACAGGGGTTTGGATTCCTCTTGGCCAGGTGCCTAAAACATCCAAGACGTTAAGACTAGAAGAAGTGATTCTCTAGTGAGTATAAACCAATGAAGTCCTGCTGTAATGGTTCTTACCATGACTAGAACTCAGCCCTGAAATTATTTGGCCTTAGATCGACTGGTCAGAAGGGGCAATGTCAGAATGATGTCATGGCACAGCCATGTTTATGAGTATAAAAATGACTTCAGCGATGAAAATGATGATGGGTAACATGAAGGTATTTGACAGTGTTGGAATCAGTGCTTTTATACCTTTTCATGAAACGTTGCTATATGGGGATCGCACATGGGTTTCTAAAACCTCACTAGCTGTAACTCGTTGTTTCAGCAAACGACTGTGGTGAGCTTCTTCAAAAGGCAGTGGGCTTGTTGGTGGCGGAGTCTGGGTTTTGAGAAAAGGGCTGATGACTGTGAGCGTGATACAGTGCAAATGTGCCACTAGTCTTGGAAAAGAAGCATGCGCCAGCTGTTAAAGAAAAGCATCACTCAGGCTGAAAAATTGGCTTCAATTCTGATCCTTCTCTCATTGTGTTCATACCACTTGTTGCTGTGATGTTTGAGACAACCTAACCTATTACTTGCTTTAATGCTGCTTGCAGTTTTATACTTGGGTTCACATACACTGGAGCAGTGTTACAAAGTTCGTGTGTGTGTGTGTGGATGTAAAACATGAAACATTCATGTGGTACATGTGTATATGCACAAAATGAGCCAGGTCCTTCACCTGGCTGAAGTAAAAGAATGGGTGTAAATTATCATGATTTTACACCCATGTGAAATTCTGGACATTATAGTGCTGTTGCCACTGGAGTCTTTAAATCCCTCCTTCCTTTAATTGTACAAGTTTAATTTTTATGAAACCTGTGACATGATGTTTGTTTTGACAGCATCACTTCACCTCTGGTACTCAACTGGGAATAGAGACCCCCAAATTCCACAAAGATCATAGCGGTGATGATCTTAGTCAAACTTTAAATGTTAAGATTTTGGCTGACCCAGGATTCTCAGATGGGGTTGTGCTGAGCATCCTAGCAGGATTTAGCTCAGTGTGGGGAAAGCATCCTAACTGCTGGAGGCTAATTCAACCCAATGCTGTTTCTTCAGGATGCACTTGTGGCTCGCTAGTGAAAGAATTGATTCACCAGTGTGGGGCTGGGAAGAGTCCTGATCCCTGGCTCTGATGTAGCTGGCATCACGGATCCAATACAAGGGTAACCTTCTACAAGTGTGGATCTTGTGATTGCTGTAGTGGCTAATGGGAATGTCTGAGACGGGGCAATGCCTGGAGGTCCCTGCTGGGATCAGGGCTCCCACACATGCTACAAGCATGTGGAGCAGCCAACCCCCGTCCCCAAAGAGCTTCCAATAAGCAAGCCCTAGGAAGTTACCTTCATTTTAGTTTTGGGTGTTTTATTTTTTGCTTCAGTCTTAACCAGAATAAGGCAGCCCCAGACCCCTGGTATAGTAGTAAAGCTTCTAGTTTCTTTTTCACTTTACTGGAGAAAGGAAAGTGGTGTTTTGCATGTGATGATGATGCCTCTCACCATGTGCGCCTCCCCGCTCAGCATCCTAGATCTGCCTTCTTGCATGGCTGGGCACAAGGCTGGGCATCCTCCTGGGCATGCCCAGCACCACTTCCCACCCTCAGAGCTGAGGACCCAACACAAGCAAAATAATGATGCTCTTACTTTTCTTGAAAAAAAAAAAAAGTAGAGGTCAGTTTCTCTTCCTTTCATGTGTGCAGTTCATCTTAAACCAGTGCAAATTTACCCAAAGCAAGGACCTGGAAGGAATAAAATAGTCTTTATTCATTGCAATAATATATATGAATATATTAACATTATGTATATAGATATGTATATGTAGATATATATATAGATCTCTCTCTATCTCTATATATAGCTATATATATATATATAGTGAGCTATAGATATATGTATCATATTGAGATATACATATATATATATTTGTTATTGTAAGATATGTTATTGTGAGGTATCTATCTAATTGTGAGATATCTCTTATTGTGAGATCTTTCTCTCTCTCTCTCTCTTATTGTGAGATATCTATCTATCTCACAAGATAAATAGAGATATCTCACAGTAAGATATCTCTATCTATCTATCTCACAATAAGAGTTATCTCACAATTAGATAGAGAGAGATATTTCACAATTAGATAGATTCATAGATGTTAGGGACGGAAGAGACCTCGGTAGATCATCAAGTCCGACCCCTGCCCCGGGCAAGAAAGAGTGTGGGGGGTCAGACGACCCCAGCTAGGTGCTTGTCCAGTCTCCCCTTGAAGACCCCCAGGGTAGGGGAGAGCACCACCTTCCTTGGGAGCCCATTCGAGATTCTGGCAACCGTTACTGCGACGAGGTTCTTCCTGATGTCTGACCTAAATCCACTCTCGTCAGTTTGTGACCATTGTTCCTAGTTACTCCAGGGGGTGCCCTAGTAAACAGAGCGTCTCCTACTCCCTGCTGCCCCCGATGAATTTATAGGCAGCCACAAGATCACCTCTCAGCCGTCTCTTGCGAAGACTGAAGAGATCTAGATCCCTCAGGCTCTCCTCATAAGGCCTTGCCTGCAGGCCTCTGACCATATGAGTGGCCTCCTCTGAACCCTGTCGAGATTCTCCGCATCCCTCTTGAAGTGCGGTGCCCAAAACTGGATGCAGCCTGACCAGCGCTGCATAGAGGGGGAGCATCACCTCCCTGGACCTGTTCATCATGCATCTGCTAATGCATGATAAAGTGCAGTTAGCCTTGTTGATCGCTTTGTCACATTGACGGTTCACGTTCGTCTTGGAGTCAACTATGACTCCAAGTTCCCTTTCCGCTGCTGCGCTGCTGAGAAGGCTATCCCCCAGCCTGTAAGTGTGTTGGTGGTTCTTCTTGCCCCAGTGCAGCACTTTGCACTTGTCTTTGTTGAACTGCATCCTATTTCATTCTGCCTATTTTTCCAACCTGTCCAGATCTGCCTGGATCTGTTCCCTACCTTCTGGTGTATTAACTTTGCCCCATAATTTGGTATCATCTGCGAACATGGACAGGGTGCTCTCTATGCCCTAGTCCAAGCCACTGATGAAGCCATTGAACAGCACTGGTCCAAGGACTGAGTCTTGCGGGACTCCGCTGGCCACATCTTTCTGGGATGATCTCAACCCATCCACCACAACTCTCTGAGTGCGACCCCTAAGCCAATTTGCCACCCACCTGACCCTGTAATCATCTACCTCACAGCTGTCAGTTTATTTACGAGAACAGAATGAGATACCGTATCGAACGCCTTCTTAAAGTCCAGGTAGACGATATCTACCTCAACTCCTGTGTCTAAGCATTTTGTGACCTGGTCACAGAAAGAAACAAGGTTAGTCAGGCAGGATCTACCTGCAATGAACCCGTGCTGATTTCCTTTCAGCATTATTTCCCCTGCTGGGCTCCCTAAGCATTTTGTGAGAGAGACAGAGAGAGATCTCACCATGAGATAGAGAGATAGATAGAGATATCTGTCTGTCTTCTTGACATCTCTCTCTCTGTGAGGTGTCCATGGATACCACCTGTATGTTAGGATGATGGAGATGATCTGGTCTGCTCTGAGCCCGGGCTTGGCTGGCCGTGGCGGTGCGGGCGGACTAGCTGGGTGCGGAGTCCCCGGGCGGGGGCGGGGGGCCGGCGCTGAGGCTCCGGGGGCGGAAGCC
>NW_017728993.1:68257938-68258406 GCF_001723915.1 Gavialis gangeticus
CCGTGGCGGGGCTGCGGGCGGCAAGGCGGAGGGAAGGAGGGAGGGAGGCCGCCCGTGGCGGGGCTGCTGGGGCCCTGATGCTGTGGTCCCCTGCTGAGTGTCCCCTCTCTCTTGGCAGGCCACCAGCCCCGGGCACCTGCCCCCAGCTGCGGAGAAGCACACAGGTGAGAGCCGCTGGGCCAGGGACTTCTGAGCCCTCGCCCGCTCTGGGGGTGAGCTGGAGCCCACCGGCAGCAGGACGTCACCGAACTGTAGTCACTGGGGAGCCTCCTGCCTTCTCCTGGGCCACAGGGCGGGCTTCGCCCTGGACGCTGGCCTGCTTCGGCAAGGACGTGCCTCCTCGCTTTGGCCGGAGGAGCAGGCGTCCCTTTGCAGGTCACAAGGGTGCGGGGATCCCGGTGCTTCTCTTCTGCATGAAGGAAGTGTCCCCAGTGCAGACAGGCCAGGCAACCACTGATGAGAGATGGG
>NW_017728993.1:68263406-68277187 GCF_001723915.1 Gavialis gangeticus
GGCCTGCTTCGGCAAGGACGTGCCTCCTCGCTTTGGCCGGAGGAGCAGGCGTCCCTTTGCAGGTCACAAGGGTGCGGGGATCCCGGTGCTTCTCTTCTGCATGAAGGAAGTGTCCCCAGTGCAGACAGGCCAGGCAACCACTGAGAGATGGGCCCAGCCCAGGCTCCCAGACCTGAAAACCCAGGAGCAACCAAATCCTGACTTGGATGCCAGCCCTTTATGAAGCTTGAGCTTCATTAATGAAATGTTTGGCTTCCTTATGTCTGGCCCCAGAGGAATAGACTTCTACCTTCAGCTCCCTCTGTGCAAAAATGAAGCTTATTTTCTACCTACGGGAACTTTTTACCATCTTTAATTTTCCCTGAGCCTCAGGAAGGGCGTGCTCACCCAAAAACTTGCAGAAAAAAATCATTTTTTGCAGTTTTTTAGTTGGTGTAATAACAGGTATCATCTCTGAACCGAGAGGCCTAGAGTCTTACACTTCTTTTTGTCTCAGACCAACGCTGCTACAAATACATCCCTGGCTTCCTTATTACACTATAAGTGATGCATGTAAGGAGAGAGGGGTGCCTAACACTATTATTTGTCTTCCTCCTCCCTGATGGTTATTTTTTTCCTTTTCCCTTAAAGTACAACATAATTTTCTTGAGTGTCTTCTGTATACATTCCATTGGGGTAACCAAAATTGGCCCAAAGTTTCCTGAGATTTGAAGAATGTGGTTTCAATTAAATTGAAACTTTCCATGGGAACATGTAAATTTTCATGAAACTTCATGCCAGGAAAAAAAAAAGCAACCCTTTTTTGGGAAGGCTTCCTTGGTTCTTTGCTTCAAAATGACTTTTCATTTTTCAAATTTGATTTTTCCATCATGAATTGCAAGTTGAAAATGTATAGACAGCTGAATCCAAAAATGCTTTTTAATTTTTTCTTTAATGAAACACTTTGATGCATCCAAAACAATTTGTGTTCCCCAAAATATTGTTTTCTGGGACATTTTGAAATGTTTTGGTTTAGTTCTGATGCAATTTTGAAATTGGGGAATTTCCTGCAAAATGGAAATTCTGATTCCCCCACAGTTCTAGTTGTAACTTAGGTTCTTTATCAGCCTTTGGGGGTGAGGATTGGCTGCTTAATTCAATGCCTTGAAGAAGGTGACCCTACTTTCTCCTTGGGTCTCTTGGCACAGCCATAATCGCAAAGAACAAATGCTGATCCACAAATTCTTTAGAATTAAATATTACAGGGGAAATAGTACCCACAAGTATCTGGGTCCCTATAGTACCCATCTGCTTTGGAAAGCTGTTGCCAAAACTAGCCAGCCAGGGGCACTTTAGTCTCAGTGCACTTTTCTTGCACTGGTCACATGGTTAACTGACTCAGCTCTCCACTAGGTCTAAATCAGACTACAGATTCTTCACCTAACACAGAGTTTTTCCAGTTGCTTGGTATCTTAGGAAATTTATCTGCTTTTGCCTTACATTTTTACAGCCCCCTTAAAATTTTATGCTACCTCCCTTTGTAGCAAAGACTTAATAATTAAGAGCTGTGTAAAAGAAGTCCTCAGGCGGCCTCCCAGAGCTAGAAGTTGCAGGAGCGTTGACTGGCACCTTGAATCTGCTCATTGTAATTGGGACATTAGTCTTTGGCCATAATAAACTAATCATAGATAATTTGTATTGCTGCCAGGTCATTTTTGGTTTTGGCAGCTTGGAAGAGAGTTTAGTTTATTATTATTAATGATGTGGGCTCATACTCTGCATGGACTATGAGAGTGATTCAATCAGAACAAAGCCCAGAAGTGCAGCTGTTTGTGCAATGCTGTCCTGTAGCATTGCACAAAGCCCAAATCACAAAGCCTTGTCCCCTTCATGTATTTTTTTTGTAACTTGCTCTGATCCTTCTATAGTAACAGTCCTCTTTTTAAACTTCCCAGGCTACAGTATTCACCTGAATAGTGTCCCACAGCAGATAGTTCCATAGTTAGTAATGCCTTGCGTTATCTATTTCATAGTAAATCTGTCTCTCTCTAATTCCATGGGGAGTGTCCCTTTCTAATGTCATTTCATTATCAGGTCCTCTTCACAGAATTTGCAGCTAACTCCTTCTTTATTTTAATGCAGGGCTTCCAAATGCAACAGAAAAGATCGTGGAAAAGAAAGAGGTCAGGAAAGCAGTACACTTAACGGGTAGGTGATTGAGGGCAGAGAAGCAACATTTGCTGTGTATGAAGAAATTAAACTTCACAGCACCTACTTCTGAAGTCAGTGGGTGTAATTTCCATTTGAGAGATGAAGGAGCTGAAGTTACATGATTTGCCCAAATGACTTTCAGTGGGGACTTGAAAACCGTTAGGCATATGTATTCATCTAACAGCTTCTTGTTCATCTTTGTTTCTAGGCAAATCTGGTCAGAAAGGCCTTCCTCTGGAATGGGAGGCCATCTATGGACATGCCTTCACTTCCAGCATTCAGTATAAACAAGGAAGCCTGATGATTAATGAAACTGGTCTGTACTTTGTGTACTCCAGTGTGTTCTTCCGAGGTGAGGTCTGCAACAACCAGCCTTTGGACCATACTGTTTACAAACGAAACCCAGGTTATCCAGGGAACCAGGTTTTAATGGAGGACAGAAGGATGAATTACTGTGCGACTCAGAAAATGTGGGCCGGGAACAGCTACCTGGGGGCATTGTTCAACCTCACCAGAATGGACAGGTTGTATGTCAATGTCTCCAAAATTGCTCTGGTTCATTTTGAAGAATCAAAGACATTTTTTGGTGTATTTAAACTTTAGGGATTACTCATTGGTATGTGGCTTTCAGCAAATACACACTAGGGACTTAAGCATTCACAGGAGCTGCGCACTAGCACAGGGTCTTACTGCAGGAGGCCCCTCGGGAAACCACCATCAGGCCTTTGATACCGGACAGCTGAATTGACTCGAAAAAGGATTTAAACCTGATTCTTGGAACTCACCCTGAATTGTCCTAGGACAACCCTAACAGAGTAGCAGGAAGAACTCCAGCACCACAAAGGCCTCTTTTAAACTCACTACTTGCTCAAGAGGAGCACTTGCTACCTGAGAAAATGCAGATGCACTGGGCCAGATTCTGTGAAAATCCGATTTGCACCATGTGTACCTACTGAAGGAGCCTTTAGGCCCATGGAGAGGCTTTGTGGATGTTTCTATTTGTGTGCAAGAAAGTATGTTGGTCGTGGGTTTGTTTTTTCTGTTTTTTAGTGTGGGTGTACGTGAGTGGACAGGGTTTATATGTGTGTGTGTGTGTGTGTGTATGTGTGTGTGGGAGGTAGATGGAAGCGGTATGAAGTCTGGGGTCTTTTTTATAATCTTCCTGGTTTGCTGAAGCCCCCTCTTACTCATTTGTTCTCCAACTGAATTTTTTTTTACTCAGTGCCCTAGCAGAACTCACTGACACTGGAGTTTTCTGCCCAGCACAGGCACAGCGATTGTTGATTATGTAGTTATGTTATTCATGGGCATTTAGCACCTTTAACCCTTGCTCTTGCATGTGCTGCAAGTATTTGCAGGGTGTGTCTACACAAGCCGCCCAGTGCAGTTGTTACTGTGCTGTTATTTAGTACTTGCATAACCAGGTTCTAAATGACCATGATGACTATGCAGTGACTGGAGTTACTGCGCAGTAGCATCCCAGCACTGTTGCCCAGTGATGGCTACTACGCAGTAGCTCATAACTACTGTGCAGGAGCGTTATGTCATGGTTCATGCCTGGTGATGCATCTTGTGTAGATATGCCTGTGGGGGGTTTAACTGTAGAAGGATTTTTAGAAAAAGAAAAAAGAAAAAAATTCACCCCCCAAAAGTCTTTTTTCTCCTATTTGACTTGGAGAACTTTGACTTATTTCCCAGGATCAGATTCTGTTCTTGGGCTCTTATAGGTAGTGTCTTACAGAGGAGGATATTAATAAATTACCCAGAACATTTGGTATATTGAAAAGGGGAAGGAAAGAAGGGTGAACCTCCTCTCTGACTGCTTCTCTTCCATACACAGCACTGCATCATGTACTTGGGCATATTCCAACAGTGAGAAAATGCCTTGGGGTAAATGAGGAGC
Organism: Gavialis gangeticus; assembly: GCF_001723915.1. Classification (NCBI taxonomy): domain Eukaryota; kingdom Metazoa; phylum Chordata; order Crocodylia; family Gavialidae; genus Gavialis; species Gavialis gangeticus. Next base: position 68,267,500 of record NW_017728993.1, read on the forward strand.
AAAGTGTATTGGCTTTTAAACCCAGAAGGTCCATTTACTTGCTGTTGGTAACCCCTCAAGTCAGTAGAGAAGAAACTGGTGTGAATTTGGCCCATAAAAATCTATCACTATTGAGGGTTTTGTGCAAGTCCCAGTTCCCCTTCATCCTCCCACAGGAAAAACTGTGTTCCAGTTCTCCAGCTTCCTCCTGTTCCCTTCCCCCTCCCCAAATCTACCTCAGCACCTTCCTTAGCTCTGGGGACTTTCTGGTCCTGAGCCACTTCAGAACTCAACCTTCACGGCAGGGAGCTATGTCCCCTTCTGCACTTTCCTCTCCTTCCCAGTTAAATCCTCCCAGTCCTCTACAGTGCCTCCAGGCTGCCCATGCCAGTACTGCAAAGGCTGCAGACACCCATTGGCTTCCTTGCACAGCCTGGTTACCTCTTGCTTCATCTTCCCCACTTCTGTGTGTCAGCCACATCCCACCCCCAGCTCTGTGACTCACTCAGGAAAAAACAGGGGTATATGACATTTGACTCTCCTGGCACCCAGTAGTGCCCAGAGAGGGTGGAAAGTGAAAACCAGGCCTTGCCTAACATGCTGCAAAGAAACATGGTAACTTGAGCAGAAAAGTAACTATTGATGCATTCCTTTTAATATATATTTTATATATCTATAATGTTATACTATAAATAAATAATATTTTTATATGTGGAACTGACCTCTTCTCATTCAGGAGGGTGGCAACTTGGAGTTTGATAACTAAGCATTAAGCTTGCTCCTCCATAATGATTGTAATTGAGAGATTAAATCTGAGTTTTCCTCATATTCAGGGAATAGAGGAAGCAAAGGTTTGGATCCTCTCTTTTTTCCCCAAATAGTTTATTGTAAAGGTGGGATTAGCTTGGAAGTCCAGATCTTTGTTCAAATTATGGCAGTCTTTTCAACTGCACAACATCAGAGTTGGATGCTGTGGATCCAGTGTTTTGGTTTGGTCCATTAGGAAAACATGGGTGAGGTATGACATATGGATAAATCATGGTTTTGCAACTTAAATCACGGTTTTGTGATTTTTGTGGAAATCATGAAAAACAGGGATCTCCGCAGTAGCCATGAAAAATGGCATTGGCTGTGATTTCCCAGAAGATCAAAAAAAACCAAAACCTTAATAAAAATAAAATGCTGGCTTCCCAGCAGGAGCCAGCAGTCCTCACTGCTGCTGCTGTGACCCAGCCATGCACTCGCCTGGGAGGGGAAGGCACTAGCTAATGGGGTGGCATGAAGGGCAGCTGCCCCTTGTGCCTCTCTGTTGATCAGCACCAAAGGGCGGGGCCACATGAAGGGCAGCCAGCAGTCAAGGTGGTGGCTGCCTCATGCCTTTCAGCCAATCAGCATTTGGGAGCAGGGCCGCCATGAAATGACTGTGAAATTGGCTCTTCCAGCTGGGACCAAGCTGCAAAAATTGCTTTCTCTCGCTACGACTTAGGTAGGTGCCTATATTTGGATTGTGATCCCCGAGAAATGTGAGAAGTTTGGATCCAGGGATTTGGTTCAGTCTTGGCAGTTGTAAGTGTTTAGGTGACCAGGACAAGGGGCATGAAGGTGGGAACAGAATTTCGATAATTGTGGGGGAGGCACATAGGGCTGCTGTGTGAATCAGGCACAAAGACTGGCAAGTGACAGAGAAGCAGTACTCAGGGTAGCTGGCAGAGGATGCACTAATAGGGGGCTCATCTCACAGTGCATCTTGAATTGGGAAGGGAAGTGAAATCAAGGAAGAAAATAGGCTTAGAGCTCCAAAATACGACGGCCCACATCTGACTTTTAAACACCATGAGATGTGGGAGTGGAGAGGATTTCTGTGGCCTAGTAATTTAGGCACTGGCTTTAAGGATCAGGAGACTTGGCTTCTGTTTCCAGCTTTGCCATTAACCTACGGCATGTTGCAAGCCCAGTCATGTCCTTACTCTGTGCTTTTCCTTCTCCCCTACCCCTTTATCTCTCTTGATTATGGGCTTTTTTGGGTAGGGAATGTCTCTTACTTAACACACTACACTTAGCATAGTGGGGCTAGCTGTGATCTCGCTTGGGGACTCCAAATGCTTCTATAATATTGCTAATTATACATAGGACCCCAATGGACCCCATGCAGGAACATCCCTTCCAAGCGGAGGCTTGTTTCCTTTTATTCTTCTCCTTTCTCTTTCCTAGTCTGAAGTCAGTTTAACAACCCTGATCTCAGTGTCAGCTTCCGCATTGCTCTCCCAAAGTTACTATCATTAATTAAAAGAGCTTCCTTTGAATTTCTATGCCTTGCAGACAGCAGCAGTTCCCACACTGTAGCTCAAGGGACACTGGTGATGATCACTTGGTGTTTGCATGGTGTTGGCTTCTTCTCTTAAGATCATAGGAAAATAGGGCTGGAAGGGACCTCAAGAAGTCATCAAGTTCCAGCCTCCTGCTCAAGGCAGGATCATCCTTGATGAAACCATTGCAGTCAAATGTCTGTCTCAGCTATTCTTGAAAATGTCCAGAGTCCACAAGATCTCTAATTAGTTTGGTCCAATGCTTAACTACTTTCACAGTCAGTAAATTCTTCCTAATCTCGAATCTAAATTTCTTCTGCTGCAGGTTGAGGCTACTGTTTCTAGTCCTGTCTCCTATGGCCACAGAGAATACTCATTTCTATCCTCTATCACCCCTAGGATATTTGAAGCCTGTTATCAACACCCTTCTCTCCAGGTCTTCTCTTCTTCAGACTAAATAGTCCTAGGTCTTTCACCCTTTCTTCCTAAATCATGTTTTTCGGCCTCTGATAATTTTTGTCTCTTTCTGCTGAACTCTTGATAATCTGTCCCTGTCTTTTGTGAAGTGTAGGCTTCAAAACTGGACACAGAACTCTAGGTGAGTCCTCACCAGTGTGTAATAGAGTGGAAGAATCACATGCCTTGATTTGCAAGTGACACTCCTGTTAATATAACTCCATATGCATTTGGCTTTGTCTACATCAGATCTGTTCAGTTGGCAGACTTGCGGGGGGAGGGGTTACCATGTGGCCCCTGAGCTCCCAAACAGCTACTGCCAACCCTATTGCTTTGGCTGCAGCAGCATCGAGGGTCTTTGGGTATCCCCCTTTCTCACCTGGATGGGATAGTGTGGCTTGGCAAAGCTTGTGGTGCTAAGGGAGCCAGCAGCCCAGAGTTTCTTTGGTACGGTGCCACAGGATGAGCCCTCAGGTTGATGAAGGTGAAGCAAGGTGCTGTGCTGTGCTGTGCTGTGCTGTGCTGTGCTGTGCTGTGCATGGGGAGTGGCTGTTTGTGCACACAGTGCACGGTGCATTAGGGTGCAGGAGTGCCTTGTGTACAGTGCAGCGGGGGGAACACCTGTTTATGTGCACAGTGCAGCAAGGGGAGCACCCACCCACACATGCATGCACAGGGTGTACAGCTTGGAAGGTCCGTGGCCCCCTGCTAGTACTGCCCCTCTGATGTGCATAGCCCCCAGCCACTTTGAAGTTGGATAGCCTGGTCTACATCCTATTAAGAGAATTAAAATATACTAAGGATTTTTCTGATACCATATATCCATGTGAACAGTGAGATTCCTGTAGGGCTATCAATCTTGCCTGGAGAATACCACAGTACATGGTGTCCATGTTGCACAAGGTTTGAGATCCTCTAGGTTAGTCAACAACAGACAGACCCCTTGTAAAGAATGATCTCTTTTGACATAATAGAATCTGTTATGTGGTTTGCCCTTTGCTTGATTCTAGGAAATGCACTTCTTTGAAAGCTAAAGTGGACAGGTTAGTATATGCAGCAGATAGAATGTGGTCTGAGAGAGGTATAGCTCTTATTTGCTGTAGCAGCTCATGCTTACAATGGGAGGGTGATCTTAGTGTGGGTGAAATAGCTTGCTGCTTGGTACTCAGCCAAGTCTCCAGTGGACTGAAAGTTGTTACCACTTGTTGGTTGCTTAGTGATTTCTTGTTAGTTGATGACATCCGCTTTGTTCCTAGTGGGCAAGTATCCATATGATAAAACACCCATATGCCCCACCACTGCAAGCCTCCTGGCTGTTTCGGCCACGGAGACCATTCCTTTTCACATCCCTAAAGACATGCATGCTGTTTTCCAGCACCACATTCATGCAAACCTGTAAACATAACTAAATACATGAACATTAACATTCACACAGTACCTCTCATCCCAGAGTTGCCCCAAGCTTTTTACAAATGTCTACACATTTAGCAAGCAGTTCATCCAAACCTTCTAAATGCAGTCAGCTCTAGTAGGATACATCAAAGGTCTGTCAAAGTGGTCCATCCAGATAACCTGGTGAAGGCACACAAGTTTCTGCAAGCAGTGGGCCCACACCAAGAAAGTGACATGGTTAGCATTGGGTCTGGCTTCCTTTGGCTTCCTAACCAGAACAGCCAAGTACCTAACTATGGTGGGGTGACTTGAGGGTGGTCTTCACTACTAGCCTGGCATGCAGCTGGAACTCATATCCCTGGATCTGCAGTGAGAAGCTTACCTGCTCTGTCACAGTACACCTGGTACAAGGGTGTGGCTGTTGCTATTAGCATATAACAGTGCTGTACAGCAGTTTTAGAGAGGATGTGAAGGAAACCAAATTCCAAGGTGGGGATAGAGAACATGAGATTCCAGCTTATGACCAGGTACCAGAGCCAATCTTCCTATACTTACAAGGTGTGCTGTGAGAGGCTGCTCTGATGCATTGTAATAATTTAAAAATTGCTGTGTGTAATGCTGTAATCACAGCGCATTGGAGCAGACTTAATTAACTGAGTCTGCTGCAGTGTGATAATTACCACACTTCTGCAGGCTCCAGTGTCTCAAAATGGTGGCGGGGGCACTTTAATTAAAGTGTGTTTGATAAGCTTTAGTTAAAGTGCACCCACTGCCATTTTTTAAAGTGCAGGTATACTGATACTCGAGATGCTGCGAGTGCTTTAATTACAGTGACTTTTGGAGCCACTCTAATTAAAGCATCCCCCGCACCCCAACTCCTGTAGCATGTGTATAAATGGCCATTATGTCTGTCCCCAGCAGTGTAATGCTAGGTAATGTTATGCTTGGTACTGACTCAGAGAAGAATAATTGTTCTTTGTTGAATCACTGGTATGACTTTTTTCAGGACCTGGGGTTTTCCCATTGAGATCTCTGCCTCAAATACAATACTAACCAGGACAAAACCCCTGCTCAGAGGTTCCTTTAAAAGGTTCAGAGATCAGCACTAGTGAAAATAGTGAGTTCTTCCCTCACTATTGCCCCTGTTATCTGCACAGAGGTGATTAACTGTTAGTTTCGAGTCAGGCAACAGGTAGGGCTGGGTGGTACCCTTTGAAGACTAGCTGGTTCAGAGAGGCATGGGTGGTCACCGGCAACAACCTACTTCATCAAATGCTGTGAAAGGACTGGCGGAAAGAAAAGTTTTCACCATCGGTTTCGGAAATGCACAGAAGCCCATGGCAGAACATTTTAACCTCCCTAGACACCCATTACTGACCTCAGAGTAGCTGAGGTCAAAACTTTAGAAACCAACTTGAATGTGAAATTGCAGGACTAGTTGTTAACTCAGGTGTCCCTCTAGTTAAGTGTCTTGTTCATCTCAGTTGATCTAATCGACTCATTTACTACCCCTTTTAGCAGCATCCCCTCTTCCTGTCCCTGTCCCTTTTCTTTTTATATAAAATCATGTCTTTCTGTCAGTCCATTCACAGCATTTGATGAAGTAGATTGTTGCCAATGACAGCTCATGCCTTTCTGAACAAGTTAAAGGTACCACCCTGCCCTACCTTTTGCCGTGCTATCTGGGAAACCAGGGCTCCTGTTATCCTCCTAAAATCAACTCTTCCCTGAAGTAGAAAGATTGTACTCCCTAATCACCAGGGATCTTGGTTTTCTCTGTTTAAAAATCACAAATTCTCTGATAAAAAATGCCAACTTCTCTGATTGAAAAAGCCAAAACCCGCGTTTTTCTGTGATCAAAATGAAAGGCCACTAATATATATATATATCAATTGAATACAATACTTTATTGATATATTTACAACTTTAAAGCAATTTGGAAGCCTACAAGTGCCTCAGTCATCATAATAAAATTCTGAATGCTCTCTCAAATCATGAAGTCTTGTCCCTTCATGTATTTTTTTCTAACTTATTCTGATCCTTCTATAGTAACAGTCCTCCCTTTAAACTTGCCAGGCTACAATATTTACCTTGCTGGCCATGGCAGCATGGCACTCCCTCCTGCACCAGCTCTTGCCTACTGGGCTGTGAAGGCGTCTCCTGCCTGGAGCTGGTCTGACTTGGCTGCAGCCCTGTGCCTTGTGCCCCCTGTGGGCACAGAAATCTGTGGGGGACACATATACCCCCGGTTTCCCACTTGCTGTCTGTGTCCACCCTGCCCCCATTGACTTACCTAGAAGGAACTGCGGGAGCTGCTCTTCACCACACTGCCTGGCTGCCACGTGCATGTATGTGTACGCACATGCATGTGGTGCCTCCTGCATCCTGCTGCCCTGCCCCAGCCCCTTGCAGGCTGCCACCCCGCAAGGGGAAACCTCTGGTTTCTCATGATTTTCTCCTTTAAAGGATAAAATCTGTGCTTTTCCGTGACAAACGTAAAACACAGATCCCTCCTAATCCTTGGGAAAGTAGGAATTTGTCCTGCCTAGTAGCAGCTAATTTCTCCCACATTCTGACCCAACATTTTTTAAAGTGGAGGCCTGAAACCAGTGGCCTGCTAGTCAGAGCCCTGGAGTACACCCACAGCTCCCTCCTCCAAGGACCTAATAACTAAATATGGATCTAGGCGCCCAGCTTTCACCATGCAGTTTTGAAAATATTGGCTTCTGCATTGTTCCACAAAGCCCAACTAATGCTTTCCCATATGCAATAGATGAATACACCAGGGGTAAAAAAAAAACATGAGAAGAATTAGCTGGGGCATGCTGTATATCTTTTTTGCCAGTTTCTGGATTCCTTTGAGGGGAAGAGAAAGGCACATAGAGCACTTACACACATGCAAAGAGCCTGCTCCAACACTTGAAATCCAGCGCATCAGAGCAGACTTGATTAATCAAGTCTACCGGAGCACATAAATTGACGTGCTCTGACAGCCTTGCACGTCACATGTATCAGCAGCAGAGCATGCCTCAGCACTGCGGAAATGGCAGCAGTGTGCTTTGAACTAAAACACATTTGATGTGCTGATACATATGCTTCTGACACAGCCCCAGGTGCTTTTAATTAGCATAGCTCACTAATTAAAAGCACCTGGTGCCAAGTCGGAAACGCATGTAAAAAAGCCCCCAAAAAGAGTACCCACCAACTGGAGTCCAGCTCAAGCCCAGGTGCTCAGTGACACAGTCTAATGACCCTCTGATATGCAAATCTCTTAGGACTTGATTCAATAGAGCAGGGGTTCCCAAACTGGTAGGTGTTTCCCTGGGGGTACATAAGACATCTCTGGGAGGTACACAGGAGAAATTGTGTAATGGAGGATTTATAGTTTCATAATAGCTAGGGTCAGGAGGGACCTGAACAGACCATCTAGCCTGACCCCCAATTTGCATTATAATAATAATTGGCATTTAGGTGGCTGACTCATGGAAGACCAGTGAGGGACCACAAGGAAGGAGATTCAGAGCTGAGCCAGTGGGGCCTGAAGGAGTGGGACTTGCAGGCAGCAGTGGGACCCTCAGCAGCATGGTGTGCGGCTGGCAGGGGAGGCTCCCTGCTGGGCTCCAGGATCCCCTGGGAGAGGCTGCAGCCAGCAGGAGAGGTTCCCCTGCTCCAGGAAGGGTCTGAGCAGTGACCTGAGGGGTTCCCAACTCTGCTTCCAGCTCCTCCAATCTGAAGCCAGACAGCTGACATGAGGCCAGGGCTCTGGGACGGTCAAGACCTCTAGTAGTGTAGCACAGTACCAACACTGGTGGCTGTGTGGTAGCATTTCTGCACGCCATGTGGAGATCTGAGTTCAAGGCCTAGCTGGAGTGAGTGAGCTACCAGGGAAGAATTATTTTTGTAGTAGAAAGGGGCCACTGTATTTTTATTTATTTATTTATTTTTCCTTCCACTCCAGGTACCTAGGTCCTATATTCCTTGTCATTTGACACTTTGTATTTTGTGCCTTTTATATTTCACCAACCGGTATTGTTTGTTCTGCTGTTCATGTTTTACACTTCGGTTAACCTTGCCTCTTGCCAACTGGATGAATATGTCTATGATTGTAAGCATCTAACCTTTGTTGAATCCTGCCCCTTTGGGGCATTGTAGTGTCCCCTATACCCCCTGGTTTATACTGGTTATGTTCCCAGTATTGTTCTCTCATTAAAAGGTATATGGTTAAGTCCCCATTGATGGTCTGGCTCTGCTCTATAGGGGACAAGAGTCCCTACACCTCCCACAGCGCTTGTCCACCTGCTTTGATCCCTTCAATTGGAGACAGGGTACCTCTTGAAATACTGCCTGGGTTACACTAGCAGTACAGGAGTGGTGCTGCTTCCCTTTTATGCATTAGCTTAATAGTTATTGCCCTCACCCAGGAAGTGGGAGGCCTGGGGCCTAGTTGGAGCATGCTCTGGCAGGTGGGAGATGTGGATTTGAGTCTCTTAGATTGATGTAGGCTTTCAGCCTGTCTCCTGCTTTTTGTAAGGGCTCTAACTAGTAGGCTAGTACGTAAAAGGTGAGTGGCATTATTTCCTTCCTGCTGCAGCGGTTGCATTTTAAAATCAATCAGCCAGAGTAGCATTTGCAAGAAGCCCCAATCTTAGCATGTGTTACTTGTGCTCTGAGTATACTGAATGGATTGGTCCATCAGGTGGTTTAAATACAATTCTATCTAGTTTTTGGAGCTCAGCTCAGTATAGGCGGGCCTATTGATTATGTAAGTGGAGTTCAATGGGCCTAAGCCTAATAAGAGAACAATAAGCCTCTCTCTGTTAGAGAAACCACTGTATGCATAATAGAGTTCTGGGGGCAACAGATGAGAGCAGGAACAGGAGTGTGGGTCCTAGGTTAATAATGAGTGTTCCATGGGGGTGCATGGAGCAGAGCACACCAGCCACTGCCTGCTGCCCCTCAAATGAATCCAAGGAGCCTGTGGATGCTGCCTAGTAAACTCTGCTTGGACACCATGCACAGATGAATGAAGGAAAAAGAAAGCAGCCCCACAGTTGCCTGGCTTGTCCAGCCAGAGCCTTCTTTGACAAGCTTGGCTAGAGCCAGGAGGAATTTGACCAGGAGATCTTGAGACTCCGTAGGACCACACGGGGAGCATACAAAAGAGAAGCTATGGGGGAGAAGTCCAGCTAGGACCCTGGGAGGAGTTTCCTGAGGAGGTGGTAAAGGGGCTATATGCCAGCCTGGCTTGCTCAAGGTAAGTGTGCGCTGGGGTTTCTCTTTGACAAAAGGACCAGTTGTTTGTGAAATATGGCAGGTGCATGTCCTCAGGACTTGGGCAGGAAGTGATACAGCCCTTTGTTTCTCTGGCATAGGTTGAACTGCTATTTTAGGTGTCTACAGGCCAAGCATGGAGGTGTCTGGGTGAGTTTTGGCACATCTAGGAGGAAATAATCAATGAGTGGAAACTCTTTGGATTGCAAACTTAGGCTGAGGTGCCTGAAGTTCATTTTAGTCCTCTTATGTGCTTAATTCCTCCCCCCCCCCCCCCCCCCCCC
>NW_017728993.1:68277343-68281949 GCF_001723915.1 Gavialis gangeticus
TTGGTTTGTCCAGCAGTGTAATGGAAAAGCAGTGGCAGGTCTGAAGTGGAGCAGGGCTGAAACAGCAGGTCAAGGATGAGGTGCAGTGAGGAAGCTCATTTTGAAACTATACTATGCACTCTGTCTAGAGGTGCAGTTGGTCACCTTGTTCTCATAAGAACCAAGTTCTCTGATACCACATTGAGATATAAACTGGGCAAATGGCTGTGCCTTCTATAAATGGGCTTCTCCTCTCAGCTAAGCTCTTCAAAAGCCATCCCTCTCACTACAGACCTGTAGAAGGCATACAGCAACCCGGTATTACCACAGCAGTGCTCACCCTGACCTAAAAAAGACACGTTACGTGGATATCTGTAGTGAGCAGCCTGACAGACCTAGATCTAGTCCCTTTTAGTGGTTGATATGCATCCTATTAACCTAACCTCATCACAGGAAAGAGTAACGTGCGCCATGTTAATTTTTCTTAGAAATTCTGGACATGTAACTTTACTGCAAGAACACTTACAAGAAGGGGTGGTGTATAAAGGAATCGAAGCATGTTTTTTTTTCTTTTTTTTTTCTTTTTTTTTCTCATCATGACGACAAGCCTTGTGTGCATAATGGAATTTAAAAGAGGTCATTTCAGCTTCAAGGAATTTGGCTTGGGTGAGTGGCAAGGGTGCCTCATCTACTTGGGCAGGCAAAGAGCAATTATAGAGGGGCGAGAGAGAGACACAGATTAGGGGCTCCCACAAAATGGGAGATGGGCCCACTTAAAGCCTTTAAACACTGTTAGCAATGATACCCCATGACAGATGTGGGGCTCAGCTCCTCTCGGACTCGGTGGAAGGAGCGGGCTTAGGAGGAGCTGGATGCCGACTGGAACGTGGGGAAGCAGAAGCAACCAGGGGCCAGCTCTAACTTATGCCGAAGGAAGATAGGTACTGGGGGGTTCTGCCATGACTGCTTCTATGCTAGGGATGTGGAGGCCAGCTGTGTGCTGTCCCCCTTAGCCTTGCATCTGCAGATAATTTTGCTAAAGAAGGAGAAATGGCTGCTGGCCAGCTACAGCCAGAATCCAGCATCTGAGCAATATGTAAAATGGACAGGCTGGACTGAAGAGTCCAGCCTGTGACACTGAATTGCACTCTGCCTTTAGTAGTGAGGTAGAAGCGAAGGAGCAATGAGGACATTTGGGTGTGTTGGGGCAGTGGGGAGGGTGCTGAGGACTAGAGAGTGGGAAGGGAGTAGGGAGCGAGGGGCAGCCTGTTCTCTGCCAGAGAGCTCTTACTCCCATGTACAAGAGCTGCTGCTGTGTGCCACAGGCTCCCCAGGAACTGCCATTCTGGCACTCCTCCACCTCAGCGCCTAGTGCTGGTACCCTGCTTACCCACCTCTACTTAGGTTACAGGGTGCAAGAACAGGGCAGCCTTTGTGTTTGCCCTTTGCAACCTGTAGGTGTAGAAGCAAGTGACATTTGCTTCCTCCTGAATTTCTGTTTCAAAGTTACAGGGGTGTAGGTTGTAGCTGTGTTGGTCTATGGACATAGGCAGACAAAGTTCTTTGGGTGAATCTGATATCTTTTTTTATTAGACCAACTTAAGTAGTTGGGAAACATTTTTCTTAGCAAGCTTTTTGGGTTTAAAAACCTTTTATCAGGCTGAGGAAGCATCTTCAGTTGGTGTGTGCTCTTCCTAGATGGAGTTGAAACTTAGGCCAGATGCACTTGAGAATCTGAAGAGCATTTTCTTAATAGTTTCATAGCTGGTAGGGTCAGAAGGGACTTGAGCAGATCATCAAGTCTGACCCCCTGCCTTGGCAGGAAAGAGTACTGGGGTCAAATGACCCTGGCAAGGTGTTCATCTAACCTCCTCTAAAAGACCCCCAGGGTAAGAGCCAGCACCACTTCTCTTGGAAGTTGGTTCCAGATCCTAGCCATCCTGACCGTGAAATAGCGCCTCCTGACGTCTAAGCTGAATTTATCCTCTGCCAGCTTGTGACCGTTATTTCTAGTCACTCCTGGTAGTGGTCGGGGGAACAGGGACTCCCCCAGTGCCTGCTGGACCCCTCTGACTAGTCTGTAACAGGCCACTAGATTCCCCCCTCCTCCTTCTCTTGTGGAGGCTGAACATGTTCAAGTCCCTCAGCCTGTCCTCATAGGGCCTGCTCTGCTGCCCCCTGATCCTGCGAGTGGCCCTCCTCTGGACCCTCTCCATGTTGTCCACATCCCTCCTGAAGTGCGGCGCCCAGAACTTGACGCAGTATTCCAGCTGCAGCCTGACCGGTGTTGCATCGAGGGGGAGGATCACCTCCCTGGACCTTCTTGGACAGGTGAATAGACTGTTAGTCTTTTAACAAATCACCTCAGGGTGGTCTATCTCCTTAAGGAGGGTCAGCCAGCTGTGTTAAGAGCTTTGAGCTGTGGGGGAGTGTCCCAGTGGGAACTTGAAAAGCTCAGGGAAGAGAGCAGAGAAGGGGAGCTAGGGTGAGAAGTGGTTCTTCTAATGCCTGAAGAAGAGAGAGTACTTGAACTACTAACAGAGGTAACTTGCAAAAGGGAGTAGGAGAGGTGACTTGTTTTCAGGTTCCTTTGTGCTTTTGAAATACAAGAATACCAGGTGGTTAAAGGAATGATCATTCATGGGATATGGGACTCTACTCATTCTATGAGTAGTCATTTGGTAGGCCACAAGGTCAGATGAACCTCTGTGACTCAAAACTGCCTCGCTGCAGGTGGCTCAGCTTAAATTTTTTGCTGACCCTTGCCACAGTTGACATGTCATGCTAGGGACTCTTCTTTTACCCTTCATAGAAAGGGAATGAAACCAAGCTCCTAAGGCAGCTACAGGTATGAAATTCAGTTCTTCCAAGCTCAGGGGGACTCTCCTTATTGGTTTCACAAGTCTCATTGCTGCTGCTTTGGTTGTTATTTGAAGCCCAAATGACCTTTTCATATTTTTATTGTCCTCTCATGGGCTTATTTTCCAGAGAGTGAGAGTATGCATGTGCACATAAATGTGCCAGATTCCTCAGTGAAGAGAAAAATATTGTTCAGTGAATAATAAAGCAGGGAACCCTCGGATTAATGTTATTTTTATAATGTTTAAAATTGTGTGGGGTGCTTTACATCATGGTTACAGGGACTGAACTTTGACTAATTTTAGGCATGACTCACTGATAGAGGTTAAGCACTCAGGAGGGGAAGAAGTAGGGAAGGAAATGGTTTTGGCCATCAGATCAAGCAGTTTCTCATCTTCAGTAGGTATGCATCTTGATAAATCAAGCATGCTCTACAACAAATCAGCAGCTTGATGCTGATTCATTTCTTGTGGATTTTGTGGAAGCAGTGAGAGACAGGACTCCACCTTGAGTTCCCTTGCCACTAATTTTCTGTGCGACTGCGGATGAACCACTGCGCATCTCTGTCCCTTACTTTGTCTGCAAAATAAGTTTGAAGCTGTGGCAATTAATGCTGCCAGTGCTCCTCTGCTGCAAGATTTCCAGTCCTCTTGGGAGCTGGTTGACATGCCTCACAGGCTGGATGTGGCCTGTGGCTGGAGGCTGAGCACAGCTATCTTATTCTATACCTAAATGTTAGGAAACCTGTCATGCAGACTTGGATAGAGCATCTCCATCTGGACACTGACCAGGTGGGATTACAACCCACTGGGCCTGTGTGGAAGCTGAGACTTGCTTTTTCTCTTAGCCTTTCTGCTGTATTTGCTGACACCAGATGTCTGGGACCCAGAGGAATGTGACGGTGTGGCTTCACACCCCTCTCCCCTTTTAGCGGGCTGTCCGCACAGGGTCTGGCCAGAGCCCCTGCTTTTACATAGCTCCCGAGCCCAGGAGGTGAGTGCTGCTGCTGCTCAGCTCCTTCTCTAGCCTGTTGCTGAGCTCAACGTTACTTGCTCCCTGGGCTCCAGAGCCATAGGAAAGACAAGGCTCTAGCCAGACCCTTCTTTAATCAGCTGGTGAACTTAGAGCTCATTGCTCTCACACAGCTCCAGCAGGAGCTTGTGCTGACCAAGTAGTGAGCTCAGACCTCACTGTGCATGTGTAGCACAGATGAAGTGGGAGGGTTGCACCACCTTGCCCCATTCCTGGATGATTTATGCCTGGTAGCCCTTCATGGAAAATGGACCCCCCAGCCTAGCTGCACTAGGTTTTCAGGGCTACTGCTGATGACTTTAGGTTCCCCAGGAGATAAAATACTTCCTTGCCCAGACAGCCACTGTTGTAGGCACTCTAGTTTATGGCAGAAAGGCTAAAAGAAGAAGCTGAGACTTGCTTTCACATCCTCAGGGACACATGAAAGTTGAAGGGAACAGACCTGCAGGTTTTTAAGTTTTCTGAAAGCCAGTTTGGCTGACTGTTATATTTATTGGGCTACCGGATCTAGATGAAATAATAAACACAGACATGCATCTTCCTGCAGCCATTTTCTCACCACTTCTGAGCATTGTCTGGACTTGTGTTAGAGTCTAGCATCCATCTACTGCATCTTCGTTCCCCTCCCAATCACAGGAGGGGAAATATTTCTCTCCCTTTTCCAACCACTCTCTTTCTTTCTTTCTTTCTTTCTTTTTTTCTTTCTTTTTTTCTTTCTTTCGCTTTGGACGCACCG
>NW_017728993.1:68281960-68303485 GCF_001723915.1 Gavialis gangeticus
CCCCCCCAATCAAATATGTCCTCTCTGTTTCTACTATCAAAGTTCCTTGATCTCTGTATGTCCATCTGGGTTCCTCTTTTGTGAGATGTCTGTCTTAGTAATGTCATCTGAGAGGTGATCTGTTGCTTGGTTTCCTTCTCACTGGAGTTCAGACTTAGAAAAACTGGTTTGGCCAGGGTGATGGCTGTTTTTGTCCAAAAGTACACCAATTGAATGGAAAGCTGTTGAAGTTTAACAACCTTTTGTTAGCCCTCTTCTGGGTGCAGAAATTACTCCTGTGACCACCTATGCCTTTTTCCTCAGTACAGAGGCAAAATATAGCAGAGAAGGCAGCTAAGCCTTGCATGAAAGATGAAGTTTGCAGTTGGACACCAGTATTAATGTGAACGTGTCCGATATGGCAGGCTCTATGAATAGATTTTTCAAGTCGGCAGGTTATATCTTCATTGAAGGCATGGTAAACAGCAACTGATGGTAGAACTTAAAAGTACAACTGCCTTTTTTTTTTCCCCCCCCTTGTCCTTATTTCAAGTATTATGTGATGCACATTTTTTATAGAATTGCCTTTTGTTTAATACCTGTTGTAGCATTTATTTATTTATTTTTAACAGCCACCAGGACTCCTGTCAAATCAGATTTGACAACAGGTTTATAACACTTTATGAAAAGGCATTTTCTGGGATTGTTTACTTATCAGCACAACACTTTGAGAACTTTGATTTGTTGAAGATTAAAATCAGGTCATCTTGTGGCTATGGTCTTGGGAGAAGAAGGCTGAGGTGGGTAGTTCTTGAAAGACTTCCTGGAGAGATGTATTAGATTCCAGGTAATCCACAACTTGATTGCTGCCCTTTTCAGTAGGTCTCCCTCAGCAGATTGCCCTGGGCTTGCAGAGCTACGTTTGCTAGCTCCAGAATTTCTGAAACACTCCCTGCTCTCTCTCCTCTGAGGCCTTGAGGGGAGCCTTCTTCTGTTGATTGTTTAGACCCACTTAGGTCCGAGCTACTAATTTGAATCTAGTCAAAGTTGGTAGTGAAAGAGAGCCACTGTAAGAGGATCTGTATCAAATTAATTTCAGCCTTAGTAAATGACCACAGCTCAGATTACCATGCCACAAAATTTCATCTCTAGAATTAGCACCAGTTACCCCTTCCTGACAGCCTCAGTAAGAAGATGGGGGGCCAGAATGGAAAGCTGTTCCTTCCCTGTAGGTTGCTTCTAGTTGAGGCAGACATGTGGTGAAAGCCCTCTTTTCTGCTGCCCATGCTATGCCCAAACTTGCGTAGCTGCACAGATGTCACCAGGACATCAAATCTACTGCAAACTGAGCACTGGCATTTTTACCATCATGTTCTCTCACTTTGAGCTTCAAACAAAATTCCCTATTGTGGACAAGACTTAAGAATGCCTGGTGCCTCTGTTTGATTATAGGTGAGTAAGCATTATCTGCAGTGCTGTCTTAACTGGAGTTATCCAGAGGTCTCAAGACTGGATCCAAAGGGGCTGCAGATACAGATGTGCAGTGGAGCCTTTACTGCTTGTTGGGGTCCTGTAATTCAGGACAGCCACCTGTAGTAAAGCTTCCATTACAGCCCTGAAAGGAAATTCCAAGCTACAGAAAATCAGACACACCATGGAGCTGGAAGATAAAGCACTACATTTATTTCAAACTCCACCTTCTGTGTTGGACTATGGTGGGCAAGCAGTCCCAATGCCTTAGTGTGTCTCCAGAGATAAGAATTCAAGTTTTGCTGTGGGCTTATATTAAAAACTGCTACCATTTGATTTAGCAGTAAATGGGTACCTAGTTGTTTGGGCTGGGGAGTCAGAAGCAGCTGGACAGGATGCTGCCCACATTGCTCCCTTGCATGCCTTAATTGTGTTAGGCTGATGGGCTGCCAGCTTGGATGGACACTTGACCTTTTCTTTTTACCATTGTTAGCGCTAGCTCAACAAAATCCTGTTTGTCTAGTAGATTAACTTGTGTTGCTACAATAGGTTAAAAAAATCCACAAATTACCTGAACTTGGTTGTTTATAGTTTTTTGCCATTGATAGAGAAAAGGACTGAGTGCCAAGTACCCACTGTGCAGATACGTAGGGCACTACCATAATGCAAGTCATAATTGTAAATGACAAACATTCTCGGTTTTACAAAGGTGGTGTATGGAAGGGATGAGGTTTCTGAACAGGGAGAGGTTTAATGAGGTGCTGCTGTCCTGCCCTGCTACTTGCCTATAATAGGTGTCAGGCTTGCAGGGAGAGCAGTTTTCAGTCAGGGGTTGACTTGGAAGGAGATTAGGTTTCTAGTTTGTGTGCTCTATTGGACAGGCCTAGCTAGGACCAAGATCTGTTAGGAACCACTATCTGAGCGTGGACAGAAATGATAGTTTTCACCTGATCTGGCCACTCAAAGCTCTCTACACCCATGATAAAATGGAAGTCCATGGCCCCCATTACATGAGGGTTCAGATAAAAATGTTTCAAAACATAGCATCTTTTGTAACTTCTGTCTGCCCTGCCTGTTGCTGCTCTCAGAATGGGAGTGGAGGGAGTTCGGTTTCGGATTTTTTCAGGCTGGGAGGGAAGAAGGTCAACCAACTACAGGCAGCTAGATTCCCCTCCCCCCTGGAACCAGCAGTGAACTTGTTTGGTTGGGGGATTGTACGTTGGTACGCTTCCTGCAAACCGTTCCGACTTACAGCAGGGATCTGCACTTCTGTCTGCATCCTCTGTGGCCAGGTGGGCTTGTAGTGGGATTGTGTCTTGTTCCTAGGAGTTTTTTATGTTGCGTCCAAGGGGAGTAACAACTAAATGAAAGATCTTGTCCTTGAACCTGACTGGGGACCTGGCATTGTTGGGTTTTCTTTTTCTCTCTTTTGTGTCTCTTTTTTTATTTTCTCGGCTCAGAAGCATCATGACCTCAACGGCTTGCTTTGCTCTGAGGAAACGCTTGATGGGGTAAGAAACAGTTCTGTGTCAAGGGAAATGTGTGATGTAGGCTTGTGTTCGCTTGGATGTCTTCTCAAAACCCACATCTGCCAGAATGCCTTTCAGCTATCACCAGCCAGCAGGTATCTTAAAGACAAAGGCATAGCTTCATAGTTCTGTACCCTGGGCAGCAGCCATGCATAGGGCAGTGGTGGCAGGAGCAGCTTTGCCTGGTTTCTCCCCTGCTTCTCCCATTTGGCATGGGGACTGCTACATCCATCACCCTCCCCTTAATTATACTATTGCTTGGCCAGGGGGGTGGGGGAGGAGAGTGTTGCATTTACTTTTTCTGCACCAGTTTTTAAAATTTGGTGTGATATTTGTGTCCTAGATGCAACTTCTTTCCTTTTAATTTGGCTGCTTGTCTTCCTGTAAGCCAAGCATGAGGTGGCTTCCATCCTGACAGTCTTCTGCCTGCAATGGCAGTGCAAATATTGAACGATAATATTGGAGCAGAGGGGAGTGCTGGAGAGGGTTATAAAGCTTATTTTCATCCAGTACTGCTTTGTAGTATAGCCTCTGACTACACATCATCTAGTGAGAGAACTGCTACTGTTGTTTTTGATGTGGCACAATTTCCTGTAAATTGAATAAGTGACAGCAGCAAAAACAACCGCATGAAGACTCTTGGACAGGGCTGGGTGGGTTATATTTGGGGTCTGTGCAGTGTCACGCATCTGTTGCTGCGTGGGAACACGAGACGCAGAATGAACTCACTGATCCAGGTGGCAGCAATGTGATAAGCTTGTCTTGAGTTAGCAGGTGGATATGTGGGTCTCTGCATGCCATGTAGTTATGGATTATACTAGGGCTTTCCAGCTTTTTTGAGAGGAGGAGATATGAAACGGGCATTTACTCTGTGGGGAAAATGCCTCTTTTCAGAAACTGCAGTATTTGGTGCCTTGTGTAAACTCTCTTTACTAATCTGTGGCCTCCAATTCTCCTCTTCACCTACTCTCTATTACCTGGGTTCAAGAACTGGTTTCTCTTACTCTTTAGCATTTGCCACCAGAAGGATCTTGGAAAAGGCTGTTGGGTTCTGCCCCATCTTCAGTCATTACTAGGGACCTCCTGAAAGGAGCTTTTGCAAGGGGGTGGGGGGAGGGCAAATGGTAAACCCTATTCTGTATATGGTATCAACTGATTATTGCAAACTGGTCTGTGGCTGTTCTGTTTTGGGGCAGCCTGCTGTGGTTGCTTCCCATTGAGTTGCTTCTCTTCTTCTCTGACTCCCTTCCAGTGCCTGCCTGTTAACCATCAGCCAGACAGATTTCTGCCCTCTGCATCTCTTTAGTCTGACTGCAGAGTGGCTCGCCTACAACAGAACACTTGCTGCTAGTACACAAGTCCTTTGGTTGCTTGCTGCCATTTTCTTTTTGCTTCTCCCCACCCTCCCCCACAGTCATTTCATGTATGGTCTCAAACTGTGGTGCCTCCTCCTGGAGTTTATCTGATCTTAGCTTTTGCCGGTTTCTCTGAGCACATTCGTTTCTGTTCAAATATATCACAGCCTCTTCTTCCCCACCCCACCTTTTGCAATGAGAATAGAGCTAGTGGGTGAGCAGGTACCATGAAGAATGACAAACCATGGCACTGGGCAGCTGTCACAAGGGTGAGGGGCGGGATTTTTTTTCTTGATTGACTTAAGGGAAAAGCCTGTGGAATTAAGCAACCAATGTATTTGCTCACTGTGCTGAACAGGGTTCATATTAAAGGTGCCTTGGCAGTGCTGTGTGGCAGGAAATTTGTACAACTGCACTTTCAAGAGCAGCCCTGAGTTTAGCTAGTGCTCTTCCTACAGCATCACCATTCCTACATAATCAGAGGGTGGAGTATTCCTTTCTTTCCCTTGGCTGTGAAATGGGGAAACAAAAAAGACTCTAATAGGATCTGCTTGCTTGAATATTATGGCTTGCCCTTGGCAAGGGGACCTGTGCCCTTGTACATCAATGGTTCAACTTTGCTTAGAAATCAATTACTTTATCAATGGAAATGGTGACTTAGTGGAGATGGCATCATGCTTCTGTGATGGGGAAACCTAGAAACATGATTACGTTCCTGGCTCTGCCACTTGTCTATTGAGTGGCTTTGGGCCAAGATGCTTTACTGTGTTGTATGCCCCAGGTTCTTCACTTATAAAATGGGGAGGGTGGCTTCTTCTGTGAAGCCCTTTGTAGTCTATGACTGGTGATACTTTGCAGTTCCATAGCACTTATTTCTTGTTTATAGCCTGTTAGATAGTCTTTGTGAATGAGCTGAAAGCTTCTATATAAAGAGAACCTTTGCCAGATCAGCAACAGTTTTTGAGGACTATTGGATACTGGACTTCTTTCACGCCCCTTAATGTACTAGCACCATTAGTGTAACTAAGCGGAGCAACTGGAGCACCAGCCCTAGGTGCTGCCTTGGTCAGGGAAGAGGGTGTGTGCAAAAGTAGCAGCCACCATTGCTGCTTTCCTGGTCACCACACTATCACCAGCAGCCTGGCTCCAGCCACTGCCCCATGCTTTCCATTGCCTAGGCACAGAGCTACCCAGTTATGGCTCTGACTAGCATCTTGCCCCCAATTTGGAAGAACTACTGCATCAGTCAGAACTTATGTTGCTGCTTCTTGTGCTGTGGATAGGACAGATTTCAGAGCCTGGACCTCATTGACAATGAATACCTTACTGACAGTGGTGTATGAAGGCTTTGGTGTCCATGGGAAGCATGCTGTTGGTTACACACCAATATTGGTTATGGTTCTACCTTTTCCAGCTCTAAATTTAATTAGAAATAACAAGCAACCTGGCAAATATAGCTTTGCTTGTAAGATGGCTTCTAAACTTTGTTCATGTAGATTCTTACAAAGAATGGAAAAGGGTCTGTCCAAAGCTTAGGGCCTCCCATTTAGAAATGCCTCCTAGATCACTAATCTCCTTCCTCTCATGCAAATCTGCATCCTTTCAAAAGCCTACATACACTGATGTACCTCCCATATTTTGGTTAGTCCAGAAGCTCATTCTGGAGCCGAGTTGAACTTAGCTGGATGCTAGGCCCCTGCTTCCTCCTAACAGCGCTTTCTTTTACACTGAGTAGGACGTGGCTTCAAGTGTCTCTTCTTTTCACAACTGGCAAGATGGTAGGAGGTTATGAGGCAGTTTCTCAAGTTACAAGAGTTCAAGCTGTTTAGCGCTTTCTAGGTCAAACTTGCACCTTAGATTCAGAATAGAAACCAATAAAGGCTGCTGAGAAGTAGCTGCATTCATGCACATAGCAATAAGGTACCAGGCAGGAACACTGATGCTTCTTCACCTCTTCTTCCCCATCCCCTGGAATACCAATATAATAAGACCAAACTTAGCTTGGATGTTCTTCCTTTCCTCAGAAAGATGAGGGATAAAGCCTGCTTCACTGTGTCTCTCAGTGAGACTGGGGTAAACTACACTGTTGAGAAAATCATGTAGTTATTGGGCTGGGAGATATAATTAGAATAGTTTGTAATAGGCACTCTGTGGGCCATTTGCTTTTTCTGTCATTTCTACCTCATTAGCTGATCTTTCAAGTTGAAAGACTGAAAAGGTTAGTAACTGAATGCATGACAGAACATGAAACCAAGGTTTGGAACCTCCTAAGCATGGAAATGCAGTGGTCCTTCCCCTGAAATGACTCAAACAAAATTTAACCAAACCCAACATGGAGCTATAGTGCCTAGAGAAAGGTCATGTGTGCATCTGTGGGATGTGCTACAGCTCTTCCATACTTATTGCTTTCCCATATAGGACCCTTGCCTGAAAAGTTCATTTGTTGCTTTAATCAGGATTATCCTTTTCTCCTCTTTCTTTGGTAAGCTAAGTAACTCTGGGTTAAAGCCAATACACAGAGAAACGAATTGCTGTCCTGCAGTTGGCTTCAAAAGGTGTTTAAATTAGACTCTGAGGGTATGGCTGTAGTGCTATTTTCAGTCAGTCCTAAGGGTCACTTCCAACTATCCCTAATCTCATGAAGCACCACTCCCACCCATATGAATCTGCAGCAGCTGCAATGCCAAACAAAGAGGGAGGTTATGAAAACACAAACTCCTAGAAGGCTTGCCTAAAGAAATGGGAAGCTTCCTGTGTCTCCTTCTATGCTTGGCTGTAATTATGGGGAGCAGACATGGGAAGTGGGATGCAGAAGGGCTGCAAATGAGGAACTGGGAGTTGTGGGATTGGAGCTGGTGGGCTTATTGTGCTTGTGGCCTGTAACACTAAGGGATTTCTGAACATACTACAGTGAGGGGTAGTCTACAGGGATGCCTTAATATTGGATCTTGAAACTCGACACAACTTCCAGAGTTGGGTTGGATTGTTGCCAAACTGAGTGTGATCTTAGGTAACAGTCTCTTGAATGCCTCAAGGAATATTAAGAAGGGTGCTTTTGTCCATATTAAGCACAGAAAAAAACAACATTTAAAGAACATTCATGTCAAGTGCTCAAAGATTTGGGCACTGCAGTTTTTTTTACCCTTCTAACCTTACCCTTGCAACCTTAACTCTGACCCTTACAGATAAATGCATCATGAACATGCTCACATATGTCTTCCCCAAAGGATACGTGCCTTATACATTATATCACATGGGCCTTCCGTGGGAATGAATTGGGGTGTATAGTAGGCCGGTGCAAAGCAGCTGGTATATGCTTTGGATTTGGCCAATTTGAGGGACTGTGTGTGTCCGGAGGGGGGGGCTGGTGCTTTCCTCCGTGGCAGTAGCAACGCCCCCCTTGCAGCACCCAGCTCGACTGGTCCTGGGGGGTACTGCAGTCATGGAAGGAAGCACTGGCTCCTCCTGCAGCTCAGGCAGACAGGCAGGCTCCAGGGCAGGAATAAAAAAATCAGACTTGCAGCTTTTTCTTAGGTGGAGCTGCTTTCCTCGGCTGCTGCCAGGCTGCCTACAGGGCTTCCTGCGGAGCTGTGGAGCAGAGAGCCCAGTTTTTTGCTCCACGGCTGTAGGGCAGCAAACTACAACTCCTTCGAGGAGTTTTAGTTTGCTGCACCCGAAGTCATTTAAGGCACATTATGCTGCCGAATTTCTTACAGCACCTGGAATTAATGTGCAATATGCCACTGAGGCGTGCAAACACTGACACCATTAAAGCAGTGCAAAAGCATTTAGCCTGCTTTAAAGTGTTGTGCACACACTCCTTGTTTCATCTACACACGGCCTTTGACAATGCTGACATTTAGCTCTCCGTGCCTTGGCTCCATGTCTGTAAAATGGAGGTAATGTCCTCTGCTTTCACAGGGGTATTCTGAATACTGATTCATTGGTATTTTTCTTGTGATGCTCCAGAAATGAATAACTTTATATACAGTAAAAGCTCTGTTATCCAGCTTCCCCCTGGGAATGGGGGATGCCAGTTAATCAAATATGTCAGTTAACCAAATGTGCACTGTCTGGTGCACTCCCCCGTGTCAGTGTGCTGGGGGACAGGGAGGGGGGGGCCCTGCACAGGCTGCTTTGCCCCAGGCTGTGGGCCATAGAAGTAATGAAGAAGAACTTGGCTCACGGCAGCGAAACCGGAAGTGGGGCTTCTGGTTTCGCTTTTACCGCGTCCCTCGGATGCCAGTTAGTGGAGCTTTCTGGCTGATAAAGTGCCAGATAACACAGCTTTTACTGTAGTTGGCTACTGAGGTGATTTTTCCTCTCTCTCTTCCCCCCCCCCGTCGGTCAGGACAAGCTCAAAACAGCATATATGTCTCTAATATGAAGAGAACAATGAGGTTATGCAGGGAAGGGAAATCTTTTAGAAAGAAAAGGGTTATTAATAGCTATATTATGTGGAATCTGTGAGCCACCAGTGACTGCTTATACAATATCAACATAGCACCTCTGACTTGCACATGTATTTCAGTTAGCAATTTCCCCTCCATCTCTGCTAGGGTTGTTTCCTGGCAGTTTGCTTCCATGAACTTGAGTGATGCCATTATTGAATGATCTGCTCTTGCGTATTAGAGTGTGAAAACCTCTTGCAGAACCGTTTGTCTGTTAACAGCACATTTTTGCATAATCAGTTTGGAAATTTTCTTTTTTACCGCTTCATCTTCCCTCCTCCTCTCCCGCATACTCTTGTTTTAACTTCCTCTGCTTCAAAAGAGAATACCACCTTAGCGCTCCAGTCTAAAACTGCTATTTCCTGTGGTCTTTGTCAAGCACGTGTTGATTTAAAGAATCACTTTTAAAAGTGCATTGTAGTGTAGTGTCCGTTTTCTGAGTGCATCGGGGCACAAGTAAGAGGAAAGAGTCCTATAACTTCCAGTAAAAATCAGCAGCTTGCTATTTGGCAATCCCATCCCTGCACCTGCCAGTTATTTGAGTTTCTTTTAAGGTCTTATCTGTACTAGAGCAATAGTGCTCACTTTTATTTGTAACCTTGCTAACTTGGACTTTCCTGCCCTGATTTCCCAGCCTATACAATGGGGATAACGACCAACCTCACAGGGCTCTGAGGATTGTTTCTCTAAAGTACTGATTCTCCGCTGGAATATGCTTTTGAAGTGTAGAGTGCTATTCCTATAGGAACAGTTGCTTGATGCCTTTATATTACATAAATGCTCTATAGTGCTTTGAATACTTGCTCCAGTTAGGATTGATTTGGACACTTTCCTACATTAATAACATGATTGTGGGATATAAAAAAGCTTAACTGCCCAAGAGAGCAGAAATTCTGTAATGGCTTGAGCCAAGTGGCTCTCAAATATATTTGTACTCGGACCCTGTGCTCACAGAAAACAATACTTCCACCCTAGCCCCATATGATTCTCTGAAATATGAAACTGATGAGTGCTAACAAACCTACTGAAAGGGTCTTAAGACCTCATTTGTAGTCATGGTCCCTAATGTTAAAAATACTGCTATAACCCAATGCTAGGAGCCTGGAGCACAAACTTAAAATTAGAAAAGTTTCTTTATGAAAAGAAATAATGATTTAGTTAGCATTACTGAAAATTGGGGGGAAAATGCATTTGATGCATGCTCTTGTATATTGTGTGTGAGGAGGGGTGGGGTGTGCACATGTGTGGGGGCAGGGGGTGCCCATGCATTAGGTCCCAGGAGCTGGCCAGGGGGGAGGGGAGCGGAGGGCGCATGCAGCAGGGCTTGCCAGGGTGGTGCTGATGCAGGTGCATTCCACCCCCACCCCCCCGCCAATCCTCATCTGGCCTGTGGATGCCCCTGTAGCACCCCACGTGGGGCCGAACCTCGCCCACTGCTTCCTGGGGCAACCCACACTGCATTCCTGCCCACGCCTGCTGGATAGTCCCAGCTGCAGCCAGTCTGCCCAGCTTCCTGGCTGGGCTGCAGCTTCCCAGGTACTGCTTGAGTCCCCTTGCCTCCAGTGGTCCCCTTCTCCTGCTGCTGGTGTGCTGCTCTGGGTGGTGGGGGGTAGGCAGCTGCTGCCACAGCACATGAGGCTTCAGTTCCTGGCTGCCTTCTACCCACTCTGCTGGCTTGGTGTGATGAGCAACCACCTGTGGGTGGCTGAGTGGGTAGAAGGTGACCAGGAGCTGGACTCCTGAGCGTTGGGGAGGGAGTCGCCCAGTTGCAGCTCCCCCTGCCCCTCCACCTGGCTGGGCATGTGGTGCCCAGCACTTGTCCCCATGGTCACCATCACTTTTCCACGCTGCCTGCTGCCCAGAGTGGCACAGCAGGGGCTGGAGGCATGGGGAGCTGAGCAGTACCCGGGTGGCTGTAGCCACATGGGGAGCAGCCCTGCTGCAAAGCTGTGTACACTTGCTGGGGCCAGACCACAAACAGTGCAGCGCAGACAGGAGTGGGCAGGGTTCAGCCCCATGTAGAGCTGCGGGCCACATCTGGCCCAAAATCTGTATTTTACCCACCCCTAGTATAAACTGTTCAGGAAGGACAAGCAGGGGAGAAGAGGAGGAGGAGGAGTTGCCCTTTCTGTAAAAGAGCTGTATGTTTGCTCAGAGCTCCAGTATGAAACTGGTGACAGGCCTGTCAAAGTCTCAGGGTTAGGGTCAGAGGGGAGAGCAACAAAGGTGACGTTGTGCTGGGTCTCTGCTGTAGACTACCAGACCAGGAAGGTAAGGTGGATGAGGCTTTCTTCAAACAGCTAATGGAAGTTTCCCAATCACAGCCTCTTGGTCTTACGTCAATCACCCTGACATCTCCTGGGAGGGCAATACAGCAGTGCGCAGGCAATCCAGGAAGTTTTTGGAGAGTGCTGGGGACAGATGCAGGTATTGGAGAGGCCAACTAGGTGCCGTGCTGCTCACAAACAGGGAACACTTGGTGGGGAATGTAGAAGTGGATGACAACTTGAGCAGTGGCAACCATGAGATGATTGAGTTCAGGTTCCTAAGGAAAGGAAGCATGGCAAGCAAGAGTAGAAGGACCCTGGGGTGCTTGTACATGTGATGAAAATTGCCCATTTTTGCAGTTTAATTGTCACATTTTACATGTACAGGTTTTTTTGGGGGGGATTTAGTTTGCAAAGTAACAAACTCAAGCTACATCCCCATGTAGTTTAGTCTGCAACCTAGCTACTTGTAACATTGCAGCCTTTAATCTGACATCTTGCGCCTGGGCTGTGGGAGAGGCAGACTGAAGGCAGAGGCGGTAAGGTGCCTGATCCCCTTTCTATTTTCGCAGAGCCTGCCCACCTCTCCCACGGCTGCAGGGTGTGCTGCTGGCCCCCTGCTGAGTTGCGGGGCGGGGGGGGGCCTGGTCCTTCTCTGTGGTGGCGGAGTCCCCTGGTGGCACCTGGCGAGGCAGATAGTGGACTGGGGGCTGCACCAGCTCAGAGGCAGCACCCGCCAGGTCCAGCTTGTCCCTGAGCTCTCCAGGGCTTCCAGAGCTGCATGCATTGTCCCTGCTGCTTTACTGCTGGCTGGGTCCACCTGCAATGGGCTGGCTTGCCCCTGGGGTAGTGCAGGGAAGTGTCAGGAGGGTGGCTGGGTGTGCTGGCAGCCGGAGAAGGTGGAGGGGATGATGCACAGAGTGCTGGAAGTCCACTGAGCCTGAGCTTCCCTGAGCCTGCCCAGGCTTCCAGTGCACTGTCCCCGCTGCTTCCCCTGGTCACCAGCATACCCACCCACCCTCCTGCCATCTTTCTGTGCTGCCCCAGGGGCAAGCCAGCTCATTCCTAGGTGGTCCCAGACAGTGGGGACAGTGTACATGGTGCTGCTTCCCAGGCAGTCTTGAGGAAGAGTTGGATTTGGCTGGGTGCTGCCTTTTTGAGCTGGGGCAGCATCCAGGCTACCAGCAGCCCGCTCAGGTGGCCCAGAGGGGCATTGGTGCCATGGAGGGAAGGACCAGGGTCCTCTGCAGCTCAGGAGCCACTCAGCCCACTGGCAGCTTATGCAGGCAGGCTCCAATGGAAGAAAAAAACTGGTGAGGGGCCCATCTTTTGTTTTGTGGTGGTGAGTGAGCTGCCAGCAGGCCCTGAGCTGTGGGGGGCCCCAGGTCTTCCCTCCTTGGTGGTGGTACACCTCCCCCCTGAGCCACCCAGTGGGCTGCTAGCAGGCCAGAGGCCGCCTCAGCTTGGAGGCAGCACCCAGACCAATCCAACTGTTCCCCGAGTCCCAGCTAAGGCAGCCCACCTGGGTGGCCCTAAGGGTGCTGCCACCACAGAGGGAAGAACCAGGGCCCCCTGCAGCTCGGGGACTGCTCAGCCCACTGGCAGCTCACCCTCTGGCTGCAGGAGAGGTGGACAGGTTTTGTGGGGGGGGGGAAAAAAACAAACCCAAAAAGGATCAGGCCCCTTGCCGTGACGGTGACAGAAGCCCCTAAGTCAAAATAGTGGGGTTTTAATTATCACAATTAAAAACCTACCATTTCAATTTAGGGGACTGAACCTCTTTCAAGTGTACAAACACCCCTGGACTTCAGAAAAGCAGACTTTAACTTGGGGACCTGATGGGTAGGACCCCCTGTTTGACCAGGTTGAGGGGGAAAGGAGTCTATTTTAAAGAAACCTTACTGAAAGTGCAGGAACAAGCCATCCCAATGAACAGAAAGACTAGCAAGTATGGAAGAAGACCAGCTCTGCTTAGCAGGGAACTCTTCAGTGAGCTAAAACACCAATATGAAGCTTACACCAAGTGAAACTTGGACAAATGACTGGGGAGGAATATGAGTATTGCTTGGGCATGCAGGGATGAAGTCAGGAAGGACAAAGCACAGCTGGAGTTGCAGCTAGCAAGAGATGTGAAGGGCAACAGAAAGGGTTTTTGCAAGTATGTCAGCAACAAGAGGAAGACCAGGGAAAGTGTGGATCCCTCGCTGAATAGAGGAGGCAACTTAGTGATGGACGTGGAAAAAGCTGAAGTACTTGATGCCTTTTGTACTTCAGTTTTCACAGGCAAGGTCAGCTCCCAGACTACTGCACCTGGCAGCACAGTTTGGGGAGGAGGTGAGCAGCTGACAGTGGTGAAAGAACAAGTTAGGGACTATTTAGAAAAGATGGATGTGTGCAAGTGCATGGGGTTGGATGCGATGCACCTGAAGGTGCGGAGGGGAAATTGTCTGCAAGGTGAATAGAAAACTGGCTAGATCTTCAGGCTTAGAGGGTAGTAGTCAGTGGTTCAATGTCTAGTTAGCAGCTGGTATCAAGTGGAGTGCTCCAGGGCTTGGTCTTGGGGCTGGTTTTGTTCAATGTCATCAACCACCTGGAAGATGGGATGGAGTACACCCTCAGCAAATCTGTGGATGACATTAATCAGGGGGGAGTAAGTAGATAGACTGGCCCAAAAGAAATCTCATGAGATTCAATAAGGAGAAGCTCAAAGTTCTGTATTTAGGACAGAACACAATCCCATGTACCTGTACAGGCTGGGGACTGACTGGCTAAGCAGCAGCTCTGCAGAAAAGGACCTGGGGGCTACAGTGGGCAGTAAGCTGAATGAGTCAACAGTGTGCCCTTGTTGTGAAGAAGGCTAATGGCATCCTGGGCTGCATTGGTAGGAGTGTTGCCAGCAGATAGAGGGGAATAATCACTTTCCTCAGTCTGGCACTGGTGAGGCCACATCTGGAGTACTGGATCCAGTTTTGGGGCCCCCACTACAGAAAGGATGTGGACAAATTGGAGAGGGTCCAGCAGAGGGCAGTAAAAATGGTTAGGGGGCTGGGACACATGACTTGTGAGACAAGGCTGAGGGAACTGGCCTTATTTAGTCCGGAGAAGAGAAGACTGAGAGGGGACTTAATAGCAGCCTTCAGCTACCTGAAGGGGGGTTCCAAAGAGGATGGATCTAGTGGTGACAGATGACAGAACAAGGAGCAGCAAGGGAAGCTTAGGTTACCTATAAAGAGAACTTTTTCACTGGGAGGGTAGTAAAGCACTGGAACAAGTTACCCACAGAGGTTGTAGACTTCATCCTTGGAAGGTTTTAAGATCTGGCTAGACAGAGCCCTGGCTGGAATGATCTAGTTGGGGATGCTCCTGCTTTTAGCAGTGGGTTGGACTAGATGTCCTCCTGAAATGCCTTTCAACCTTAATTTTCTATGATCTACTGATGCTAGACAAGCAAAGAATCTTGAATACACATGGGTGAATGTTCTGGTTAACAGCCCAAGGGGAGTGTTTGTAGGGTCAGAGCATGATAAGGAAATAGAAGAAATAGGTATAAACACAATTGACTAAGAAGAAAAACATAAATGGGGGGAAAAATGGAAAAAAAGTATTTGTATATTAAGATTAGTTTGCTCAAAAAGCTATCTTCCTGCAAGAAGCTTATTCTCATTTGTACTTTTTTCCCCCCAATCAGGCTTGGAGGGGAAATGTAAGCTTCAATATAAATAAGTACAACATAAAACAATAGGCATAAAGGGGAAACTGAAACCAATGAACATAAATTTAACATTTTAAATGCAGACCTTTGATAAGGGAAGCTAAAGGTATCAGTGGAAAAATCAGCAGCCAGTAAGATTAGATGTGGTAAGGATTTTTTAAAAGGACATCAAGAACAAACAATCTAACCAAAAAAAACCCTAATTTCACTGACCCAGAACTTTTGACACATTCTGAACAACTCAAAATATACCATAACTTCTTGCATATAGCATGTACCTTTTCTTCCAAAACCATCTAGGGAAAATTGGGGTACACATTAAATGCAAGAAAAAGGGATCAGCACGGGGCTAGAAATTGGATAGGGGGTTGGGGTGGGAGTGATCATTGTTGCCCCAGGATTCCTTTTACTAGAGACCCCCAGGGAATGACATGGGCCCTCATCTGATTTGAATAAAGTTCAAGGGAACTTTATTAGTAACCCCTAGGCTTATTACAAGATGACTATCCTTGCAGTACAACCTGGCAAGCAGTTCCTTAGACATTACAACAACTACCTTTGGTGGTACCGGGCTCAGATCTTCCGGCTGTGCGGGATGTTAGTTTCTGGATTCCTTGTTACTCAAAGCAAGAATCCCAAGGCTGCTCCTGTCTCCTGAGGGTGGCAACACAAAGAGCACACAGTCTCTTCGTTTGTCTACTACTTTTGTAACTTTCTTATCTAAAACTGTCCAATCCTCAAGTTTATTACCTCATCTTTTTACATAAGGTACTCCAATCCTATTCCATTTTTGGTTTCCCCTCGTTCTAGGGAAACTACCATAGCTGGTTAGCCAACTGTACCAATCACAGCGCTCATTCTTCCCATAAGGCACTCTGTACAATTTAACTGCTTAGTTCTGGGAAGGCCTAAATTTATGCTAAGAGCCTGAACATAACTTGGTTTGCATGCTACAGTCATGCCTGGCACCTGACTCCAGAGCCAATGTGCAGCTCCAAACCCAGTGCACCAGCTCAATCAACAGGCCCCATCTAGTGCCTCAAGCTGGCAACAGGCTTACAAGCAGGTTTAGCTCCCTAATTGCTGTTGTTCACTTAATCCTTAATCAAATCACCCTTTTTTTCTCAATGATCTTGGGCAAGTTGTGCTTCCATTCTGTAAAATGGGGAGATGTATTAAAAATGTAGTGCTAGGATACTATCAGGCTATGTGTGTATATAACTATTGAAACATGGTAGGGAGATGGATAGGTGCCAACAACATATAAAGACTGCATTATTGTAATGGCTACAAACTTGCTTGTAATTTCTGAAAAGGCCAAGCCCCGAGTGGACCCAGGATTTGTTCTCTCCATTAATAGTGGAATGAGAAGTACTGGGGTACATTCAGATGGCTTAGTTTGGGAGTCATGTGATCTGCAGCTGTCCTTGTGACTTCTGTTCCCTGGCTCAGCTTTTCTCTCTGCACTAGCCCTGGCTTCACTGTCAAGGTATGAGGGGAATGTCAACCTGGGTGCATTGCCTACATTTCAAATAGATCTCTCCTTATTTTTGATCTGCAGATAGTAATTCCCTGGATCACTTTCAGTAGGTGCTGAAATCTGCTACCGCGGTTTGTACTCTGAACTGCATCTTCCCCCCACTATTTCTGGTTATGTTTTTTTAAAGGTACCTATACAGCAGACCCCAGTTTTGTGCATATTTGACTTACCTGTGTCTTGCATTTACACGAATTAATATTAACACCCAAACAGAAAAATATACCCCGAGACGCGCGTCATTCGCATATATAAGTGAATGCCTTGCGAGATGCGCAGACTGAGTTGAGCGGAGTTACGCGCAGTTTGGGTTCCCAAGCAGGATTCTGGGGGCTCACTCAATCTCAGTGTCGCTATTGTGGTAGCAGCATCTCCTCTTAAGTGTTCAAGATGAGTGCTTCTAATAGCGATTCTACAAGTGCTTCCGCCTCTACAAGGAAAAGAAAATCTATAACTTTGGAAGAAAAACTTGAAGTTGTGAAGAGAGATGAAAGAGGTGAGAAGACAAAGGAAATTAGGTGTGCTACAAGGCTCTGAGTCAACTCTCTGTACAATTAGGGACAATGCAGAGAAAACTAAGGAGTCTTGTAAGAGTGCTACACATTTATCTACTGCCTGTGTTTCATTAACAAGGTCGGCCATCATGGAGAAAATGGAACACATGTTGACAGCATGGATTGAGCTCCAGAATCAAGAACACATGCCGCTTTCAACCCAGGTGATTTCAAGCAAAGGCACGTAGCATTTATGAAGTGTTAAAACGTGATGATCCTGAAGCCAAGCCATTTAATGCAAGTGCCGGATAGTTTGATAGATTTAAAGCATGCCATGAATTTCATAATCTCTAACTGATGGGTGAAGCAGCAGCTGCTGAGAAGTGCTGCAGACAAATTTCCTTCAATCCTACAGGCTGCCATTGAGGAGGGAAGCTATGATCTGAGGCAAGTTTTCAACTTGGACAAAACCGGACTCTTCTGAAAAGGGATGCCAAATCGCACGTTTATCTCAGTCGAGGAGAACTGCCCCAGAGTTTAAGGTCACGAAGCATCACTGCACACTGTTGCTTGGAGCAAATGCAGATGGAAACTTCAAGCTCAAACCATTGATAGTTTACCACGCCAAAAACCCTTGGGCGCTTATGGGTTATGCAAAGGGGCACCTGCCTGTTTTATTGGAGAGCCAACCAGAAAGGATGGGTTACTGGATCATTGTTTGAAGATTATTTTTCCAGTCTGCTACATTTGGAATTGAGGGCTTATTGTGACAGGCAAAACGTGCCTTTCAAAATTCTACTGCTTCTTGATAATGCTCCAGGACATGTGTGGTTCCTCCCCAAGTCTTGGCAACCTCAGTGAGAACACTAAGGTGCTGTTCTTGCTGCTGACCATAGAGTCGCTTATCCAAGCCATGGATCAGGGCATTTTTCGAGTTTTCAAGAGCTATTATCTACAGAGGACCTTCAAGAAGCTTATCAATGAGACGGAGTCAAAGGAAAAGACAAATGTTAAATTTCTTCCAAAATTCTTTGACATCAAGATGGCCATAGAGCTCATCGGAGACAGCTGGAATGATGTTACACAGCAGTGCCTTAATGGTGTCTGGAAAAACATCTGGCCTGCTGTTGTGAATGATTTGAGGCTTTGCTGCTGACAAATTTATCAGTGATGCAAGGCATGAGATTTGAGATGGCTAAGTGTGGGCTTTGAGCAGGTCAATGGGGAAAACATGGCTGAGCTGCTTGATTCTCATAGGGAGGAACTCTCAAACAAGGATCTTCTTGAGCTGGATAGGGAGCCACCATGAAGAAGAGGAGCCCATGGAAGAAAATGAAAGGCCCTCCCCCTGAATTCTCATGATGAAAGGTGTGGCTGATGTGTTCAAACATTTGGATGGTTACCTAGCCTTCTTTGAAAATGACCCCAATCATAAAAGAAGTGCTAAGGCTGCCAGGCTGATGAAGGAAGTTGATGCCTGCTACACGGAGATTTACAGGGAGAAGTGGCACTGTTTGGTGCAGTCTACCTTGGGCAAGTTCTTCAGGAAGTGGGACAGCACTATCTCGACTCAATCAACCTACTCTCTACCTTACACTTCTGGGGGAGATATATCACCGCCATCTTTTTGATGTGTTCGACCTGGTTGAAGACTCAGCTCCCCATTGATGGATGGATTGAAGATTGTATGTCCATTTTTTGTACTTTTTGTGTGCATTTCTTATAGTGTAACTGAATAAATGTTTTTGTAACATAAAACCTTTCAACCAATACTTTATTATTTTGGTACCTTTTTGGTGTCATAAATGTGAGGTCTAAGGAACATAACCCCTCACTTTTCCTATTGGAAAATTCATCTAGAGTTGCATGAATTCGGTATGTGTGTGTATATTGCCTTCCTGAGAAACTTCACATAAGTCAGGAGTCTACTGTACATGATGTTTTAGTCTTATGAAAATCTTCACTTGGGGTAATTTCACTTGTAAGCATCTCTTGGGCTCTGTAGGATGGAGACCCAGAGTTCATACGTATATCTCCTTTTCATTATTGTGATCCTTGCAGTTCTTGCAGTGACTTGCACTTTCCATGTATTTGTTTTCTTCTGAGCTTTATGACTTTGTCAAATGCGGGCTCTTCTCAAACCTCCTCTACCAGGGAACTAAATATTTCAGAGTAAGACTCAGGTTAAATCGTAGCCATTGTTAAAGGGGGAGAAGAAGGCAGATGTACATTGCTATTCCCTTAGGTGCTATATGCCATCGGCAAGCACAGTTCCTCTCTGAGAAGGATGGACAGCAGTGGCATGCTGCTCCATCTACAAGTTCAGCATGAGTCAGAGCTCTCTTGATTTAGGAGTTGTAAGAGTCACAAGGTTGTGGGTCTGATGACACTTTTTTTTCTTCCAGCTACCTTGATTCTGATGTCCCAAGAGTACCAGCACTGAAGTTGTTCTTGCATCCTGGCAGGCATGCAAGCACTGGGAGAGCAAGTTTCTTGTGCATTGGGTAGCTGTCATGGTTGTATAAGGAGATGACTGGATCCCTCAAAGCTCTCAAAATGCTGAGCAAAGTGAGCTGCAGGCTGCAGCTAGGAGCAGTCTCTGGTGTCTCATTAGGAACACGTCAAATAAAATAACTTCATTCTTATTTTAAAGAAAGACAGAATTCAGTAGAGAAGAAGTTTTAAAGAATACACACTGCAGTCTTGTCAGATGTCCTCAATCTGCTGTATGCACTCTTGAACACCTGTTGTGTTCCAATCCAAGGGTAGCTGCGATTCTCTACTCATGTGTGAGCCAGACAGTTTGTATAATGCTTTGGATACTCTCATAAATGAGATGACAATATTGCAGGTGTTCAGAAAAGTGAGCATCTTACTCTCTCCTTTTCCCTTTTGTCACACAAGACATCCCTTTGTGTCCTAGAAATGGATGCCATGAGAAATGATGCAGTCATGGGACTTCCACCCAACCATGTAGACCAAAAAGCTAGGAATATCTCAGACAAGTGCCAACGAGTGCTGTGCTGCAGGAGTGTTGGGACCAGTGGGTACAGACTCCAGCACCTGGGTAAGTGAAGTTTTCTAACTGTCCCTGACCGTTCTACTGAGCTAATAGTATGAAGATGTGAAAAGCAGAGGAGTGAACTGGACATGAAGGTATTTCACAGGGTCCTTGAGACTTTGGCCAAACTATTTCATAGGTCTCGCATAGAAAATAAAGCACTGAGTTCTGGAGCTGACTTGCCCATCTCCTCCTGCTGCTAGCAACGCAAGTCCAGCTGACATCTGATTTTAATGTTTTTCACCTGATAAAGGTCTTGTTTGTTAGTGAGCACCAGCATTCCTGCATTTAAGAAGCTGAATTAATTATGTAGGATTAATGAGATGCAGGTACAGCTATTGCCTCTTGTTTTGTTTGTGATCATGGAGAAAGGTTATTGCTGTCACTTTTCATCTCAGGAGGAGATTCTGATTCATGCATAGGTTCTTGCTGATGGAAGTAATTTCTATTTTGGAGTCTGGTTCTTAGATGACACTTTTCTAGAAAACAAACAAGGAGTTTGACCTGTGACTGTATTAGTATGTGTGCATGCAGGTACGAGGGGGACAGTGAGCTTGGCAGAGGGGGAGGAAAGTATTCCTTGGAAGTCAGGGCTGAGGTGTACAGACACCCACAAAGTAGTGCTATAAGTCTCATGACTTACTATCCATCTCTACTAAATGTCTGTGGATAGCAGAATTAAGAATGAGGATATGAATACTGAACAGGGTTTGGCCACAATTTTGGATCTAGTACGTCTTGGTTGATATTCTCTTCCCTGCCCCCACATGATAGTCCTGTGCTGTCCTCCAAGTTCAGTCAATGTACCCAAACACTCTAGCCTGTAGCAATCCTTGTTATTGCAGCTTTTAGCTATATGGCTGGATTAATGCACTTTAACCTTGACTTCCATCTCTCACAAGTTATTCTGCCTCCTTCCCCAGGTCTTCCTGCATGTAGGCTCTTAGCATTAGCAAACCTTGAGAACACAGGCCATTAACTTTCACAGCAAGCTCATGTGATGTCAGCAAAACAAACTGCAACAGAAGACTGAAGTTGTGATGCTTGGTTCCACAACAGCAATGTCGATGGGAAGACCCATGTGTGAATCATAATGATTTGCATTCTGCAGATGGTTCTATCAACGCCTTGGATGGCTGAATCACACCAGATAGTGATACAGGGGGAGGGACGCCCTTTTGTTCCATAAAGAGCAGTGAAACCTTCCCAGACTCAGCAGCTAGGCAGAATCTGAACCCAGCAGCTTCTTTTCAGAAGCTTTTCTAACCTCCTCCTCACTGTTTACTAAAACATTTCTGATCCCACGCAGGGGTGCATGCATCTGCTGTGATGAAATGAGGATTGAAGTCTCACTGAGGGCACTCAGAGAAAAGGAGCAAGAGTATTTCCTGACTATCCTGGCTATCTTGCCAGGCAAGGGTTAAATGCATAGTGGAAAAAGCCCTCTTCATTTTGGGTGTTGGATTCCTTTCTCTCCCCCACATACAATCTGATGTCAGAATCTCTCCTGTTTTAAGAAAGGTGTTTCCATCTGGAGGTTGCATCTGGACTGAAGAGGGGGTGCAGCCATGCATCTTTACTTACAGCTAGATAGGAGGGATGGGTAGATGAATGCTGACCTGTCTGTGACCAGATTCTCTCAGAGCTGATCAATTCCTGATGCTGCTCTA
>NW_017728993.1:68308485-68315346 GCF_001723915.1 Gavialis gangeticus
GCAGGGTGTTTCCAAGTAAGGAACAGTTAGGGTGGTCCCATAGCTTTCTCCTTTCCCATCCTTTAGGGGAAAGAAAGGTCCATAAGTGAAACTATCACATCACAAGAACTCTGCACCTGTGCAGAAGAAACTGAACACTATATACATGCTTAGAGCAGGATCAGGAGATGTATGTGGTAGCCGTATTGGTCTTAGACAAAAAGAAATGCAAAAATCTATAACTCTTGGTTCCAAAATGATACCTTTTTATTAGACCAACTGAGAAGTTGCGAAAAAGAAAGTCCCTCTTTCTGCAGGCTTTTGGGCTCACGCGCCCTTCATCAGGATCAGGGAAAGATTGAGATGGTAAATCCTGATGAAGGCCGCGTGAGCCCAAAAGCCTGCAGAAAGAGGGACTTTCTTTTTCGCAACTTCTCAGTTGGTCTAATAAAAAGGTATCATTTTGGAACCAAGAGTTATAGATTTTTGCATTTCTTTTTGTCTAAGACCAATACGGCTACCACATACATCTCCTGATCCTGCTCTAAGCATGTATATAGTGTTCAGTTTCTTCTGCACAGGTGCAGAGTTCTTGTGATGTGATAGTTTCACTTATGGACCTTTCTTTCCCCTAAAGGATGGGAAAGGAGAAAGCTATGGGACCACCCTAACTGTTCCTTACTTGGAAACACCCTGCCATGATGGCGTTGTTTCATGCATAGGTGCCTGTGGTCAGAATGGTCTACCCTGAGTGTGTGCAACATCAGGCAGGGCATATAAATAGAGCTGCAATAATAAATGTTACTGTGTTTATAAGAATAAGAGATACAAATAAAGCACTTCCTCTCTTTTAAGTAAAAACGCAGCTACAGGAAGCACTGCTACAATGGTCCAGGAAATGTAGTTTACAAAGGATAAGGACAGGTAGTGGTTTTCTTGCATGCACTTACTGGTAACAGTGTCTGTCCACAGTAGTTCCCTGAGTTTGTTCAGCTTGTTGTTGAACCGTAGTTCTCCCAGGAGCTGGCGGGGGGGGAAAGCCTCTCCTTGCTGTATGTGGAAGTCGCATCAGCTTACATTTCATTAATTCTTGTTATGGCTCTGCTGTGTAAAGTGGTTGGACTAGGGTGAGGCAGCCTTACAGGCTTTTCATAGTCTTATAGTAACTGCTCATTAATGATGAGCACTCTGTATGAGACTCTGCTTCAGAAGTATCAGGCAAGTGTAGCTGCACCCATACATTCATTAAGTGAAGGTAGGCTCGTGCATGCTGTAATTGGACAGCAGAACCCATTCTGAGATTTCGCTGGGGCCAAACAGCAGCACCAAAGGAGACAGGGGCTCCAAACATTGTCTGGGCAGTAGGGCTGTATGAAGCTTCAGTCCCTGATTTGATACGGTCTTATTCAGTGGCCAAATCTCTGAATTCAGATCGAATCGGAGGACACTCTAATCTCTCCAAATTGATTCAGACATGGAGACAGCTTTAAATGTTTTTGTAAATACCTCTAGGTAGTAGGGGCTTGTGAGCGCTGCGATGCTGGGGCGTGTGGAGTGTCCCACAGGAGCATGGGGGGGGCGGCTCCCCAGCGCGCTCAGCAGCAGACCCAGAACTGGACCAGAAACACTTCTGGTCCACTTCTGGGTCCATTATGGAGCATGCTGGCCCCCCGCACCCTCCTAGCTTGGTGACTGGTGCCTCCTGGGTCTGGCGGGGGGCACCCAGGATCCCTCTGCAGCCAGTCACCGATCCGGGGAGATTGGTGGGGGGGCAGCATCATGCTTCCCAGCAGACCCAGAAGTGGACTAGAAGTAGTTCTGGTCCACTTCCGGGTTTGCTGCTGAGCATGTGGAGGCCCCCTTACTCTCCTATAGGATGCTCCATGTGTCCCAGCATCGCAGCAATCACAAGCCACACCTGCTACCTCAAGGTATGTAGAAAATTTTTTTTAAAGCTGTGTCTATGTCCAAATTGCTGATTCTCTGAATTGGCATCAAATCTTCAGATCTGGATTTGGTTGAATTGGATCGGGGACAGTGATCCAAATCAACAAATTGAATCGCTGTCCCTGATTTGGCCCGAATCCGAATCAAATAAGGCTCGCTTCATACACCCCTACTGGGCAGTGTGATTCTGCATGAGCAGTCTTTTGACCTAAGGGTTTTCCTGTGAGTTGAAGGAAGAAATGAGAATTAAGTGCATGTAAGCAAATACATGTCAGACTGATTCCAAGATGGTTGCCTTGTGGGATGGGAAAAGGGTGTTCTGGGCTATCTGCACAAGGGAGTGCCTCTGCTGTTGGTGACAACCTCTATTCTAGAAGATGGCATTTTTATAAATTTGCTAAATAAATTAATAGTATAGAGAGAATACCTGAATCTACATCACTAGCTTCTGCTCTAAACAAGAAACAGACCTGCTGTAAGGCTCCTGAAATTTACTGCCCCTAAGCAATGGGGTAAGCATGTATAGGTTCCATAGGCTTCCAATAGTGTCAATCCAGCATAAGTCCTGTTTTCATATAGAAAATCACTCTCACTCTTGTGAGTCCCGTACCTGACTTCTTCAGAGATGACCTCTTATTCTGCAGAAGCTGTGAACAATGTCAATTGTTGAGACCAGTGGTTCCTAAGATATAACATTTTGGGGTTCAAGAGAGGGGAAGAGTGCATGGTCCAAGTGCCCAATCTTCATTTGTAGAATTTCCTCCCTTTGTCATTCAGATTGAGCTGGAATCTTGGATCCACGAGGTGAAAGACGATATGCATTTCTTTGTACAAGTATTTGTCCTATCAAATTGGTTGCAGGAAGGCTAGCCATGTCCTTGCTGTAGGCAGACTTGAATCCCCCTCTATACAATATCTTCTCGGTACCTTAAGAGTGGGAATTTCTGAAGGGGATGCAGGAAAAGGAAAGATAGAGTATGTGGACCCATTTGGGAGATTATGGAGGAGTGCTTTAAGTGACTTAGATTGGATTTAAGGGGCATATCTTTTTGTTTCTGCAGCGCTGGAAATGTCTTTTAGACATCTGACTTACGGTTGCTGACCATCAAAGTCTGCACAGCCGATACCTGCAAAAGTGACTTTGTTTGCATATGTTAAATGTGTGGTGGTCTTGTGATTTCATTTAAAATAATACGCAAAGCAAGATCCTCAACATTATACTTTGATCCAAATAAGCCTGTGAATTCCTCATTACATAGAAATTTGAGAGAGAAGTGAGTCAGGACAATATCCAGTCCATTCAACAACTAACCTACACTAGACCATTCTCTGCAGTATATTCTCCAGGGGTTTGTTCTGTTTGGATTCAAATGACACCAATGATGAAGCTTCCAGCACTTCTGGGAGACTCTCTTGCAAAAGATCTCCTGGGAAAGAGTTGTTTCCTGGCAGTTTAAATGCATCCAAATCTGTTTTTAGGCTTGCTGATCATAGAATGGTTTATTTGAGCAGGATACACAGAAATGGTCCAGGATATTTCACTCCTGTGTAATGTCCCATCTCTGAGTTGCTACTCACCTGTCTCTTGTAATCTCATTAACTGAATTGTTGTCCTCAGGCTGTAAGCAAACAATATGTCCTAAGGAAAGCCTGGTGTCACATGATTTGATAGGGGTGTTAAAATGCATGTATGCAGGACTTAATGTGGTGATGAACAAAAACGTACTGTTTGTCGTATTTCTTCTTAGTTGCAGTAATTATTGCAAAGAAGGACATGAATGGTTCTCTGTGACAGCTCGATAACTTGTAACCATGAGGTCTGAAAGTTGGTTGAGTTAAGCTATATATAGTATGATGATGATTTTCAACAAGTCTTGGAAGACCAGGGAAATTCCAGGGAATAAAAATGAGTTGGAAAAAACTTGGAATTATGTCTTGTAGAGAAGTGAAGGCCAAACTGAAGGGGGATTTGATTTGCAAAAAATGTTGTTATAAAGAAGACAGTAATCCAAGTATTCTGTGTTCACAGGAGGCAGGGTATGCAGTAATAGGCATAAATTACAACGAGGGATTTAGTTTGGATATTAAAAAGAAGTTTGTCGCTGAGGTTAGTTAAGCACTGGAGCAGGTTACCTAGAAAGGATGTGAATCTGAGAAACTTTTAACTGCATGTTAGGAAAAATCATTATGGGATGGTTTAGACATAGACATTTCTGCCTGGGGCAGGGGTTTGTATTACTAGGTGACATCCTGACATCCCTCCCCTCCTTTGCCCCCTTTTTAATTCTTGACCCAATCTGTGAAAGAGTAAAACGGAGGGGAAGAGAGAGACAGCCAGCCCTTCACTAAAAAAAAAATCCAGATTGTGTTTACAAGAAAGGAAACCACCTGTGAGATCAGTTTCAGAGATTTCACCTGACCATAGCTGCACACACTGCTGCTGTAGGGATTGCTCGTCGTCCCTCACTCGTTGTCCTTTGGGTGACAGTTTGAAAGACCTGTCTGAGAGGGTGCCTTTGATAAAACACTATGGCAGCAAAGGGAAAATCTCCCCACAAATTATCAAGATTGTTACATCTTTTGTCAGCTGCTTTCAGGATTTAGTTCTTTACCCATAGACTGGAATATACTTGGATTTGAGTGGGGAGTTTGGACTTGTTGCAGATCTGGTGAAGTCTTCAAGGGGAATGTCACAAAAGGTAAGGAATTTTTAGGGATGGAGCTGCTTATCAGGATAGCAGCAACACTGAGTTGACAAACTGATGAAATGACGTTTGGTTTGGACACTTCGTGATTATTTGTCCCTAGAAATGATTTAAAACAAAAATGGTTTCAATTCCAGGTTCGGCTAAAAAGACTAAAAATAGGCCATAATGAAAGTTTCTTTTGTCAGTTGATTTGACAAGATAAGGAGTTCAGTTGAAGTGTATCTTTTTAAACCCTATAATACTGCCGACACTTGGCAGATCTATAAATTTGTCCCAGCCATGCGATAATCTTGCTTTTTCTGTAACATTTCCAGGACATGGAATCATGATTGGGTATTGTAGAAATTCTTGATTGGTGGGTGTTTTTACAGCAATCCATGGAGTCGGCTCTTTGCCCCTGCCCAGCAC
Source organism: Gavialis gangeticus (assembly GCF_001723915.1). Classification (NCBI taxonomy): domain Eukaryota; kingdom Metazoa; phylum Chordata; order Crocodylia; family Gavialidae; genus Gavialis; species Gavialis gangeticus. The sequence goes on from NW_017728993.1 coordinate 68,313,528, forward strand.
TAGCTCTGGAGGTCTCCTTTTTTACAGAAGGACTTTCGATTTTCTTCCATTTAGCTGCTACAAACATTTTATCTTCCTCCTCTGCTCAAGTCTCAGCTGGGTTTCCTTCCCACTTCCTCCTCTGTATAGTGTGGTTGGAAAATAGCAGAGGAGACTGGTCTTGTTTTGCTGCTGTTTGGAGAAACTGAGGTGGAAAGCCCTCCCCATCACTCTGTTTTTAAAGCAAAATTATTTTCTTTCCTCTTTGTTCTCTTTTTGGTTGGATGCCAATGGCAAGGCCATCTGAGAATCACAAAGCTCTTCCTACATTCACTGATGAGGCTTTACCTTCTCTGGCAGGTAAACACTACCTCTGTGTTTGTTTGAGGGCAAATGAGTAGGCTTGGCAGAACTTGATTTAAATTTTTAAATAACTCCATGAATCCAAGCTGCAGGCACATAGGCACATAGGGAAGAATTTTCAAAAGCTCTTAAGTCAGTTCCTTTAAAAGGACCATGAACATGCATCAACATCCCCCTCCCCTATCTGTTTCTCCCCCATTGACTGCCTCAATTTGCATTTTTCACTGACTGGCATTCTTGCATACTGGCCTCTGGCTTCTATTCTGTTCAATCCAGGAAGAGCACAGACCAACTGCAGATACTTCCTCAGCCTGATGAAGGGTTTGTTCCCAAAAGCTTGCAAAGATTTTTTTTTTCCAACTATTTTAGTTGGTCTAATAAAAGATATATTGGTTTTACCCAAAGAACCTCATCTACCATCAACATACAGGAAGACTGTCACTCTGACTTCCTAAAAGCACTTTTGAAAATGAGAGGTAGGCTCCTAGGTCACTTGTGCTTTTGAAGATCTTGCCCATTGATCTGAGTGACAGACCCACTCACTATAACTAGCCAAAGGTACCTAGAAAGGGTCGTTTCTAGAGATTTGCCATAGCTCACATATTGAGCTCTTTTTAAAAACAGAGAGAAGAACTACTATGTTTTGATGTGATTTGATACAGAATTGTAGAAAATGAGGGTTGAAAGGGACCTCAGGATATCATCTAGTCCAACCCCCTGCTCAAAGCAGGACCATCCCCAACTAGATCATCCCAGCCAGGGCTCTATCAATCCAGGCCTTAAAAACCTCCAAGGATGGAGATTCCACCACCTCTCTAGGCAAACTGTTCCAGTGCTTCACCATCTTCACCATGAGAATTTTTCCTAATATACAACCTTAAATTTATCTTGCTGCAACTTGAAACCATTGCTCCTTGTTTTCTCATCTGTCACCTATGAGAACAGTTGAGCTTCATCCTCATTGGAACCACATGTTAGTTAGGCGGTTGAAGGCTGCTATCAAATCTCCCCTCAGTCTTCCCTTTTGCAGACTAAATAAGCTCAGGTCCCTCAATCTCTCCTTAAATCATGTGCCCCATAAGGCCTGTTCTTTTAATTGTAGCTGACTGTATTGCAGCTGACACTAACCTGCACTTAGTTATTTATGTGCTTCATTCACTGTTTGTTTGTTTTTGTGTGTGTTGTGTCCTGGTAATGATGTAAGTCAAGTATTTGTTTCAGTTTCACCTCAGGATGACTCGGTCAGGTTATTCTGGCATAGGCTTATTCTTTTTCAATCTCATCAATTTTATTTTCCTTCCCTGTTACACCATATGTTTCCAAAGCTCACTGTTTAAGCTCTTCAACTTTTTGCTTATGATCCCATTGCAGCAGTAGGTACACAGTCACTATTACTGCTAATACTTTTATGGGCATGAAAGTTCACCACTAGTTGTGGGGAATAGTGAGTGATATTCTCAAATCCCCCCCCCTGCCA
>NW_017728993.1:68320346-68329987 GCF_001723915.1 Gavialis gangeticus
CAATCTCATCAATTTTATTTTCCTTCCCTGTTACACCATATGTTTCCAAAGCTCACTGTTTAAGCTCTTCAACTTTTTGCTTATGATCCCATTGCAGCAGTAGGTACACAGTCACTATTACTGCTAATACTTTTATGGGCATGAAAGTTCACCACTAGTTGTGGGGAATAGTGAGTGATATTCTCAAATCCCTCCCCCTGCCAGTACAGGATTAATCCCAAATATAGTTTATTAAAGATGTGTTTTATGGTTCACTTTGCTTACCAAATAAGTGAAAGGGAACTAGTAGTATTGACTTTCTCATACCTTAGACCTCAACATAGCATATCCTGAGGACCAGCATACACAGATTTTGCCTCAGCAGGAGCTCTGATATTTGTATGATAACTTTCATATGAAGACTTCAAATGCCAGTAATTTAAAAGCTTTTTTCATTACAGAAGATTGCCGCCATGATAGGCACATTACAGAAAATATGTTCAGAACATGTTACCTGCCTTCAAAGCATTTCCCCTCAAAACATGCTGCATGAGCAGTAGGTAGAGGCAGATAGGACGGGGGGCAGAACCACAAAGATGGGTGGTGAAACTGAGTGCACAGCTTGTTTGATGGGTAACTTGTGTCAGGGTTTTATGTTGTGTCTGTTTATTAACTGAGCTGAAGATCTAATACTTCCCAATGGGTAAGACTAGGGTGCACTGGTCTATTGGACAAAGTCCACTGTCAAAGGGCTGCAGAGTGCTTCAGTAGAAAGCATAAATCAACTCTCCTTTTCTTAAACCTTTTGGAGAAATCAAACCACCCCTGAATCCAAAGGAATCGGATCCTTTAAGCAATTAATCACTGAGGAGGAGGACATTGAAGGGTTTTGTGTTGGCAAAAAGTAGTCATCCCACTCCCTTAAACTACCATGATTTAACTGTTGCTCTGTTATTTCTGAAACCCCTTTAAAAGGGATAAAATAGACAAGGATGATGGTCCCTCTTACACAAGGTATAAAGAAGCTTAGCACGCCACATCCAAGGCATTTTAGACTCAAAAGTAAGAGACAGCTCCTCCCTGTGCAGCACAATTGCACAGTTCCCTGACAATTCTGTGGCATTCCCTGAGAGTTCAATGACCACTCAGTCAGCTCAAGGCGACATTCTCCAACTCTGCAAAGAGGACACAGAGGAAACTTCATGTAGGTAGAGAGACAGGCACAAGATATCTGGCCAATAGCTGTGATAAGGGAAGGATAGGACATTGAATGGGTGAAGGGAAGGATAGGACACTAAATGTAACTGGAGACACAGCAGATCTTGTGGCAAGTGCAGTGTCATGGGGGTAGGGTGGTAGGGGAACATAGGAACCACTGAGAAAAGCAAACCCTCGGTTGCTGTAAATGCACATGGCCCCCCCCTCCCCCCGAAATTGTTGGCTGATCTGCCCTGGTTTAGGATCTAGTCCAATAGATAAGTTGGAAATGACTACTTTGAACGTTGGTTCCAGATGGGTAAAAGCTTTCTGGACAGCTTGGAAGAGTGGAGAAGAGAGGTGGGAAGGGCAGAGCATTATCTTTGTTATCTCAAGATTACCCTATTTTAATTTTTGTCCTGCTGGAGCTCCCCCAGGCTGGGGCTTTATGCATTGTGGGTTGTTCCTTGCTCAGAACCAGATTAAATGTTACCATGGACAAGTGTCTTACTATCTGGACATGACCCTCCCCCCCACGTGTAACATGGGAGCAACTTGTCTCATCTTGCTTTGTTTGTCTGGTCTTACTGGTCACTGTAAAATCTCTCTGAGTAGGCTTCTTACTATGTATTTGTATATAACCCTGCACAATGAAGGGGGGAAATGAACTTGATTCAGCACTCAAGATGCTAACGTGATAAAAGGAATAAATAACAGCTGCCAGCTAAATGACTAGGAAAAATGGCATTCCTCCAGCTACTTCAGCTGCCCCCATAATCTCTTACATTTTCAGTGCTTTTAAGCAGCCCACACATTGAGATCACTCAAATAAGCAAACAAAAAACCACACTCCCACTTGCACTCGGGTGACTCAGAACATAGATCCTCCAAGAAAGGGAGAGAGAAGCTCTCTAAGACTAATAGCAGTCACTCCTTGCACACAAAATATATCGTAGGCATCTTCTCTGCAGCAGCTCCATGGGTATCCCCGCCACTCCAAATTTAAAATCAGCATCTGAGATCAAAGAGAAGAGCTGCTGTGTTGCAACCAGAGGCTCAAGTAAGATTTGCATAGTGCACGTGGGGAGAGACTGTGGGACTTCTGCTAGCGTGGATTTTCTTTCTCTGGCTTTCAGCACCTGACCCCTTTGAATCTGCTTACCTTCTCCTACGTCCCCAGCCCACATGAGTGCTGTCTGCCTCCAGTGCTTGGGGTTGCCTCATCCTGCCCAGACAAGCATGCAGTATTCTCTCATCTTTCCCTGTGCAGGTGAACAAAGTGATGGGTAGCTGCCTGTTAGTCAGAGGAGCACTTTTGTTAAAATCAGAGCAAGGAGTTTGCCTGTAGTTGACAATGCTTTAGCCAAGTGCTTCAGAGTAGAGGGAGGGACAGGTGGGGGAGCACCTGGGTAAGGTAGGAAGACCCAGAATAGCAAAGGAACCTGGTAGAAGAAAGACTGTCCCAGCTGCAGGACACTTCTAGTGTCCCTGGAGGTCTGAGCAGCCCAGTGAAAAGACTCCACTGCCCTGACAGTTCTCCAGGGGGCCAGTGCACAGAATTTTCCTTGAATGTCTTCCACTGGCAATAATCTTAGGGGTTACTTTTTAACAGTAGGAGGTAAATGTGCTTTCACAGCAACAGAAGGTTTGTTTGTCAGTGTCCTGTTATTTACAGAATAAAAAGGTATAAGACCGTGAAAAAAGCCAGCAGCATTCACCCGTAAAATGCAGTCATCTCTGCAGTGCAGGGATCACCTGTGTAGCAGCTCACATCAACCCAATGGCTTAAAAGGGTTGTGTAGTTTGTGTAGCTTGTTAATACAGCTTTTTTGGACTATTTCCTTTTGCATATGGTATCACACTTTTAACAACTGGATCACATTCCATCCTACTACTTTAGACATGACCTCTGACACCTTCAGTGAAAGGATAGGTTTTAAATATTTCTTCTTTTTCCTAATTCACTGCATGCACTTAAACCTTGCCTATGGCAACCCATCCCACTCCTGCGCTGAATATAAGATTCTTTATGGAGTCCAGGGAGTTCCCTGGTTTCAGACCGTGGTGTCCAAGTTGAGCCAAGCCAAAGGGTTTCTCCAACCTTAGCAGTCCTTTGGGGCTAGCATGGATGAGGTGTGCCAGTTTCTGTAGTCAATGGCATAGAAGAGAATGATGTGGCAAAATACCTGGCTGCCTTTGATTCCCCAGCCTGAATGACCAAGGACCCATTTACAGCTGCATCTGTCAAGTTTTGAACAAGGTATAAATTCACATCTCTGGAGCCATAGCATGCTGGATGTCCCATCATGGAAACAAAGTGTTTCTGAAATGGTAGTGAATTGGCCTTGCCACTGTCCCAGTGAGGTGAAAAGGCATGATCCCTAGTCTATGGATTGGGGACTGAGATGCAGAGAGATTCAGGAAAAAACTTGCAGAAGTGGTTCCCAGTTTTGGGCACTATGTCAACTCCATGGTTCTTTGGAGAGTTTGGCATTGTGTAGTGCTTTGTATGTTCATGCCAGAATTCTGCTCAACTTCAATTACAGCTGTGATTTCTTGGCAACTCTGGTTCCACATGCCTGAGGCACCCAGAAGTGAGGGACATGATTAACAGTCCCTCCTAACTAGTTAGATTGAAGTGATTTGCCTAGCATGATACAGGAATTCTGGAGGAAAGACCACCATGGGCCTTTTCTTCTTCTTCTTGCTGCCCCCTGTTTCCTTCAGCATATGCTTTCCAACTTTGAGGCCACTACAATTGTTGCCATCCACTACATAACCATAGCCAGGTCACTCAGCAATGTCAGTCTTGGTATGTAATGAGTTATGGGTCACATGGGAAGAATGGTAAATGTAATTTGTGTAATTCAGCAGTGAGTTGTGCATGAGGGTACAAGTTTAAGGTTGCACAGGTCTGGAATGTCCTAACTTCTGAGTGGTTGAGATCTGCAACCATATAACTTGTTAATATAGCTTTTTGGAAGCGGCTCATTATTGGTTGTTGTTTGAAAATGCCTGGCAACTAGGGCTGTGCAAAGCTTCGGGTGGTGATTCGATTTGAAGGAGATTTGGCCTGATTTGGTGGCTGAATTTCTGAATCTGAATCGAATCAGGGGACCAACTTAAAGGTCAGAATCGATTCAAAGCTCTCTGAATCTTCAGAAAAGATTCAGAGAGCTTTGATTCAGGCAGTCCCCAGTGGCTGCAGCAGGGAGCTGCAGCTGACTCGGAGCTGGTAAGTACTAGGGGTGGAGTGGGGGCTGGGGGAGGGAACCATGGGGGGGCGCCTGCTAACCCCCTGACCCCTGCCTGCTCCCTCAGCCCCCCCCTCATGGCTGCCCCTGCCTGCCCCAGTTTGGCACTGCTTGGGATCGCCCCCCACCTGGCAGCACCCACTGAGTCAGGGCTTTTATTTTTCTCCAAGTGCTGGAGCTGGGGAGGGCAGGGCAGCCGTTGCTGGGCTGGGAGAGTGGGCGGGGGATGGGCCTAGCCTGGTTGATTCAGAAATTCAGCAGCAGCCAGATCTCTGAATCAGGACAGTGATTTGAATCACCGAACCGAATCACTGTCCCCGAATCGGCCAGATCCAAATCCAAAGCAAATACTAGTTGCTTTGCACAGGCCTACTGGCAACCCTAGTCATAGGCCAGGACCTCTCTGTGCTTAAGTGCTATAGAAACGTGCAACACAGAGACACTGTTTCACCCAGCCACACCTCGATTTTTGTTTGGTCTTTTTTTTGCCAGGTGTTACTCAGACCATAGAGCAGAAGCTGCTCTCTTTCATGTGGGTAGGATCTTCATTAACTCACACACAATACTCTTCTTGCCTGCACTGTGACTAAGTGTTGTGAAAGCCAGCTTCCTGGACTCCTGCTATAATTATGCTGGGGTCTCTGGTCATCTTCTATTATGGCTCTGCTCCTACTCATCAAACAAAGAGTTTCCATAGTAATAACCATACCCGGAGGTTTAATTCTTGATTCTTTGCATTTTCTGGCTTCCAACTGATCTTATCTCTCTGAATCTCTTATCTCTTTGTTCCTGCCAGTATGCTGCTGCTGCTGCTGCTGATTATTGTATTTCCTACTGTTATGCTGGTACCCAACTGTGGGTGACATCAGATGCGTTTGAGAACGTATGGAAACAAATGTTAATCCATGTTCCTGGAACTTCAAGAATGTATGTAATGAAAACCCAGAATGGCTTTGGGCTCTAGAAATCCAAATGTTTCCAGTCTCTGTTCACTTTCATCTTCCTGCAATATAAAAACCATTGGAATTCTTCACATCCTCCTAGTGTTTTTCTTTTAAGCATTGTGGAAGGCTTTGCAAACACTAATGAACTGCAACACCTCCGTGAAGCAAGTCTATATCACCCTTTTACAGAGAGACTAACTAAAGTACAGAGAGGTTTAGTGCCTTGCTCAGACCTGAAGAGGGTATCTATGTTGGAGCTATGCCGCTCTTGAGATTGCCGACAAAAATTACACCCTGCCTACCTACTCTCACTCTGTGCACTTCAAATCCAGGACTGAGGAGGTGAGAGCACTCAGTGGACACCCCCCGCCATCACTTTTGAGCATGCCATAGAGCTTGAGAGCAGTGATGGGGGCATCCCCGTGACATTCTCATCACTTCAGTCCCAGATTTGGAGTATGTGGAATGGGAGCAGGTGAGTAGGGCTTATTTTTTTCAGCCATAGTCTCCGGAGCAGTGTAGACATGCCTAGAGTGCGTCTTTGGTAGGCTCAGGAGCCCAACTGGGATCCCAATACTAATTTTAAAACTGTTCCCTGCCTCTTTTAAAAAGTAACAAATGTGTTTAGACCAAAGAGGAAGATAACTACCTTAGTGATTTTCTGTCTCAGAGGGAAGCTTGTACATCCTTAAAGCACTGCTTTGTTGGTGCCTGCCTACATCTCTTTTTGGTGTTAAGAGATCTGTAGATATTTGGAAGATTCACAACTCTCTCAGACTATTGCCACTGTAAAAACTCTGTGAGCAGCGGTTAGGGCACTGAACAGTCGAGATCATTCCTAAATTTTGCCACAGATTCCCTGTGTGACCTGGGAAAAGTCACTTATTCCCTACTCCTCTTTTGTAAAATGGGGGTAAGCATAAGACTGAGAGAGAGTTTAGTGTGGTCTTTGTTTTATGTATGATATTCTAGTTCCTCTTTTTAGTTATTCTGTCTTACTATAAGTTGTCTTGAGCCTTTGGTGGAAAGGTGGCATATAAATCACATGCATAAATAAAGAAATAAATAATTCTTTTCACCCACCCTTTGCCAGGCTTGTCTATTTCATAGATTTCACAGACATTAGGGCTGGAAGGGACCTTGCAAGATCATCAGGTCCAGCCCTCTGCCCAAGGGGCAGGAAGTCAGCTGGGTCAAACCATCCCAGCAAGATAGGCATACAAGTGTTTCTTGCAAGTGTCCAGAGTAGGTGCTTGCACCACTTCTGGGGGGAGTCTATTCCAGACTCTGGAGACTCAGACAGGAAAGAAATTTTTCCTTGTGTCCAGCCTAAAACAGATTTGATTGCAAAGTCTTCAGGGTCTGAGCTGACTCTCATTGTGTGGTCTGAACAGCACCTAGCACACCACTGAGGTCCTGATTTTTAGTTACAGCCTCAAGTCTAAGCACTATGTTAGTATAAATAAATAATAATAATGGTGACAGCATCATCAGGTTGCAAATTAAGTACTAGTTGAAGATCCAGCTAGGAACCACTAGATGGCAGCATGATCAAGGGTTTAAAGTGAAATGGTGCTGCATTTTGGTGCAGCTCCCTGGTAGGTTGACTAAAGCCCAAGAAAATAGTTACTGAGTGTGTCTACATGTTCATTAATGGACTTTTGCTACTGCACATTAAATTTAGTACCTGTAATGTGAGATACTAACTAAATGCTCATTGTGCTGCCCTAATACACGGTAGGAAAGTACATGCTTTTTCAGTTATCCAGGTTGTAGCCATATTGGTCTACAGGCAAAAGGAATCAGAACTCATGGTAGAGGTGATATCTTTTATTAGACCAACGAGATTTTTGCAAAAAAATTCTTTATTTGCAAGCTTTCAGGCACAAGCACCCTTCTTCAGGCATAGGAGAAAAGATTGTAAAAGTTCTCCTAGGAAGAAATGAAAGTTCATATTTCATAGGAGAGTTGAAGGTGTGGTAAAATCTCCTGTTTGGAACAGTTAATTTTATGCAGATTAGGCTCAGAGAAAAGTTAGAATAGTCTGTTTACCTCAAAGCTGCTTGGTGGCAAGCAGGATGTAGAGTCATATTTCCTTCTGGTTATGATGTTTCATATTTCACAGAAGAGTAAAAAGATGGAATGCTCTTCTGGGCAGGAATTTCTTATGTGGTAAGGTATCTCTGGGCTCTGTGATTGATGCAAATTACCTCAAACAAAGGCAGGAGCAGGGTGTAATGTGCATTAGCCTAATTTTATTGCACGTGAGTGTATTAGCACAGTTTTTGCCGTGACACACTAATGTTCAGTAAAATAAGCTGTTGCGCATTAAAGCACATGTGTAGATACACCCACTGTATGCAGAATTAATGGCTTTAGAAATGCCGATGTGTAGATGGAATGTAAAGGTGAACATGAGACGGAAGAAAGAGACGATCCAGGGGGCCTGATCTTTGTCATGTCAACTCTCACCAGTTGGCTTACAGGTGATGACTTTATAAATGAGTGAGGAATTAGTGCTCCCGAGGTGGAGAACGTAGGCATAGCCCTAGCTGCCAGGGTTTATAATGGAGGAGTTGCAGTGTGACACACAATACAGAATCATGTCTTAGGACCTCTCATGGCATATAGCTCCAGGTGGGACCATTAATTTGCCCTCGGTGTGACCTGTACTTTCGTAAAGGTTTCTTTGTTGGGGGGAAAAAAGGGTAGTTTTCCTGGTGCTCCTTGTTGACTGCCCTAAAGCACTATCCATCTTTGCCCTTTCTACTCCATCTCTATACAATGGCTTTGCTCAGCCCCTGCCTGTAGTTTCTCAAGACTTCAGCATTTTTGCAAACAGCAAATACAAACAGGAAAATGTTTGTCCTGCAGTTCTGACTTCTCTCCATTAGAGGGCAGTATTGTTCTAGAGATGACAGTTGGCAACTACAGTTTGGGAGATCTGGCTAGATCTCTTGTGCAGGTGCAGTTGGCTCTGGAAATGATACTTTTGCCCACTGATGCTGTTGAGTACTTCAGTGCTACAGTGGTTTTGTGCTGGGAAGGTCACTTATCCCAAAAGTTATGACCCACTTCACCAACTGTCTCCCTCCTTTTCATTTCTATGCCCTTTATTTTTCGCTTCTGTTGTTTTCTGGTTTTGTGATAGCCCTACCAATTTAGACGTCAATAATGACTCAGCATAAATGTGAACCATTTGCAAATCTAGAGCACTTGTTATCCAGGGAACCCAGGCTACTTTACAGATATGAATGCTCCAAAACATCAGGACCTATATATGGCATTCATTGACCTTACTAAGGCCTTTGATTCCATCAGCCATGAATCCTTGTGGAAAGTACTGGCCCAGGTATGGATGTCCTGAAAAGTACATCAAGGTCCTGAGGCTCCTGCATGACCAGATGGTCATTGCCCAACTCTGTTCTCCATGTTTTTGTCAATTATCCTGGTTCTCATTAAAGACTGCTTCCCTTCCAGTACTGGCACTGAATACTGAATGGATAGAAGGCTCTTAAATCTGCGTCATTTTCAGTCGAAGACCAAAGTATTCAAAATGACCATCTTTGACCTTCAATATGCTGATGACTGCGCTATCCTTGTGCACGTTGAGGGAAACCTCTTGACTGTGCTGGCTGTTCTAGAAGAAGCCTACTGAACTTTGGGCCTCTCTCTCAACATCCATAACATGGTGAAGTGCCTGAAGATTGGAAGAAGGCCAATGTGGTGCCTATTTTCAAGAAAGGGAGGAAAGTGGATCTGGCAAACTACAGACCCATCAGCCTGACTTCTATCCTGGGAAAGGTCTTAGAAAAGATTATCAAAGAGGCCATTCTTAACAGACTGGCTGATGGCAACATCCTGAGGGATAGCCAGCATGGGTTTGTTGCGGGTAGGTCTTGCTTGACCAATCTCATTTCCTTCTACGACCAGGTGACCTATCACCTGGACAAGGGAGAAGAGATGTCATATATCTTGACTTTAAAAAAGCCTTTGATCTAGTATCCCATGATCACCTCTTAGCAAAACTGGTTAACTGCGGCTTTGGCCTCACCACCATCTGCTAGCTGGGGAATTGGCTCCCTGGTCGGAACCAGAAGGTGGTAGTTGATGGAAGTCAATTGTCGTGGTGCGTTGTGACCAGTGGGGTCCCTCAAGGCTCTGTCCTTGTGCCTACACTATTCAACATCTTCATTAATGATGTGGACATTAGTGTCAGAAGTGGACTGGCCAAGTTTGCTGACGACACCAAACTCTGGGGTTAGGC
>NW_017728993.1:68334987-68335409 GCF_001723915.1 Gavialis gangeticus
GGTCTTGATTGACCAATCTCATTTCCTTCTACGACCAGGTGACCTATCACCTGGACAAGGGAGAAGAGATGTCATATATCTTGACTTTAAAAAAGCCTTTGATCTAGTATCCCATGATCACCTCTTAGCAAAACTGGTTAACTGCGGCTTTGGCCTCACCACCATCTGCTAGCTGGGGAATTGGCTCCCTGGTCGGAACCAGAAGGTGGTAGTTGATGGAAGTCAATTGTCGTGGTGCGTTGTGACCAGTGGGGTCCCTCAAGGCTCTGTCCTTGTGCCTACACTATTCAACATCTTCATTAATGATGTGGACATTAGTGTCAGAAGTGGACTGGCCAAGTTTGCTGACGACACCAAACTCTGGGGTTAGGCATTGACACCTGAGGACAGGAAGGTGATCTAGGCTGACCTTGACAGGCTCA
>NW_017728993.1:68336099-68344968 GCF_001723915.1 Gavialis gangeticus
TATAGGCTTGGCAGTGCTACGCTGGCTAGCACTTCGGACAAAAGGGACTTCGGGGTCATGATTGACCACAAAATGAACATGATCCTGCATTGTGATGCTGTGGCTAGTAAAGCGAGCAAAACGCTGGCTTGCATCCATAGATGCTTCTCGAGCAAATCTCAGGATGTCCTTCTCCCCCTGTACTTGGCCTTGGTGAGGCTGCAGCTGGAGTAGCGTGTTCAGTTTTGGGCTCCGCAATTCAAAAAGGATGTGGAGAAGCTTGAGAGAGTCCAGAGAAGAGCCAAACGCATGATCAGAGGTCAGGAAAACAGACCTTATGATGAGAGGCTGAGAGCCCTGGGACTCTTCAGCCTGGAAAAGCGCAGGCTCGGGTGATCTGGTGGCCACCTATAAATTTATATCAGGGGTGTTCACCAGGATCTGGGGGAACACTGTTCACCAGAGCGCCCCAAGGGATGACAAGGTTGAATGGTCACAAGCTCCTCCATGGCCATTTCTTCACTGTTCGAGCCCCCAAGGTCTGGAATAGCCTGCCATAAGAGGTGGTTCAAGCACCTACTTTGAAAGCCTTCAAGAGACATTTGGATGTTTATCTTGCTGGGATCCTATGACCCCAGCTGACTTCCTGGCCCTGGGGCAGGGGGCTAGACTCAATGAACTTCTGAGGTCCCTTCCAGCCCTAATGTCTATGCAATCTATGAAATCTAAACCTGGCTGCATTTGTGGACAGCCCTGGGATGTATGGGAACATGGTAATGTGCTGTCTACAATGCACACTTGAATCCACATTGTAACCAGTTCCCCCAACTTGGTTATAGGATCATAGGAAGGTAGGACTGGAAGGGACCTCACAAGGTCACCTAGTCTAGCCCCCTGTTCAAGGCAGGATCGTTCCTGACTAAACCATCCCAGCCAAATGTCTGTTTAACTGTAATACTATATGCTAGAAGAGGCCAAGGTGAAATGACTGGGGGTATTAGCTCTGGGCTTAGGACCCAGAGGCCTTGTTTCAGGGTGGGAGGAGGAGGGATGGGAGGGGGGATGGGGACCCACCCTCAGATTGACCACAACCTTTCCATTTGATAATAGGAAACTTTATTGATACATAGTGATAACATAAAAGAAGCAATACAAACAATCAAGCAATTCTCTATCTCTACCAAATCTTAGGGCTGTCAGCAGAATCAAAATACAGCTGGCCAGGACACAGTCTCCACTCTGAGTCTCTTTCTTAGGTGTTGGGTGTCATCAGCCTGAAGGTGGGATGCTGAGATCCACACCACTCCCCCTCCAGTGTGGTGGATGAGATGGGTGAGAGGTATGTCCTTTGTCCATGGTGGCCTTGGGGACCCTTCCAAGGGGATGGGAATGGGGACCCCTGTGGGGGAGGAAAGGGAGGAAGGATGGTTAGGAACCCAAGTAGAGGATGACAAAGAGGGATGGGGAGGAACAGGGAGGGAGGGACTTTTTATTATTCTTGAGTCTCTGCTTTTGTGTTCTTCCCTCTTGGTGACTCAGGATGACTCTTCATCTGTGGCTATCACTTGTTGGTTCCTCTGTATGGTCACACATCCATATAGCTTTCCGGGCCTTCTCCTAATTTGGTCTGTTCCCTCAAAACCAGGACTCGAGACCCCTCTGCTCTGGGGCCTTGTTAGCTGGTAACACTTTATCTTATGTTATGGGCAGTATGGTTCCCACACTGTTTTTCAGACGTTGTGGTCTTGTTGTGTTAGACAACCTGATCTCATGTGACTGAGAGACCCAAGCTCTTTAGAAATTAACCCCTGCTGCCCATCTTGAACCATTCTAATGCATATATCTATACCTATAAGCCAATACTCAAAAAACCAAATGTTTAAATTCCATTTTCTAAGCCAATGGGGCGGCAGATATAGTTTATCTGAAGACTATGTTCAGTGGACATGGGTTGGCGTGAAGGCTGTGAGGGGAAAGCTGTGCCTGTTCCTTCTGCACTCATGAAATGTCTTGGGACTTGAAGACAGGGGCAGATCGAGGAGGGGTGCAGTGATGCAGTTGCACTGTTCTTTGAAACTTGCTCCACCCAAACTTTAAAACCAATTGCCTAGGAAGGACAACAGTACCTATTCAGGCAGTATACAGATATTCAAATCTGTATACAAATATAAAATGGGTGGCACCTGGCTGGATGGCAGTAGTGTGGAGAAAGAGCTTGGTAGATCGTAAAATCAATATGAATCTGCAGTGTGATACAGCTGTACAAAAGACAACCATTGTTTTGGGATGTAGAAGCATTAGGTGCAAGACATGGCAGGTAATAGTGCCTCTCTACTCAGCATGGCTTAGGCCTCCTCTACAGTATTGTGTACAGTTTTGGGTTCTACAATTTGAAAAAGGGTGTGGAAGAAGTAAGGGAGGGTCCATAGGTTGTTGATAAAGATGATGAAGGGCTTGGAAGCACATCATATGAGGAGAGGCTGAAGGAGCTAGGCATGTTCAGCTTGCAGAACAGGTGCTTAAGAGGGGACATGATCATCTCCCTGATTCTTGCTAATCTCTCTCAACTCCACAGGTGGACTATCTCTCCTTTGTGATGCTCTTGATGTTCCACTATTCAAACTCTGCTTTCTTTTGTAGTTCTGCTGTTTGTTAGCCATTCTTGGTAATGTCTGCTTTGTGTTTCACAGCCCTGCAAGCTGCTCTTATTTCTAACCAAAAAACTTAACTCCGGTGTGGTAGTATTAACTCAGGTGTATAAATGACTGACAGTGAAGTATTGGAGGCACTATGCAGATACTCAAGAAGGCTAGATTTTTTATTTATGAATCTGAATAAGAGATGTATATTTAACTATAATGATTACAGAACTAATGGCAGAAGGCAGCCCTAATGTTTCAGGACATATCTCTGATCTGTTTGAAAAACAGCATAGGCTAAGGGGAGTCCAACAAGTTGTATATACACCTCCTGTGGCACCTGTCTGGAAGGGCACAGGATGAATATAGAGAGAGCCTTGCAGGATTTAAGATGGAGCCCTACACAAGCACTTCCTGTATCTAAAATTCCTTTGTTTATCTGCAGAGGACACACTCTTAAGTTTGCTCAGTGTGTTAAATGAGTGTTCAGAAGATCAGTGCGTGCTTGTCATCAGTACTGATCTTGATAAAGAATTTTTCCACCTCCGCACAGGAAAGTACTTGCAATTAAACCTTGTGTTACAAAAAATTTTTGGTGTGTTGGGGTTACAATATTTGTGCTTTGTAAACTGTACTGGGCAATATGGGATACAAAGGCTTGCATGCTACTTCAGTATATTTTTTTTACTCGATTAAAAACGCATTGATAAAGGTTTTACTGATTAAAACAAAGGCTTTCAAAGGTTTACATTGCTATTAAAAATAATCATAAAAAAATAAACTTGTTGGTAGGACTTTCCTGAGTAGGGTTAGCAGAGGGAGACCTAGATGAGATTTTTTTCCCAGCACAAAATCCTTATCAAGATTTGTATTGATGACACATATGCACTGATCTGAACTCTCGAAGGGATCAAACTGCATTATGTGGTTTGGAACAGAATGATAGAATAGTTTGCTCTCTGTAAATACATTTCTATGGTAAGGTGTTCTATTTTTGAGTCGGGTGCAATTAGCAGCTGAGTTCATGGCACTGCTGCTGTGTGGGGAGTCTGTGTATGGCAGTTTTGCATACCTGGAAGGTAATGAACAACCAATATAGATTTGTCGCGAGCAAGTCACGGCTAACCAGCTTGCTATCCTTCTGTTAAAAGTTGCAAGCCTTGTGGATGGGGGTGTAAAGGGTTGCAATACTTGACTTTAGTAAGATTTTTGATACTGTCTCTCATTATGTTCTTGTAACTAAGCTAAGGAAATAATCTAAATGAAACTACTGTAAGGCGGGTATACAGTAGTTTAGATAATTATGTCCAAAGAGTAGTCATTAATGGCTCAAAGTTAATGGGAGGTTGAGTCTCAAATGGGACTTTCTGGCCTCATGCTGATGAGCTGCTGATTGTCAGCCGGCAGGTTCTGTACTGGGGCTGGTTTGAGACCTGGGTACTTTCAATAACTGCATTAAGGATTTGGAAAATAGAACTGAGTGCACACTTAGTTAATTTGTGGATGACACATGGCTGTGTGGGATTATAGGCATTTAGAGAATAAGATTAGATTTCACAATGACCTTGATAAACTGGAAAAATATTCTGAAATAAATAGGATGAAATTCAGTAAAGTGCCAGTAGTACACAGAGGATGGAAAAGTCAAATACACAAAGACAAAATGGGAAATGATTGGTTTGATTGCTGTTATGCAGGAAATGGTCTGAGCGTTATACCAGATCACAAGCTGAATACAACGCAGCAAGGTAATGTTGCAAAAAAAGCCGATAGCATACTGGGTTTTATTAGTTGAGGCATTTGCACACAAGTCATGGAAAATGATTGATTCTCCCGCTCTGTTCAGTGGGAAATCAACTCAATCCAGGAAGGAACTCAACTCAGGAAGGAGATCGCCATCTGCTACAACAACTTGATAGAGAAATCCAGAGACCTTCCCAAATATTATACACTGTATACAAAGAGACTGTGGCAGGGCACTGCGTGTGCCTGCCACTTTAATGCCCTGAAGCTGGCAGCTGCCAGGTGTCTAATGAGGGCAACCATTTTAGGTCCAGGGCTGCCCATATAAAGAGGGCAGTTTAGCTGCAAGAGGCCAGGCAACAACACCGCCTGGCCAGAGGGCTGCTAATTTTCTTCTGGAGGTAAGGGAGGAGCTGTAGGGGATGGTAAGGAGGCTACTGGTCCTGGGTATGACCTAAAACTGCACCCTGTTGTGAGTGGGTGGCCTGGTGGGGCTCCCAGTGGCGTGGGAGCCCCCAGGAAATGCCAGGCCAGTTACCACCCTGGTGAAAAGTGGGGCAGGTGCCTTAACCCCTAGCCCTCACCTTTGGGTGGGTTGCATTCCATCAGAGGTAGTTGTGGGGTGCAAGCCCCGAGGAGGAGAGTGGGGAGTCAGTGCCAGGTATGGCCGAGGCTGCCTGAGCCCTGTGGGTGCGAGACCCTGAGGAGGTAGAGGGGGCCAGGCATGGCTATGGCCACCCGAGCCTACCCGAGGAGGGAAGCCCCGAGACCCCGAGTAGGGGGGCGTTTTCGATCAATGAGAAGCCCCAGTGTGAGGGGGCAGCAATGAGAAGCCCCAGTGTGAGAGGGCCATGATGAGAACTGAGAGGGCAGCGTGAGAAACCCCAGTGTGAGGAGTCAGTGAGGAGAAGAACTCAGTAAGGGGAGAACAGGGGCTCAGCCAGAAAGCGAAAGCTGAGTCCTGACCCCAGTAAGTCCTCCACTGTTCGGAGGCAGAGTGTGGGTCAAAAATAATATCTGTAGTAGGACCACGACCTGCTGCCCGAGAGTGAGAGTCCCCTGTAAGACCCTGAGGTACAAGTCATGGTGTGAGGTATCCCAGCTCCCCATGTCCGTGAAGGAGTACTCAGAGAGGGTGACCCTGGGGAAAGAGTAAGGGCCATACATTGAGGCCTGTCAGAGCTTCCCCTGACTGGCCCAGGTGGGGGCCAGGACCAGGAGGGTCAGAAGGGCTAGGGGGCCCACCAAGAGGGACGCCCAAGAGCCAGGGACCTGGGGTCCTGACTGGCCTGGGGGTGAGCTGAGGCTAGAGGAGCCGAAGGTCCCAGTGTGGGGACCACACCCAAAGGGAAACCGGTTGCAGGGAGATATGTGGCCTGGTATGTTGGTGGCAGAATCTGCCTGAAGGGAGGAACCCATGTGGGGTCTTACAGCAGGATTCTGGGGCCCATCGTGTGGGACTGGCGCGTATGAGAACATCATGAGGTTATCTGCGAGGCTTGGGCTGTGGTGTAGGGGAGGAATGAAGCTGCAGATAGCACCTCCTAGCAGAAAATGGGCAGCCTCCCGCTTAATTTCATCTATTAATTAATTAAGATCAAGGCATGGTGGGCAGGAAAGCGGGCAGTTAGCCCAAGAACAGGTGGGTGGGCCGCACGGAGATCGGCCCCGTGGAGGCCCCCTGTTACAGAGACTATCAAAGATTTTCCATCCAACATAAAAAGAAGAGATGGAACCAATTACCCCAGGAACAACTTTCCCAACCACAAACAGCCTTCAGAGAAACAACACCAATTCCAACCTCAAACTCGGTGCAGCTGAAAGAAGCAACCAGCCCTCAAATATCATCAATCCCTCCACATACACACACTTAACAAAGCTGAAAAATTCACCTCTGCCTCAAGGAATATTTCCACAATCAAAATGAATCCACTTTGAACAACACTTCAACCTTTGAGACAATTGAAGAAAAGAACAACCCCCCAAAAAATCAGATTGGGCCCCTCACAGTGGACAAAACTCAAACTTTGACCACTGTATTGACTGTTTCAGGGAAAGAATGAACAATGAAATAATCAACAACACACACCACCATAACAACCTCTCCCTCAGAGAGAAGGGCCATAGAATCCCTAAGATTTAACCATCAAACAGTAATAAAACCAGCAGATAAAGGAGGAGCTATAGTTATCCTTAACTGTTGGCTACATAAAAGAAGCCAACAGCCAACTCTCTGACACCACTTACTACAAAAAACTAGATGATGATCCTACTCCCCTTTTCACCTTGAACTCAAAACTACCATCAAATCATTTCCATCAGAACTACAGGAAAAACTACAGAACTTGATTCCCTCACTACCCAACCCAGGGACTCTTTAAATGCTCTGTAAAATCCACAAACAAGGGAACCCTGGAAGGCTTATCATATCCAACCATGGAACCCTCACAGAGGAAATATCAGGTCTCATTGAATCAATCCTAAAACCTCTTGTCACCCAAAGAGTGGGTTTTGTCCAAGACACAACAGATTTTCCACGAAAACTTAAAAATATAGACCATTTTCTACCATGAACGTTACCAGCTTATATATCAACATCTCACACCAGGGTGGCATCTAAGTCTGCTTACATATCTACAAGAACAAGATTACAACTCAGGGTACAGACCCAATGATATTACTAAACTTATACACTTCATCTTCACACACAACTTCTTCACTTTCAATAACCAACAATTCCTCCAGACCATGGGCACAGCTATAGGCACTAAAATGGCCCCACAGTATGCCAAACTTTTCAAAAGCCACCTGAAAGAAGAATTTCTCAAGGACTGCACCATCAAACCCTTGCTATACTTAAGATATATTGATGACATCTTCATCATTTGGACTGAAAACTTGCTATCTTTGATTACTTTCCATCAGAAATTCAACAAGCATTGTCCCTCCATCAGACTATCTCTGGAATATTCCAACACCAACATTTCCTTTTTAGAAATGAGGGTCACTATCCAGAATGGTAAAATACAGACCACCATATACAAGAAACCCGTGGACCAACATGCATATCTGCACAGAACCAGCAATCGCCCTAAACACACCAAGGAAGCTGTAATATACAGCAAAGTCCTCCAATACGACCAAATTTTCACTGAGGAGAATGCCCGTGATCATCACATCACAAATCTAAAAAAGGCTTTCACTCAATAAAGATGCTCCTTTAGAGAAATTGATTGCACTTTTGAAAGAGCCACCTGGATCCCACATGAAAAATTGTTGCAGTACAGAAGGAAAACCACCCTGAATTGCACACCACTGGTTATGACATGTCATCTCTCCCTGGAACCTATATGGAAAATCCTCAAACAGTTGCAACCATACTAGAAGAAGATCCAGTTATTAAAGAGATCTTCCCAGAACCATCTATCCTAGCCTTTAAACAAGCACCGAACCTTGCCAATCTCATCATCAGAAGCAAACTTCCCATTGCCCAAAACACACTGAGTGGATTCAGACCATGCCATGACAAGAAATGTAAAATCTGCCAATAACATCTCCACCACCCCCACAATAACCACATCTCACAACAAAACCATCAGTATTCCTGGATCTTGCACCTGCACCTCCAGAAATGTAATGCATCTTATCCAGTGCACCAAATGCCCTGATGAAAAATATGTAGGAGAAACCAAACAATATAAATTCATAGATGCTACAGTCAGAAGGGACCTCAACAGATTGAGTCCAACCCTCTGCCTGGGCAGGAAAGAGTGCTGGGGTCAGATGAACCCAGCCAGCCTTCTCTTGAAGACCCCCAAGGTAGGGGAGAGCACCATCCCTCTTGGAAGCTGTAGCAGGGCACTAAGGTGCCTGCTACTGATAATGGTAACATGGGCGGAGCTGCCACTCAATAGGGCAGCCCAGGTGTGAGTTGCTAAAGCAACTGGTTGTGTCAGCTGACCGGAAGGGGGCAGGGCCTGGCCTTTATAAACAGAGAAGGCTGAGGCCAGAGTCAGTTCCCCTCTGGCAGCCTAAGAAGCAGGAGCTCTGCGGGCTCAGTAAGGAAGCCGGATGGCTTAAGCGGTGTTGGCATGGTGATACGGGGTGGAGAGAACCCTGACAGGGATACAGACGAAGGATAGCCAGATTGGCTTAGGTTTTATGTTATAGCTGAGGGGCTTTGCGTTTCTGTTTTGGTTGTGATTAAAACCGGAGGACCGGGCGAGGCTGTAGGGGTGGAGGAGGCCTCAACAGGAGTCCCCCCAGTGAGGTGGGGGTGCTCCGAGCGCCAGGGAGGGCGCTGTAGTCGGCGCGAGAAGCGTGAGTAGGAGCCTGGTGCGGGCTATGCGGGCACGGGGAAGAGACTCCGGTGTGGGCTACGCGAGCACAGGCAAGAGGCCCAGGGGGCTAGGGCACAAGAAGCGCGGCGCGAGAAGTGCGAGGGTGCCAGAAGCACTGTAGGCCCAGTGGGCATGGGTGCAAGAAGCGCGAGTAGGCCCCAGTGGGAC
>NW_017728993.1:68349968-68358503 GCF_001723915.1 Gavialis gangeticus
TGCCATGACAAGAAATGTAAAATCTGCCAATAACATCTCCACCACCCCCACAATAACCACATCTCACAACAAAACCATCAGTATTCCTGGATCTTGCACCTGCACCTCCAGAAATGTAATGCATCTTATCCAGTGCACCAAATGCCCTGATGAAAAATATGTAGGAGAAACCAAACAATATAAATTCATAGATGCTACAGTCAGAAGGGACCTCAACAGATTGAGTCCAACCCTCTGCCTGGGCAGGAAAGAGTGCTGGGGTCAGATGAACCCAGCCAGCCTTCTCTTGAAGACCCCCAAGGTAGGGGAGAGCACCATCCCTCTTGGAAGCTGTAGCAGGGCACTAAGGTGCCTGCTACTGATAATGGTAACATGGGCGGAGCTGCCACTCAATAGGGCAGCCCAGGTGTGAGTTGCTAAAGCAACTGGTTGTGTCAGCTGACCGGAAGGGGGCAGGGCCTGGCCTTTATAAACAGAGAAGGCTGAGGCCAGAGTCAGTTCCCCTCTGGCAGCCTAAGAAGCAGGAGCTCTGCGGGCTCAGTAAGGAAGCCGGATGGCTTAAGCGGTGTTGGCATGGTGATACGGGGTGGAGAGAACCCTGACAGGGATACAGACGAAGGATAGCCAGATTGGCTTAGGTTTTATGTTATAGCTGAGGGGCTTTGCGTTTCTGTTTTGGTTGTGATTAAAACCGGAGGACCGGGCGAGGCTGTAGGGGTGGAGGAGGCCTCAACAGGAGTCCCCCCAGTGAGGTGGGGGTGCTCCGAGCGCCAGGGAGGGCGCTGTAGTCGGCGCGAGAAGCGTGAGTAGGAGCCTGGTGCGGGCTATGCGGGCACGGGGAAGAGACTCCGGTGTGGGCTACGCGAGCACAGGCAAGAGGCCCAGGGGGCTAGGGCACAAGAAGCGCGGCGCGAGAAGTGCGAGGGTGCCAGAAGCACTGTAGGCCCAGTGGGCATGGGTGCAAGAAGCGCGAGTAGGCCCCAGTGGGACATAGGCCCAAGAAGGCGGGTCTGGGGGCCAGGTAAGGCTAAGGCCGCCTGAGCCCCAAGTGGGAGAAGCCCGAGTCGGGCATATGACCCTAGAAGGGGTCTGGGGCCAGGTAAGACTGAGGCCGCCTAAGCCCCGAGCGTGAGAAATGCGAGACTAGGCCCGAGCGCGGGCGAGGCACGGGAAGCGCAAGCAAGGCCCGAGTCGGGCATAGAACCCTAGTAGGGGTCTGGGGCCAGGTAAGGCTGAGGCCCCCTGAGCCCAGAGTGTGGGAAACGCGAGTATAGCCCCAGTGCGGGGATACATTAGGAGGAGGCCCCAGCAGGGCACGCACATAGAGAGAAGGCCCCAGGAGCGGGCGTACATTGAGAGAAGGTCCAAAGGGACGGCGGGCTGCTGGGAACAGTTGGGAGATAGGCCGGCATGGGCCAGTATAGGGAGTAGTCCCGGAAGTGCGGGTTTGGTAGGTCCCGCCCCGTGTTAGGGAAGTCTGGAAGGCAGCCTCCCATTGATACAATATTAGATCAAAGACGTGGCAGGCGAGACAGAGGGTGCGTTCAGGACTCAGACTTGGCACGGTAGGCAAGGGCGCTAGGGGAGGTCACGGCACCCCTAGGGCGTACTGCCACTGAAGCCCATTCCAAATTTGGCCACTCTCACCATGAAGAAGTTTTTCCTTATGTCTAGCCTAAATCTGCTCTCTGTCAGTTGGTGACCATTGTTCCTTGTTACCCCAAGAGGCACCCTGGTGAGCAGAGCATCTCGGTTCCTTGCTGCGCCTCCCTAGTCAATTTGTAGGCAGCCACAAGATCACCTCTCAGCCTTCTCTTGCAGAGGCTGAAGAGGTCCAAGTCCCTTAGTCCCTCCCCATAGGGCTTGGCCTGTAAACCCTTAACCATGTGAGTGGCCCTCCTCTGGACCCTCTCGAGGCTATCCACATCCTTCTTAAAGTATGGCACCCAAAACTGGATGCAGTACTCCAGCTGCGGTCTGACCAATGCTGTATAGAGGGTGAGTATCACCTCCTTGGATCTATTTGTCACGCATCTGCTGATACGTGATAAAGTGCGGTTAACTTTGCTGATGATTTCGTTACACTGATGACTCATGTTCATCTTGGAGTCCACTATGACTCTGAGATCCCTTTCCGCTTCTGTGCTGCTGAGAGGATCATTTCTGCATATCAGAATGAATGCACACATTACCTTTTAACTGACTTGCTTTCTTGCATATATACTGGCCTCTGGCTGATATCATCTCCTTTGCTATCCCCACTAGCCACAGAGATCAGCTGAACACATTTCTCAATATAACAACCCTTTCTGTATTTGAAGACTGTTAGAAAAGTCCTTTAATCTGGACTAAATAATCCCAAATTCACCCAACTTTTCCTTAAAGTTCGGGTAGCTTTTCCACGTCTTGCTTGAAAACCAAAATCGGACACAGAATTCCAGATAAGGGCTGAACAGAATCAGAGGGGTGTAGGTTGTAGCCATGTTAGTCTAAGGACATGGGCAGACAAGGTTCTTTGGGAAAATCCAATGTATTTTATTAGACCAACTCAGATAGTTGGAAAAATTCTTCTTTGCAAGCTTTTGGATACAGGTAGCTGTTGTCAGGCAGAGGAAACATCTGTAGTTGGTTTGTGCTTTTCCTGGTCCTACTTCTTCTTAGGTCCCTTCCACCCTTCTTTTCTATGATTCTACAATATGATAGCATCCAGCACCTAAAATACATAAATAAAACAGTTGTAAATCTGTCATGCAATCCCCATTATCTATAATGAAGGCAATAGCTGTTACATTTACCAGCCACCTGTGCAAAGTACTTCTGGCAGCCTAAGTTTTCTGTGCAGAAAGCTGGCTCACAGTGGGGAAACTGGGAGCCGAGGTTTGTCTTTGTGAGGTTCCTGTGAGGCAGAGAGCTCCACCCTTTGAGGACCAGTGTCTTAGAAAGAGCTGTGTGTTCTGCTTTCCTCGGCATCTTTGGGTCCGTTGGTCATATTTGAGACATAGTATGGGTCAGTGTCTGTGCCCCAGGCCAGAATCCTGTCAGACCCTTTGTAGTATGAACCAGGTGTTCTTCAGACTGTTGCCAGTAGTGCCATTTTTGTCCTTAACCTCTTGAGGGCCACCTTTAAACCCCATACATTTATTTGGCAAGGTGTGGCATCCCATTTATGATCACGGGAAGATACTGGGTAATTTTTTAGAGTGTTGCCTTCAAAATATTATGGTTTCTGTGTTTGGACACCAGGACTTCCTACTCCTTAGCCTCTGAAGGCTCTCAGGTCCAGCTGGAAGCATGATAACCAGACATTGCTCAGAGACAGCTGGAAAAATGTGTTAGGTGTGGTTGCTTGGTATGTTGACTCCAGAAGTGAGCAAGCTCAAGGAATGCAACTGTGTGTACATACTTAAACAGGAACTTGACAGGGAGTTGCTGTGACCCCAAAGCAGTAGTTACGCAAAGAAGAACAGGTGGTCAGACAGGATACAAAGTAATGTGGGAAGGCAGCACAGGAACCAACAAAATAATCAAGACACAAATACATCCACATGAATATCATGATGATGTAACTTGCTTTGATGTAAAATTACTCCTAATACCAAAAGAAATAAAATCACCACAGCAATTTATCAGTTACATCAATGTATGGGGCTGTCATGTGCACTGATTTTCATACATCAGTTCAATTATCTTTATGGCAATTTAAATTGTCTGTGGTTGTTAGGGTAGAAAGCACAATTCCTCTATTCTTAATCAGTGCCATGTATGTACGCAGCATTTGGTACCTTGCAAGCCTTGGTGTTCTGTTTGAAAGCCCCAAAATGAACTGCCACTATATAGGTATCAATTGAACACGTTTTATTGATATATTTACAATTTTAAAGCAATTTGGAAGCCTAACAGTTCCTCAATCACTATAATAAGATAAATTCTAAATACTTATAAATTTTGGTTGATTTGGGGTTTTTTAGCATGGAAAATCAGAGCTCTACCTGCCCCCTTAGCTCACCAGGATGCAGATCTGTGCACAGGTCGGCTGCCTGCTGTGGGCTCAGGCTCCCACCCTGCTGCCCTGCACCAGGGCCTTTGCACCCCAGCAGGCACAAGCCAGTGTGGCAGGGCAGAGTGGGGCCGGGCGGGACCCTGCACCACCCTGGCGAAGTGTCCCATGCCTGCCCTGGAGTGCTCAGGGGCCAGCCCCACCTCTTCACCTCCCCCAGAGGAGCTGCCCTTGGCCCCATCCTGCTCTCTCCCAGGGCACTGTGGCTGTGCATTGGGGCCCCAGGACCCAAGCCCCACTCACGGTCTGGCTGGGCAGCAGCCCCAGCTCCAGCACTGCCTAACTCCCTCCCTCCTTCCCTATGGGGGCCTTGATTTCCATTCCTCTCACCAAACTTACCTACAGGAGCTGCTCTCCAGGCTTCCTTGGTGGCCATGTGCATATACATGCACATGGCACTCCCTGCTTGACGGCCCTCCTCCAGCTCCCCCCAGTCCCTTGCAGGCTGGAACTCTGCCAGCCTGGAGAGAGCTCTTTGCAAAAGTGCAAATTTGCATGGTTCTCCATTAAAATGAAAAATCTGAATTTTTCCTCCGGTAAAAGGACAAACCAGCATTTTTTTCCATGGGAAACAGAAAACCCAGATCCCTGCTCATGACCCCTTCCTTGGGAAAACCACAGAATAAGAAAAGAGGCAGCCTATACCCTCGTTTAGTTTTGTCATGTCTTATGTCCCACTACAAGCTAAGCTAGGATTTTTGCTTAAGTTACGTGAACAGAACCAACTTGCATTCTTTTGGAAACTAAGGAGCTCTTGGGATTCTGCATGGTCTTAGTTTGCCCTCAGAGGCAATGGCCCTCACCCTTTCCTCAGAGAAGTGGATTCACTTAACATCCTGATCTTCTCCTGGGTCTAACTTTGTCTGCAGGAGACATTGGCCCCCACTCCTTTCTTAAGGAAGCTGGGATTTCTTGAAGCCCCACCCTACATGTGTGAGCCTAGACCCAATTTGTCTATTATTCAGTGGCTTTTGTTTCACATGCAACAAAGGCCACTGAACGTTTTTTTTAGCAAGCTTTTGGGTTTAAAAACCTTTTGTCAGGCTGAGGAAGTCTCTGCAGGTGTTCTGCGTTCTTCCTGGATGGAGCCCTGGATAGAAGAGCACACACCAACTGCAGAGATTTCCTCAGCCTGACGAAGGGTTTTTAAACCCGAAAGCTTGTTAAAAATTTGTTTTCCAACTATTTAAGCTGGTCGAATAAAAGATATCAGCTTCACTCAAAGAACCTTGTCTGCCTATGTCCCTAGACCAGCATGGCTATAACCTACACCCCTGTAAAGTTGGGTTTTTTGAGACACTCTCATGATTTATATTTTGTGAAGGGAAAAGGTCTGGCCTTTTTTTCTGTTTGGGATTGGTGACATTGCACATACATCCTGTTCTTTCGTATCAGCATATTTAGAGCAGGCAGATCAACAGGGAACCCACAGGCCGTTTCATACTGAGGGACTGTAGATCAAGCTACATGCTTTCTTCAGTAGCAGGGATATTTAAAACATTGGGCTTTCATTCTGGTACTTCCTTATGTTGCAGGCAGGAGGCAGTGAGGAGAAGGAAAGCTGCACAAGACTGGATCCAAAACCCGCATCCCTGATGCACCTAGCTGAGTTTGCTGCTGATAGGCAGTTCTTTGAAAGGCCATCCCCTTTCCCTTTTTTTCTTTTTAGTTCATAGTGCTCAAGGCTTCAGTAGCTTGCCAACCCAAGCTTCTCTTTTTTCCTTTCAGCAGCTTGTTTCTTTCTAGGAAATGAGGAGAGGGGTCAGAGAGATATCAGGGAGGAGATGGGACATAGCAGGAAAGAGAAGAATCATTCAAGATTGTGGGGAAAAAAGGAAAAAAAACATGGGAAAGAAAAAAAGTGATGACTTAGTTTATGGATGGCATAAGCACGGACTTTTATTTTTGCCAGGGGGGTGTAAGATGATGGACATGCGTAAAGTTTTATGCATTTCAGGTGACAGCTCTCTTCTTGAAGGGGGCCAGGGCCCTTGGACCCCCACATACTTGGCATCCATGATGGATGAAGGGGTGGACAGGGAACCACCAACCCAACAGCTTTTTCCCCTTTCTCAGGGCTACAGCCCTCTGGTGTTAGTTTGTATTCTCTTTTCTGGTATTGGCTCAGACATCGTTGATTCCTTCTGTTGGCAGAGCCAGATGCATGGCTAATGGCTGCAAACGACCTTTCCATGTAATACAAGGAAGGGATAGAGAATATTAGTAGCAGATGGTACCTCCCAGCAAAGTGTTTGTATGCTGCTGTGGGAGTATGTTCACCAGCATGGCACATGGCATGTGTGTATGCCTACTGGGAGAGTATTGAGCAGACAGAGCCCTATCAACAAAAGCAGCCTTGGAGACGTAACATCTATATGAAGGACCCAGGTTCACCACAACTTTAGTTCATTCTTCTTGGAAACCCTGAGTTTGGAAGTGCATTCAAGGGCATAGCTCCTCAAACCTAGATTGCTTTTATATAAGTTCTTCCTGGCTCTGGATTGTACCATTGAGATGGCTACTGGATGGAGGTGGTAAAAACCTCAGGAGGCTTCAGAATTAGGGTGTTAATTTTTGGATCCACTTTAGAACTCCAGAGGTGCCTCTACTATGGGTTAAGTCATGTCTCTCAGGCAGTTGGGGTGTATAGAGCCAGATGTGAAGGCTTTTGAAGTCCCATTTATAATAAAATGGACCTGATGATCACCTGCTTCTCGCAACCTTTGATGCTGGCCAGACCCACAGAACACAGTGCTCTGATCTGGCTTGGATCCACTTCTCTAGAACTGAGTTACATTCAAAGGTAATGCAATGATATTTTTTCAGTGGTGACTTTTTAAATACCAGAGATACAGGTGGAACTGGAGGATACTGAAAAGGAACTGGGTGAAAGAATATCTACAACTCCAATGTTCTCTTAATCTTGTTACCCCAGTCTTGACTCCATGACCCATTATGTCTGGATTATCCTTTCTGGGCCAGGAAGTGAGATGTGACTAAGTTTCTTCCTTTCCCCCCCTTTCCCCAATATTTTGAGTCGTCTCTGGGCACTAGCAATTTTTCCCCTGCTTACAAAGTGGCTGGCTTGCTCTGATGTGGTTTTGTGGTTACATGTAGCATTGCGCATGTGGCCCTCATGCACTTTTGATTTTCTGAGTCAGTAGTGAGCATGTTTTCAAGTGTAAGTGTGAGCCTCGCTCAGGAGACCTGTATAAGCAAAAAGGAAATAAATTGAGAGCACTGTTTCTGAACTTTACCTGTAAGGTTTCTCTGACTGCTTTCATTTTGCTGTGTGTATGTCCATTTCTAAGGACCTGAACCTGCAAGTCTGTTGCAGTGCTATAACGAATACAAGATTGTGCTTCTAGAAGCATAAGAGGCTGCCAGTGGGTATGTGTGTGTGCTGGTAACTTGAAATGCTAAGCTTGGTTCTCTCTCTTGAGCAATTATAAGACTCAGGGCATGTCAGTATGGTAAACTTACTATTCTCAGCAGTGATAGTCTCAAGGACATTGTGCTGCTCTGCACAGGCTGTCTCCAAAGCTGAAAGCAGTGGTCATGTCCACCTGCTGCTTTGCAGATTAAGTAACATTGCCAAAGGACAGTTCCAAATCTGCGTCCATGCTCTTGGTTGCTCTGCCCCGCTGCTGCATGGAGGTAGCCTGCTCAGTGCAGTGCAGCAAGCTTGAAGGTTCTATTGCTGGACCCAAGAAGTTTGTCATGTAGACATGGCATTAAATATTAAAGACAAAATTAAAAAGGTGTGTGTGGGGGGTGGGGGTGGGGGAGGAGGGTGAAAAATGTGTATATTTGAGGTTGTCAGGGATATATCTGTGGCCCTTGGCATGCAAATGAGGTTCTACAGTACATACACCTATCTTTGACCTTCCTTCAGTTGCCAGTCAGGACTAGCATAACCATTGTGTTCTTTCTGTAAGTCAGGGTTAGTGTCACTCTTGTCCATGGTGCTTATTAGGGCTGTGTGAAATGGGCCATATTGGATTCGGATTCGGCCTGACTGGGGACATTGATTCTATCCGTTAATTCGGATCACTGTCCCCGATTTGATTCAGCCGAGTCCGAATCTAAAGATTCAATGCTGATTCGGTGAATCAGCAATTCAGACATAGTCATTAAAGGCAAACCCAACATGGTGATATTAATCCTTTGTCATTAGGAATGGAGAGATGTTCTTAGGCCATTTCCTCCTGGAGGAATGCCCTCAGAAATCACTCCTACAACCGGCTCCTTTCTTATGCATTTCAGCAGAGAGGACAAACACAGGATGAAGCAATGAGAATCTCCCACTCTGTCATCCCTAAAAGTAGTTCCTTTTGACCCACGTGAGGAACCTTGGTAGACCTGGACTCTAGAGAAGCTTGCCTGGTTGCTACTAGGCCTGTGCAAAGTGGCTAGTATTCGCTTTGGATTCGGATTTGGCCAATTTGGGAGACAGTGATTTGATTTGGTGATTTAAT
>NW_017728993.1:68359209-68364044 GCF_001723915.1 Gavialis gangeticus
AAAGGGCTTTTTTTTTGTTTTTTGTTTTTTTTCTTTAAAGCACTGGAGCTGGCCCAGATGGGGCACCCATGGTGGGGCTGGGGCAGCAGGAGGAGTCTGGAGGCTCATGTAGAGGCCCCCATGCAGCATGGGGCAGTGGAGGGCAGCAGGGGTTTCCCCCCTGCCCAGCAGTACCCAGTGAGCACTGGGGCTTCTTTTTAAAGTACTGAGCTGGGGTTGGTGGGGGCAGGGGGGCTGGCAGGGGTCCCCCCATGGTCCCCTTCCCCAGTCACCCCTCCCCCGCCCCTAGTACTTACCACCTTAGAGTGGCTGCGGCTCCCTGCTGCAGCCACCAGGGACTGCCCGAATCATCAAAGCTCTCCAAATCTTTTCTGAAGATTTGGAGAGCTTTGATTTGATTGGACCTTTAAACTGGTCCCCTGATTTGATTTAGATTCAGAGATTTGGCCACCAAATTGGGCCAAATCTCCTCCGAATCGAATCACCACCCGAAGCTTCGCACAGCCCTAGTTACTACCTATGCAGTATCTGTTTGTGTGTGTAAAGAGCAGACACCACTGCTCCAGCCTGTTGGGCCAACATGTGACTTTCACATGGAAAAGGAGACGTATGTTAGGTAGTGCTTAGTACGTGTGTGCAAAGCAGGCTGTATTCGATTTGGATTTGGCCTGAATCAGGGACAGTGATTTGATTCGTTGATTTGGATCACTGTCCCTGATTTGATTTGGCTGAATCCGAATCTGAAGATTCAATGCTGATTTTGGAGAATCAGCAATTTGGACATAGACAAAGCTTTAGAAGTTTTTTCTACATACTTTTAGGTAGCAGGTGCAGCTCATGATGGCTGTGATGATGGAGCATCCTACAGGAGTTGGGGGGGCCCTCCACATGCTCAGTGGTGAACCCAGAAGTGGACTGGAAGTACTTCCGGTCCAATTCCGGTTCTGCTGTGGAGTGAGCTGGGGGGGGCCCATGACCCCTGGCTTGGCGATCAGCTGCAGGGGGGCCCTGGATGCCCCCCCAAGTCCCAGGAGGCAGCAGTCACCAAGCCAGGGGGAGTGGGAAGCCCCCCTGTGTGCTCCCCAGTGGAGCAGGAAGTGGACCAGAAGTGCTTCTGGTCCACTTTTGGGTCTGCTGCCGAGCTCACTGGGGAGGTATTTCTGTCCAAGACAGAACAAACAGTAATAGTCTTTAGTTGCACCAATGGAGTTTAGGCTGGATATTAGGAAGACCTTTCTCATTGTACAAGTGATAAAGCACTGGAAGAGATTCCCTAGAGTCGCTACAGAATCTCTGACAGTGGAAGTTTGTAAGTGCATGTTAGACAGTTGATTGACATGGCTTAACCAGGGATGATCCTGCTTTAAGCAAGGGCTTGGACAGAATTTCCATAGCTCCAGTAGGCTGGAGATTATTGGAAATTTGCTCAGATTATATGGAGTATGTGGTATGGAGGGCCTTCCGTATGAAGAAAGGCTAAAGAGGCTAGATCTATTCAGTTTAGACAAAAGATGCATGATAAGGGTCTACAAAATACTAAATGGTAAAGAGAAAGTAGATAGGGATTTATTATTTACTGTCTCTCACAATACAAGATCTAGAGGGTCATAAAAAGAAAGGAGTAAGTAGTAAGTTTAAAACTAATAAAAGGAAATTCTTTTTTGCACAGTGTGAAACTCAGTGCTACTAGGTGTGGAAATCAACAATTTAGCCAGCTTCAACAAGGGATTGGATGCATTCTTGGAGGAAAGGGGCATTAGTAGCTATTGAGCATGAGAGTAGGGGGTACAGCCTCTGAATTTGAACTTCCTAGGCCTTAAATGCTAGAGGCTGCAACTGAGAGAGGAACAGTGGAAAAAACTGTGGTCATACCTGTTCACCCTCCCTTTCAGCATCCACCTTCTGCCACCGTGACCCAGGATGGACCCATAGATCTGACCCAGTAAGTGGCAGTTCTTATGTTCTTATAATGGAACAGCTGGGTAGAAGTCTTCTCTGATCCTGGTTCCACTTGCAGGTTAGCAGGAGGACTTGAACTGCTAAGCAGAAGACCTACTAAGAATTTGGCATTGATGATAAACCAAAGTGAGGTTTCTTCAGGAAGTACTGGTTAATTATTTTAGAGCAGGAACTTGCTAATAGCTAGCCTTTAAAAGAACATTTCTTGTAACGTTGGGTGGCAAAATGTATCTGCATTGCATATCTCATGTTTGAATACAACTCCATCTATTTGTCTGCATTTGGGTGGGCTTAATACTGTAAAATACAAAATGCCAGTAAAACCACATCACTAGTGTACAGTAATGTCTGACCCCATTAATGTGTATTAATCTGCAAAACAGAAACATCCCCTCCTACACTGAACTGTCTCTTAGCCAGGGAAGCCACTAAACTTGCCTTGAAAATGATTAGACAATCACAGGATTCTTTATTAGGAGTGGGAGGATTATAGGAAGGAGACCACTTGAACTTGAAAATGTAACGGGAACTCAGCTCTGAGATAGCAAATGGGGAAGCTGAGAAATTGCCCATAGAATGGCACAAAGAGAAGGAATCATGCATTCAAAGATAAGAAATAAAAACTGGTGATTGAAACTGGTGATATGGTGTGAAAAATGCCCGCTTGCTAATTTAAAGAATAAGAACGCAATTTAACCCCTGGTCAGAAACATGAATTTATAGGACCTGCAGAGGGTCTGAGAGATGTCTGACACAACTTTCTCTGTCTTTTTCCTAAGTATTCTGCCCCGTTCTTGCTCTCCCCCCTGCTCCCAGTCTCTTCCCATCTGATTTATGGAGCTCACAAAATGTACTGATTTGGGAGCCCTGGAAAGTAAGGTAGCATTGTCCAATGGATAGGAAGCGAGACTAATGGGAAACACTTGGGTCCTTTTCCCATGTGGAATACAGTGGAACAAAGTAGAGGATAAATAATAAATGTATTATCTGAATAAATTCAGAGCCTCACCATCCTTAGGAAATGTTTGAAAACTTTTCTCTTTGAACCATGATTCACTCTTTGTATCAATATTCTCTCCCACCTAGTGAGCTGCACCTCCACCCCTAAAACTTAGAGGGGAAAAAAAAGCAGAACAAAACTACCTATGACAAAGTAAATTGATAAATGAAAATATCAAATCCACGAATTGAACCTCAGTCAGAGTTTTTACATTCCAAAAAAAGAGTTGCAACATTTGCATGATGTGTACTAGGGGCTTTGCTACTGCTGTGAATCCTACACAGAAGGCACTCAGGTATTGAGTTGATGGGCAACATTATAAGCCATATCACAGACATTAGGTACAGCACTTCTGGAAATCAGGTCCTGAATTTTCAAGTGTGCGTGCTTTAAATATCTCAGTTTTTTGGAACCCAACTTCTGTCCCTTAGAACCTGATCATTTTTATTCTTCTCTCAGCTGTGCTGATACTCCTAGTGCCAGGTGACTTCTTTGGCAAGCCAGACACTCAGGACCTTTGAAAAGCAAATCACAGGTATCTCAATGTGGACGTTCCAAATCAGAGGATGTTTTTTGGAAATACAGGTCTGAGTAGTTTGCCCATGAGAATGTTGCAGATGAGCTCCTCTTACTGAGTTCCACAGGGCTGTCTTTTAATTTCCAGTGAGTTGCAGCTTCGGTAGAGAGTTATAACTGCCTGTGAAAGGTCACCGAACAGCCGAAGAGTTTCACAAAAAACAGAGATGAAAAATTTGACTCAGTTTCAAATGCATGCTGTCTTCTTTTAATATTGTCTGTTTTTTGTGAAACTTTCTGGTTTTACTGTGACCTTTATCATGCACCCAGTACTGGCTGCTTTGATTCTGAGCACACTTGGAGAGAGACTTGAAAGGACTACTTAAGACAAATGGAGATGCATGCGCATATCCTGTACTCACTACTGTTGGATGAATTAAGACAAAAATGGGGCCAGCAGCCTCACCAACCCTTCTCCACTTCCCTTTTCCCATTATAGCTGGTATGGTGTGCTGTGCATGTTGGATAATCCCAGTGATGCTGTGGGTTGCAGTTTTAGTGACCTTTGTTGTGGAGTAGGCAGGGCAACATGAGTCCAGCATCCATTTACTTAACAAGCTGACAGTATTCAGCTGTGTGCTATGCAGCCAGTTGGTTTGCTGATATGGTGAGGACCTCTCCACATATGGGCCAGGGACAGAAATTACACATAAACCGGTATAAGTGATTGGAAACAGGTTCAAATATGTAACACAACAGAAGTTCAGTACATGTTAAACCACTTTCAGAATGGCTGAAACCGATTTAAGATCAACCTGAGTGGATTTATCAGTTGGCCTGTGAGTGTAGGAGGGCTATTAGGAAGGCCAAGGCAGAGATGGAACCGAGGCTAGCGTCCAGGATTAAGGACAACAAAAAGTCCTTTTTCAAGTACATTGGGAGCAAGAAGAGGACACCAGGTAATGTAGGGTCCCTGCAAGACGCAAACAATAATCTTGTGGCTATGCCAGACAAGAAAGCTGATACTTTTAACAGTTTCTTTGCCTCAGTTTTCTTGAATAGGGACCGGGACCTCCCACCTACCAGAGGTAGGGACAATCTCAGGGATAGCTCTGTCAGGCCTTCACTCAGTGCAGATGTAGGTAGGGATCTTCTGGAAGGGCTAGACATTTTTCAATCTGCAGGTCCAGATGACCTCCACCCAAGAGTGTTGAGGGAGCTGGCAGGGTCATCGCGGCGCCCTTGGCCCGACTATATGAGCATTTGTGGTCATCTGGCCAGGTGCCGGGGGATTGAAAACTGGCTAATGTGGTCCCAATTTTCAAGAAAGGGAGGAAGGAGGACCCAAGTAATTATAGGC
>NW_017728993.1:68364579-68369430 GCF_001723915.1 Gavialis gangeticus
AGCATTCATTCCTGCCTGTGGCAGGGGGTCAGGCTAGATGATCTGTTAAGGTCCCTCCTGACCCTAGCTACTATGAAACTATGGATGTATCAGACTTAGCTGATTTAAGGTAAATTGGTTTATTGAACTTCTGTCCCAGATCCCCTCCAGATTCAGGCTAACACAGAGACCCCCAGCATCCCAGGATGCTTTGCACTTTCCCTTCAAACCTCCCCTTGCAGGGTGGATGGGATAGACTTGGCCCAAGCTCTCTGCTCCAGCTGAGCAGGGAGGTGTGGTCTAGTACCCCCAGCTTCTGGCTTGGGCCACTGCAGACATGTGGCTGCATTTCTGGAAACAAAAGTGAATGTCTGTTCACTTGCTTATCAATTTAATCTACACAGTTTTTACTAACCTGTGAAGACTAAACTGATTCATGGTTGGGTTTCTTGACTGTCTGTACTTAGCCACAGTGCCCAAATCCCTGGCATGCTGCTCTCATCTTTTTCTAGTGTTGTGCAGTACAGGCTGGCTTAGCAGAGAGGGCTCTATGCTTTGGATGTGTTAAATCAGGGACTTCTACCCATCCCTGCATGATTCTACACATGGAAGCTGAAGATCTTAACAGCATGGCTGACAAATTGGAGACAACCCCAGAGCCAGGGGTGACGCATAAGGGGTGCACGTGGGTGCACATGCACACCCTGCGTGTGGTGGTGCACCCCCTGGAAGAAGGTGCCACTGAGCCCCTGCTGCCGGCAGTGCTGGTGGCATCTGTGGGCAATCCATGATTGCCCCTGGCTACCGCCAGCAGTGCCTGCGGGTGGTTGCCAACCCCTGGTCAGCACTTGCCATGCCCCTCCCCCCTGCCGTCGACAGTGCCAGCGGTGTCTGTGGGAGCTCCCCTGCCACTGGCATAGCTGTGCCCCCCAGCCACCGGGGGCACATGCCATTCATGGCCAGAGCTCTGGCTAGTATTTCCTATCTTAGCAACTTGAACTGTAATGTCCAAAGCTGTGCTTCAGCCACTGCTAGATTTTCTAAGCAAATCTAATATCTCCCTACAATGTTTTTGAAAGTGTCTCTGCACAAATCCAGGCTTCAGAGCATACAAGCAGAACCGTGGAGGAGCTATGAAAAACTGGTTCATGCATTGCTCTTATATACTGGCAAAATGTTAGCTTTTTTCTACAAGGCAAAATCAAGTGGTAAGTTACAGGATATAGTCCATTGTCTTCTATCCATGCTGTCTCCACTCTCACAAGGTGCAGCCCCTAGGTGGAGGCAGGAAAGTCCTCAGTTCTGTTTGGGCAGTGAGCTGGTAAAGAGAGAATGGTTTTTATTTCCCTAGATTGATCACTTATGGCCTTGCATCTCAGACAGTTGCCTACAAAGTGACTGTAAAATGCAGTTATTCTGACATAATAGCCTCTTGCCCTCCTTTTGCACTGCTTTATAGGTTTGAAAAAAGGGAAGGACAACAGGTGAACAGGCTTGGGAGAGCAGAGGGTAGGAATAATGCTGAATTCATTATTAATGCCTTTGGTTTAATGTCAGTACAATTTGCCAGTAGAAACTGAAACTCAGTATCCCCAAACCTGGGGAGGCCTTTGAAATCTGAACCTAGCTCTGGACCTGTATTTTGCAAATGGCTCTTCTGTTCAAAGTAGACTTGCCACCATCCCCTGCCCGCTCCCCCTCCACTGTGAATATCCCCAGACAGCATCTGAGGCCACATCTACTTTTACCCCATTTTGGACAGAGTGATGGCCTTTGCATGTCAACACTAAGCAAAGTTTGCCACTCTTGTCCTGGTTTGTGTGACATGCTAGATACCAGAATGGTTCTGGTACTGAGCATCTTGGAGAGTTTGAATCACAGTCCCTTTCAGCATGTGGACTCTTCAAAAGCACTCATATTGTTGAGAGCTGTTTAATCAAACACCCAGAATCCTACCATGTCTATTCTGCTGGTTGGTCTGAGTGGCGTCAACCCAGAGAAAGGTTTAGAGAGTTTTTTTCTGGCAGGTTTTTTTTTTTTTAATGGAAAAACTGTCTAGTGAGACAACCCTTGAAATCCAGCTGGAGGCAGTGCTGTAATGGGGTCCAAAGGGAATAACAAACGTCTCTTTGCAGGCTGTTTTTTATATTCGGGAATGGAAGTTGTTATCTTCCACTGTCTGTCTGTAGCGACTAGTGGTGTTTGTGTACAAGTAGTGCAGGGTCTGTGCCACGTTCAGAAGCCACTGATCAGCATCTGCTTTGGTTCATAGTGTTCTCTGGTGTATGACCCCCCCATTCCTGTGAGACAGGTTTTCCTTGCAGTGTTATTCCCACAGTAATCCAGATTTCATAGGCTGACACTAAATGCAAAAAGGAGTGAGGTGAAAAGAAAAGAGGCTGTCAGGGAGAGGCCTAGGTTTGGGGCTGCTGCTACCATGCTGTGCGCCAAACTCAAGATTGTATGTTTGAGTTAGGTGTGCTCTGGGAAGCACTTGAGTAGAGCTTTACTCACTTTCCTAGCTGTGATCTGGATTGTAACAGAGCATAAGTGGGAATTAGATATCTAAGCCCTCAAAGTAGACTGTTCCCGGTCTTACTCAGAAGCTTAGGGTGGGCAAAGTCTGGCCTGTGGGTTGGATTGGGCCCACAGTGGACTCCATTTCCCAGCAGCCCCTACCCACATCACTGTAGCCAGTTTCCATGGAGACCTTAGGAGCAGTGGTGCCCTGACAGTGTGGGGACCAGGGTTTCCATGGACACCAGCCCCAGCAGTGCTGGCAGGGTGCACTGCTCTGGGGCTGGGATTTTGCAGCGGTGACAGCGTGGTCCAGAGCCAGGGCAGAGCTCCAGTCCATTGCCCACATGCCTCAGGATCCATTGCCCATTGACCGCTGGAGCTGCCATTTTGCCCTGGCCTAGAGGCTCAGGGTCTATTTAGGCCAAAGCATATGAATCTAAGGGATTTCATTATGGTTAAAACTGGGTCAGTCTGGTTCCTTTTTTATGACTTGTGTACCTAAGCAGGTGGAGAAGAGGGAAGGTTGGTTTTATATCTAAAGAACTGGGTCGGAAAAAGGGGGCAGATGGTCTGTTCCCAGCTCTTCCAATGACTTATAATAGAACTGGATTTTCAGGTGCTCAGGACTCCCAGCTTGGGTTTTCAAAGGAGCTTGAAAAGACCTGTTATCCTGAGTCCCTTATTTTAGTGCCTAAGTGGGAGTTGACCCTGACTGTGGGTGCAGAACTTATTTGAACTTTTAAGGTAAAGTGTTCAAAAGTGCTTTGGGGTCTTTTTTTTAAAGATTATTTTACAATAACTTTGAAAATCTGACCTTTGCCAAACTATGTACCATTTGCAAAAGCAACGTAGGGGCTAAAACCCACTGAAGGCCAATGGGGGCTGGGCTCCTCAAATGTCAAAATTCTTCTGTCAGCGTTTTTCCCTGCCCAGAATCTCTGTGGGCCTCAGCTTTCTCATCTGTAGAAGCAAAGCACAAACGTAATGATTTTCACTTCACAGTTTTATTTTAATAAAGCACTTTGAGGACCTGCCCACACACAGGCATTGCACTAGTTTGATGGTTTAATTACAAATATAAACTGGTGCAAATCCTATAGG
This sequence comes from Gavialis gangeticus, assembly GCF_001723915.1. Classification (NCBI taxonomy): domain Eukaryota; kingdom Metazoa; phylum Chordata; order Crocodylia; family Gavialidae; genus Gavialis; species Gavialis gangeticus. The sequence continues at coordinate 68,368,180 of NW_017728993.1, forward strand.
TGCAATCAAAAGCCATACAAGTCTGATTTAAATTGATGTAGGAAGGTCATATATCAAGTTGTCCCAGTTAAAAAGAAAAAGAAAAATAATAAGATTGTGTCTGCACAAGAACTGCCCTTGTTTAACAAAAGCTGCAATTTAAAATTATTCACTGTTGGGTTACATTGGTTTAAACAATCTTATGGTTTAGTTTCAGTTGATTCAGAATTGGCTAAACCTAAGTGAAATAAAATGGGTAAGGGAACTGGCTGAAGGAATTAAAGGAAGACAATTAGGGGCATTGTGCAAGGATTGCTTCTCTCACTGAACATATCGTTAATGATCTTGACTCAAAAAGGCAAGGGTGTGCTTATGACCTTTGCTAATGACATAAAGTTAGGAGGCATCATTAACATAGAGGGAAATTGGAATATTATTCAGGGAGAACTGAATGACCTTGAGAACTAGAATATTAGAACCTGGATAAAACTCAGAAATACGAAGTGCAGGGTCATGCAGTTAGGGATTAATGGGAAGAATTTTTATTATAAACTGGAAGCTCCTCAGCTGGAAAATATTGAGGACAAAAACTTGAGCGTGCTAGTTAATTACAGGATGGTTATTAACTATGAATGTGATGTGGCAACGAAAAAGGTGACTAGGGAGTATCAGATGGGGTATTTCTAGTTGAGATAAGGAAGGATTTAGTGCAATTGTACAAAGCACTGGCGAGACATCAGCTGGAACACCGTGTTTAATTCTGTATACTTGTATTAAAAATGTGAACTTCAGCTGGAACAACTATAGAGGAAGACTACTAGGATGAATAAAGAAATGGAGGGTGTGTGTTGTGCAGAAGAAAACTAAAAAAGCTTGGCTTGTTTAGGCTATGAATAGGAGGAGATGGATCAGGAGCTGCTAGCACACAGAAAAATTATTCTAAGAAAGATTAGCTTGATTTGTGGAACATCAAGACCAATGATTGTAGGGGGGTGTGAAGCGGGCCCCATTCGATTCGGATTCGGATTTGGCCTGAATCAGGGACAGCGATTTGATTTGGGCCACTGTCCCTGATTCGAATTGCTCGAATCTGAATGGGAAGATTCGATGCTGATTTGGAGAATTAGCGATTCGGACATAGACACAGCTTTAAATGTTTTTTCTATGTATCTTGAGGTAGCAGGTGTAGCTTGTGATCGCTGCAATGGTGGGGCTCATGGAGCATCCCACAGGAGTAGGGGGCGGGCCCTCCACAGGCTTGGCAGGGTCTGC
>NW_017728993.1:68370302-68377988 GCF_001723915.1 Gavialis gangeticus
GGGCCCCCCCCCCCCCCCACTTCCCCAGTACAGTGATCGACTGCAGGGGAACCCCAGGTGCCCCCACCAGACACAGGAGGCACCAGTCACCAAGCCAGAGGGGCACAGGGGCGCGGGGGGGCCCAGCACGCTCCCCGGTAGAGCTGAGAGTGGACTGGAAGTGCTTTTGGTCCACTTCCAGGTCTGCTGCTGAGCGCTCTGGAGAGCCCCCTGTGCTTCTGTGGGATGCTGCATCTGCCCCAGCACTGCAGTGTTCAGAGCCCCTACTACCTAGAGGTATATAGAAAAAACATTTAAAGCTGTTTCTGTGTCTGAATCTCCAAATCTTTCTGAATCTCTCCAAATTGATTCAGAGGGTTCCGATTCAATTCAGAGAGATTAACGGGTCCTCTGATTTGATTTGGAGATTCGGCCACTGAATCAGGCCAAATCTCTGCTGAATTGAATCGGAGACCGAAGCTTCTCACAGCCTTAATTGATTGTTAACACTTCTGGAGTGAAGAACAATGAGCCACTAAGTCAATTGACTCCCTCAACTGCCTGAATGCTAATACAATGACTACAGAATTGTGGAGCAGGAATCAAAGTCGAATGCTTCTACAACAGGCAGAAAATCAGCTTCCCCACTTAATACATGCACCCCAATTTTGAGGGGCTGATTTTGGAGGAAAGAGTGCAAGTTTTATGTGATTAAAATGTTGTGTTTAGAGCAGAGGTACAGTAGCTGATTCCATATATGGATTTTACTAAAACCTGCTACTGCATCTTCTCTCAAAGATGAAGCTCCTTGTAGCCATGCAGTAAAGACATAACTTCTCTGTTGCTGCCCTCAGACACAACTGATTTGCTGTTTTGAGTTTTCTTGCCCAGTAGACATCCATTTGTTCTGTTTGCCAGTATGGATTTGGAGATGCTTTTTACTTGTAATGTATATTGCTAAACACCATTGGGCAGGCACTAATTTTATTTCCCTATTTGGCCAGTGATGTAATTCTTTCAGGAACAGTTACTTTTGCCAGTGGAAAAATCAATTTTCCCTGACAGCCAAAAAGCTTTAAGTTGTTTTAAAAACACTTCTTTGCAACAGCTGTGCAGAACCAGAGATTAGATGGCCCAGGAAAAATACTGTTAACACACTTCAGTCTTTTTTTTTTTTCATTTCTTTTCTCTTTTAAGAATATTCTCCTCATATTGCTGCATAAATCCACTAGATGTCACTTCACCATAACCCAGCTGAATTCAGGTAGCATTTGTGCATCTAGAATCATAAGACAACATGCTGTGCTGAGTTGGTCGGCTCTCTTGTAGCTGAGAGTACAGTTCAGTTAACTGAAATTAGAAAGAGCAAGTGTCTGTCCAGTAGCACTGTCTTTCTCCCTACTGGAGTATGACAATTCCTGAGTGTACATAGTCAAGGGTTTCTGGCCAATCCAGTTTCAAGTCTCATGTGCAGTTTCCCCTAGAGAGACACTTCCACTGGTTCATAGAACTCAGTGTTAGGAAGAGTTTTCTTCATATTTGCCTAACTTGTACTAATCTTGATTTATTAATTTTTTTTGTCCCATTATTCCTAGGCACCCCCACAAGGTGTCACACTAAATTATTCCTCCTCCTTCCTACAGAGTGGATCATGACTTTTATGGATATTTTTGTGTCACTGTGGTCCATGACGGCCATACTCGGACTAAACTTTGACATTGGTTTAATTCAGTTCCCCCAGGCTTCAGAGCATTTCCTGAACTCCCTTGAAAATAAGTGGACATATCGCTGTCGAAAGGGCTCCTAATGCATGTATGTTTAAAAAAGGAAGCAGTTGTTACTTTCTTATTGTTATGTGTGACCAATTGGAAAATGCTTGAAACATAGCAAAACCTCTTTACTCTAATTCTGGATGAAAGTTTGTAAAAGTTGGAGAGTTTTGCTACATTTGAATGTTTCTCAGCTCATTCACAGCTGCTGTCCTTTTCAAACATTCCCCTTTTGAAAGAGCTTGAAATATGTGAGTCTGTATCCTAATTTTCTTTCAGGCCATGAATGCTGAGAACTAATCATGATGCTGTTTGTGTGGCTGCATGAAGGCTATTGAAGACCTTTCTGCAGAAAATTCCAACTATTGGGAGCATCAGCTCAGTAGCACAACCATGACCAGCACTGTAAACTCCAGAGTCTAGATCAGGGGTAGGCAATGTTTTTTGCTGAAAAAACCACAATGTCTAACTTGGAGGGTGCTGGAGGGCCAACATACTGGAGTCTGGAGCAGCTGTTTGCAGCCTCCTGGCTGTACCTGACCCATGGAGCCTGGTCTGCTGGCAGCAGGGCTTGCAGCCTCCCAGCCGCCTGTTGGGACCAGCCTGGGCTCCGTGGCTGGCAGCAGCTGCTTAGAGCCCAGGCTGGCAGTGGTGTGCCAAGCAAACTGGCCTTATGTGCCATGCGCAGCACGAGTGCTGGGGGTTGCTAATCTCTGGTCTAGATAGATGTCTGCCTGTACCTGTCATTTTCAGCACCATATCTTCTGACCTTGGTAGGAGTCAATCTAACATGCTTGGTGCCAAAAATGGAAATCTGAGCCATAAAGCTGTCTCACTATGGGTTTCTGATGTTACTCCTGCTGATGTAGCATAACTAGAATTAGTAACAATGGGACTTTCAGGAAAACAACAGATGGACAGGCCTTTCCTAGTCTAGAGAAGGTGACAGAAGAACTGTTAGCTCTTGCTCTGTCATGGTAAGTCCTTGAGTATACAGCCCAAAGCAACCAACTTGCAATACTAACTCCTTTATAAATCTACAAACCACGAAACTATGAAACTATTATCTAAACCTTAGTTTTCCTCCCTAATTTACTTCTGAAATTAAGAACAAGCCATTTGGATGTCTGAGTTTCCTCCAATTTGCTTCCCAGCTGTGGCCATTTACATCCATGCAAACTGATAGGAAAACACCACCAAAACTGTTCTGCAACAGTTTATCCATTTTTTTTTTAAGTTGGTGCAAACCAGTGGCTGTATGGATCCAGTTTGGTGAAGTGGCAGAATTGTCTGCAAGGTCTGGACATCAATTGTTTTCTTTTACCAGCAGGGGATATTTTTTGGGCTGAGCTGTAGAGGAAAGTATCTGGGGCTTGCTGCTAGATAGTTCACACTGGGTGCATCTACTTGTTCATGAATCCACTTTTGCTAATACACATTAAATGTAGTACCTCCATTGTGAAGTACTAGAATAAGGTGCATTAGCCTATTATAATGCGCAGTAGCAAAAGCGCACAGGATGGTTACAAATGTGCTTCAGGGAGGCAGGGGGTGGGGGGACACTTTAATTAGCAAGCTGGGCTAATTAAAAGTTCCTCAGTGTCACATGTGCTGAAAAATGGTGGTGGTGTGCTTTGAACTAAAGCTTATCAAACTACCTTAGTTCAGAGTGCCCCACCACCATTTTTTAGCATAGGGATACTGATGCATGTGATGCTGGAGGGTGCTGGTGTGCATTAATTTCTGCATCCCAGCAGACTCGATTAATTGAGTCTACTCTGATGCGCTGGATTTACAGCATGTTGGAGCAGCCTCACTGCACATGTGTAGGAGCCCACATTTTTTTGGTGATGATTTAATGCACATCAGAATAGGTTAATGTGTATTAAAGTGCATGTGTAGACACACCCACTGAATATCTTTAAGCAGAAATCCCCACCTGGAGAATTTGCACTATTTCTCTCACTTGCTCCCCGCTTACACTGGTATAACTCCACTTGTTTTATTAGGGTTAATCCATTCTCCCTTGGCATGACTAAGATCTGTAGGAGCTCTTGCATTTTTAAATCTAGATCTGTTCATGTAGCAACTGTCAAATACCAGTCTTACTCCTAAAGGCATTGGTTTTAGAAGAAACACTGGAAAGTTTGGGATTTCACTTTGAGTCATGCTAGTTTTCTTCTTATGGGAACATTGTTAAGACTCTCCCTTCTTGATACAGTTCTGACCCAACAGAATCTTGGATACCCCCTTTGGGGTTGTGCATTTGAGCTTCATTGGAACTTTGAACAAATGCAAATGTTAATACCACACTTTAGTTTAATTCATCTACTGGAATATATATATATTGTCTCAGGAAAACCGTTGTGGGGCCAAAATAACACAAGATGTAGGTTTCAAATGGTGATTCTTCCACCTAGAAACTGTAATGAGCTGGATATGTTACTTACATTATAAAGACTGAATTTCTTGTAAAAGCTGACGTATTGGAACTGAAGTGCATCTGAAAACCAGTGTAGATACAGTCTTTTGTGAAGTGTTTATCAGAAGTTTGATTTTTCTACAGTAAAATGCAAATGCTATAAAATGCTGTTAGCAAGAGAGTGAGCTCTAGACTCTACTCATATAGTAAATTTGAAGTTATTATTATTACTGCCAGTCAAATAGCAAAAAGTCACAGCTAAAGTAGCTATACAATATGATGCATTCATCATATTGCGAAACCACAGATTGCATATCATAGATCACACTGAAGTTGAAGTATTAACAAGTTCTTGTGAGTGGATGCTAATATCATGGTTTAGCTATTTGAGCTAAACAAATTTCAGTAGGTAAAGCTTTGATATTAAACCAAGTAAAAACTGAAACTTAGACTTTATCATGAGAGATTTAAACAGTCATCTCTTTCCGGTAAGGTTATTATGCTTTCTCTTCTTTTCTGCAAAGAATTTAAAAGAAGAAAGTCTATGCCTATAAGAGAAGACTAGATCAGTATCTTAGCTGGAAATCATAACTGACAGCTCCAGATGGAAATTTCTGGTTAAAGATGTGTGCAGAGGTAGTCTGGGTTTAAGTAGTACTTAATCTGTCATCAGGTGAGCTTTTCCAGTGTGTTGGTCATCAGCATTAAACAAAAGAAGGAATACATCTTCAGGAGTGATCACAGAGGAAGTTCTAAGTTCTGATCCCAGTTTTGCCTCTGGCTTAGTGTTTGGTGTGTGCTGTCTCTATGCCTAAGTTTCCCCATCTGTAAAACAAAAATAATGTTTATCCATCTATTTGCAGGGATTCCGTAAGAGTTCATGCACAGAGTTAAGAAACTGAATATAGCTGCTGAGTATTTGGAGTTCCGTATATGAACTTTCATGCAAATGATTTCAGGAGATAAATTGTTTGTCTGCAAATCATTTGCACATGGCCAGGCACTTTGGCTTAAGGCAATTGTATGGATTTATTGATGTTCAAGAGCATTGATTTGACATCCTGGGGGCACGTCTACATGAGGTGTTTACTGTAGAGTAGACTAATTATCTCCACAGTAAAAAGTCACCATCTACATGTGTGGTGCTTTAGGATGGAGTTAATTAATTAACTCCACCATAAGATACTACTGCCAGACACAAGTACTATCCTACAGTGGAGTTATTTACTCTACCACAATGCACATGTAGACGGTGATGGTGGCATTGAAGCACGCTCATGCCCCAGCCAGCCTTTCTGCAGCACATTGAGCTGGACTGGAGCAGCTCAGTCTGTCCCCTGGGGCCCCCTGCCAGCCAGGGCTGTCCCAACCTGGGTCAACATGCTACAGTCCTGGGTACACATGCAGATGTGGTGCCTAGGAAAAATAAACTTGGGTGCGATTTGCACCAGAGTTTATTCAGCCACATTAATTGCACTTGTAGATGTGTCCCTAGTGTTTATTTGCTACCAGGTTGGGTGACCATGAATCCCACTTTTTAAATACCTGCTCTGGGCATCCTGATGATTTCCTGAAATAATACTTTCCCCCCATTTTCAGAAACTTTCCTGCTGCCCACCAGTGTATTTGAAACCTCCCAGCCCTTATCAACTACTGTGCTCCTCTGAGACCAGAGCTTGAAAACAGCTAAGCATGTTGCAGAGCAGGGGAGAGGTAGGCCTGTCCTGTTTCAGATTTAGGAAATATCACTTCCCTTTGGGGTATGGATGAGGGCAACAGGATAAGTCACACTGCACTGTCAGCTAGCAAACCTAGTGTGTTGGGGGGTAGTGGGGTGGGCGGCGAAGATTAGCAGCTCTGGGATGGTTGTTCGGGCTCCATGCCTTAAGTGGTTCCATGGCCTCTTGGTTGAATCTGACATTTTGTGCAAAGCATAGTGGTGAGCTTGTTGTGTGGGAGATGCAGACAAGACCTTCCAAGCCTATCTGGGCTCAAGGCAATGGCAACTGGGTGAAATGTAACAGCCTGTAATAGAAAGGCGGCAGGTGATGATCCTTTCTATCCTTGAGCTCTAAGAATCGTTTTGAGGTAAGGGTGATTGATTACTAAATGTTTTATAATTCCAGCTGAGCTGAGAAATATTAAGACAGGTGTTCTTCAGGTAAATGGTGCTGGCCACACCGCAAATCGTTCCAGTCCTTCATGTGTACTCATATGAACATTTTGGGAATGAAGATGCTGTCTGAAAAGAGGAATATTTCCAACCAAGCTCTGACCTTTGAGGATCTGATGCAAGAATGGCTTTCCACTGCTCAGGCACACAGGAAAAATCTCTCACACATTATTCAGAGTTTCTTTAAAGCTCAGTTGCTCAATGAAATGTACATCCTGTTCTTAAAGTCATAGTTCTCACTAGCTAAACACCAAGTGCCAACAATACAAAATAAAAGCAACATTAGTACAACAACCAGATTCACCTCTAAATAAAATGTTTTACATGCTAAAACAGTTTTTAAAATAGCAGTTATTCTAGGGTTGTTTCACTGACTTAAAGCAGAATGTGTGTGTATGTGTACATGTGCGTGCATCATTACATGAGCATCTTCCATTTCTGCTATAAGGTGGTGGGAGCTGTCTTCACTCTCTGTGCTGATCAGTTCATAATAGGTGGTGTGACTTGCATGCTTTGTTTGGTACCTCTATTTGTGAGACGATACCAGGTTGTTGGGTATGAAGAATTGTACTCTGGTTCTGGGAACCAGCTATGAATTAGTAGCTGGAAACATGGTACTTAAACTCCTAATTAAGTACGCTCATTCTGAAATGCAAAGTAGATGAGATGTGGATCTGTCTTATTAGTAAGCTGGGCTTTATTCCCATCTCTCATGGATCGTAGTGACCTTGTCTAACTTCTAAGTTAACTTATCTATAAAGTGAGCAAACACTAATAGTGTTCACCTCAACTAAGGGATGCAAAGGCTTGGCTGATAATGGCTATGAAATGCACAGAGGTCTTTAGCAGCTGGTGGAAGCAATGAAGTTTGGTGCCCAGGGCAAAGCCCACAGCAGCAGCTGCCCTCACCTCATGCACAGATCTTGGGGGGCACATGCCCTCCCCGTGCTTGACCAGGAGTGCACACAGAGATGGGAGCCACCCTTCCCCCATCCCTGCACCCCCCCAAATGGGCTGCTCGCAGCTGTCTCATGCCCTGCCCTGGGTTGTGTATCATGTGAGACGAGATACTTGGCAGGCCTTGCCTCTTGTGAAAGTGAACTCAGTAGCAGTTTGCTGCTACCTATGTTTCAGGCAAAACCAAAAGCTCAGTTCCTTGACAATGCAGAGTTCCAGTTGTCCCATTTAAGTTTTGGGTAGGATGGTATACAAACTATCTGCAATAGAAAAGGTTGCCTGGTTCTTTCTGCTCTGATTTTATTTCTTTACTAGAAAATTGCCCGAATGACAGGGGCGTGGAAGGAGGACAGAGCCCCGCAACTGGCCCTGTGACCCACGCCCCA
>NW_017728993.1:68378211-68382456 GCF_001723915.1 Gavialis gangeticus
CTGCTCTGTGTCCAGGCGCCCCTCTCTGTCACTCAGGGTCTGGCCACCTCCTTCTCAGCACCACTGCGCCCCCCTCCCCACATTGCCACTCAGGGTCCAACCCCACTCTTCCCCTTCCGCTGCTGCTCAGAGTCCAGCTACCCCCCCACCTGGGGTCTGGCCGCATTACCCCCCCATCATTGCTGGGGGTCCAGCCATGCCCCCCCACACTGCTTGGGCTCTGGCCCCGCTCCCCCCTTGTTGGTGCTCAGGGTCTAGCTATGTCCCTCCCTGGTGTCCCTCAGGGTCTGGCCCTGCTCCCTGCCTACATCGGTGCTTGGGCCCCAGCCCTGCACACACGCCCCCCCCCATCAGCGCTTGGGGTTTGGCCACAACTTCTCCCTCCCCACTGCTTGGGGTCTGGCCTCGACCCTCCCTCCTGCCATCGTCAGCTGGGGTCTGGCTGTACCCCCCTTTCTGTTGGTGCTCAGGGTCTGGCCCCACTGCCCCCCCCCCACTACTCAGGGTTCAGCCATGCCCTTTGCCCCCCCCACCTCTGCTTGGGATCCAGCCGAACGCCCCTGTTGTTGCTTGGGGTCTGGCTGCCCACCCCCATATTGCTCTGGCCCCACTCCATGCCTCCCTTCCTTCCCCTCCCCCTCTCCGTGTCTACCTGCCTCGCTTCCCCTCCACTCCCTCCCTCCCTGCCCGCTGTCTCCCCCTCCCTGCCAGTTGTTCTGGTGGGCATTGGGGCTGGGTGGGGGGGCGCCATCACCATGATCCCCCCCCCTTCACCCTCAGGCAGGGAGACAGGAGTAGCTCCACTGTTCGGGGGAGGAGGAGAACCTGGAGGCAGTCAGTGGGGAGGAAGCTGCCCTCTCAGGCAGGGAGGCATGGGGCAGCCCCACTGTTCGGATGGCTAGGGCATGTTTCCCACCGCTAAACTTCCCCATAGCAGTGCAAACTTGGGCCCATGCAGCCTGGGCCGAGCAGCCCAGTGCATGCAGTTGGCTGGAAGCGTTACGAGTAGACAGATAGACAGACTAAGTCTTTTGTTATATTTGAATTTTTAAAAGCTCCCCTGAGGTGCTGCGAAGACTTGTGTTTGTATGACTGCGAGGAGCCCAGAAGTTGCTAGCTCATACCTTTGAATGAGGGTTCACCAAAGCTTGATTATACACCTACAGTTCACCACAGGGTAGTCCCAAAGTTGACACGCACAGCTGCCACCCTCCCACGTGGAGGATTTGCTGTTGTTATTGCTGCTGCCCTACTTCTGGCTTTTACTGTAAATCACTATCAGCAGAAGATGCTGAAGCTTCAGAATACCCACTGTGTTGCTGCTTGCAGTGTTTCCAGGATGCTTAGTTTCCTGTATATGTTAAAGTGTTTGTGGAGACTTCTCTCTTCTTTTTTTTTTTCTCCCAGGCTTGCTTACTTGCTTATCAGTGCCCTTCATACCTCAAGAACCTAAGGAGCAAGCTTTGTAGTAAATGCATGCTCTTTGCCGCAAGGCAGGAGAGTAAAGCAAAAAAAATTTCCAAAGGGGTGGCTCATCAGTCCAAAGGTATGTGTGGGCAAGTGTAGCCTGAGGGAAGAAATGCATACAGTGAGAGGAGTGTGGGGGTATCCCTCATTTTCAGAGTTTCAGGCAACTCATTTAGGCCCACACCAGTAGGACTGAAAGGTATGAGCCAGGTACAAGCCAAGTGAAGCAGGTCTGTAGTTAGGCTTCCATGGGCTGCAAGGCCGGTTCAAACCTGATTTGGGGAGTGGACTAAAGAGGATTTGTGGGGAGCAAAGCAGGGTGGCAAAATGGGGGTGTGTGAGCAAAAAGCTAGCAGCAATGCTGAACCTACTGCAAGAGGATCGGGAAAGAGAGGAAGGGTTACCAGGGTCTCCACTGGTTCAGATGGACAGCTGCACCCACAGGTGCTTGGTCAGGCATATTTTATACCATGCAAATTTTGGCATGTGTTGTTAATCATTACTCAAGAATAATGAACATTGTTATAGTCACATGATGGGTCAGGACATAACCAGATAGCACTGTGCACAGAGTTTGGGAGCACAGGTATTGGAAGCTGCTCTATGGTATGGCTGGATGGAGCTGTAGTGCAAGAAAATCTGTCCCTTTGCTTGCTTCTGGAGCCTTAGTGGTAGAGCCAACTGTAGCCAGGTGTGCGTTAGGGTAGGAGGGTGCTCTATGGTACAGAAATGCAATAAAATAAAATAAAGTAGCCTTGCATGCAGAAATCTGTTGCTATAAGCTCTGTACCTATAGACTTAAATGCTTTGAGCACCTAGATTTTTGACACTGGTCTGCTTTTCCATATGTTTGCACGTGTAAATGTGGCTGTGGGAAATAGCTACTGTGGGAGCAGAGAGAAAGGCATTCCTTCTGTATTTGTTTGTTGGATAACATTCTCTTCAATAAACCAGACAATTCTTAATGGATCCCAGAATACAGTGGAACTAGGCTTGAACATGAATCACAAGACCATATTGGAACATTTACCATTTGCTTTCCATTAAGGGCATCTGGGACAAGCAGCAATGTACACTTTTAAATCTGTTACTTTTTGCAGAGTGCTGGAGGCTGACAGCTAGAAAATGATATTTCGAGGTTTGCTTTTAGGAATTGGCTTGTAGGTAAAATAAAGACTGTATGAGAACAATGATTTAGGAGAATGGCAAGGGTTAATTGATTTTTAAAAGCCTGTCTGTCTTCAGTTTTACATCCTTCAAGGCAGACAGGGTGTCTGAGATGGACAGACATGCACATCCTGGGAAACTGAAAACACTGAAACTTTATTTTTATAATATAGATAGGTCTGGCTTCATGGTTAGAGGGTGACAGTGCCCACTTGTAAAAACCCTTGGAATTATTGATTTTAGATGAAATAACCAAATTAAGGTGTGTGCATATAATAGGATTTTGGCTGACAAAACTGATCGTGGACAGCGTAAGGACCACAGGGAGACCAATCAATGATCCTCCAAAGATGAAGACTCATTGGAGGAGAAAGAATACAAAAGAAGGAGTTTTCAAAACAGCAAGTTTGAATTGGCCTTGACCTCCAAGGTTGCTGACGTTGGACATTCAAGCAAAGAACATGAAGGTGGCATTTACGTACTGGCCAGACACACTACTCGCCTTATGTATATTCCGGGCACTGGTGAATTTGGGTAATGTATGTTGTAATCATATTGTTTACTTTGCCTGCATTGCTCTTATTTCCTACCACTATGTATCCATAAAATTCACCTATTATCAACTGGAGGAGCTGTGGTTGGTCTGAAGGTTGTGCTTGCTTGGAGCAAGGTTTCAGGGCTGAGTTCTAAATCTAGTGCCAACAGAGGCTACTGTTGGAATAAATCTGCCAAGGAGTCTCAGGGAAATCTGTGTACAGTCTGAATGCAAGGAGTTGACATCCAGATTGCTTGTTTTTTTCCTTTCAGTGCACTGTTACTGACCTCACATAGGGTGAAGCTGCACATTACACTTAGACCATTCTAAGGGCATTTAAAATGTAAGTGTCCACACGGTAAAGCTTGTTAACTCATGCTAAGTACTCTCCGAGCATCTTAAAGTTATGCCACTTCAGGTGAGAATTAACTGTGCTGTGCTACCTACCTTGTATTAGGGTAACTTCAGACTGCTCTATGGAGACAAAACAAGCAATTTTCAGCTCTCCAACATCCCAGGATGCATTGATCTCAGGCTCTGCCCTGCGCCAGTCAGCAAAAGAGTCCAGGTATCGTGGTTCCTAGCCATACCCTTGCTCAGCTGCTGTCTAGCGGCAAGTCAGAGCTGTGCAGGCAAGAGACGTGTCTTAATCCTTAACATGTGACTGCTCACATCACATTCCATCTTTAACACCAGTTAACGTATCAGATTTAGTATGGTCTATGACCATGGTAATTGCACCATGGTTTGGAGGGTGCTGGTTTTAGGCTCCCAAAATATACTCAGCCAGATCTCTCATGAGGTCTTTAAGAGGGGGCTAGACATGCACCTGGCTGGGGTTATTTAACCCCAATGCTTTTTCCTGCCCAGGGCAAGGGGTCAGATTTGATGATCTATTGAAGTTCCTTCCAACCCAAACATAGTTTCATAGTTTCTAGGGTCAGAAGGGACCTGAGAAGATCATCTAGTCTGACCCCCTGCCATGGCAGGAAAGAGTACTGGGGTCAAATGACCCCAGCAAGGTGTTCATCTAACCTCTTTTTAAAAACCCCCAGGGTAGGAGCCTGCACCACCTC
>NW_017728993.1:68382616-68403036 GCF_001723915.1 Gavialis gangeticus
CAAGTTTCCCAACGCGTCCTGCAAGGGCCCCACATTACCTGGGACCTTCTTTTTACCCCCTATGTATTTAAAAAAAGACTTCTTATTGTCCTTAATCTGGGAAGCTAGTCCCAGTTCCATCTCTGCCTTGGCCTTCCTAACTACCCCCCTACATCCCCGAGCAACTGCAGAATAGCCCTCCTTGGTGATGACCCCTTCTTTCCATTGGGTGTAGGCCACATTTTTAGCAAGGAGACATTCCCGGATGCTTTTGGTGAGCCATGGGGGCTTATGCGCCCTCCTGCTTCCTTTGATCCTCGTTGGGATTACCTTCCTTTGGGCTTGGAGGATCATTTCCTTGAGGAGCAACCACTCTCCTTGGACACGTGTCTCCCCTCCCCTCCAGGACCTCAGTGCTTCCCCAACTATCCTCCTTAGCTCATTGAAATTTGCCCTCCTAAAATCCAGGGCCGCTGCCTTACTGCATGCCTATGCACATCTATGAACTTATATAGATGCAGGCATAGAGTGCCCCTGCAAACACATCTTTTCTATTTCACTCAGAAACACAACCCATACCCATCTTCCCTGGAGCTGCCCAGACCTCACAGCATATGAGTTCATGCTTTGAGTAAAGAATGGATGGGAAAGGTAGGAGGATTAAAATTCTAGCACCCCTCCCTCCTCACAGAAATAAATTAATAAAAATATAAAGATGGTGGAGTAAGTGAGGGGAGAATTTGATCTGGTTTGCACGTCACTTAGAACTTAGGGATAAACTGAATGCTGAGTTGTTATTGAGTTAAATGTAAGGTAACTACCGTAAAATTGATGGGTCACATTCACTAGTCAACTCATTATGACACAGACCTAAAACTTGGCTTAACTGTGGTTTTCACCCACAAAGGGTTGCCACCTCTTCTTTTTGGCTCATATCATAAGATATATAGCTAAATATAACATACTGCCTTCCTTCTAGAACACATCCTGCTTCCTCTGTTTAGATTACAGCACTCTTGATTTCTCATTTATACCAGAAATAATTGCAGTAATTGCCCTGCTATTCTTCTGGGATTTCCTGAATGCTTTCCTAAAACAATGCTCAATTACAGGCAAAGGTATAGTATCCCCTTAGGCATCTTAACAAGTGAGTAGGATAAATAATGTATTAATTAAATAGTCTGTAGCCCTTGCATATTTGTTTCCAAGTGCTATATATTCATTAGAGAGGAAGGATGCTTGCGTGGGACTTGAAATGTTTGGGTTAAGTTCCTGTATTAGCAAGGCAATCTATTTTTTTTCTTTTTCCGATACGTCCAGATTTAGTTCCACTTTTAAGCACCACTGTATCTTATGATAACATTTTTACTGATGTTCTGGCCTGAATGCTTTTGAGTTTATGCATAGATGAGGAACACAAGTGAGTATATCAACTGCAAAAAAAAAATACTGCTCACTATTTCTGCAGGCCTTCATTGAGCAGAGAAGCAAGCTTATGAAGACCAGCCTGGGGGGTAGTATGAAGGTGTATGACACCAGGGTGCTGAGAAAGTCCAACTTCTACCTGTTGGGACAAGTGGGAACCTTGTGTCTTCTTAAAGAGATTGTCAGTTAGTCATCATGTGCATACTTGCCAAGCCATGCAATGGCAATGGCCATGTGCAGTCCGGTAGTCTGCCACTAAACTTAGTCAGTGGGCAGTCATCAACATTATGCAGCATGATGTGTGTTTCACCACAGCTACAGTCGGGATTGTTGTGAAAGCTATTCAGCAAGGCCCACTGATGGCATGGTGGCTTGAAGCCAGGTGGGCAGACTGTAGGATCTATGATAAGGAACTTGTTTAGTGGGCCTGTACCCTGAATCTTACAACTTAACATTGAGGGTCTGTCGGTTGCCAAGTGAAGCCTAATCAATGTTCTTGCTCAAGAACATGCTGTCGACATTGTATGTCTATAGGAGATGCATATTCCATCCGCAGAAGCTGGATGCTACATAATTGGAGGATTTGACTTTCTGCCTTACACACCACATCTGAAGTATGGCTGAGTCACATACGTCCACTCTGACATTACAGATGCAGTCCAGCTGACATCCACTGACCTTTGTGATGCCATCCAGATTGGTGGTTTTCGGGTTGCAAATGTCTGCATTCTCCCAAAGTCAACCGGGACCAACAAATTCTACCGACTCTGCCTTATTCAGCTACTTGGAGACTTTAACAGCCACCATACAGAGTGGGATTACACAGATGCAGATGCCAATGGTGAACAGCTTATAAACTGGGCCTCACAAAATTATCTTGTTCTCAGTCATGACCCCAAGCAGCATGGCATGTTCCACTCTTTTAAATGGAACCATGACTACTCTCCTGACTTGTGCTGGGTCAGTTCAGTCCATGGTCACCCACAGTCAGCATCTTGCCAGGTCTTGGACGACTTCCTGCTCAAGCAGCATAGACTGTCACTGGTTCACCTCAGACTCCAGTTTCCGATGTAGCAAAATCCCCAGTTTTTCTTTTTTTTTAAATTTTGAAATGCATTCCTTCCCTTCCCCAACTATTTGACCTTTTCTCTCCCTCTCTATTCCCTATAGATAAGTCTGAGTAAGTTAAGACATAGGATAAGTTTTAGCCTTTTTATAGCCTTTTTTTTCCTCTCTCCTTCTTTGATCCACTGTTTTATATTGTATAATTATTATGTTTATACTGTTTTACTGATTTTTACTGTTTTTTCTATTGATACTATATGATTTAGGCCTACACGTATAAGTTAGCATAAGTAATGTCAGGTTTCCATTTTGTATGTAAAGCCTCCAACTTGTGTCCTTTGCCTGGGTGTAACCTATGACTCATGTCTAACCAGTCTCGTGTAAATTGGATCCTGAATGAATGGGGATAAATGAGGGTGCTTGAGTTACAATGGTAGCAGGTCTCTACTGAATAATCAACTCAACAAGTGGACCATTGCCTTCCATTGACTCACCCAGGAACCACAGACCTAGCATTTGAAAGACAAAGACCCTTCAGAAATCAGCCAACCCACTATTGCAACACCGACACCTGGAACTGCACGTCCTCGCTGGAGTGCACAAGCTGGGGAACACTCTTCTCAACAACTCAGTGACTGAAAGGGATCTTGGAGTCATTGGTG
This sequence comes from Gavialis gangeticus, assembly GCF_001723915.1. NCBI lineage: Eukaryota > Metazoa > Chordata > Crocodylia > Gavialidae > Gavialis > Gavialis gangeticus. The sequence goes on from NW_017728993.1 coordinate 68,385,748, forward strand.
GCCCATGTCCATCCTGGAGTCAACAATGTGAGGAACCAGTCAGTAAGGCTAACTGCACCTTGTCGTGCATGTACAGATGCATCACAAGCAGGTGCAGGGAGGTGATCCTTCCCCTCTATGCGCCTCTGGTCAGGCCGCAGTTGGAGTACTGCATCCATTTCTGGGCACTGCAGTTCAAGAGGGATGTGGCTAACCTTGAGAGGGTCCAGAGGAGGGCCACTCGCATGGTCAGGGGGCAGCAGGCCAGGCCCTGCCAAGATAGACTAAAGGGCCTGAATCTATTCAGCCTCAACAAGAGAAGACTGAGACGGGATCTGGTGGCCATCTCTAAACTCACCAGAGGGGACCAGCGGAAAATAGGTGAGGCTCTGTTCCCCTGGGCACCACCTGGGATAACAAGGAATAATGGCCACAAATTGATTGAGAGCAGGTTCAGGGTTGATATCAAGAGGCATTACTTTATGGTTAGGGCTGCCAGGCTCTGCAATGGGCTCTCAATGGAGGTGGTGCTCTCCCTTACCTTGGGGGTCATGAAGAGGAGGTTGGATTGATACCTGACTTGGATATGATGATCCCAGCACTTGTTTCTGCCCAGGGCAGGGGGTTGGACTTGATGATTTGTTCAGGTCCCTTCCGACCCTAGAAACTATGAAACTGTGCTCAGTACACCAGGGCTGACCCTTGCCTGGTCATGTCCCTGCCACTAGGGTCATAGAAGGTCTCCATCTGGATCAGCACTATGCCAAGCCACCTATCCACCCAGAGGCCCTGCTGGCAACCCCCTCTGGACAACATGCTGTTGGAGAGGACCCCAACTGGCCATCGAGGATCAACTGGCAGCTCAGGATAGGTAGCTATCGCCCACCTTCCTTCCCCATGCAAAGGACCTGGACTCTGTGTGGGTGTGTATATGAGTACTTGCCTGTGTGTGTAGGAACCAATAACTTCGTGGGGCTGTGTAGTGTGTTGTCTGTTTAATAAACCTGTTATTTTGTAACCCAGAGTTGGGTTTTTGTCTTATTGACCTCCTGACCCTCCTCCTTGATTTGCTGGCTGTCTCCCAGCTTTCTGCTTCTCAGTTTCTAGCCCCAGTCTCCCAGCTTTCTGCCTCTATTTCCTGTCTGTCTCCTCCTTACCACCGGGCTTTTTCCCTTCCTTCTACCCTGGCACCAGTTCTCCCTGAGTAATCCTGGGGCACATTAACCCTAAGTAACCCCAAGCCCCATTGACCTTGAGTAATACTGGGGCCACTTGACCTTAAGTAACCCCAAGCACCAAGTTACCCAAATGCCCCCTACGGTTAATGCACAGCCATGAAAGTGCGTGTTTGTGTATGTGTATTGGGTGTGCGGGTATTCACAATGTCTCATTTTTGGTGTGTATAGTGTGTATGTGCTTGAATTGGTGATAGGTGTGCATGTGCTTAGACTGGTAATCTTGGATGTGCATGTGCCTGAGTTGGTAGTGTGTGTGTATGTGCCTAATGCATGTGTATGCACCTAATTGGTTTTTATGTGCGTGTATGTGCAATTGTCACACCCTCCCATCTAACAGCGCAATTCTGAGATCCTGAGAGTTGGCCTGGCCCCACAGGACAACACCAATCATCAAAAGCTCTAAGAAGAAACAGTGGAACTTCCACAGTGCCGACTGGGAGAAGTATGGCAAGGAATTGGAACAAAGCATTGTGACAATACTGACCCAGAACATTCTGGTGGAGGCGGCCTATAGACATCTCTATGGCAACATTTATAAAGCAGCCTGTGGAGCCATTTCACATGGCTGCCACCCAGTTTATACTCCCTGCCTCAACCCAGAGTGCATCACATTGCTAAATCAGTATGAGTCATGTGGTAACACAGATGTGACCGATCACTTGAGTGAATCATTGGAAGCAGTTTACTGAGCTAGATGAGGAAATGGCTGCGAAGCTGGACTTCATTTATTCTAGCTGGAAGTGTTGGAGTCTACTTTGTTGTCTTGGAGCAGCTCATCAGCTATCAACACCAAGTCACCCTTCCATGGCACCCAGTGAAGTAGCCAGTCACTTACTTCACATAGCAAGAGCACCACTGGAAAAGGGATTGAATAGCTGCCTCCAAAAAGAATGGCAAACTTTCTGCCAGATGTAGCAGACCAGAATCTGTCCAGAACTCTTTACTGTTCTTGAATTTAACAAGGTTTTGGACAGCATCAAGTCTGGCACCGCCCCAGGCTATGACAACATCTCCCCTAAGTTTCTGAAGTATCTCGGCCCATGTGCTCTTTCTTGGTTGGTTTAATACTTTACAAGGGTCACATTTGAGGGAAAGCTGCCAAAGATCCGGTGCATGTCAAAAGTCATTGGCCTCCCAAAACTGGGAAAGGATCTAAACAGATGTCAATCTACCACCTGATATCACTGCTATCTGTCTGTTTTAAAGTCCTGGAGGACCTGATTCCACCATGCGTACTCTCAGAGGTGGAGAACACCCTGAGTATCAAGCAAGCAAGTTTCTTGCTTAAGGTCGAAGTATACACATGACCAAATACTTGCACTAACAACATTAATTGAAAACCAGTTTTCAAAGGAACCTCAAGATGGGCACTGTTTTTCTTGACCTCACAGCAGTATATGATACTGTTTGGCACACCAGTCTGTTAATAAAAATAGCAAGAGTCCTACCTGCATGGGTGACTGACATTGTGCAACTGCTTCTTTGCAATAGGTGGTTCAGGGTGCACATGGGTGAGAAGACAAGTGCTTGGAAAAGCCAGACCAATGCACTGCCTCAGGGATTTGTGCTTGCTCTGACCTTGTACAACCTCTTCACCAATGATCTGCCACAAACCCAGTCATGGAAATCCATCTGTGCTGATGACATCTGCTGTGAATTCCAGGCCTGGATTTTCTCGGAGTTAGAACACACTCTGAACAGTGACATCACAAAGCTGGCTGGCTACTGCAAGACTTGGCAGCTCCAGCCAGGCATCAAATAAGACAGTTTCCAGCATTTTCCCCCTACACAATGCCAGTGCTGCCCAGGAGCTGAATATCTACCTGAATGGTCAGAGGCTGAGGCACGAAGCACAACCTGTCTACCTGGACGTGATGCTAGACTGGACATTGAGCTACCATGAACTCTTGAAAAAGACAGCAATGAAAGTTAAGACATGCAACAACCTCCTTAAGCTAGCTGGGTCATCGTGGGGCACAAGAGCCTTGTACCGTAAGGATGTCAGCTCTCGACATCTCTTATTCAGTGGCGGAGTACTGCACACCAGTTTGGAACTGGTTATCACACCCCAAACTCGTTGATGTGCAACAACATTCAATGATGCACATCATCTCAGAAACTCTTTGACTGACTCCTCTCTCATGTTTCCCAGTCCTGAGCAACACTGTTCCCCCTCATATCTGATGGGAAGTTGCAACTAACAAGCTACTGGAGAAGATCTCTGCCAATCCAAGCCTACCACTGTACAACAAGCTCTTAAATTCACCTGCTGTATGTCCAACATCACGACACTCACTGTAGTCTAAACTGCCACACCAGGACCACACGGTGGACATGCTCTGGTGTGAGGAATGGAGGTCGACATTATCACCAAAGAAGCCATTGTAAAAGATGGGAATACCTATCCACAGATCCCACCTACCCTCTGCTACCACACTTCATGCACTCTGCCATTGGGATAGAGTTTCATGGCAAAATAATGTTTAAAATACTTAGCAATTGTAGGACGATGGTGTGGTGTCTTCTTTAGCATCTAATGGCAAGATGGCATTGGTTAGAAAACAGTGAGGGTTCTAATAAGGGTAATTTCATATGTATGATTATGGCCTATTTTGCCTGCACAGCACCTGTAAGATTAGAGGCAAGTGTCTTTGCATAAATTGGGCTCTGGGCATGGGTGACTTCCATGCCTGTTGCATACAGCAAGAAAGTGCACCCCTTATGACTGGGGAGGGGACAAGAGCAAGAGAAAATAGGGTTGCATTTCTGTGCCCACAACACAGCAACACAGGACGTGGTGGATATATTTTTATAATGGAACCTGTATTGTGGTTAGTATTTGAACAGTTTTATTTGATTACTATTGCTACTTAATTGCTTTTACTTTTGTGCAGCTGTAGGCTTATTACTGTATGATTAATGAGTTGAGCAGTTGTGTGATTATGAAATATTTATTGAAATGCTTGCATTCAGCATCCTGTGAGTGTGTTCTGCTGCATGCTCTCACACAGGCTGTCATCCAGAAAACCACTTTTATAATAGTAAGCTTCAAAAATAAATAAACATTTAGCAACACCATGGCAAGCCTCTCCATTAATGGGAACAAATGTGTGTCCAGAGGGTGTTTGTGCAAATGTTTAAAAAGTGCCACTGGGCAATAATGTCGTGTGAGCCCAGAGCACCTCCACTCATAGGGCAGTTTCAGCTGTTTGAACAACATCTCCTGTTCTTTCCCCTGACTGAGCATCTTGACCTTTGTAGCAAATCATGTCACTGATGTGTGGATTCCGCAGGGATGGAATTCATAGGCTATATCTGCATGCTCTAGTCCACACAGTTATTTATTGACCAATCTGGCCTGGATTTTTTTTGCCTTCCCTATCTGCAATATGTGGTGCTATGGCAGAAAGTCTGTGATTATCAGTGATGATGCATAACTGATGGTGGGGGCAATTGTGAGACTGGAACTGGAGCAGACAGCTGATCCCTGGGAGGTACCTGGCTGATCAGCTGGGCCATAACTTATTCCCCTCTCTGGTCTCTTACACCATGGATTAGGCCAGCAATCTCTGGTCTTCTTTTAGCTTCTGATGCACCTAGGCGTACATCCTTTTTCTGTGGAATGAGCAATTGTTTAAAAGTCTTACCTATGGCCATCCCTTGCCAGTGGATGGCATTCTCACCAAGAGCTCTTTCTGGGAATGTTTACCCATTTGAAGTGGAAACACCCACCAAACCAATGACAGAGCATAGACTTTTTTTTTTTTTGCGTGAGAGAAAAAACAAAAAAAGCCTTCATTTTACAGACCTAACATAACTCTATTTGATTTTTTAACCTTTGGGAATTAACTTTTTTCTTTCTGCCTTGTTCAAAAGCTGATGTTAATGGTGCAGTCTGGGTGAAATGTAATAGTACATGCTAAAATTAATTGCAGTGGTGGTCTGAAAAAAATGCCTGCTGTGTTTTAATCACAGCTGAGCATGTTGGAAAGAACAAGGCGTGTGGATTGGGGTGATACTACCAAAATGTTGTGGTTTCTGATCTCAGCTAAGGCTAATCACACCTCATTTGCATGCAGTATCCTTGTTACAATCCTTGGCATTCTGTACATCTCTCTTAAGGTGCTCTGATTTGCTCATTGTTTATCCATCTGCTCAAGGCCCAACTCTGTTAGCCCTTTCAAGGTTAGCTCATGGAGGTGGATGTTCCTGTACTCTGTTTCCTGGATTACTCACACCAGAGTGCTGGTGTGCTCCTCTAGGCAGATAGCAGTTTACTAGGCACAGGGCATCTCATTGTATTGTATAGCTGAACTGAGCGGTGCACAAAGTGAAACATCCTTTGTGGGGATAAAGGGCTAAACACTGAGCTGGGTTTATGAAATGCGCATGTCTGAACTATGCTAGTTCCCTGGGCTCAAGTTGGCCTTTGACCTTCTGATGTGAACAGGAAGTTAGCTGGTGGGAGAGTTAAAAGGTACAGGTATGGGGAATTGTGGGGACAGCAGTGGACAACAATCTGACAATTTGGTTTTGAGACATGATGCCAAAGTCTTGGCTGCCTTCACTCTGCAAAGCAGGTAAAGCAGGAGGTTGAGCACAGATCCTTATTAGTTATGCTTTGTGCTCTCAGATGAGCTCAGCAGCAGAGGCTGTGTTCACTTCTTGGAAATTTCTATCACTGATGTCAGAGGGTTCAACGTAGGGTGAGCGACCAACTTGTGTATTTTGCATTGCCTGCTCAGTGGCTTCTTTCTGCTCACAAAGGGCATAGACAAAAGTGCAGCTCCTCGCTGTAACTTGGAACACTTTGCAGGAAGTGTTCTGAATTACAGTGATCCCCCGGACCAAACAGAAGTTCACTGTTGATTCCAGGGGGGAGGGGAATCTAGTTTCCTGTAGTCAGTTTCCCTTAGCAATGACCCCTCCTCCCTCCCAGCCTGTGCTGTTTTCAGAATGGGAGGGGGATGGGAGCAGAGGAAGCTTGTTCTAGGGGTCCCCAACTGGCACTGGAGGTTTGGGTGAGTGGATTGGCACCTGAGTGCCAAAAACCTGAGTGAGACTGAACTCCCTCCACTCCCTTTCCCCCTCCCATTCTGAAAACAGTGACAGGCTGGCAGGCAGCACAGACAGAAGTTACTGAAGATGCTATGTTTTGAAAATGTCTTTATTGATTTTTGCAGGATCAGGCCCTTTTAAAGCACATGGCAGCCATGCACTTCTGTTTTGTTTCAGCTATAGAGAACTTGCAGGGCCAGTTCAGGTGAAAACTATCACTTCTGGCCATGCCTAAAGTCCTTCACTTTGCATCTTGTTGGTTATGTCAAGTAATGCAAGCTGGCACCAGTATTTCAGGCCTAGAGAAACTGCATACAGGGGAATGAGAGCAGATTTTGATTCTGGTGTCGTGCCAGTTCAGTTTGTTTTGGAGTATTTCCAGTAAGCATGTAGTCCTGAAGGAGCATGTTATAATAATGCAGAGCACTGCTCTTATCTGGAAGAGACCCTGCCAAGAACTCCATGCGCACACAGCTTGCTTTAGCAATTATAGTCATGCCTTTGCTTTTCTCACAGCAGTATTTCTAATCCTGCTTGAGCTGAGCCCATTTGAACATCCCATAGGATCTCTCTGTCTAAATGTAGCAGAACTACAAGAATAACAAGTCAGAGCCAAGCGGCAACAAGCCAGACTCCAGCTTGATACAAATCAGCTGAGTTGAAGTGGGTACTCTGTACACACTTTCTCCCAAAAAATATATCTGTGTAAGAACTTCCTGATTTCCACTCTTGTCTTTTCTGTCACATCACTGCAGGCAGAGTTGTGATTTTGTTGCCTTGAGCAGAGATGCTACAGAGTGCCAGAGAGCTGGAAAGGGAGGTGTGCCAGAGACCAGGGGTGTATGCAGAGTGCTGCATTATTCTGCAGGTGCTCCCTTTAAATTGGCACCTGAGGTTCATGCCCTGCTTGTCCTGCTCATCTCATATGACTGGCTGTAGCAAATGAAGTTGTCCTTTGTTCACAAAACTGGACTAGAAGTCAAGAGCTCTGCATTCTTTTATCTACTTCATTTGCTCTGCAGTGTTGAGCACAACCATAATCTTCACCATCTCTGAGATGGAGATAGTTAAAACTCTTCTAAAGTTTGTGGAGAACATTGGATGAAAAATGTTTATATATGTGGAGTGCATTATGAGTGCTTGTTGCTGGTTCAGCACATTTCCTTTTGTTAGCCATTTCCCCTTTTTCTCATCCAGGCCTCTCGCGTTTATGCAGATTATTTTCTGTGCAATGCACACTTGCTGGTTTAACCCTTATGCTGGAGAATTTATGAGTTGAGGAGCAGGTGAGAATTTTTAAGAATACAACTGATTAAGCAATACCTCTTCTTGAAATATAAAAAGATATTTCAGTGTCAATCCTGCACTGAATCCACTCCAGTGACTATCAGTTGGTGTATTTCACAGTAAGGGATTCATAGATGCTAGGGTTGGAAGGGACCTCAACAGATCATCAAGTCCGACCCCCTGCCTGGGCAGGAAAGAGTGCTGGGGTCAGATGACCCCATGCAGATGCCTATCCAGCCTTCTCTTAAAGACCCCCAAGGTAGGGGGGAGCACCACCTCCCTAGGAAGCCCATTCCAAATTTTGGCCACCCTTACCGTGAAGAAGTTTTTCCTGATATCTAGCCTAAATCTGCTCTCTCTCAGTTTGTGACCATTGTTCCTTGTTACCCCAAGAGGCACCCTGGTGAACAGAGCATCTCCAATCCCTTGCTGTGTCCCCCTAATGAATTTGTAGGTGGCCACAAGATCACCTCTCAGCCTTCTCTTGCGGAGGCTGAAGAGGTCCAGGTCACTTAGTCTCTCCTCATAGAGCTTGGCCTGTAAACCCTTAACCCTCCTCTGGCCCTCTCAAGGCTATCTACATCCTTCTTAAATTATGGCACCCAAAACTAGATGCAGTACTCCAACTGCAATCTGACTGATGTTGTATAGAGGGGAAGTATCACCTCCTTGGTTCTATTTGTCATGTGTCTGCTGATGCATGATAAAGTGTGGTTAGCTTTGCTGATGAACATAAGTAGTCAGTATGACGAAATCATCTTGGAGTCCACAATGACCCCGAGATCCCTTTCTGCTTCTGTGCTGCTGAGAGGGTCATTTCCTAGCCAGTAGGTGTGCTGGATATTTTTACACCCTAGGTGCAGCACTCTGCATTTGTCCTTGTTGTATACTGCAGCCTATTGTGTACTGCCCACTTTTCCAAACTGTCCAGATCTGCCTGCAATTGCTCCCTATCCCCCAGAGTGTTCACTTCACCCCACAATTTAGTATCATCCGCAGACTTGGACAGAGTACACTTGATGCCCACATCCAAGTCACTGATGAAGACATTGAAGAGTACAGGTCCAAGGACCGAGCCCTGTGGGACCCCAGTACCTACCTCTTTCCAGGTCAATACCAAACCGTCTATTACCACGCTGGGTGTGACCCCCCCAAGCCAATTTGCCACCCACTAGAACTGTGTAAACATCTAAGTCACAGCTTCTTAATTTATTTATGAGAATGGGATGACAGACTGTATCAAAGGTCTTCCTAAAATTCAGGAAAATGACATCCACCACTACTTCTGCATTTACGTGTTTTGTGACCTGGTCATAAAACGAAACCAGATTAGTCTAGCATGATCTACCTGCTACCAATCCATGCTGGTTGCCTTGCTGCATTATTTTTCCTTCTGGACTCCCACAAATATGATCCTTAATAATCTTTTCAAAGACTTTTCCAAGGACGGAGGCAAGACTGACTGGCCTATAATTACATGAATTCTCCTTCCTCCCCTTCTTGAAAATAGGGACCACACTGGCCCCTTTCCAGTCCTCTGGGACCTGAACCAAGTGCCATGAGTGCTCAAACAGCCATGCCAGTGGTTCTGCTATGACACCGGCCAATTCCTTCGGTACTCTCAGATGCAGCTCATCTGGGACTACCAACTTAAACGCATCCAACAGTTGGTGGGCCAGTGTCCCTCTGATGCCCATCTAAAAACCCATTAGGAGATTTACCTTGACCCTTGTTCAAGAACACTAAGGGAAAAAAGCTCAGCCTTGTCCCCTCAGTCTGTCACTAATTGCTCCTGCTTGTTCAGTAGGGGTCCTATGCTGCCCTGAGTCTTCCTTTTACTCCCTACATACCTTAAAAAAAAAAAAAAAAGCTTTTTGTTGTTTTTAATTTGTGTTGCCAACCTCAGCTCTGTAGTTGCTTTGGGATAGATGGAGGGCCTTAACACATGGGAAATTGAAAAGGTAAACTATTATTCCAGTGTTATTTAGGAATAACTGCTGAAATCAATGCAACAATATTATTTTAATGCTACTGTTAGAAGAGAAATAGCCACTGCACGAGAGGAAGTGAGAGAACTACTTTATTTTACAGCTTCCGCTCACTAACCTTCCCTGTTACAGCTTGATCCATTTGTAAGTTATGCCACTCCCCATTTCCTGGTACCAGTTTACTAGCATGTGGCATACTTTGCTGTTAAGCTAAGCTCCACATTCAGCCTGTTTCATCCCTGACCTGATGGAAGACAATGCTATTTTTCTAGGAAAGATAAACCATCCTTGGAGGCTGGCATCTGGGAACAGTTGATCAAGCCTTTTTAGTATGTCTGAACTATGTAATGGTTATTCTAATTAAACTGATCAAAAGTCCCTTTTTTGGTTTTTCCCCTTTGTACCAGGACACTTTGCCACTGGAATCTCATTGACTTCCACAGAGGTTGGTCTATTTTCATCAGCATGAGTAAGAGGAAAGCCAGATTGTTGGGATTTTTTTTGTCTTGGGCTCACCTTCTTCATCTGTGTTGCCAATAAGACCATTATTTCACAGAATCATAGAAAATTAGGTTTGGAAGGGATCTCAAGAAGTCATCTAGTCCAACCCCCTGCTGAAAGCAGGACCATCCCCAGGGATTTGTTGAGCTGGGCCTTAAAAACCTCCAGGGATGTAACCCATTCCAGTGTTTCACCACCCTCCTAGTGAGAGTTTTTCCTAATATCCACACTAAACCTCCCTTGCTGCAGCATGAGACCATCTCTCCTTGTTCTGTCATCTGTCACCACTGAGAACAGTCTAGGTCCATCATCTTTGTAATCACCTTTCGGGTGGCTAAAGACTGCTATCAAATTCCCTCCCAGTCTTGTCTTCTGCTGATTAAATAAACACAGTTCCCTGAGCCTTCTCTCATAAGGCATGTGCCCCAGCCCCTGAACCATTTTCATTTCCTTTTGCCAAACTCTTTCCAACTTGTCCACATCCTTTCTATAGTGCGGTGCCCAAAACTGGAAACAGGACTCAAGATGTGGCTGCACCAGTTCAGAATAGAGGGGAATAATCACTTCCCTCGATCTACTGGAAACTCTACTAATGCAGCCCAGTATGCCGTTAGCCTTCTTGGCAACCAGGACACACTGTTGGCTCATATCCATCTTATTGTCCACTGTAACCCCCAGGTCCTTTTCTGCAGAGCTGCTGCCTAGCCAGTCTGTCCCTAGGCTGTAGCAGTGCATGGGATTGTTCCATCCTAAGTGCAGGACTTTGTACTTGTCCTTATTGAACCATATGAGATTTCTTTTGGCTCAATCCTCCAATTTGTGTAGGTCACACTGAATCCTAGTCCTACCCTCCAATGTATCTACTACGTACCCCCAGTTTGGTGTCATACGCAAACCTGTTGAGGGTGCAATCCATGCCATCTTCCAGACCATTAATGAAGATATTGAACAAAACCAGGCCCAGGTCCAACCCCTGGGGCTCTCCACCTGATACCAGCTGCCAATAGACATTGAGCTATTGATTATTACCTGTCGAGCCTGACAATCCAGCCAGCTTTCTATCCACCTTACAGTCCATTCATCCAATCCATATTTAAGCAGCTTGCTTACAAGAATACTGTGGGAGATGGTCTCAAAAGCATTGCTAAAGTCAAGGTATATTATGTCCACAGCTTTCCTCGCATCCATAGAACCAGTCATCTCATCATAGAAGGCAATCAGGTTGGTCAGGCATGACTTGCCTTTGGTGAATCCATGCTGACTGTTCATAATCCCCTTCTCCTCCAAGTGCTTAGAAGTGGATTCTTTGAGGACCTGCTCCATGATTTTTCCAGGGACTGAGGAGAGGCTGACTGGTCTGTCATTTTCTGGATTCTTCTTCTTCCCTTTCTTAAAGATGGGTACTATATCTGCCCTTTTCCAATTGTCTGGGACCTCCCCTGATCACCTTGAGTTTTCAAAGATAATGGCCAGCAGCTCTGCAATCACATTATCCAACTCCCTCAGCACCTTCAGATGCATTGCATCCAGTCCCATGGACTTGTATGCATCCAACTTTTCTAAATAGTCCCTAACCTGTTCTTTCACCCCTGAGGGCAGCTCACTTTCTCAGCAAACTGTACTGCCCAATGCAGTAGTCTGGGAGCTGTGAAGACCAAGGTAAACAAGTCACTGAGCACTTCAGCCTTTTCCTCTGCACCTGTCACTAAGTTGCCTCTCCCATTCAGTAAGGGACCCACACTTTCCCTGACCTTCCTCTTGTTGCTAACATACTTGTAGAAACCCTTCTTGTTGCCCTTCATGTCAGTTGCTAGCTGCAACTCCAGTTGCTCTCTGGCCTTCCTGACTTCATCCCTGCATGCCCAAGCAAGATGGGCAACTGGTGCCTCCTGGGTCTGGGGGATCACCAGATCACCGACGGGGGGGTGGGGTGGAGAGGGGGTGTCCCCCGGTGGCCGATTGCCAGACCCGGAACCACCAGTGGCGAAACCGCTGGCACTGCTGGTCGTGTGGCTGGCGCTTCTAGGGGGTGCACAGCCGATCTCAGGGGGTGCTCATGCACCCGTGTACACCCCCTATACGTCGCCAGTGCCAAGCAATATTCTTACACTCTACCTAGTTGTCTAAACTTCCATTTCTTGTAAGCTTCCTGTATGTGTTTAAGCTCACTGAAGAGTTCTCTGCTAAGCCAAGCTGGTCACTTGCTACATTTGCTATTCTTCCTGCACGTTGGGATGGTTTGGTCCTGTGCCCTTGGTAAGGTTTCTTTAAAATACAACCAGCTCTTCTGGACTCCTTTCCCCCCTGAGGCCTGGCTTCTCAGAGTATCCTGCCTGTCCCTGAGGGAGTCAAAGTCTGTTTTTCTGAAGTCCAGGGTCCTTACTTTGCTGCTCTCCTTCCTTCCTTTTGTCAGGATCCTGAACTCAATCATCTCGTGGTCACTGCTGCCCAAGTTGCCATTCACTTCTACATCCCCCATCAATTCTTCTCTGTTTGTGAGCGGCAGGTCAAGAAGAGCACGACCCCTAGTTGGCCTCTCCAGCACCTGCACCAGGTAGTTGTCCCCAACAATCTTCAAAAACTTCCTGGATTGCCTTTGTGCTGCTGTATTGCCCTCCCAGGAGATGTCAGGGTGATTGAAGTCCCCCTTGAGACCTAGGGCCTGTGATTTGTAAACTTCCACCAGTTGTCTGAAGAAAGCCTCATCAAACTTTCAAAGGTTTCTAAATGCTTACAATGTAACTATTGTGAAAAACTCATTTCCTGTAGCATCTGCATTCATTGAGCATCTTTCATCCCTCTCTTGTTTCCTGCTCTCTTATGCTGGTGGGACATGTATTGCCTTCAAAAGATATTTAACCTTTACAGACTTAATACTCATATATTTTTTCCTTTTTAACTTCTAAATCTGTTATGTTCTCTAACATCCCTGTTGGGAATCCTACCTCTCCTCCTCGCTACTGCATTGTTACAGCTGTTTCTTGTAGGTCATTCTTTCTTGCGTAATATTCCTAATATCTTGCAGGTGCATAGGAAGTGCTAATTAATTAAGCCTAGGTCAGGAAATGTCAATATCTCTATTTATACATGGGGAAAATTGGCTCAAGAGAGGCTAGATGACATGCTCGAGACCTCTATGCTAGTTAGTGGCACAATGGGGTTTGGACTTATCTTCCAGTTTTGCATTCTGACCATTAAATACCATTACTTCTCTCTCTTATCAGTGCTATTTTTTCCTGTAGGTCCCTCCTGTAATCTGGCCTAGCCTCTGTTTTATCATAGTTGTATTTACCCTGTCTTATATTTTGTTTTTTATGAGAGATAGCAATCCAGGTCTACAGCATAGAATCACATCCGCATAGAAGATTGTGGTATGTGATTCTTTGTAGAAAGGGAGGACAGAAGTGCATTATATATTGCTACAAGGTGTAGCACGTTATGCAATTACAAACAGTCTGTAAAATGCAGAAGTGGAGTCACCCAACTCTGCTTTTACGGTTCTGTGACAGTCTGCCTTCTGTTGCCTCTATTGCCTGTTTTGCTTACCACTTCCTTCCTGTTCCTGCCTATTCCTGCTGAACTGTCTTTATTATTGGCAGAGGTTTGAAGGAAAAACCATTTTTCTGCTTGTCCAATGCAATATTCTTCCTTCACTGTGATGACTGATATTTCCACTTGCGATGTATTCCTTTGACAGAAGCCTAAGTTTCCGTAAATGTCCTGTATCAAGCTCACTGAACCACTTTATACTAGTATCTGTACCCCTCGAATAATGTATAGGCTTGAATAACATATAGCATTGTTAATGCAGTTTTATAATAGGTTATGATTTTGTTTTTTGTATTGTACTTTTGCATTTCTAGGAGTCTTCTGTCTGGATAAACAACCATCATTTTGTGAGACACATCTGATGTAGCATGTAATGCAGCTGACACACGTTATATGCTCTCATGCACACTTTACTTTTTATTTGTTATTTAATCTAAAATGGAAGTCATCTCCAGTGTATAGGATTGCACACCATGCATGAAAAGTATAAGCTAGTAGAAAGAGAGATTTTTCCAAACCATGAAAAATGCTAATATTTCCAACATCAGGAGCTAATATCAGAATAGTTTGTGGCACAGAAAGCTTTGATAATTTTTGCATAAAAAATTCTTAGCTTGTCATTTCTGTTAATGTCAAAGCATTTTGATGTCTCTTCATGACCTATTAAAATATTTTGTTTTGGCTTGGTTTGATGTGGCTCTGAGTTCCCCTGGGCATTGTGGTACTGCACAGGAGCTATAGTTCAGTGATCATATGACTCCTGTGATGTGAAACAATTTTTCATCCGGAAATGAAATCTTGGTATATTGTGATGATGTAGCCTAATTGTGAAATCCAGCCCACAGAAAGAACAGGGGCATGAAGCCCCTGGACTGCCACAACTCCCTGTTTCATGGGGCAGCTCAGGCAGACCCAGAAAAATGTCATACTAAAAAGCTTTTCAAACCAGTTCAACTTGAAAAAAAAAAAAAGTATTTTGACTGGAAGCCAGAATGAAGTATTTTGTCTCAATTTTTCAGCTTGAAATTTTAAAAAAATTAGCAAAAAGTGAAGATTTTGGATTTGGAGAAACTGCCTTTCCCGTTGGAAAAATTATTCCATTGGTAAAATCCCAACCAGCTTTCATGCCCGACACTTACTAGCTAAAGGACCAAATATATGTGCCAGAGGACAGCACGTAAGAAGGACAGAGGAGACCAATAGCATCATGGCAATGCCCCCATGAGTAGACTAGTTTCCATATATGGTGAAACAGGTGTAGTGACCCTAAACAGATTCTGCCTTTAGATCCTACTTCAGAACTCCAATAAGATTCTGGCTAGTTGGTGTTAGTAAAAATGTGAAAACTTTCACTTTCTCCTAGAAGGGGGAAATGGAGGCTGCTTCTTGGAAAAGCTATGAGAGCTGCAGGGGGACTGCATACACAGGGAAGGAGACAGCATTGCAACATTTCTTTCTCATTTTGTGAGCTAGCTTGGTAATGATGAGTGTAGGAGTTTAGGGACAGACCTTCAGTTGGTATGATTTCAGTGGAGAAATGCCAGTTGACACCAACTGAGGATATTTTAAAACTGAGCTTTACATTTTGTAGGAATTAACAATTTAGATGCTCAGCTTAGTACAAGACCATTTCCTACTAAGTACTGGTGAGCATTTTCCCAATAGAATAACCCTAACCTCTGTGAACCATGCATATCTACTTTTGTCTGTGTTCATGTAAGAAGTGTGTGGTGTAACTCCTTGCTTCAGGATTGCTAGCTGGTTGGCCGGCTGGGGTCAGGAAGAAATATCCTTCCGCTAGCTCTGTTGCCCAAAGCATTATTGGGGTGTGTTTATTAACCTTCCTGGGATGCACTGGATGTTGGCTGCAGCTAGAGGGTGGTTTTAGTGTAAGCTGGTGCTTCATATGTTACTGAGAAATCTTTCAGATGCCCGTTTGGTGGGTCTTGCTTGTATGCTGAGGACAAACCAGAACTGGAGTCAGGAAGGGATTTTCCAGTTGCTCTGTAGATCAGACTGCCAAGGATTTTGGGGGGTTTTGTTGTTATTTTTTTGGGTTTTTTGGTATGCTGTAGTGTTTTTTAAATTGGGTGCTTTGTGGCTGTGGGTGTAGCTGTGGCTATGGCTGTGGCATACAAAAGGTATCCTAGTGCATGTTCCTGTGGGCCCCTTGGGCAAATAGTTGCCTGAGGATGCAGAGAACTGGACTGTGGCGGGTTCTTGCGAGTCACAGTATGGTTTTAGCTTCTGCCTTTATTGGCTGGCAAAAGATATCTCAATCATTGCTTTGTATTTCTAGCACTTACGTTCCAAAAAAGTGAGTAAGTGGGAAGTTGGGGTCTCATTACACATGACACTTAGCACGTGCTAACTACACTTACAAAGCTAGCACCTGAGCATTCAAGCAGTACAGCATGTGCATGTCTAATAAAAGATATCATCTCTACTATGAATCCTGATTGCAATATGTAGAATAGGCACAACTGGTCTCCTTCTTCACTTAGGGCCCTAGGCATGTGCCTAGTTTGCCTGTGCATTAATCTGGCCCTGCCTGGAACCACCTGTGCTGCTCCTTCCTCCCCCAAGCTTCAGAGTCAGTTAAAGGCTTGGGTGTAGCGCAGAAACTGGGAGCAACACTGGCACAACACAGGAGGTGGTCCCAGTCCCTGCACCTCACAGGAGCCAGTTCAAGGGGCTGGAAGGGGCTCCTGTGCTGTGCTAGTATCACTCCTAAGCGTTGCACTGCATTGGAGTGTTGAACCAACTCCCATGCAATATGAGGACTAGGTGCTGGTGTCATTTCAAGCCCCTGAACTATGTTGGAGCCTTGACCCAGCTCCAGTGGACCCCAGGACTGAGAAAATCAGCTCATTTTCTGTTTCAGCCCAGGGATCCACTGCAGCAGGTTCAAGACTCCAGTGCGGTAGTATAATCTATATTTAGATCATAGTAACTGTGAACGTGTGACTACTTAGAACATGTTCTAAGTTATATTAATGCTTTCTATGATTTAAATTTAATATGTGCTACGTGTAATGTGTTGTGAGGCCCTGAGATCCTGCTCTCTACATCATACATCCAGGGAAATGGATGCTATGCCATTCACATCAGTGGACTTTCTATGCAAATAGGCTCAGAATTTACTCTGTTTCATTGAACGTCATGGACAGTGACAATTTAATGCACAACTGTGCAGGGTGCTGAGTAGGGCTGTGCAAAGCTTTGGGTGGTGATTCGATTTGGAGGAGATATGGCCTGATTCAGTGGCCGAATTTCCAAATCTGAATTAAATTAGGGAACCAGTAAAAAGGTCTGAACTGATTTGAAGCTCTCTGAATCTTCAGAAAATATTCAGAGGGTTTTGATGATTTGGACAGTCCCTGCCTGTGCAGCAGGGAGCTGGACCCAGACTTGGAGCTGGTAAGTAGGCGGAGGGGGAGGGGACCATGGGGGGACCTCTCCCAGGCCCCATCCCCTGCCTGCTCCCCCAGTCCCCCGACCCCCGCCTGCTGTCCTAGCTCCCCCATGGCTGCCTCGCCTGCCCCAGCTCCTGGTGCTTTAAAAAAAAAAGCCCCTACTTACCGGGTGGTGCTGAGTGGAGGGTAGATCCCCACTGCCCCTCACTGCCCCACACTGTGTGGGGGGCTCTGCACTAGCTCCCTGCCCACCCCACCCCGGTCCCCCAGCGC
>NW_017728993.1:68403329-68415067 GCF_001723915.1 Gavialis gangeticus
CCCCAGCGCCCCCATGGCTACCCCGACTGCCCCAGCTCTGGCCCTTTAAGAACTGCCCCCCCCAGTCTCATCGCTCCTGCAGCAGCCTTAAGGCTTCGTGGGGCTCATGGAAGAGCCCCCCACGTGGCAGGGGGCAGCAGGGATCACCCTCCACCAGGCAGGAAGTGGTGAGTTTGGGGGTTTTTTCCCTTAAAGAGCTAGAGCTGGGACGGGCAGGGCAGAGTAGCCATGTGGGGGCTGGGAGAGTGGGGGGGGGCTCGTGCAGAGCCCCCCACGCAGTGGGGGGCAACAGAGATTGCCCTCCTGTCCGGCAGCACCTGGTGAGTTGGGACCTTTTTTTTCCAGGTGCCGGGAACTGGGGTGGGTGGGTGTGCCATTGCCGGGCTGGGAGAGCGGGCGGGGGATGGGGCCTGTCTGATTTGGAGATTTGGCTGAATCAATTCAGGACACTGATTCAAATCACCGAATTGAATCACTGTCCCTTGAATTGGCCGAATCCAAAGTGAATTCAAGCAGGTCTAGTGCTGAGCAGCTTCAGGGAAGCACTCATTGCCCTTGATTTCCAGACTCCAAAGGCACCTGGGAACACGCAACCCTGCAACAGGTTTAGTTCAGATAACTGTTAATAGAAAGTTGGGATACAGCTGGTCTTCCCTGTATGCAAACTGCCTTGGGCTATGTTAGCTATGATGAACGCTGTGTGACTTAAACTTCTGTTAGATTGTAAGGGAGGGTCTATATATTGCACTGACTGTATTTTGAATGCATGAAAATGTGCCTCTGTGAAGACAGCATTTCACATTTGTGTTCCTGAAGAATTTCCTCCAGGACAGGGAGTCACTTCAATACCCAGCTAGCTGAGAAATAGTATGAAGAAAAAGGTGCTTTTGAAAAGGGACAGTGATTTGTTTTCTGAGTAGTACAGAGATTCACTGGCCATGTCAGAGAGACTGACCCAATCATCATGTTCCTGACACTTCTGTTCTTGACACTTCCTCTTCTCAGGCTGATATGAGAGAAACAGGGATGTAGGGGAATTCCCTCTCCTTGATGTGTGACCCACCTCTGTTTGTCTTGTTGCATGAGATAAGTCTTCAGCTGAGAAAGCCACATCTGCTGAGTAATATACAAAGTACCCTTTGGGTTTCTAAAACTATCATTCAGGGACCTTGCTATGGAACACACTGCACACACTCATCTGAAGCCACTGATACAGTCGGGGATTGGAATTTCCCCTTGCTCTCTCTGTTCAAATAGCTAGGAGACATGCCTGTAGGGGTCAAATTACTCTATTTTTGGTCTTGACTCCCCTTTCTGCATTATCATGAAGATGTCACAGGTGAAGATGGTCCGTGGAAGGAAGCATTACTGCAAGAAGCTAAAAGAAAAAAAAATAAAACCCACATAAAGATTTGAATGAACCTTTGCAACCTTACTGCAAACATCTTAAAACAATCCAGGAGGAAAGGGGCTCTCAATATAAACATACAAAGCGGTCAGTGGCTGACTAAATTTTAACCGGTTTCATCACACTCCCACTATATTTGCTGACAAGATAAAAATCTTCTCAAGCTGATGCAATGTTTCAAAAGAAAAACGTGAATGTGTAACGAGAGAGATTTCCTTGTCCTTCCAGGTTAGTGTTTGTTGCAGGAAAGTACACTTAGCCTAAGGGTAGGCTCTGGCCTGCTGCCCTGTAAACAGAGTCTTCCCAAAAGCATCCTATCCCCCAGTAGTCAGTCTTACAGATCTTTGTCTGGGCACTAGTGGAAAAGGAAGGGAAAGCAGAATTGGAGTTAGTCTCTTGCTTGCTGGTGATCAGGTGCTACTGTCACATTTCTGTTTTCAACTTACTGTTATCCTTTGTATTGCAGTAGGGCCTAGGGGGGCCCTGATCAAGGATCAGGACCCCAGTGTGCAAGGTTACCATACATAGCAAAAAGGCTGTCCTTGTCTACCTCCCACCCCCAGAAACTTATTTTGCATTAGGGGCATGAAGGATAGGCCCCATCAGGAGAGACTCCAGGAACTGGGCCTGTTCAGTCTGAGTAAGTGAAGGCTCAGAGGTGACTTGATAGCCGCCTACAAGTATGTCAGGAGTGAGCATCAAGATCTAGGGGAGCAACTCTTCAGGAAGGCACTTCAAGGGAGGACAAGGATCAATGGGCATAAGGTAATAGAGGGTAAATTCAGGCTGGACATAAGAAACAACTTTTTCTCTGTTAGGGTCACGAGAATCTGGAACACACTCCCAGCAGATCTGGTACAGTCGCCATCCTTGGAGGTGTTCAAGATGGGGCTGGACAAGCACCTTGTTGAGCTCGTCTGAGCCTAATAACTTCCTGCCCATGGCAGGGGACCAGACTTGATGATCTTGCAGGTCCCTTCTGGTCCTTCGATTCTATGATTTTTCTGCCTGATGGAAAAATTGCTGAATGTTTTTAGGCACCATATAATGTTCACTAAAAGTAACAGGCACATTTTTTCTCTGTTTTTCTGGTGGCAACTTCCTAGTGGTTGCACTTAGGGTCCATAGAAAAGTGTAGGAATTGTCCCAGTACAAAAGAGATGGAGGTAACACTGCTTGTCTCCTGATTAGTGTTTCTTTTCACAGCAATACAGTTTTTACTGCTGATCTGAGTTGGTTATCTGGGAATGGTACATAGATTGTTGGCCTTTTTGGCTGAGGCTTTTCCTGCTGGTGGATGAAAAACAATCCTATGTAGAATCTTTTGGGCTAATAATCAGCTGCCTTGGGTACCACTGACCATAGGGTGCTATTGAGGATGACTGCAGGCCTTGCCTGATATGAACCAAGGTTTTTTGTCATTCTTTCTGAGATGACATATCACGTAACAGTAGGTTGTTGTTCATCTTATTGTAACACAGCAAACGGCTCAGCTTTCTATGAGATGCAATATAAAGACCATCTCTACCTCAAAGGGTTCACGATCATAAGACTGAAAAAGAGAAGCCATACCACATTGGAAAACCCAGATACAACATAGTTTGTCAGAGTTTTGAAAGCTAGATGGTCTGAATACCAGGAATCTTTGGGTTAATAGCCGTGCTTGATAATCACGGCCCCTAGCTACTGAAAAGATCATGAGTGAAATCTTTCTTCTCTTCTAAACCTAATTGCCTAATTCATCCTGCAAAAAATGTTCAAGAATTCCTCTTTAGAAATGTGACTTGCTTGGCATGGGAAAACTGACTTGATGGCTTTGGACCAAAAAAGTCTGCAAAGACTGGAGGAAAAGGGGAAGGGGACGGGCATTACAATATTCACTGGGAAAAGAGAACTTGGAATTTCCTTCTGCCAATGTTGCCAGATCGTCTGCTGGTATATATCAATGTACAATATCATTAACATGTAAACTCATGTTTAAAGTGGAGAGTAATGAAGAAGCCAGTCCATTCCACTTAAGCTAGAAAGTCTGTCTTCCTGCGGGTTTCTTAAGCATAGGAAATTCCTGCAGGTATAAGACTGGTCCTGGCTCCTCTATTTTCCACTCCTTTTCAGGCCTTTAACACTGAGGCAGGTGTTGGGGAAGGGAAGTGGCTTGCTTGACCTTGCATCCTGATGAATCCCAGCCCCTGAAAAGGACCTTCTTTGCTTGGTTCTGAATTGCAGAGCGGATATGGCTCAGTAGTTATAGTTGTGTAAAGCTGGGCAGCTGGTTAAAATGGAGCTGTATTCTCAGAATTTAAAACTACAATGTCATTGCTTCATTACACAATTTGATTATGATACAATGCCAGTTCATATGAACATCAGCATAGGCAGGATTACAAACACGTGCTGCTATTTCATGACTACAACATGAAACTTTTGAATGGAGGAGACTCAGTTACGGCAGATGTGATCGTTGTTATATTGAGTGCAGGTGCTGACGGCAAACTGATTTTTTAGATAAGACCTCACACTTATTATTCATAATTCTGAGAACTGTCCTCAAACATTTCCTCTTTTTATAGATATACAACATCAATCACAAGATTTTGTTAAAAGCTTTTGTGCTAGTGCTTGCAAGTTTTTCTGTTTACTTAAACCTCTGATTTCTGGGAAAACTAAGTGACAGTTGAGTTATTGCTCAGTGCTACTCTTCCAAGTCTTAAGATATCTTAGGAGGGCATACTTTAAACCTACCTTGGTTTCTATCCTACAAATGAAAATGAACAGACTGTTACCATTCTCATTTTTCTATAATGCATGTATTGTTGTTTTTTTTAATTGAATCTAGTTGCTTAGTCTGAATGAAAATGAAGATTTTCATTTGCTCACTAACAGTAGTAACAGTGTTTCTTTAATTGTGTGGTGGGAGGATGTCCAGTCAGACTGGGACCCCATGGGTTTGGACTGTGTACAAACACAAAACACATTCTATCACACTTTCCCCTCCCCTCCCCTTCCCTTCCCCACCTCCATCTCTACACTTTACCTTCCAAACTTCCACTCATTTGCTTCTTCACAGACATCTCTTTACCCTAGTTTCTTTTCTACCTGGAGACCTCAGAATAGCAGCAGAATCTCCCAATGCTTGAGGAAGGGCATTTGTGCCCCAAATCTTGCAAAGACCTTTTTCCAACTATTTCCATCTATGATTAGTTGGTCTAATAAAAGATATCACATCTACCCAAAGAATGTTGCCTGCTTATGTCCTTAGACCAACACGGCTACAACCAACAAGTCTGCAACGTGGCCATTTGAAATGGAAACTTCACAACATGAAGAAAAAGGAAGCTAACCCCAACAGCGACATCTACTTTCTAAGTGTATGCAAGAAACGCATCATTCCCACAGGACTGAACATCTACAGTCCTCTGACTACTACACACAACTTTAAATATGCTTCACAGGAGAACTTCAGAAAAATTTAGAAATCATATCCTTCACATAACCTACTCCAAAAGAAATAACTGAAGCAGGAAATCAACATATGCTACAACAAGCTAAAAGAGATAAATCCGGATATCTTCCCATATATTATACAATGTATACAAAAAGACTACCAAAGATTTTTTTACAACGTTTATCCAACACACAAAAAAAGAAATGGAATTAATTACTACAGGAACAACTTTCCCAACCATAAAACAACTGTCAGGGAAACAACGCCAATATTGTACAACATTCCAACTTTGTACTCGATGAGATGGAAGGAGCCAATCTGTTGGCTTGAAAACAGTATTTAAAGGTCTGTTTTTTGGGAATTAGATTATAGGTATAGATATATGCATTATAAGGGCTCAAGATGGGTAGCAGGGGTTAATTGGATTTCTAGGAAGCTTGGGTCTAACACACACAAAGCTTCTCATAGCCCTGGAAGCAGACAGGCTGACTAGCATGACAAGGCCAATGGATGGACACAGCCTGAGAATTGAGGGGGGCATGCCATAACACAAGATCACAGCCTTCAAGGCAGATAGGTTGTCTAACACAACAAGGATGCACAGCCTGGGAACCAAGGCAGTATGTACCATACTGCCCATAACATGAGATAAGTGACACTAGCTACAAGGCCCCAGAGTGGGGGAGGGGGGTGGGGGGTGGAGCTGAGTCCTCATTTTGGGGGAACAGATCAAATTAAGAGAAGGCCTAGAAGGCTGCGTGGATGTGTGACCACAGAGGGAAAGCCACGGATAAAGAGTCATCAGGAGTCATCAAGGGGGAAAGGGAATACAAAAGCAGAGACTTGAGACTAACAAAAGGTCCCTCCCATCCCTCCTTCTCTTCCTTCTGTCCCTCCTCATTCCTCCTCCTCCTCCTCCTCCCTGAGAGGGGTCCCCATCCTCTGGGAAGGGTCCCTGAGGCCACCATGGACCGAGGGCATACCAGCAGCCCATCTCATATACCCCACTGGAGGGGGACTGTCGGCCTCAGCATCCCACCTCCAGACTGCTGACATCTGACACCTAAAAGAAAGAGCCTCAGAGTGGAGCCTGCATCCTGACCAGATGTACTTTGACTCTGATGTAAGCCCTAGGATTGGTAGATATAGAATTGCTTGATTGTTTGTATTGCTGCTTTTCTGTTATCACTCTGTATCAATAAATTTGCCTATTATCGAATGGAAAGGTTGTGGTCGGTCTGAGGGTTGCACTTTCTTGGACAAAGGTATAAGGGCTGCATCCTAAATCCAGTGCCAACACAATCAACCCTCAAATATTATCAGTCTCCACACACTGCCTTACCAAAGCTGAAAGATCTGTCCTCTCCAAAGGCCTTTATTTCTGTCCAGAAAAATACCCGAACAAGATACTACAATGTGGAGAACTAGAAGAATTTTTTTCTGATGCCTCTGTCTGAAGGAATATTTCCACAACCAAAATAAATCCACTTTCAACACAATGTCATCCAGTGACAACATCGATGACAATATTAATGCCAAAAACCCCCTCAGATTGGATACCTTACAGTGGATGAAATCCAAACCTCAATTGCTATATTGACTGCTTCAGAGAACAAATGAACAATGAAATACCCAACAACAAACACAACTATACCAACCTCTCCCTCTCAGAACGACAGGCCATAGAATGTCTAAGATCCAGCCACCAGCAGTAATAAAACCAGCAGATAAAGGATGAGCTATAGTTCTCCTTAACTGTGAAGACTACATCAAAGAAGCCAACAGATGACTCTCTGACACTACCAATTATGAAAAACTAGAGAAAGATCCCACTTCACTTTTCACCCCAAAACTCAAACTACCATCACATCATTTCCATCTGAACTATAAAAAAAAAACAACCCCTCAGACCCTGATCCCTCCACTACCCAATCCCAAACCAGCGTATACAAAAAAACCCATGGACCAACATACATATCTACAAAGAACCAGCAATCACCCTAAACACACCAAAAAGGCTGTAATTTACAGGCAAGGTCTCCAATACCACTGAATTTGCACTGAGGAGAATACCCACAATTGTCACCTCATGAATCTCAAAAGGGCTTTCACCCAACAAGGACACTTCTCCAGAAAGATAGATCTCACTTTTGAAAGTCATCTAGGTACCACATGAAGAATTGCTGCAGTACAAAAAGAAAATCCCCACAAATCCCACACCATTAGTTATGACATACCGTCCTTCCCTGGAACCTGTATGGAAAATCCTCAAACAATTGCAGCCCATACTAGAAGAAAACACAATTATTAAAGAGATCTTTCCAGAACCACACATCCTACCCTTTAAGCAAGCACCAAACCTTGCTAACTTCATTGCTAGAAGCAAGCTTCCTATGACCCAAACCACACCAAATGGATCCAGACCATGCCAGGACAAGAAGTGTAAAACCTGTCAACACATCTCTATCTCCAGAAATGTAATATATCTCACCCAGTGCACCAAATTGCCAGCTGGAGAATATGTAAGAGAAACCAAATAACAACTGTGTACCAGAATGAATGCACACTGAAAATCCATCAAATACAAAAATACCCCATTACCTGTGTGTGCACACTTCTCACAAGACAATCGCTTCCTCTCTGATCTCTCAGTTCCACTCCTCAAAAGGAATTTGCAGACACCTTTCATAGATGAATTTGACTTCATAAATTACTGGATACAAAAATCATGGACTGAATATAGACATTGGATTTATGACACATTACAACCTGCATGACATCTAACACACCAGGTAACTTGCCTTTAGCTGATTACTGGCATTCCTTCACACGTTTCCCTCCCTTCCGCCTTCTGTCCCTCTCCCCTCCTATCTCTACCCTTTGTCTTCCAAACTTGTACTCATTTGCGTCTTTACAGATGTTTTGTTTGCTTTAGCTTCTTTTCTACCTTGGAGAACTCATAACCCCAGCAGTCTCCCAATGCCTGAGGAAGGGTGTTTGTAACCAAAAGCTTGCAAAGAACTGTTCCCAACTATTTAGTTGGTCTCATAAAAGATGCCACATTTCCCCAAAGAACCTTGCCTGCCTCTGCCCCAAAGAACATGCAGTCTTAATTCTGTACTCTATTATTGCTTACATTGCAATAATAGCTATCTTTCCATTTGAATTTAGCACTGGTGAAGTTGCATAAGTGACAGTCCAGTGAAAGAAAGTATTTAATTTGCAAATCAGGAAGGGCGTTCAGACTTCTACATCTCGTGGCATGTTGATATGCACTGTGAGTGTGACCATCCTAGTACACTGTAATGCTTACTTTCTGTGGGTCCTTCAGGGCCCCACCCAGAGCCTACTGAAGTCAACAGAAAGATTGTTATTGTTGGTAACTTCTTTGGGCTTTAGAGTTACTCTTAATTCTTAGCCTGTTTTGTTTTGTGTGGGATTTTTGGCTTGTTTTGCTGGAGTACCCTGCCTGCTGGCCAGGAGGACTGATTCCCCACCCCCCACAACCCAATAGGTGAATGCTTGTTAGGTTGTGGGGGGTAAGAAAGGGGCTCTAACTCTTGGTGCCTTATGTAAAGTGCCATGAGTTAGAGCAGAGGCCTGAACTTCTGTAGGCACCCTTTGTTCTGGTTTGTAAACCATCCTCAAGTTGTGTACAGAGACATGACATCCATGGTAGCTAACATGGAGTTTGCTGGAAGCTTGTTGATGGAACCCAGTTTTTTTAAGACATGTATTGTGTTTTTCAAATAGGCAACTATAGTGGCTTATGGGAATAGGATGGAGTAAACACAGCCCGGAGCTCCCTCCATGATGGTACCAATGCCAGAGATAATGGGGCATCCTGGGTTGCCAGGGTTGTAAATCTTGGATAATAAATAAAAGTCTGGCCTATGTTTCCGGGAGGTGGAAACAATAATCCTCTCCTGTGTTTCCAGAGGTAGCCCCTTTAAGAGTTTATCTAGTTCCTTCTGGTATTGTTCTATGATGTGCTTGGTCAGGAGTTTGTAAAAGTTGGAGACTCTGTTGGAAAGTTGTCTTTTGGCTGCCCACAGCAGACTGTTGCTGGTTTGTCTGTGGGAACAGTGGCAGCCTCTTATCAGCCTGTGGTATGATAATATCCAGGTTATTATTTTCATGTTAATGTGGTGTTGGATTATGTATAACTAATATTTCACAGTCATAATGGCTTCCTAGCGTTATATACAGCAGCTTTTGAACTCCCACTGTCTTAATGCTTTTTGGCCCCTGATCCATTTATGTGTTTGAAATACTGCTCATTTTAGTACACTTAGGACAGTTATTTCTTTGAGTTTTTATTCCGTCTTCAGATCAGAGGCATACCTACAAATGTCAGTGCCTGTGCAGAAATGCTGTTGAGTGCTGGAGAGTAGGGGGAAAGCAGTGGGGAGGAGGAGAAGGAGACATTGAAGTATTGGTTTAATTCTGGTTCAGAGGAAAGTCTTCTAGTTACTGAACTTCCTGCTTTCTGTGGTTTACCTTGGAATTCACACACATGATATGACACAGAGCTATATGCTAGGGTGCTGCCAGAGAGTGGGGAGGTGTGGGGTGCTGCTGGAGCTCTCTCTGTATCAGCAGCCAGGGCTGGTACTATGCTGGCCCACCTTTAGTTACACTGAATGCTTCAGATACTGTGGTTTAAAACATTTATTGAGGACCATGACTTCATGCCATATTGTTAAATGTGAGTTAGTCATTCTGAGAATCATGTACTTTCTCCTTTCTGAAGTAGCACTGAGATGATTCTTCATGTCTCAGTAGGGGATTGTGCTAAAATAATTTTCTGTCATTTTTCAGTAGCAGTCCAAAAACAGAAATATATTCTGCTGTCATATCATGCATGAATTCCAAGGAAAGGCCACAGAAACCAGGAAGTTCAGTAGCTAGCAAGCTTCCCTCTGAATAAGAATTAAACCAATGCTTCAGTGTCTTTTTAGAAGACAAGGCATTCCTTTTTGTGCATATTTTGAATGAGACATGACATCAACATCCGTTGTGACTGTTAAAATTCTTTAGCACAAATACTGAATGATATGAGGCCCTGCCAAATCCCAGTGGGAATGGTTAAACTTGGTGGCAGCTCAACCATGACATGGCTGAACTCTGACATATGTCTTCCATGACACAGTTGTCAGCATTACCTTTTTTATGATGACTTCCCTTTACAGGTACATAAAATAACCACAATAGTTATGGTGCTCTCTTTATTTGTGTAGGCATGACCCAAGAATTACTGCAAATACCACTGCAACATCTATTATTTGCAAAGGCATTTATATAGTTTTCAGCAGCAACCACAACATGCATTTTTAATAAGGCCCACAGGAACTGAGGTTATTTAATAAAAGCCCAAATCATCTTTATATACAAATCTCTTCCAATGTAACCTCATCTCTGCATTTCTGTCTTACAATGTCAGCTCTCTTAAAAGTTGGTCTAATAAAAGACATCAGATTCACCCAAAGAACTTTGTCTGCATAGCTCTTTTAAAAGGTAGGTACTGTGTACAGAATCAGTATTAAAGAAATCTTCAGTGGTTGCCAACTATGTAAAAGCCATAACCATGAAATAGCAGTAGCAATGTTTTAGGATATTGCATGGATTTTCTGGAGCTTGTGAATGAATTAGCAGTTGGTGATTGTGAGGAATGTAGTTATAATGTTGTTTAAGAGTACAAGTCCCAGAGGCTTTCCATCATCCTCTGTGTGTATCCTAAATATGTAGCTTTGACCTCTGTCTATAAGGGGAAAGCTTAGTCTCAGGTATGAACATAGCAGCTTCAGTCTAGCTTAAAAGCAGGACCACTTGGACATATCTTACATGATGATCAGTTGCTTATGATTGCATATAAGATGGTGAAATGGGTGATTCTTGCATCAAAGCCTTTCTATCTTTGTTTCTTTGTTTTCAGGAGCCACATGGGCAAACTTAGACCATTAAGTTTGATGTCATTTTGGGGCTTCTATTTCCTTTTCACTACAAGACTTAATGATGTGATTATCCTTAAGCCGTTGTTTTCTTTGTGTTTTAATAGGACATCCTGTCTTTATTTGTTAAGAGCTCATGAGTTAATGCCTCTCTTGGCTGTGACAGTTGTACAATTATGCACTGAATTTGTTGCTATGCTCTAGCCAAGTGAAAAACAATAGATTATATGTTACTTTTTGTGATCTTCTGTCATCTTGCTATGGGACAGATTGTTGAAGAGAGGAAGGAATGGGGAAGGAACTGCATGGCAGAGTGATGCTTGACTTGCGTCATGGTAGTTTTCCTTTTAAATGAGCAGCTCATTTACTGTATTGTCTGTCTTATTTGTGGCTGAGTAAATTCCTTGTTCTCTGTCCCCAGTGATGCCCCAGAAGCATCTGAAACATTGAGAGCTGCACACAGGCTGCTTAAATTAGGATTCCTCTGGGCTGCAATGTGGCGATACACCAATGAAAAGAGTACAATGAAAGTCACGCTGCAGCCCAGGCCTTACCAACTAAAGGCATGTACTGGTTCCAGAAATTTCTTGGGGAAACCATCCACCTTTTTTGGCATCCCCTGCCTTTGGCAGGTGTGATGAAACCAGGCATCCAGTTGCCTCTCTTGACAGGGCTTGCATATGTGCTTTGATCCAGGAAGGTGTTTTGCTATAGGCACCTTATCACCTAAGATTGCGGGGTCATATTCAGCTCTGGTATAAGCAAATACAAATTCCAAGTGCAGCAGCCATTCTGTTCATGGCAAATTTGGCCTAGAGTATCAGCTACATTCTTATGATACAGCTTTCCATGGCTGCTTATCAATGGGGACTGAAACCAAGACTCTGTCAGTTTAAAATAGATTTCATAGACATTAGGGCTGGAAGGGACCTCA
>NW_017728993.1:68415078-68429771 GCF_001723915.1 Gavialis gangeticus
TGCTGGAATAAATAGGTTACAAGTTTTGGATGTAACACTGGGGGAAGGGAGGGAGTTCCAAACCCTGGGCCTAAGCAGGACTGAAAGGCACAGTCCCCTTGCTGTGGCCTGGGTCAGTTGTCGGACTATTTGACATATTAACTGACCACCAAACATGTTTTTGACCTTTTAAAAGTGGGAAGTATGATGCCCTGGGCTTGAACTATGCTATTTGACTTTCATTTCTCTGTTCATCTAGGAAGGACTGAGAAGGGAGGAGGTGGAAAAGAAGTACAGTGACCTCATGTCTGTGGTTAAATTGAAATCTGAAGTCCAAGTTTAGAAAGCCATATATGAATGTGAGGCCCCATCTGAATGGATTCTAATATAAAAGCCTTAGTCTGTCTGTCCATAAGACTTTATTTGTGCTCCAGCTGGCTGTCTCAGCAGCCAATCAGAGTGCTCTAGATGGACAGGACAGATGGCAGAGTGCTGCCATGACAGTGGGGACTGAGGGGCTGGAGGGAGGGGCAGGCCCCCCTCCCCCAGCTCCTTGGAGTCAGAGGGGGATGGCGGGGACTGGAGCTCCACCATAACAGAGGGGACAGAGCTGAGGAGCAAGGCCTGCAGTGCTGGCTTTGCCCCATCGATCTGCTCCTTGAAGCCAGGGGCCAGAGCACCACCCCCCTCGCTCCCCACAACAAGAGCCAGCAGAGAGGGGAGATGCGGGGGGAAGGGAAGGGGTGGTTACCATTATCTGCAGCCACCACCCTGTGGCTGCCACCCCATACCCTCCCTGTGCCACTGCCACCAGGCCTGCACCCACCACTGCTGTTGGACCCGCGGCCACCGCTGGGCCCGGGCCCATGGCCACAGCCAGGCCCACAGGCACAGGGCGGCAGTGGCATGGGCACAGCAGTGGCTGTGGGGGGGAGCAGGACCAGACCCAAAGCTGCAGGGGGTGGAACAGGCCCGGGCCCGAAGTGGCAGGCAGGGGAGGCGGACGTGGGCCTGGCCCTGGAGCAGGGGGAATGGCCGAAGTGACGGGTGCAAGGGTGTGGGGAGTGGTCCTGGACCCAAAGTGGGGGCAGGGCTGCTGCGGCAGGGGGGGAGGCAATGGGGTTGGGCCCATGGCAGAGTGGGGAAGGTAGTTCTGGCTCTGGCCCCGAACCTGAACCCAAACTGCTGGGCAGACAGGTTCAGGCCTGGAGGGGCCGGGGTCGGACTAGCATAGGGGTGGGGAATCAACGGGGGCACAGGGCTGAACACTGGGCTCTGTCCCTGCCACCTCTCCCCCCCATCATTTTTGACAGGCAATTTGTTAGTAAGAACATAAGAACTGCCATTTGCTAGATCAGACCATAGATCCATCTTGCCCACACTCCTGTGTCAGACAGTAGCAGACAGTGGATGCTGAAAGGCAGAGTGAATTGGGTATGACTATGGTTTTCCACTGTTCCTGTCTCACTTGTAGTCTCTAGCATTTAAGGTCTAGGGATTTCTGATTCGGAGACTGTACCTGTTACTCCCATACTTACTCAGTAGCTACTGATGCACTGTGGCAGTGCACCTTTGGTGCCTGCTACTTTAAGGGCAGAAGCAGGCAGCCGCCTGGTGCCTGGTGAGGGCAGCCATTTTCAAACATAGGCTGAAAAGGCAGCAGTCTGTGTTGAGCAGCCAAGGAGGCAACATTGGGCTGAACTGCTCCTGGAACACCCTGGAGGTAAGGGTGAGGCTATGGGGATGGAGGAGGCCTCAGTGGTCCTGGACAGGACCTGAAACTGTACCCTGCCAGGATAGGGAGGCCTGATGGGACTGCCAGTGGCATGCCAGCCCCACTTAAATACCAGGACTATGAACCTCCCCAGTGTAAGGTGAGTTGGGGTGCCTAAACCCTAGCCCCCAACTTAGGGTGCATTACTAAGAGGGAGGAGTGGGGCCAGGCATGGCTGTGGCCACCTGAGCCCGCAGGGGTGCAAGACCTCAGAGGACCCAGGAAGGGGGAAATTGTGTGGCCCTAAGAGGGGGCAATTGCAGAGCCCTAGAGCAGGGGGCAGTTGAGAGACCCTGAGAGAGCTCACCTAGAATAGGGCTCACCTAGAATAGGGTGTGTCTTCACGACCTAAAGGACCAGGCATAATTCAGGGTTGAGTAAGGCTGAAGGACAGCCAGAAGGGCAGTGCATGGGCCAACCCCCACAAGATCATGGTGTTGTGTATAAGAAGCCCGGTGAGGGGCTAAGGTGAAGTTGGTCCTCCATTTGGTGAATTGACTGGCACTACCCAGGTGAGGGTTGTGGGAGAGGCCCAAGAGACTACATGTCACCAGCCAAGGCATGATTCAGATAAGCCTGATGGCCAGAAGGGTTGCTTCAAGATGCAGCAGGGCAGAGTGGAGGGGGCACAGTATAGTGCAGTGAGCAAGAAACCGTGTGAGAGGGGGTGGAGTGCAAGAGGCCACTGTGAGAGAGGGGCAGCATGAGTGAATGTGTGTGTGAGACCTGGCGGAAGACTACGTTTGGTCCAGCTTGTGGCCAGGAGGATGATAACATCTTGGATGCCATTTGCAAGGCATGGGCCATAGTGTAGGAGAGGTACGGAGCCATGGATAGTGCCCCCTGGCGTCAGGGCATAGAATGGGCAGCCCCCCGCATTTACCACCAGTTTATTGTAATAGCAAAGTCATGGCAGGCGAGGCTGGACAGACTGTCCTATGTAGGCAGGTGGGCGGACCAACTTGAGACTCAGCCCCGAGCTTGCCCCCTGTCACATGCACCTTTCCTCCAAGGATTTGTCCAGTCCCTTGTTGAATGCGACTAAACTGTCAGCTTCATAATATCCTGTGGCAGTGAGCGCAATGCTTTAATTACATGTTGCGTGAAAAAGTACTTCCTTTAGTTAATTTTAAACTTACTACCTACTATTTTTATTTTCTGACCCCTGGTTCTTGTATTGTGAGAGTATATAATAAATCCCTATTTACTTTTCTTCACCATTTCATGTTTTGTAAACCTTTATCATGTTACCCCCTCAAGCATCTATTTTCTAAACTGAATAGGCCTAGCCTCCTTAGTCTCTCCTCATATGTAAGCCCCTTCATATCACGAATCATCTTTGTTGCCTCTCACAGTACCTTCTCTAGTTCTTCTATATGGTTTCTGAGGTGTGGGGACCAGAACTGTGCACAATATTTGAGATGTGGATGCATCATGGATTTATGAAGGGGCATAATAATACTTTCCATTTTGTTTACAGTTCCCTACTTAATAATCCCTAACCTTTTGTTTGCCTTTCTGATAGCTGCTGAGTACTGAGCTGATGTTTTTAGTGAACTTGTCCACAGTAACTCCCAGATTTCTTTCGTGTGTGGTAACAACTAATGAAGAGCCCATCATACTGTAGGTATAACTTGGTTTATTTTTGCCCATGTGCATCTATTTATACTTACCTATATTGCTTTACAGCAGTGGTCTCCAACCTTTTTAAGCAGGAGATCACCTTTGGCATTTAAAAGCAACCCCAGATCTACCATGTGCAACTGCCTCCCGCCCCGCCCCGCCCCACCTGTGGGTAAGTCTGTGGGGAGGGAAGGGGGAGGCAGATTGAGGCAGAGGGAGGAAAAATTATTTGGGGGTGCACCTTCCCAGCAGGCAAGTCCCACCCGGCCGGGGCCCCACTCAACTTAACTCTGCTCCTGCCTCTGCGGCACTATCCCTCACTGCAGTGGCCTCGATCTAGTCCCTGCCCCTTCCCTCCCCCACAGACTGACTGCAGGGGTGGGTCATGCATGTGCATGCACATGGGCACTCAGCCCCCCACTCCAGCCTCAGATCGACTGACTCCAGGAGGCTCTGAGATCTGCTGCAAGAGGCTCCGAGATCTACGTTTGAGATCCATTGGTTGGTGACCACTCCTTTACACTTTTCTACATTGAATTTCATCTGCCATGTAGTTGCCCATTGGTTCAGCCATGCCAGATCCTTCTGTAGTTCCTCACAACCCAGCTTTGTCTTTACCCCTTTGAATAATTTTGTGTCATCTGCAAATTTGACCACTTCGCTATTCACTCTTACATCCGGAGAGCAGCTACATAATTTGAATATAATTTACCTAATGACATTTTAGAATATTACTTGCTAGTCAGTAGTGGAATAGGAATGTGAAATTGAGCAAATACAGGACAGTATAGTGCATTACTTTGTTGTTGATGGGCACCAGAGTGTTCACACCTTTCTTTTATGAAGCATTGGAGGGCTTCCATGACACCATGTAATACATACTTAAATCTGTGGCACAAAGCAATCCAGAAGGCTGGAGTTCCATAGTGCAGCAGCAGAAGAGAGAGGCTTTAGCATCTGCTTCTGCAGTCCCTCACGGTTTAGAAAAATTGTCTTCCATGATTGTCTGATCTGTGGGCTGATGAGACCGATCTGGGTAACTGACAGACTATGCTGCAACTTGGGCTGTAAATATTTTTTAAAAATTATCCATTTAACCTCCTTTAATTATCCGTTGAATGGTTAACCAATAACACATACCTAGTCCAGGCCCAGGCCAGCACCTGCCCTGCCCCTCAGCAGGGGAAGAGCTGCAGCCACATGCCTGGAGCAGGGCAGGAAACTGGGGGCCCTGCACATACCCACTCAGACATAGCTGCTGCTGGGAGCTGTTCCCTGGGGTCTTTGACAGGGAGAAATCAGTGACAAGCCCTGCCAGACAACACAGCTCACCTGAAGCCGTGGCCAGCAGCAGCAGGGGAAGAGTTTTCTGAACCTGCTGCAGCCCCTGACACTGGGAGGGAGGGAGCAGACTAGGTTTGGGCACTAGTTCCCCGCCACTTCCTCTCTCCTCCTCACTCCTCCCTCCTGCCTGCCCTACCACCTTCCTGTTCCTGAGACACCGTGCCACTTCCCTTCCCTGCCAGACTGCGCACCATACTAAATGTTAACTAGTAATGCATTACTGGTATAAATATACTTATTGTTTAAATGTTTAACCTTTCACATCTCTAGCTGCAACTCGGGCACATGTTTCCATGTGGAGTGGGTGGCTCCAGATCCTTGATTTGGTCCATGATGTGCTGTTTCTCCCGGTCCTGCTTTTCTATCTCCTGCCGCAGAGATTAGACAGAGGAGATGCATTTGGTCATCATATTAGTTCCCTGCTTCAGCACAGGATTGCTCCCTAGAATATGTCCTTCCAAGCCCTCTTTCCAGTCTAGTTCTAAATAGTGTGTTTCTCAGCACTTCCCAGGAAACACCACAGGCTAATATTTGTGACACTAAGGCTCATTTCCCCCTTATATTTGTTTCATTGAATCTTTGCTGGGCTCCCTTCACAGAATCATAGACGTAACAGAGGGAACAGGTCCATCGGACAGTACTATGCCAGCACTATATTGCTTCTTTGTACCACTGAAAAATTAACTTTATGCCTTAGGGCATGATTCTGTTCTACCTGCCTCTGCTGCCAGCTGTGACTCTACCAAAATCAAAGGAGCTGCCCACTCGTTTAGGGCAAGCCCCTGTCACAGCCTGGCTGGCTGTATTAACTTCACAAAGTTGATTGACTTAGCTAGCTGGTGATTTCCTCTGAGCCCCCTGAGGAACAGGGGATTCCTGAGGGCGTGACTAGGGACAGGTGTAGACAGTGTTTCTAGTGATCACTGGTTGGTATAAAGGTCCTTTGGGAGCTTTTATCTGTTGGTCATCTAAGAACTGCTTTAACTTGAGTCATGGCCCAAGCCATCCAACAGCTGGCCCTGGCTTAGATAGGGAGGATGTAAGTGCCCCTATAAACCATCCCTTCAGCCCTGCTGCCTGCATACCACCTGAGGACAGCTCTCAATCTGTTCTTGGCTTGAATGCAGGTAGCTTAGTGTTCTCACATTTCCACTAGAGGGCAGCTTTATCTTATATTTTTCATTAGATGGGCTCATTTCAAACCTGATTCAGACTCAGAAAATCAAACACAAGCCAAGAATTTCCAGGAGCTGGGGATACTTTCAGGCATAGGGAGGACAAAAGCTTTTTGTTTGATATTTAAACAAATGAGCAAATAAACAAACCATTTGAATAATTCCCAGGCATAAGTATGAAGAAGGAAACCTTAAATGAAAATGTGCTACCATGCACCTGCAAAATATGGAGCAAGCATTCCAGAGCTATTTTAGGATATGGACAGATGACATTTATAATACTTGAGAAGGGTGAAAAAACTTTTGTCTACTACCTTACCCCATGGTAAGTGGAAGCTAAATCTCAGTATTTTCTTTCCTGTTTCATTCAGTTGCCTGGGTTGCTTTTGTAAGTGGTAATTCCTGCCTCCCCTCCTTAAGTGAGATAATTTTTCATCTGTCCATAACTTCCACTGGGTTTCAGCTGAAGTAACAAGAGAGATACAGGTAGTCTTCATTCTTATGATGCAATTGGTTACTGAAAACCACATCTTAAATCAAAATGCCGTAAGTTGGAACCAATTTCCCTATAGGAACAGTGTTATAAATGGGGGATTGGTTCCTTTACAATGCTCAATACAGCTGCGTCCAGCTGGCACTTGCACACACACTCACACGCTTACTTGCCGGGGCCCCCACAGAGCAAAGCACGTCACCCTTGACAGCCAATCACCTTGCCAGCTGCTCCTAGTCCCAAGCGTCCAAGCTGGTCATGTCCAGGAAAACCAGAGGCAAAGCAAAAACCCAGACATTTGCTTACATTTTAAAACCCCTCCCAGACACGGAGGCTGTGGGCTGAAAAAGAGGACATGTCTGGGAAAACCTGGAAATACAGTAACCCTAAACATGACCATTATTTATAATGTAGATAAGTCTCTAGGCAGCCATTCTGTCTATGCCGTAGATTATTAAGAGCTTCATAAAACAAGGCTTTGACTCGCATAGGTCTGTAAAGTGTAAATTTATTATAACTCTCTTAAAAAAGATAAACTTCCAACATTATTGATGCTATAGTAAGATAGGATTCTTCCTTAGCAATGCTTGACTCTTTCCAATACAAAACTTCATCTTTAACTTTTTGAAAGGTTATTTCCACCCCAAAAAGACTCCTTTTGAGCCAGACTCTGATTTCACTTAGGCTAATGCAAATCTGGTTTGCACCTTTGACTTCCACAGAATTTTACCAGACTAAGTACAGGTTAAGCTCCTTACATCAGACCGAAAGGATACGTAACTGATGCAGCTGCACTTCCATCTGTAATTGCTTATATGATGTCAGCAAATGCTGCTGTGCCTAATCTGAGTAACAGAACTCACATCAAAAAGCAGAAGCTTTCTTCTACAAGATTGCTCTTTGAAAAGCTGAGTTTGCTTCACAGACAGTCCTTGACTTCTGACCGACTTGCAATGAACGTCACTTATGATGTTTATAAATTGACACCCTGTTTCGACGTGGGTTTTGACTTTACGACAGTCGATACAGCTGTGTCCAGATGGTAAGTCTGTTGTGGTGGAAGGGAAGGGGTGGGAGGTGGGGGGCAGATCAAGGCTTCTGCCGTGAGAGAGGGACTGGGGCTAAGGTAAACATTGCCCAGCTGGGGCCAAAATTCTGTGGAAGTCAAAGGTGCAAACCAGATTTGCATTAGCCTAAGTGAAATCAGGGTCTGGCTCAAAAAGAGTCTTTTTGGGGTGGAAATAACCTTTCAAAAGCTAAAGATGAAGTTTTGTATTGGAAAGAGTCAAGCATTGCTAAAGAAGAATCCTATCTTACTATAGCATCAATAAGGTTGGAAGTTTAACTTTTTTAAGAGAGTTGTAATAAATTTATAGATGTCCACGCTTTACAGACCTATATGAGTCAAAGCCTTGTTTTATGAAGCTCTTGATAATCTAGGGCATAGACAGAATGGCTGCCCAGTGGCTTATCTACATTATAATTAATAGTCATGTTTAGGGTTACTGTATTTCCAGGTTTTGCCGGACATGTCCTCTTTTTTGGCCCACGGTCCTCATTTCTGGGAGGATTTTTAAAATGTGAGCAAATGTCTGGGTTTTTGCTTTGCCTCTGCTCTTCCTGGACATGACCAGCTTGGATGCTTGGGGCTAGGAGCAGCTGGCAAGGTGACTGGCTGTCAGGGCCCTGGCAAGTAAGTGTGTGTGTGCGCGCATGCGTGTGCGTGCACGCATATGAGTGCTGAAGCTACATGGTCAGCAGGGCTGTGTGGCAGGGTGCTGCAGGTTGGGAGTGAGGGGCACTGGCAGGGCTGGGGGGGGCAGGGGGCTGGGGGCCATCAGTGAGGGTCACCGGCAGGGCTGGGGGGCTGGGGCTTAGGAGTGAGGGGCAGAGGCAGGGCACAGGCATATCACTGCCCCCTTCCCCCCCGCTACAGGTGTCTTCCTTTTTGATCCTGGAAATATGGTAACTCTAGCCATGTTGGGACCAATCCTGAACTATGTTCAGCTGATGTGCTGCTGATAGCGACTTTTCCTGGTCTATGCTAGCCACAAATCATCAGTTAGTACCTTCTCATCTAACTCAGAGAATCACCAAACTACCTCCCGACTTTCAAAGCTGGCTTACAACCCTGGCTGAGACTGGCACCCTCAAGGAGAGCCTCCTGGAAGAGGCTCAAGGTAGACATCCCACTCCCTCCTCTCCCAAATGACAACTTCCAGTGCCTCCTTCTTGAAGCCTCCTTCCCAGAAACCTCACTCCCTGTCTTCAGGTTTTGGGAGGTATGTGGTCTTTTCCTTTCAGTGACTGTCTGTCAGTCCACTACTTACACGGTCTTGGTCTTCGACTTTGCCACTTTCCATGTGAGTGTCTTATCTCCATTGTTGCTGGTCAGCCAAATAGCCACAGCTGGAGTGTTAGTTGCTTTATCCCTTAAATCAGAGCCCTTCACAGGCTGTGGTGTATACATCTCATCAAAGGAATCAACCAGAAGTGACAGGTACTGTTCAAATAAACAATGAAAGGCATAAAGTCTGTTCTCAAAGCATTATAATCTAAACTGATAAAACAGAAAAATGGAGTAGTCATGTTTAACAGATGAGGGGGCAGATCCTAAAAAGGACTTATGTGCCTACTAAAGGACTAAAGTGTATGGTAAGTGCATAGGTCCAAAACAGCAATCAAAAGTTCATTACTCAACAGCTTCCAAAACTAACTAGATACTTCCTTTTCTTATCTAAGACTTCTCTAAGTGCCAGGCTTTTTTGTGTGCCTATAACTAGGCAGGTCTGGTCAGCTATGTGTCTAGCTCCTGCCTAAACCTCACGGGTATCCAGAGGCCAGATAGAGTGGCACCGAAGGTCTTTGAAGGGGCCAGCTTGTCTCCCTTGCAGCACTTCAACAACTTGAGCTTCAGAGAGGGCTGGGACTGGGACTCACTCATGCTTATGAGTGTCTATTGATTATCTCAATGCCTGTGCACAGAGCCAGCCTCAGGGATTAGCAGTGTGAACAATCGCCCAGGGAACCCTGGTTAGGGGGGCACCGATGCTGTGGTGGAGCTCTGAAGGCAGAAGGGGAGGTGGGGCAGCTGGTATAGCTCTGGTATTACTATTCAGGCAGCTAAAGGAGACGATTATTAACACCCTTGAAGTAAAGAACAACAGGTTAATGGGCCATTAACTCCCTTAGGTGCCTGAATAGTAATACATACCAGAGCTGCACCACCCAGGGGAGTGGGGAGGCTGCCTGGGGTCCATGGCAGCAGGAGCAGGGCCAGAGCCGGGACACTTATTTAATTTTCAGTGGTCATGACCCTTGCAAGTGTGTGCCAGGATGTGCAAAATAGAAGTGAGTGCAGGTGTGTGGAAGGGTACGCCAGGACATTTGTTTTAATTTTCACCGGCCATGAAACTTGGAAGAAAACAACATGTCACAAGTACCTATGAAAAGAATGTAAGGAGTGCATTTTCCCAAAGGGCGCCAAAATACAAATCCTCAAACAACTGCAGCCCACACTAGAAGACCCAATTCTTAAAGAGATCTTCCCAGAACCACCCATCCTAGCCTTTAAACAAGCACCAAACCTCACTAACCTCCCTATGTCCCAAACCACACCAAATGGATCCAGACTATGCCAGGACAAGCAATGCAAAACCTGCCAAAACATCTCCACTAGGGCTATGCAAAACAGTATCATTTCATTTTGACGTCCGTTTCGCTGCTTCGACGCGATACTGTTTTGAGTTTCATTTAGTTTTGAAAGCACTGTTCTGTTTCATTTCGTCAAAATTGTTTTGCTGTTTTGACGTTGTTTCGATGTTTTGCCCATAGGCTATAATGGGGAAGAACAAAACTGCCTATAGCTGTGTCATTTTCACAAATTTGGATGAAAATAGCTGGGATGGTAGCCCCTTCTGAGGGCGTGAAGCCTGCCAAGTTTCAAGGAGATAGATGCAGGGGTTTTTGGGAAACTGCACTTCAAATCTTGAAAGCCAAACTCATGTCGTGTGTGAAGGCACGGGGGTGGGGGTGAAAACAGCAGGCATGGTAGCCCCTGCTGAGGCCATGAAGCCTGCCAGGTTTCAAGGAGATAGGTACAGGGGTTTCTGGGAAACTGCACCTCAAACTGCTGACAAGTAAATCTCGTGATATGTGTGACTGTGTGTGTGTGTGTGTGTGTGTGTGTGTTAAGGTGTGCCCTCACTGGTGCTGGGCCCTCTACATGACATGGTAGTGTGCCCCAATGAGGTGTTCTTCTCCTTTACAGCCTCAGCCCAGTCCACCACCTTAAACAACAACAGGTTATAACTTAGTAAGCAGCACAGTAGCACCTGCAGCATCTCAGGCAGCCAAACTGTCATAGTCAATATGAGAGCAGTCATTCCCCACTCTTCCTCCTCCCTCTCCTTACTTTCTGTTTTCCTGCAGGCAAGCCA
This sequence comes from Gavialis gangeticus, assembly GCF_001723915.1. Taxonomy (NCBI): domain Eukaryota; kingdom Metazoa; phylum Chordata; order Crocodylia; family Gavialidae; genus Gavialis; species Gavialis gangeticus. The sequence goes on from NW_017728993.1 coordinate 68,425,906, forward strand.
AGCTTCAGCTTCAAAACTCGAAACATTTTGAAACTTTTCAACTGCCCTCATTTTGTTTTGAGGCTGTTTCATTTCGATTTCACTATTTCAAGCTTGAAACAGCATAGACAGCAAACAGGCAGCGAAATTTCACACAGCCTAATCTCCACCACTTCTACAATAACCACACCCCACAACAGAACCATCACCATTCCTGGATCTTATACCTGCACCTCCAGAAATGTTATGCATCTCATGCATGTTATGTGATCATGTTATGCAGCTTTTCTCATTCCTTGGAGATCTCAGAACAACTATGGAGTCTCCCTAGGCCTGAAGAAGGGTGCTTGTGCCCAAAAGCTTGCAAAGGACTTTGTTCCAACTACTCAGTTGGTCTAATAAAGATATTACATCTTTCCAAAGAGGCTTGCCTGCATTCTTAGGTCAGGCATTCCAGCTATGACACTGACTCTTTGAGATTGCCTGTCTTACTTCATCCAAACACGATGCAAAGTCTTGGTTCATAAGCCACTTGATTATCTAGGACAGTGGTTCTCAGCCTTTTTGGACTCACCCCTAACTGGACTCGAGGCACCCCTCCACTGGACTCAAAGCAGCCCTCCATAACTTTTGTGAATTGAGTGGCACCCGATTTAAAAAATGTATTTATATTATTATAGCCGCTTATCTCCTTACACAGCGGCTAGGCAGTAGGGGTGGGGGATTGTCCAGGCAGGGACAGACTTAAGCCTATCTTAATTGCTTATCTCATCTGCTTCTCTCTCCAGCACTATGCTTGAGAATCACTGATCTAGGATGCAGGAGAATGAGATTGATGAGGGGTTTGTCAACCTGCTCTGTTTAGACAGACGGTTGTGCCTTGAGTGGGGAGGGGGATGGATTAAGTGATTTCTTGAGGTCCTATCTAGCCCTATTTTTTCTGATTCTCTGATTATGATAGATTATCAATCTGCAATCAGGACTATGGTGTATTTGGCTGCTGTGATGCTGAACATGACATTCCACCTGCCACTGTTCATCCATGTTAGACTGGAAGTTCAGTGCAAGACTTTTTATAATCGAGGCCAAGTAGATCTTTGGCTGCAGTGTCCTTTCTTTTACTGTTTCTCTACCTCTTCGGATCATTTTCACAGCTACATATAGCAAACTTTGTTCTAATTTCTGATGTTCTCTTTGAAGCATCCCACTTGTTGCTCTTGGATGTTGAAAATCAGTCTAATCTACAAAAAAGTCTAAACTTGATTGAAGTATTCACCTTATTTAGACAGAACAAGAACGTGGGTGAGATCTCCCATAGGCTGAGAACTACCACTCTTCCTGTTCATTCCTGCCCACGCTTTATTTCAAAAGGTAGGCAATAAGGATAGTTCAAACACAAAATACCACATCGGAACAGTTCTCAGACACTATAAACATCCTGTCCAATTTGCAGAGCACTTGTGTTCTGTCGTATTACCAGAGATAGTGACAGTGATTTAATGCATATGTTCTGAAAATGGCCTAGCACAGTTGTTCTCAAGCTTTGTGATCGTGCAACTCATCTTTTTCAGAGTCCCTCTATGCAGTCCCACACTCCCCTACCCTTTAAACTTACCTGCCAGCCTATGGCCAACTGCCTTTCATATGGTCTTCTTGTCAAACATGCTGAAAAGGCACCCAAGCTAGTGCTGACTAATTCATAAGCAGCATTTCGATGTTAGTAGTGCTGCGCCTGGGCTATGTAGCCTGCCTACAGAGGTCTCAATCTAGGCCTTAGTCCAAATAGACCAGAAAGATTAAAGGCTAGAAGTATGTCAGCAAAGAAAGCCTTAAAAAAGACGATGTTGGGAAATTATTTGGGAGCTGCAATATGGAAAAAAAATTAGCCATTTTTCAGGGGAGAGAGGATGAATAATCTCAAAACCCTAGGGATTTGGGCCTCCCTCATCCACCCAGTCAAAACACCTTGATGGCTGATTACTCTTTGGGCAACCTTCTGAAAACAGAAGGTGTCAGTGTTTCTGCTACTATGATCATGAGTGAGATACATCAGTGTTGAAATGAAAAGGTCCAATTCACCTTGTGTGGGTTTGCTCTTTATTTTATTATCATATTTTATCTATTTGCTTTATTTGAGAGCCCCCCCCCCCCCGGAGCAAATGGAATATCTGTTTTCTTAATGGAATTTCTTGAGAAGAGTATAGCTTCTGTACTCCCTGGGACTTTTAGCAGATTTTAAGAGGTTACCAGATCTTTGCAGTAACCTTGCTAGTGGAAGAGATGATCTGAATCACTGGAACACAGGTGGCTGGCTGGATGCCAGGTCCCACGTGGAGTGAGGATGAGTCTTATGCTGAACCATTACCAGTTTGGGTAGGCTTTCCATTGCTGAGAGCCCAAAGCATAACATGCTTCAGTGGGAGCTAGCACAGCACGAGGTCTTGGTTCTTTTCTCATCTTTCAGAAAATTCTAGGTTGCAAGCATTTACAGTGCCTTATACCAGGAAATGTGAAGGCAAAACCTAAAGGAAAGCAGAGAATGTAAAGCAAACTTCACCCATCTCCTGCCCACTCTTGCCTGTTTACCTTTCTTTCTTGGGAGCAAGGAGCTAGACTCTAAGGTGTCCCTTTTTTCCTTTCTGGGACCATCTTCGTTTTTAATCTAGACTCAAACCCAGTTTTCCTATGCAGATCTGCATGGAGGACCAATGCACAAGCCAAGTCAAATGCTAATTTTCAGCTACTGACTCTTCTAAGTGTGAACAGGTGTGGGCTCTTCAAGTTAATCACTACCTTACTAACAGAATCTTAGCTGAAATATAAAGATAAATCAAAATCATGTTTATATTAAAAGCTATAGCATATACAAATATGAGAACAATAAACCTGAACACAATTTTGCACTAACTACAGTTAGAGACTAGACACTGCAACAGCAAACTTAATTTGAGAAAATCTCTATGCATGCCACATGGTGAACCCCCAAAAGTAATTTTGTCTTGGAGCAAATCCATGACAATGGTGTATTACTATAATGCAATACATATCCCCCTTTAGTCTCCCTTTTTGCCAAACTGAATTGCCCCAGTTCTTTCAACCTTTTTTCATCCAACTGACATTCTAACTATGTCTTTGTTGCTTGCCTTTGGAACCTCTCAAGTTTCTCTATATCCTTCCTAAAATGCGGAGCATAGGTGCAGACAGTGCTCCAGCTGAAGCCTAACCAGTACCAAGTACTATCATTTGCTGTATCTTGCATACAGTATTCCTTTTAATGCTCTGCAAAATTCTATTTCTTTTCTTCATGAGTTCGTCAAGTTGCTGACTCATACTGAGCCTGTGATCCTCCAAAACCCCCAGATCCTTCTTAGCAACGCTAAGGTGTAGCCAGTTCTCTAACATTCTGTGTTTGATTGTTTTATACTTTGCTTCAGGAGCTGGCCTGACTGACCTTGGGGTCCTCCTTTTCTCCCTCTTTAAAGATGGGTGCTATGTTAGCTCTTCTCCTTCTACTTCTGGGACTTTGCCTGTTTTCAATAAGTTTGTAATTGTCACAGCTAACAGCTCCAAGATTTCTTCAGTAAGTTCCTTCAGCACCCTGGGATGAATTTTATCAGGCCCTGCAGACTTAATTTATTTCAAATGTATAAAAAGCCCTCTGACATGCTCTTTACTATTCATGACATTCAATCCTCCTTTGTTTGTATTAATTTTGTTAGTTGACTAATTAGTTCGGGGCGGGCAGTTATTTTGGACAGAGGGCTGCTTACTGAGTTTTGGCAAGGGCTACGTGACAGGCAGCCCAGGGCAGATAAATATTAATTTTCTAAATTTTTTAGGGGCCCCGTGGGCTGGACAGAATGGCCTGGCAGGCTGCATCCGGCCCC
>NW_017728993.1:68429793-68439035 GCF_001723915.1 Gavialis gangeticus
GGGGCGGGCAGTTATTTTGGACAGAGGGCTGCTTACTGAGTTTTGGCAAGGGCTACGTGACAGGCAGCCCAGGGCAGATAAATATTAATTTTCTAATTTTTTTAGGGGCTCCATGGACTGGATAGAATGGCCTGGCGGGCTGCATCCAGCTCCTGGGCCGCATTTTGCCCACCCCTGGGTTAGTTCATTTTTGTTTGTTCTTAATTTGTTGAGCTATAGTTGCTCTGCATTGTGATTCAGAAAAAATGTTAAAAGATTCTGCCCCAAGTACATTCAATGGTGCAAGTCTGAATCTGGAGGAACTTGACTGGTTTTGCAATGAATACAGTGATGCTGTAATCATTTATCTAGTTTTTTCCTTAAACTATACTCTCTTTGAACTTCATTATAGTTAAAAATAAACGCATTAGATTTAGTGTTTTTATACCTGTTTTCTTATTAAATCAGCTTCCGCTTCTCCAGGTTTTTAAAATTATATTTAGGCATATCTAGGTATTTTTCATATATGCTAGTTTGTTCAAGAAGCTTGAAGTGGAAGCATTACCCCATAAACTGCAAATACTGAGCTACCCCATATTGCCATGACAAGTATCTGTCCTTGCAAAGGGTCATTATGACTCACTGAGGTTTTTCAGAACACGTGTTGTGAAACTAGGAAAGAAACCTGTATTATTCTAACATTGGTCTGTGTAGAGAATCAAAGAATGATATTGCTCGGGTTTAATGGCTCTAAAGGGACATGCCTTATCATCCCAGATGCTTCTCAGGGTAACCTCATACCTCTGTCCATTGTTCCTTCTTTTTTATCTTTTTTATTTTCTGTCTTGTATCCTGTGACTTACTTTAGGCCGGGGGTGATAAAGATCCAGCCTGCAGCCCAGATCCAGCCCATGGAGCTCCATGATCCAGCCCATGGGTCTCAGACTTACCTCACATACAGTGCCTGTGGCACACAGTGACCCCGGCCCTGCATGTTGCCTGCAGCATGCAGCCCTGCATGTAACCCTGCTGTTGCATGCTGGCCTGGTGTGCCTGGCACATGGTTCTGAGCATGGGGTCTGGCACTGCAGGCACAGCACAGCGGTCCAGCATGGGGTGTGTGTTGCATGCAGCCCTGTGTGATGGCCAGATATGAACCGATTCCACCAGAGACAAGCCCTATGCACCATAGTCAGTGCATAGGGCCTCTCTGGTGTGGGCACTCCATGCAGTGAGACCTGGACTGGGCCTGGTACATCCTGCCCTCAGGCCTGGTCCAGGGTGTCCTCTGGATGAGGTGCTCATGCTGGACCAGCCCTGTGTGCTAGCTGTAGTGCTTGGAGCTGATATGTGGGTCAGATTGGGACCATGGACCAGCCCTGAACCACTCATCGAGCCTCCCAGGCTGAATGAATTTAATATCCCTGTTCTAGGTAGTGTCCTTTTCCTCTGGCTTCATTGGGAATTCCCTCAATGAAGCAGTGTGCCTTCCTAATTCCATGCCATAGGCCTTTCTGCTGTGGATTTTGTTGTTGGCCTTCTAATACCTTGGAGGGATGCCTTCCAAGGGCTGAAGAGATGGCCTTTATTTTCTCTTGCCCTTCCTCAACTCCTGTGTCAAATCAGAGTGGGCAAGAGTTGCTGTCCTGGGTGCTCCCTGGCATGAACAATTCATGCCCCTGGCAGCTGGGGGGGGGGGGCACAGCAGCAGCGAGAGTGTGGCTGTGCTAAGCAGGTGAGCTCCTGCAGCCAGTGCTGTCGGGGGTGCGACGGGTGGTGGCAAGCACCTACCATGGGTCAGCAGCCACCCACAGCATAGGCAGTGGCCAGCAGGAATTGCAGACTGGCAGCAGGGTGGTGAGAAGTGACCACCCACAGGAGCTGCTGACAGTGTCAGCAGTGCCTTTTTGTAGGGGGTGCGCTGCCATGCTCAGGGGGTGCACATGCACCCATATGCACCCCCTACATGTCACCTCTACTCCCTGGTACCCTTGGAACTTGTAGGCTAGGGTCTTCTGAAACCTTGCAGCATAGCAATGTGTGGGCCCATCTTACCATTCCTGGTCAAGAGACCAGTTCCCCTAGCTCAGTTCCTTCTTGAATCTCATTGTCGTGGAAAATGGCATAGGGGATGGCACAGAGAGAGGTTTTGTCCTCAAGTTTCAAATATATTTTAATGAACTTGGAGTAGCCATAAATTCTTGGTTTACAAATACACATTTCATTTGGCCCTACATAAATCATTTCATCTCCAGACAAAATGCAGTCATCTAGGTGTCTGTGTTCATTGTCCTAGGATAAATCCTGAAAAGGCTCATGGGATATGAACTACTAACTTTTTATCCTGGGACTGGCAGGGCTGGTAGAGTGGGTGAGATTCGAGACAGTGATTTGAATCACCGAATCAAATCACTGTCCCCTGAATTGGCCCAATCAGAATCCAAAGCAAATACTAGCCGCTTTGCACAGGCCTAATGTTCAGCTATTTTGACTGCATCATTGAATCGATGGCAGAAAAGCAGCAGTGCATTCAGCCACTCACTAAACACTGATTTAGAAGGGTTATGTGTGTACACATCAAACCCAGGATATTTTCGTTCCAAGATAAATACAAGTGCAGCTTGTCTAAGGATAAATACAGCAACTGCTCCAGCCTCAGTTAGGAAGCTTAACTGTTGGTTTGGTGACCTATTTTAGTTCAGTATGAATAGGATATCCTTTTCCTTGTATCCTCTTCTCATTACAACTGTGAGTTAATCTCAGTCAGGCTGAGGTTGAATAGAGGTCTGAAATTTCCCAAACTGATTTTAGTTATCTTGGCCTTCAGAGGTCTCTGGTGGGCTGTTGCAACTAATTCTTGTAACTTTAAAGGGAGAGAAACAAATGAACAAAGACATTTTCTGAGCAGTGATACAGTTTGTTGGAATCTCCTCTCTTCTCTCATCTAGTATTGTCTGTGTATAATGGTGGATCATCCCTGGGTTCAGAATCAGTACTTTTAAAATGTATCGAGGAGCTGGTAGGAGTAGGTTGACCTAAATCCTCTCCTGTTCTCTGGTCTGTGTCATGTTTTCTGGTCAGAAGGATGAAAACAAAAAGAATCATCAGCATTTATTTTCCCTTAACTATGTGTTAGATTCAGCACTTTTGCTAATGTGAATTAGGAGCATATACTTCTCAGTACTGCTGTTTCTGATGTCTGAATCATCTGCAATGGGAGGCACTGGCTGTACATGCAGAATTATCATCAGGCACATTCTTGCTGGGTATAAGTTAGTGACGCTCAAGTCCACAGTTCAGACAAATTTCTTTACAGTCACAAAGCTCTAAATTTTGGGAACCTGGTATAAACAGGAGTTCTTCCCTTCTTTTCAATGACACCTTGCTGATTTTCACAAATTGCAGATTTGGTCCTTTTTTATTAAATGAAAGTCTAAAATTTAAAAATCAGAGAATGGCAGGTGTCCTACATTACTGGTGCTCAACTTTTTTGCTGCACAGGCAAGTACAGAGCAAGCAGTTAATGGAAACTTCCCCACACCTCCCTGTTAGTCTGGCTCACCATTGATCTTGAAGTACTCTCTCCCACCCTGGGAGAGAGAGGGTAGCTCATATCTCCAGAACAGTCTGTTGCCCAGGACAGCCAACAAGGATACCTATTAATTCCAATTATGATAGTAATAGTTGTGCACTGGACTGAATTAGCCAATGTATTCCTTGCCTATATGAAAGATGTGACATAGGACCAGATGCTTAGCTGATGTAAATCAGTATGACTTTATTGATTACCCCCAAGGAAAAACAAGGGCCAATGGTTATAAATTCCTCCAAGACCGTGTGGCCAGAGGCCGAGTGAGTGGGGAGGCAGTGTGCAGCCGGACGCCAAGTGGGGTGGGAAGGGAGTAGCACACAGTCAAACATGGAGCAGGGAGGCAAGGATGGCACACGGATGGGTGGGCGGGGATGGAGTGCCACTGCCTCCCAGGAGCAGGTGTGGGGCAGGGAAGCTCACTGGTCTGGGGTGAGGGTAGCAGTGCCCCTCTGTGGGGTGGGGAAGCTCACTGGGTTAGTGTGTGGCGGCGGCTGCTGCATGCAAGCTTCCCCACACTGCAGAGGGGCACTGCTGACCTTGCCCTGCCTTGGCCCTGCTCCTGGGAGGCAGTGGCGCTCCATCCCTGCTCGCCCGGGCGTACCCCCTAGGACCAGTCCAAGTACCCCCAGGGGTCCATGTACTCCCAGTTGACAACCCCTGTCCTATGAGATTAGTTTAACCAAGCTGTTTGTTTGAATTTGTTTACAAGTGCATCCTGGAATCTTCTCTGTGTTCAAATATATATTTTTACTGTTAATAAACTTGACTTCATTATCATAATGAATAGTTATTCTCCCATAATAGACTTCACCTCCTTCGTCTCAGACAGAAGGATTAGACAAGTTCAGACTGTCTCAGAGAGTCAAGTGCTTCTGTCCGTAACATTTTGATTTCCTGGAACAGTCTTGCAAAATCATAAACTGTACTGAGTGAAAAACAGAATTTTTGTCCCATAAAAGTTTTCTTCCTACACAGGAATAGTCCTTTGAAATTTCTTTTACAGAACAGAAGTTGAAAAAAAAATCAGCTTGAAAATGTCAGAACATCTTAGCATCCCCTCAAACTCACGTGGTCTGGTTTATTGAACATCAATTCAATATTACATTGCATTTTTCCATAATAGATGTGGCAGGGCACTATGAGGGGCTCAGCCAGAGACAGGGAGCTGAGTCCTGACCTCAATAAGTCCTCCAATGTGGGGAGGCAGAGTTTGGGTCGAATATAACACCGGTAGTAGCACCATGACCCGCTACCCGGTGGGGAGTGAGAGTCCCCTGTGAGACCCTGAGGCACCAGTCGTGGTATGAGGTAACCCCAGCTCCCCACATCTGTGGAGGAGGACCCAGAGAAGGGGACCCCGGGATAAGAGTATGGGTCCTACATCAAGGCCTGCCAGAGCTTCCCCTGACTGGCCCAGGTGGGGGCCAGGACCAGGAGGGTCAGAAGTGCAAGGAGGCCCACCAAGAGGGACACCCAAGAACCAGGGGCCTGGGGTTCCGATTGGCCTGGAGGTGGGCCGGGGCTAGTGGGAGCCGAAAGTCCCAGTGAGGGGACCACACCCAAAGGGGAACCGGTGGCAGGGAGATAGATGGCCCAGTATGATGGTGGCAGAGTCCGCCTGAAAGGAGGAACTCAGGTGGGGGTCCTACAGCAGGATTCTGGGACCCATCATGGGGGACTGGCATGTATGAGAACATCATGATGTCATCTGCGAGGCTTGGGCTGCGGTGCAGGGGAGGAATGGAGCTGCAGATAGTGCCCCCTAGCAGTGAGGCAGAAAATGGGCAGCCTCCCACCTAATTACATCTATTAATCCATTAAGACCAAGGCATGGTGGGTGAGAAGGTGGGCGGTTAGCCCAAGAACAGGTGGGCGGGCCACGCGGAGATCGGCCCCGGTAGGCCTCCTGTTACAATACACCTAATGTGAGCTGTAGTTCAGCAGACTGATAAGATCATTTTCTTTTATGAGCCACATCTCCTGACTGCACAACATGTCCCAAGAGGCACCCAGTCATGTGATTGCTATAACATACCACACAACTTAATCAGAAAATGTACTTTGCATTATGGGAGGTATGGTCCCCAAGGAGTCTGATGTATTTGCTAGAATGGAGCCTCCAAGCTACAGCTCCCAGAAGGTGATACATTGATAGAGAAATGCAATTTAATATTTTGAGGTTCCAAGTTGAAATAAACCATCCTGGGTCAGTTCAACAAAATGAAATGTACAGTTTTGGGTGAACCTGATCTGTAAAATTCTGACTAGCTCTTACAACAAGCAAAAAGCATGTCCTGAGCAAAAGCACTGGATTTTAAGTATTTTGCAACCAATGAAAAAATTTTCTTACATGCCTTGAAACTGATTTCTCTCCAAGCACATCTCTTACTTTTCAAGATCTGGGTACTGCTAAAGTCATTATCAAAACTCCCTTTAGCTTCAATAGGACCAAGATATTACTGGTGGTCTCTTTGTGGCTGTTGACACACAATGCAACAGTGATAGAAATAGATTATTAACTTTTTCTATTTAATTATAGAATTATTTCTTCCACATTTTAGTGGCAGAACCTGTGGAGGTGGAGTCATCTGGGAAATTTTGCTATTTTTTAAAGAAATTTGAGACTTTTATGCAAGTTGAGACCTAAAATTCAAATTATTTTTATTCTGGTCTGGACAGGCATAGGAAGTTGCCTAATTGGAAAGCTGCTAATTATTTTGCAGGCATGACATTATCATTTGGTTGTAAATTATTATTTGATTTGCGTAGAACTAGTAATGCCAAGGCACAATCAATGTTCCGTTTAAGGTTTAGCAATCCATAAGCAATCCTGGCTGGGAGTGTGAGGGTATCTCAGTGTGCCTGCCCCTCTCCCCTCCTGCCTGTGGCTGGATTGGGGTGGGTGACAAATGGCTGGACGTGAAGCCAGAAGCATTAGCGCCCCCTTGCTATGGCACTGGGTGCCCCCCTCAGGCCGGTGCCTAGCGGCCATGGCCCCCTACCTCCCCCCCCATCAGTATGCCACTGTGTGTGTGGCATTAAAAAGTTATTGTGTGGCATGATTTTATTATGCACAGGTGCACATGCTCGCAGCTTAGAGGGAACGCTAGGCAAAATCCAAATAGAGTATCCAAACATTTTAGGCCATAAGAGGTCTTTTCTTTTCCCCTTCTTAATCTATGTATTGCCAAAATGTTCTCATTGTAGAGGGTATATGTGAATAAATCAATCACCATATGGGAGAACTCTGCAAGTGGGAAATGTTTTGACAGCCATCACTGTTCTTGTAGGGTGACAATATGAGCAAGATTGTATACATAGCTGATCTTTCTAAGTTCTTCTTTTTTCTTCAGTTCCAAGCAACGTGGCCTAAAGTGAGAACAGTTCACCTAATTATAACAGCTGCAGCCCATAACTCCAGAAATTCTTCTGAGCACAGGGGCTGGACCTGATGATCTGCAAGGTCCCTTCCAGCCCCCAACAACTATGAAACTCCCTACACTGTGTTACTTGGACAAGTTTCATGTTTCCCTTTCTCCACTGTGGAATCTTGGTCCATCAGAAACATGACAGGTGTTAGGAAATGTATGTTCTCCAGAGACTGGAGCATAGGAATCTAAGTTAGGGAAGTGTGTTCCCTTTGTGAATCTGCTGCAGACATCCAGTGTATCCTTGGGATGCTCTCTTTAAACCTTCCTGTGGCCCATTTCCTTACCTATGACACAGGAATAATACTTGGCCCAGGTGAAGCAAGTATGAATTCCTTTATGAATGCCTTTAGGTTTTCCAAGCACTTAACGTTGCATGTGTGACATGACAAATATTGTCTTACAATGTTCCTGGTGTTGTGTACTAAAGACTGGACTAGGACCACTGTGGAAACATATTCTCTTGGATTATTTTGGTGCTTTTACTCTTGGTTCCTAGTTGGAACTCAGAAGCAGGGAAGCTTAAAGACAATATAGTTAATCTAGTACTTAGAAAAATGGCAATACTTATCTCTACTTGAGGCCTTGAAGCAAAATAGAATAATATAACAGAAATAAATAATTGTAAGAAGGTTAAGCTAGCATCTTTTATTAAGGCTAAGTACAGACAATCAAAAAATCTGAGGCTGAATCTGTTCAGTCTTCACAGTTTTTTCTAAGCTGTGTAGACTGAACCAATAAGCAAGTGAATAGACATTCACTTTTAATTCCAGAAATGCAGCCACATGTCAGCTAGTTAGGATTGCCATCTTATTTGATAAAAACAAATAGGCCCATTCCACTAGGTACTGGCACTTCTTAATGACATATGCTCCAGTTCAAGAAAAGCATTTTACTTAGCATTTGACTTTGAGTTTTGGTGCTTTCCCAAATCAGGGTCCTACTTTGACCATTATCTCTGTTGCTCTTGAATGTATTACCTTTTGCTGGTATCATTTTATTTCGGTGCCATCGCCTAATTACTCATTGTGATTTCAAGTAGATCTCAGAATTTCTGCATAAATAAATCACAAATGTCCCAGAGCAAGAAATAAGCCCAACCTGTGAAGGTACAGTCCAGATTTTGAACTATATCCCCAAAGCTTTCTGTGGTATTGAGATCTGTGGTTTGGTTTGGCTCATGATAGCTATGGATATGCTTAGGTTCAGAAAAGTATACAGCTGCTGCATTTCAAGTCCAGAATTGGTAATGGTTGTAGTTTTCTGTTCTGAAGTTCTGTTCTATATATCTTTCTAATTAAAGAGATGGAAGTCCACTATAAAAAAGCCATCCTAGAGCAAGCTCCTTGTCAGTGTGTGATCCAACCCATAAGGTCAAAGAAGAGGCTTTTAGCTCAGCCAGATACTGAAGCATGCATAACCTTCCACCTTCACTGACATTACTATCAGGATGTCTCTAAATTTGACAAGCTGAGTTATTTTACACAAGGCCAGGGCAGGGTGGCCAACTCATTCAAAAATGCATACATTTTCACAGACCACAGCCTTCTTTGTCAGATGCTATGAATTAACTTGCAGAGAGCAAGGGTAATACGTAGAAAAGAATAAAGTAACTTAAATACAAAGGATAGAGAAAGGGGAGGAGGGGACACTGCTGAGACAGGTGAAGGTGGATTGAAGCTTCTGGCAGGCCAGTAGCGGGTGCTTCTGTGTTGAGCCACCTCCCTCACTGTGCCCCACCAAAAAACAAGCTTTGAATGTCTCCCCAGGGGCACCAACTTTTGGCTAAACCTGCAAGCCTGGGGTAACTGCTACCACCACCCAGGGTCTGGTCTTTGTCCAGGCTCTCTGCCCCCTGGGGTACACAGGCCTTGTAGACCTTGAGGGTGCTTGACCCACTGAAATCTTGGGGTGCTTTCTTTAACCTGAAGCACAGAAATAGCCTCCCTTAGGTAGGCATGCCCAATCCCTCTCAAGCATGTACCACAAAGCTTGCTATAGTAGATAGCTTTATTGGGTAGAGAGGGTAGGCATGGAGAGGGGTACAAGTCAGAGAAGTAGCAACAGAATAATACACAAACAGAACAGGCCTGATTGCCATTTGATCCACTTCTAGATTACTGTAAACTACATTTTTAGTTAAGTTTCTGGTAATTTACTCACTTCCATAGCCTGAGAGAGAGAGCTGCAGAGGTCCAAGTTTCTGTGTAAATGTCCCTACATGTCTCCCCCTACTTCCTCAT